>NW_027224267.1:1457500-2057500 GCF_023699985.2 Odocoileus virginianus
CAAAGACAAGTGGGAGGCATTTCAGGGACAAGGGGCTTCCGTTCAGCCGGGGTGCACCTCCAGGCCCTGCACCTCACTGGGCAAGCGGAGTGGGCTCCCGGGCCCCTCGGCTGGCCACTGGCGAGAAGTGAGGAGACCCGTGTGAGGACGTGGTGGCATCACTGCTCTGCAGGAGTCATGTCTGGGTACAGTGACCGAGACGGCCAGCGTCATGGCACCCTCCCCACAAAGTGCAGGGGCCCCTGGCCTGCCCCAGCCTCTGTGACACCACAGTTCTGGGGCCCTGGGTGTGTGTTTAGGGAAACGTTGACAAATAGCTTCGTAAGGCAAACGCCGATCGTACTCATTTAATCTTTGTTAAAAGCATCACAAATGATTTATTGATTTTTAAAAAGGAAAAATAAGAAAGAATTTATCGCATCTCTGTTATGTGCATATAGAAGTGTGGGCTCGATCCAGCTGAATGAGACGTTAGCGGTCCAAGCCCAGCCCGCTCTTCCCGGTGGCCCACGCGTACCTGAACGTCAAAGATGCAGGACCTCAAAACGTGCAACCAGATAAACCCAGACCTACGTGTCGATCTACACGGTTATGGGGATGGAACGTATTCGGTTATAGATGCCAACTTATTCCCAGGCTCTTGGGTCCGCACACCCAAAACGCTCTTCATAGAAATGATGACAGAAAATACGAGAACACAAATAGCTGAAGGGAAACCCTATCCCATCAGCGAGGGAATGCAGCTGTGGGTCAGGAGCTCGTGGCGGGTTGCCACCCACCGGCACTGCTGAGCTGCGCCCGGGGCACGCCCTGCTGACCTTGACCTGGGACGGGGCCAGCGCTGACAGGTGTCTGACCCGGGAACGAGGCTCACAGGCCGGGCGGGGGTGGACGGTAGGATGCGGGGCCCCCTAAGGGGTCTTGGAGAGGGCAGACAGGCTGGCGGCGGCAGATGCCCCGAGAACCCAGCCTCTCTCCACGGTGCCTCGCAACTCCTGGGCTTCCCCGAGGAGGGCCTGGAGGACGCTCTGCGGGGCCGCAGGGAGGGGATGGGGGACGCCCCTGCCACCCGCACCGTGACCTGCAGTGACCCCTTCTGAGCCGGTCTCAGACCCCATTTGTCACACGTGGGGCTGGACGCCAGGGTTCCCCCTCCCACCTGCGGGAGCTGCTCTGGGGGTGCGGATGACCCCTCGCAGGCTGAGTTTCTTTTCTGCGGAAGTGAGCTAAGGCTTCCCACTGCCCCGGGCTTCATCCTGGACTTCTCGCAGCCAGCGGGTCCTAGCCTGGGCTCTAGGGTGTCCCCACCTCTGGGGGGAGGCTCTGGCCACCCAAGAGCCCAGGGAGGGGGCGGGGCGGGGCCGCCGATTTCCAGTTTCAAGGCAAAAGGTGAAACCCCGCCCCCAGATTCTCCCCGCGTCCCTGATTCTAGGCATCCGTGAGGGAGGGGGTCGAACTGTGTGGGAAGCAGGGGCTGGCTCCTGGGGCACCTCCCGGCCCCGTGCTGTGTGTGACCCAGGGGCAGCCGCTCCCTCTCTGGGCCTCAGCGGCTCTGTCTTCAAGACAAGGCGGGCACTCCCTATCTGCCTTGCAGGCTCTGCCTTTCTAACCTCTCCGGGTTCCTGGGTTTCTGCGCGGCTCCCTCAGGCATAGAGGGCGCGCAAAACACTGGGCCTCTGTCTCGAGGCCGCTCCCGGGGCGGTAAGCCGCCCATGGAGGGCGGAGCTGGGGGGAGCTTTGCTTTTGGTGGGGGGTCCCCAGGAAAGAAGGCTGCGGGGGGGGGGCGGGGTGGAGGTGCATTTCTGGGCGTTCGGCAAACGGGGTTCCCAAGAATGGGGGCTACTGCCTGGCAATAAAAAGAGAACCACCTCTCCCCCCAGAAACAGCAAATGGCTACCTAGAGAGGTATTTACATCTTCTCTGCAGGTTAAAAAGAGGAAGGGGAGCCCGGAGGGAGGCCTGGAGGGTGGCGTGGGGGGGCCGCAGCAGGCTTTCCGGATTCTGGAGGGTGTGCACGACCCCCCGCAGAGGGACGGCCGTGTGAGCGGTGGGAGCTGCCTTCCTGGGGGTTCCGAGGAAGAAAGCAGGGCTCCGCGTTCCTCCGGGGGACAAGAGCCCACGGTGCAGGTGATGGGAGGAGGGAGGTGGGGGGATCTGCGCTTCTGAGAGTCCGGCAGGCTCACCCCCCTAGTCTCAGGGGGCCCGGCCTCGCCTTTGAGAAGTCAGGCCTCCTCGCCGGAGTGACAGGGTGTGGGCTGCGAGTTGGAGGCCGGGGCGGGGCGGGCTCGAGCTGGACAGGGCGGGGGCAGCTGTCGGCTGGCGTGGACGCGGCGGGAGGAGGAGGAGGCTTTCCCGAGGTCTCCGCGGGGGTGCGGGTCCCACCCCGAGCCGGGGGGCGGCGGTGTGGTCCTGGGCCCTCCGCGGGGGTATGACGCGGCGGAGAGGAGAGCGTTCTGGGCGCGGCCTCCTCCGCGGCCTCAGCTCACCAGGTAGCTGTGCATCTCCCGGGAGCTGACGCTCAGGACCACGCCCGAGTGATTCCCTGGAGGAGAGACCCGGTGTGAGCGCGCGGCCGGCCCAGCGGCGCGCGGGAGCGGTGCGTGCGGCCTCCGCCGACGTGCGAGGCATCCCGAGCTTCCTCCCGCCATCGTCGTGCGGGTCGTGCCTGGACGCGGGTGCAGAGGCGGTGGGGTGGGCGGGTGACTGAGGGCGCGTTTCCCGGTGCCGGCACAAGCAGTGGACCCAGGGGGCCTCGGGGTGAGGCCGCGCCCGCCACCCGCCCCCACCGCACCCACTGACCTGCAGGGGGGCCGGCCCCGGCATCGGCAGCAGGGGCAGGTAGGCGGGGCTCTGTACCCCCCGGGCAGGGGGCACTGCAGGGCGGCCCGGCGAGGCCCCGGGCGGCAGCGGGAGAGAGAAGGGCACAGGGACCGTCAGAAATGCAGGGGTCCGCCAGGGTCCCAGGTGGGGCCGCGTTCTGAGACCCCTGGGGAGCAGAGGCGTGACCGCTGGCTGCCTGGAGCCTCCACCCCCCGGGCGCATCGAGACGGAGCGGCGGAGAGGTTCCAGCCGGCCGTGGGGACCACGGGGTCGTGAGCTGGCCCGGGGCTTTGGGTCCAAGGTCAGCCATCTGTCCACTGGGCCGCCTGGGTGGGCGACGTCACCTCTTTGAACCTCACTTCTAGCCGTTTAAAAGGTGGGGACCGCGACTCCGCCTCCCACAGTCCCAGGGACACGGCAGATACGGGTTGAGGGGATAAAAGGGCAGAGATGACACTGCCCCCCCCCCCCAACCAGGTGGCAGCTTGCCGGCGTTTCCTCGGGCCCCACTGGGGACGTCACAACACCCCAGGGCCGGGGGTGCAGGGCAGGTGGGGTGCAGAGCGACTGTTAAAAGTCGTGGGGGCAGGGGCCCCAGGGTCTGGACTCCAGCCCCTTCCCCACCAGCTGTGTGGCCCTGGCCCCGGGCCAGTCCTGGTCTCAGCTCTGAAAAGGAGCGCCCCTGCTGGGCTGTGGAGGAAGCCATGCCTGCTGGAGCACTCAGCGCTCCTGTAGCCAGGAGCACTCAGCATTCGTGTGGCCTGGAGCACTCAGCGCTCACGCGGCCTGGAGCACTCAGCGCTCACGCGGCCTGGAGCACTCAGCGCTCACGTGGCCTGGAGCACTCAGCGCTCACGTGGCCTGGAGCACTCAGCGCTCACGTGGTCTGGAGCACTCTGTGCTCACGGCCGGGCGGGCAGCTCCAGTGCTCCGGCGGGACTCAGGGCTTCCGGGCCTCAGTCTCCCCACGGGTTGAGGAGGGAGTGGAGACGGGGCCTGCTGTCCCATCAGAGTGTGTGTACCCCCCAAAGATGGACAGATCGTGGTCACCTCAACCACAGAGTCAGAACCAAGGGCCAGCAGTGATGGCCAGGAGAGGTGGAGCAGCTGCCAGGCTGTCCCCTCCCTGGTCTCTGCTGCGCAGAGGCCGTGGGGGGCTCAGGGTGGACACTGCAGCGGGCTGAGCCGGCTGCGGCGTTATCACCAGCAGAAGCTTTGAGGTGGTGGGGCTCAGCCGGCGAACACCCGCTCATGAGAGGCCCCGAGAGAGAACTGGAGGTCAACACAGACCCCCACCCCCAGAAGAGGCCGCTGAGTGGGCGGCCACTCCATCTTCCCTGCTGGCCATGGGTGAGGGGCAATGGGGTCATGGAACAGAGATGCTGTGCAAACTGTAAAGGGCTGTGCACACGTTACGTCCATGTGCGCACGGCCCAGCGCCTCGTCCTCCCAGTGACGGGAGGGAAGCCGGGAGTGCGGAAGGAGTGACTGCTGAGAGGCCCCTGGGACCCCCCAGAACACAGCAGCTTCGCTGTGGAAGCCAGCTGTCTGCCCCACCCCTCGGGGGACTGTGGGGACGGGCGTCCAGGGTCCCGGTCCACAGGCAGCCCCAGGGGACTCCTGCCATCACCCGTCAGAAGGAGGGGACCCAGGGTAGGGCCCGCCCGGCCCGGGCCTGGTGGTGGAGGAGGGGTTCCCGGGGCAGGGGGTGTTGGGGGCGGGCGTTACCTAGAGTCTGCGGGTGGAGCTCGTCCTCCATGAGCTCCTCGCCCTGGATGGCGCTCTGCACGCCCTGGCTGTGGCTCACGGGGCTCGTCATTTCCTGCTCCTTCTCGTTGTGCATCTGGGCATACACGGTCCTGCCGGGGCGTTTCCTGCAAGGCAGCGGGCGGTGGGGGGGGAGATCAGGGCTCTGCCTGGGATGCCTGTCCCTGGAGGCCCCCAGCCCACCCCTCTGTGCAGTGCTCTGATTGCTCCTGGGTCTGCCTCCTGCGCCACCTCTGCACCAAGCCACCTCCTCCAGGAAGCCCTCCTGCACCACCTCTGGGCCAAGCCACCTCCTCCAGGAAGCCTTCCATCCTGTGAGCTCCCACAGCCCTGGGTTTGCCTCTGCCCTGGCAAGCACTGTCCGTCTGTCTTCCCCGAGGCGTGCTGCAGGGAGAGCCTGCTTCTTTGTCTCTTTCAGGTCCCTGTCACCCATCACCTCCGGGTTCTGATCATGTCAGCAGGTGTGTGTTTCCACAAGGCATGCGATGCTGACAGGCTCTGAGAGGTGTTTGCTGAGCCCTGCCCAGGTCCTGGGGCATCCTCTAGTGCCCGTCCCCTCCAGGGCAGAGGGAAAGGAGATGGAGGGCACAGCCCCCCTCTGTCTCAGCTGGGACCGGGCTCAGGGCTCTGGGTCATGCTCCTTCATGTGCGACGCCCACTTGGTTGGAGCAAAATTCCAGAGGGCACATGGTTTCACTTTACAGATGAGGAAACTGAGGCTAAGTGGGAGGGTGGGCTTCCTCGGAGCCACCATCAGCAGTTTGCCGACAGGGGCAGTTCTCTGGAAATACTGAGATGGCGGGATGCACATTCAGGCCCCCGGGGTGGGCTGGGTCATGACGCGCCCCAGGGGCCTAGAGCACTCGGTGGCTGAGAGCCTCTGAGACTTAGGAGTTGCTTGTTACGCAGGCAGGCCCAGCCCAGGCTGACGGCTGCACCAGCCGGGAAACCCCAGCTCTCCACAAAGCTAAAGCCTCCGGACAAACGGGGCATTTCTCTCCATATTCTCTGATGGCCAGTCTTCTAGCTGGGCACACTCACTCCCAGAACTGTGCTCTGCCCACGGTTTCCATGGTAACCGCCCTCCCAAAATTAATTCACTAGGTGAGCCCAGCAGTCACACCTGCCTGCCTCTTCTTCTCCTCTTTTCTCCGCCTCCCTCCTCATTAGGCCCCTTTTACAGATGAGGAAACTGAGGCCCACAGGGAGGGGAAGAGAGTGGCTGGAGCCGCAGAGCTGGTCAGCAGCAGGCTGGATGGCAAGCTGGTCTGGGAGGCTGACCCAGCCCTGCTGCCGTCTGGGCTGTCCTGCAGGTTGGGAAGGGGAGTTGCCCAGCGTGAGTGGTCCTGGAGGACAGAGACCCAGCAGAGTCCCAGGCTGCAGGAGGGACCCTCGGCCTCCAAGGAGCAGGAGCCGGAGGCTCAGGGTGTCTCCAGACTGTTCCCAACGGTGACCCTGAGCAGGGAGACCCCGAGGCCACTGGAGCCGAACCAGCAGGATGGGGTGAGACGCGGGGCTCGGATCTCACAGCTGCATTTGGAGAGCATAAGCCTGGCGACTCTCTTTGGCCTTTGTGTCCATCCCCGGGCCCTGTATCCGGGTCAGATCAGATTCTCCAGCGCCTCCAAGTGTGCCCATGAATAATCCTGGCACTGCGGGCTTACTAAACCCATTTACAGATGAGGCTCAAGGGCAGAGGGGAGGAGGCTCCACAGCCCCTCTGATGACCACACGCTGAGCTTGCCACCCACCCAGCCTCATCCCGAGCCCTGCCTGCTCCACCCTGGGTGTCACCACCCCACCCTGACTCCTCCCCGAATGAAGCTGGAGCCCCCCTCACCGGGGGGCGCCTGACACAGGGCAGCTCTGGCTCAAGCTTGTGGAGGGAGGGGTGGGTGAGCACTCGGGGGAACGTGGGTGGTGGAGGGCACGGCCTGGGGTCAGATCCTCACTCCTCAGCTGTGTGGCCCTGGGACAGTCACTTAACCTCTCTGAGCCTGGGTTTCCTAATCTGTAAAATGGGTGCGTGGAGCAGAGGGTCGGGTCGGGTGGAAGGCACTCCCTGGCTTGTGAGTGGCCAGCTGCCCTCGGGGACCGAGATAACTCAGGACCAGCGTGTGGGTCCAGGCAAGGCCCCCTCCCTGTCCCGCGGCCCATTGAGGGCACAGTCCCAGCCCTCTGTGGCCCTTGGGCCCCACCCACATGCCCGGGGAGCCCAGGGAGGTCAGGCCTTGCCTTTTGAACTTGTACAGGATGAAGGCCCCGACCGCAAAGAGCCCGCTGACGAAGAGGATTGCCACCGCCCAGTAGCCGCCTCCGCCTCCCAGGCTCGGGGAATCTGTGGGCAAAACAGTCTGTGAGCGCTCAGAGTGGGCAGCGGCCACCCCCGGAACCTGGGACCCCACTGTGTAAATCCCGGCCCTGGTCCTTCCCCCCTAGAAAGTGGACGCAGCCCCGTCCAGACCGGTGCTGGCATGGACACGTGTCTTCATGGAGCAGAAAGCCGCCCTTCGGCTCCTGCCAAGATTCTTGCCCCAGAGCGGGGAGGACGGTCCATGGTGGGCGTGGGGGGCAGAGTGCATCTGAGACCCTGCATGTGCGCTCAGTCGCGTCCGACTCTGTGACCCCATGGAGCCCGCCAGGCTCCTCTGTCCAAAGGATTCTCCAGGCAAGAATACTGGAGTGGGTTGCCATGCCCTCCTCCAGGGGACCTTCCTGACTCAGGGATCGAACCCAGGTCTCTTATGCCTCCTGCTCTGGCAGGCGGGTTCATTACCACTGGCACCGCCTGGGAAGCCCAATCTGAGACCCTAAATGACATAAATTAAAGCAAGAGCTCCGTGTGTGTCCACGGGGAAGGGCAGCAAGGCTGACCAGGATTTACCTGACGACCACCGGGCCAGGAGGGACATATGGTCAGCAGAGGGGCCCCTCTGCCCCCAGTGTACACAGTAGCCAGCGTCGTCTGAGGGGCCTGGACGCCCGCCCACCCCACCTTGCAGAGGCGAGCCCGGTCAGGGCCCTCACCTGCGTCCACGTCCCTCATGGCCACCACGACCCGGACCCCGCCACGCAGGAGGAAGCTGATCTTCTGTGCATTCAGCACCTGCTGGATGGCCGTGAGCCTCTGAAAGCACAGAGCGGGGAAGACGGAGGGAGTCTTCAGGGTCCCAGCAGGGGGAGTGGGAGAGCTGGGCAGAGGTCCGCCCTGACCCTCTGGGGTCAGGGGGCTGGGGGAGGGCCCCTGCGCCTCTCCGGGCCTCAGTCACCCCATCTGTAAAATGGGACTGCTAGCCACCAACCAACTCTTACCAAGAACCTCTGATGGGACACAAGTGATCCAAGTGTGGCCCTGCACTCAGAGAGCTCTGGTTTTAGCTGGCACCATGGAGTGTGGTAATCTAGGGATGTCCAGGAGGCCCCCGACCCCAGAAGTAATCAGGGGAAGCTTCTCGGAGGTGGAAGACCAAGAAGAGGACAAGACAGGGACAGGGCAGGTGACCCAGGCAGGCGAGCATCCCCGCCCTGAGGCAGAGAGCTCCCAGGGGTGGTACTGCAGGATCGTGGGGTGGAGGAGGGCTAGTGGGCCTCTGGGGCACCCTATTGGTTTGGGAATTCAGAAGCGGGGAGTTTCTGGGGTTCAGAAGGGAGTCAGCCAGCCCACACGGGTGTCAGGGGTCACCCGTCTGCACAGGTGGTGCAGAGGTGCTGGGGAAGGAGGCCCCCAGGGATGGGGGTCCCGTGGCTCTGCTCCCGGGGCCTCTGGGCGGGGGGCATTCCCTGGGGACTCTGGCTGAGCCTCCCTGGGCAGCGTTTTTGCATCTGGGACTCAGTTTCTGTTCACAGAATGAGGGTGCTGGGCTGGCCTGTTGCTTACACAGTTCCCCGTCTGGAGGATGTGGGAGGCACCTGCTTCTGCCCTTGAACTGAGAACAGAAAGGTGCAACACAGGAATGGCTGCCAGGGGCTGGAGGGGGGCAGGGCTGACTGCTGGTGGGGGCCGGGTTTCCTCTGGGACGATGAAAAGACTCCTTTGGGAGGGCTTAAATGGCGGTAGTGGTCGCATGGCTGTGAATATACTAAAAACCACTGACTGGTACACGTTACAAAAGTAAACGTTATCTCAAAACAAAAGAAGAATCAGAACCACAGCCAAGCTCTTGACTAGTCGTGGACACCGATGCCCACGCAGATGTTCTGGAGAGAGTGGCCAGCGCTGAGGCGGGGCGGCAGCACAGTCCGCAGGACCCCTGTGGGTGGGTGGTGGCACCCGTTTTACAGACGAGGTTGGTCATCACTTCCCTTCCAAGGAGCAAGCGTCTTTTAGTTTCATGGCTGCAGTCACCATCCGCAGTGATTTTGGAGCCCCCCCCCAATAAAATCTGCCGATGTTTCCACTGTCTCCCCATCTATTTCCCATGAGGTGATGGGACCAGATGCCATAATCTTAGTTTTCTGAATGTTGAGCTTTAAGCCAACTTTTTCACTCTCCTCTTTCACTTTCATTAAGAGGCTCTTTAGTTCTTCTTCACTTTCTGCCATATGGGTGGTGTCATCTGCATATCTGAGTTTATTGATATTTCTCCTGGTAATTTTGATTCTAGCTTGTGCTTCATTCAGCCCAGCGTTTCTCATGATGTACTCTGCATATAAGTTAAATAAGCAGGGTGATGATATACAGCCTTGATGTACTCCTTTCCCGGTTTGGAACCAGTCTGTTGTTCCATGTCCAGTTCTAACTGTTGCTTCCTGACCTGCATACAGGTTTCTCAGGAGGGAAATGGGGGGAGTACCTCGCGGTTTATGTTGAGCACTCACGACAGTGGGGGGCGTACCCCCCACCTCCTTTCCTTCCAACCCTCCCTCTGCAGTGCCCCCAGTGGGTGCAGCCTCCAAGCCTGGTGCTGGCAGCCGGGACCCCTGCGGCCTTCCCTAACCTTCACCCAGCCTCTACTCTCAGAGCCTCATCTGAGAAACGGGTCAATGATTTTCAACTGGCTGCTGACTAACCTCCAGAGACACCCATCATCAGCGCTGAAGCTGGGCTGGGAGCCCCGGGTTCAGCCGTGGCTGCCCTCGGGCTGGGCTGCGGGTCGGGCCGGCACCGTCTCGGGTCCACCTGGAGGCCGCCCAGGCGTGCCTCGAGCGTGGCTCCGCAGCCAGGGTGGGGGTGGGGCACGGAGCCCGCGCTGTGCTTCCTGGCAGGGGTCTCACTGAGCCTCGCTTCCCTCGTCTGTAAAATGGGCTCCACCACCCACCCACAGGGGTCCTGCGGACTGTGCTGCCGCCCCGCCTCAGCGCTGGCCACTCTCTCCAGAACGTCTGCGTGGGCATCAGTGTCCACGACTAGTCAAGAGCTCGGCTGTGGTTCTGATTCTTCTTTTGTTTTGAGATAACGTTTACTTTTGTAAAGTGTACCAGCCAGTGGTTTTTAGTATATTCACAGCCATGCGATCGCTATTACCATTTAACTTCTCCCAAAGAAACCTTTTCATTGTCCCAGAGGAAACCCCGCCCCCACCAGCAGTCACCTCCCTCACCCCCCCAGACCCTGGCAACCACTCCTGTGTTGTCTCTCTGGATTGGCCGATTTGGACATTTCATATAAATGGAATCGCCCAATCAGTGGCTTTTTGTGACCATCTTCTTTCACTTTGCAGCATGCTTCTAAGGTTCACCCACGTTGCAGCCTGGACCAGAATGTCACTCCTGTTCATGGCTGAGTAATATTCTGCTGTGTGTATGAACCACCTTCTCCTCACCCAGTCATCTGCGGGTGGACATTTGGGTTGTCTCCACTTTAGGGTTATGGAAACCCATGCATGTGGGTAGACACACATCTTCAGTTCTCTTTGGTTCATCCCCGGGGTTGAAGCTGCTGTGTTATATGGTAACTTTGTGCTTGAAGATCTGCCAGACAGTTTGTCTGGCGGCTGCAGCATTTTCCGTTCCATCTCAGCAGTGAACAAGGGGGCAAGTTTCTCCACGTCCTCGTCCACACTCAGCACTGTCCGCTTGTTGTGGAATTGCAGCTGCCCTGGAAGGCGTGAAGGGCTTCCCGCTCACCTTTCAGTCCCAATCCTAGGTGGATGTCCTGAAACCAGGTCCCAGCGTCCCCTGGATGGTGCTCACCCCTCGAGTGAGGCTGGGGTGGTGCGGCCAGGTCCAGCCAAAGAAACGGGAGTGAAATTGGCACGTGCCCCTTGGGGGGCTGGTGCAGCCAGGTGCCCCCCACTCCTCCACCACCGTGACCCTGGGGTAGCCACAGGGGGGAGGAGGGACAGTGATCGGTGAGAGATAAGCCTTTCCGTGATGAAGAGTGACTAAGGTCCCCGTGCTTGTTGCGTATCACCATCAGACCGTACGCCGTGCGGTGGGGACCGGGCCTCCGGCCCCCGGCCCCCGACCCCTGACCCAGCAGCTGTGGGAGGTACCTTGTCACTGGTGAGGCTCCTCTTCCTCGTGGGCCTGGGAGGGGGCAGGAGCACGTGCAGGTCGGCCAAGGTGGGCAGCCCTGGCTTCACCACCGTCACCATCAGCTCCTCGGGGATGCTGGTCTCCTGCGGGGACACAGAGCCGCTCTGATGCGCCGCGTGCCTCCTCTGTCCCCTGCTGTGCTGCAGGGCCGCCGGGATGACACCCCCCCCCCTTCGTGACCTGTCCGAGTCTTGGCCGTTCTAGATCCTGGCCCGGCACGGCATGGCCCCCGCATCCTCTGGCTCCATTGTCCACCTCCCGCATCCCTACCCTTCTGGTACCTCGGCCTTCTGCCCCCACCACGGCCTCCGCTTCCCAGGGCTGCCCCCTTCAGCTCAATTCTCCCACCGCCGCCAGGTGAGCAGGCCCCTCCCTCGCTTACTGTCCTCCTAGGTGTCAGGGCTCCTGACCACGCAGCTTCCTCCACCCACAAAACTCTGCTTCCTGGAAGTCCCACTCCACGCACATTCATCTAGCAAACTCCTATTCACCCTTCAGCGCCCAGGACAATACTACCCAAATTCTTTACAGGACAAAGGGAGGCATGGCCGTGGTGAGCGTCAGCGTGGGACAGCTGTGGATGACTCCAGGGGGCTGGGGTTTCTCCCCTGGGGAGTCAGGGGCCTCGAGTGCCCTGTGCCCACCCTGCCTCTGCCTTCCGTGAGCTCCCTGATGGTACCCATCGCAGAGACTTGTCCGTCTCCCGTATCCAGCAGTGAGTAAATGAGAATCATTTTAGAGAGATTCTGGACCGTCGGAGGAGGGCAGATGCATCTCGCGCAAACAGCTGGTGCTCACTAGATGTGCATGGAGCATGCAGCCTGCCCCTCTCCCATAAGATGACGCTCCGACCCCGTGTTCCCCAGGGCCAGGTGAAAGGATCCTAAGTGGCTTCCAAGCACCGTTGTCGGCGGACCCAGAGGACAGACAATTAGGACACAGGGCAGCCTGCCCACTCCCACCCCCATCCCCTGCCCTGAGGACTCCAGCCCCCGCCCCCCACTTCCCCGGAGGTACCCACAACCCATAAGGGGGGCGGCTCTGCCACGGGTGAGCCAGGTACCTTGGAGAGGAGCCGGGACACCACGAGGCCGACGTCTTCCCTCCACTCGGGGGTGTTGGGGTTGTGAGCGTCCAGGTCCTTGGAAAACTGCAGAGGCACCACTTCAAACTGATCTGGAAAGAGGCGGAGATGGGAGAGTGTCGCCTGCCCTGGTCCCTTCACAGCCGGTGGCGACACCTCCTGAATGGCCCACGGCGGGTCCTGGGGGTGGATCCTGCAGCCCACCTGCAGAAAACAAGATTTCCCCCTCCACGCCGTCTGTGTGCCAGCAGCTGTCCCGGCGGGGCCCACTACACTGCTGCCATTTAATAATAATAATAACAAAGGTGACAACGATGAGGACCGCGGAGCTGACCTGGGAGGGAGAGCCAAGCCTGCTCTGTGACTTCCCCATCAACCCTCGAGGACAGACAAGCTTGGTCTTCTGTCTCCCAGGGATCCATGAAGTTTGACCGGGCTGTCCCCCCACCAGAATAAGAGTCCCTGGAGAGCAGAGTCCACCCCCTCCCCCCGCCTTCTCGTTCTCTCAAATTCCCCAGGGTCCTTGACTCAGACACCTCTTCTAAACCAACAAGCAGCAGGTGGTGAAAAAAAAAAAAAACCCAGCCCTGGGAGCCTCAGAGTGAACCGCCCTCTCTCCATTTAGCTCCCGAGCCTTGGATTCTTCGTTTGTAAAGTGGGAGGGGGCTCTGCCAAGGTGAGCAGTCAAAGGGACAAGTGCCTTGTGAACATGCAGGGTGGGTGGAGGTGAGTGTTGCAAGGTTCTAGGCTCGGGGTGTGGTGCTCACGGGCTCGGGAGTGAGCAATGGCCGAGGGCTGTCCCCTGAATACTTAAGTGATGGCTGCTGTCCACGGCAGATGCTGTTCTTAGAGCAAAATGAGGTTTTTATTGGGCTGATAAAGAGGGGAACGTGGCTCTGGGTGGTGGGACGCTTCCATTCTGAGGACTAATTTTCGGTTGTGACTGTCTCTTGGGGCCAAGGCTCAGACCACCCTCCCGGGGCGGGGGAACAGATAAATGGGACACAGATTCAGAGCAGGACTCCCAACAAAGTCCAGATCCCATGTCCTCTTTCAGACATAATCACGTGAGAGTCCTCAGATGCCAGGATGCTGAGCACAGGTGCCTGTGGGGGGCGAGGGGAGGGAGACCTGGTGGCCAATCCCAGCCCTGCCCCCCGATGCGTGACTCGCCACGCCCCTCAGCTGCATCCTCACTTGTGTCATGTGGGGCCCGTGAGTGCCCTGTGCACGGGAGGCATCAGTGTTTATTTTACAGATGGGAAAACCGAGGCCAGGGAGTCTGGAGGTGTTGGAGCCGTGCTGGGCCATCCCTCCATCCAGCCGGGGCCGCCCCGGGGTGACCGGCGCCTCGGTGGGTACCCCCCCACCGGCCTGACCCTGAGCTCCTGGGAAGGAGAAGCCGTGCTGCCTGCCGCAGTGGGGGAGAGGGCGCTCACCCAGCACGCGAACCACCTTGGAGTCCTGCAGCACGGAGGTCCCGCAGGCGGCCTGCACCGTCACCCGCACGTCCCCTGGCTCCCCAAACCGCGTCGTCACAGAGTTCTCCAGGGACAGGCGGGGCTGTGGGCACAAGCGGGGATCAGGACCAGGCCGGAGAGCTGGCCCCACGGGAGCCCTGCTGAGAGCACCTGGGGGGCGTGGGCAGGTATCCCCCACTCCAGAGACGCCTGGACCCGAGAGCTCCGCAGCTCAGACACGAGTCTCCCAGGGCCCCCTGCCCTCCAGAGGTGCCGAGACGCCCTGTGCCGAAGGCCCAGAGTGGCTGCTAGGCTGGGGGTCCCTGTCACCTTCCTGACCCACCCCAAGCTCAGCTGGGCTGTAGCACCTTCATGCTTGGCCCCAGGGCCCATGGGGTGGGGCGCCCACATCGATCATGGGGTCTGCACTATGACCTCAGGCCTTGCAGATGGGGAGACAGAGGCTCCGGGAGGCACAGTGACTCTCCAAGAGCTCAGCTAGAAGTGGCTGACTTGCCGCTCGAACCCGGAGCTTGAGCACCATCCTCACCCATCCCCATGCCCCGGAACCACAGTCCTGAGCCTGAGCCCCTCCCAGGCTGGGCCCTCAGCTGCTGTCTGCTGAATGAAGGAAGGATCCCCTTTGGATCTTGGGGCCCCTTCCCCCAGGCTAAGGGGGGCAGCCTCGTCCACAAAGGTCCTCAGGACCTCCCATCAGGCATCTGTCCTCGGCTCCCCACAGCTCGCAGGACACAACCCATGACCCTGGGTGATGCTTCTCAGGTCGGGCTTAGCCCAGGGACCCCCTCCTCCATGAAGCCCTCACTGATAACCTCCACGCTCAAACTAGAAATGACCTGATCTGTGCTGGAGCTCCCAGACACATCACCTGTCCGCCTCCTGTGACACTTGTCACACCCTAACTCAGGTCACCTACTCTGTTCACACATCTTCCCCAGGAAAAAGCATGGTCTTGTCTGATCCGATTCATCACGTGTCCACCACGCTCAGACACAGCTGTACCCCGAACAGATGGTCAGGGTGGAGGGAGGGTTGGGGTGCGCCCGCCTCGCCTCCATGGTGTCACATGCTCCGTCCTACCCAGTACGGAGGGTGGGATCTGCCCCACACCACCGCAGACGGGAGCCTGTGGGGAGCAGGGGCCTGCGTACCTGCAGGCTGTGGCCGATCCACCAGTAGAAGACGGTGAGGTTGGGGTTCAGGGGCAGCAGCACGGCTGTGAGGTTCACCTCCTGGCTGACGCCGAACCACCACCATCATCACCACCATCATCACCATCATCACCACCATTATTACCATCACCACTACCACCGTCATCACCATCACAATCATCACTGTCACCACCATCATCAGCTCTATCATCACCATTATCACCATCAAATCACAGTCAATACCATGATCATCAATACCATTGCCACCATTCCCATCACCAACATCACCACCACCATTATCATCATCAGCTCCATCATCTCCATCATTGCCACCACCATATCATCACCATCACCACCATCACCATCATCACTATCACCACCATCACCACCAAATCACAGTCAATACCATGACCATCAATACCATCACCACCATCATCACCACCATTATTACCATCACCATCACCACTACCATCACCATCACCACCATCACCATAATCGTCACCATTATCACCATCACCATCACCACTACCATCATCATCACTGCCATCACCATAACCACCATCACCATCAATCAACACCATGACCATCATCAATACCATCCCCACCATCATCACCATCACCATCATCATCAGCTCTATAATCACCACCATGATCACCACCATCATCACTATCACCACCATCATCACCATCACCATCATCACCATCATCACCTCTATCATCAGCTCCATCATCACCACCATTATCATCTTCACCTCATCACCACCACCACCATCATCATCTCTATCATGACCATCATCACCACCACCATCATCACCACCAACCCCACTGTTGCACAGACCACTGATGGTGTGGACTCAAGCCCAGTCTGCCTGCCTCCCTGAATGGGTTCCCTGTGCTTCCCCAAGGACCAGGTCTCTCTGTCACGGGGAGTCACCCTTGGCCTCGAAGGGGTGATGGACTTACAGTTGACTTGGACAAACAGCACTGCCTCGTCATGCCCCGCCATGTTCTCCGCCCTGACGGACACACGGTAGACACCAGGGCTCTCGTAGCGGTGCCGGATGGGCTCCCCGGTCAATGTGAGGTTCACATACATGGCCTTGAAGCCGTCCCCCAGGTCCACCTGGTACTTGGTGGTCAGGACATCACCCTGTAAGACACACCAGGGGACCACTTAGGACCTGGCCACAGAGCTGGGGGCCAGCCATGGGCCATTCACCAGCTCACTCACCTATTCGTTCACCCACTCATTCATTCATTCCCTCACTCCTTTCTTTCCTCAAAGCAAGCTCCCTGGGGACTCCAGGGAACCAGGTCTGTTCTATCCTTGCCCCACCACCCCGCCCCAGCCTGGAGGGCAGGGCTGAGACCAATAGGAGAGGATGGAAGTAGTAGCCAGGGCCAGGTTTGCATTTCAGGAAGATGACCCAACGGCTGGGAGGAGAGGAGTCAGCACGGATGAGCTCAGGGAGGCCTGCACCGGGGACCAGGGGGGCAGCAAGAGGCCTCACACCCGCTGGATGGTTTGAGTAACAGGGGGATGTGCACGCATGAAAACTCTCAGCCTCCTAGGAAATTAAAACACTGTTTTCCCCTCTGATGCTGCGATTCCTGCATTTTCTTCATCTCCTCACTCTACGCGGTGCGGGAGTGATGCTCGGGTGCATGGGCTCTATGCAGGGAGGGGGGTCCCACGACTGTCACCCGTTTTCAGCATCTCCTCACCCACACGAGCCATCTAATCACCTGTATAATCCCCACCACGAATATCGCCCTTCCAATAACTGTGTTTTCCTCATGGAGTCTTGGGAAAGGAAATTGAGGAAGCAAACAGGAACGTTTTCAACTTCGTGGCAAGAATGAGTTCTTCAATTACTGCACGTTCTCTCTCCCCATCATCTCCCTATCATATCTTCCTGCCAACCCTCTGCCTGCTGGGGGAACACCCAGGAAACCATGTCCTAGAGGTCAGGAATGAAACATGACCATCATTAACCGTTTAGCAATCCTCTTGGTTTACACCTGCCAAACCTTAGAACTTGACAGAGTACTTTTATATAAATTATGTTCATTCACCTTTCTTCACAAATACAATGTAAAAGGTGGGATCATTCCCAGTCCCTCCCCCATCCATACCCACTCGGAACTTCAGAACGTGACCTTATTTGGAAACAGGGTCTTTGCAGATGTAATTAGTTAACTTGAGGTCACACTGAATTAGAACAGGATCTCTAAGTTCAATGGCTGGGTCTTTAGCAGAAAGAGGAGGGGCTCTGAGACACAGAAAGGAAGCCAGGTGAAGACAGAGGCTGGACCAGGGATGCCCGGAGCCCCCAGAAGCTGAGAGACAAGGGAGGACCCTCCTTCCGGGGGAGCACAGCCCTGCTGACACTTTGACTTTGGACTTCCAGCCTCCAGAACTCTTGAGAGGAAACATCTCTGTTATTTCAAGGCACCCAGTTTGTGGCCACTGTCGTGATGGCCTCGGGGACTTTACACAAGTATGTTCTATGATCCCCTTTTATAGATTGAAGGACTGAGGCTCTGTGAGTCCAGAACCCACAGGCTGGCTTGTGGTCAGGGCTCTCTCTGTTTAAAGGCAGCCTCGTAGATGGGACTAGTCTCAAGGTCAACTTGCTCTGGGAGGGAGGGGTCTCCGTGCAGCTTCCTGGGGGAAGAAGGGGTTTCTGTCTGAGTTGGGACATGTGGCTTTGATGGGCAGGAGCCACACCGCCTGGGGATGCTGTGTCCTGCCTGTGAGCAGCTAAGAGTGTGTGCCTTTAATTCCTGAAACACCTCCCTTGGTTAAAACACTTCATCACAAGGATTTCCTTGGCGGTCCAGTGGTTAGGACTCTGCACCTCCACCACAGGGACCATAGGCTCGATCCCTGGTTGGGGAACTAAGATCCCATGTGCCATGTATGGGCAAAAAATAAACAAATAAAATTAAAAAAACCCCACCTTGAGCCTGAGCATCTCAATGAGAGAGCAGCCCCTGCTTGCCTCAACTAAAAAAAGCCCTCACAGCAACGAAGCCAAAATAAATAAAATTATATTAAAAAAATAATAAAAACCTTGTCATAATCAGGAAGGTAATAGTGGCAATGTAAGAAAATACAAAAAGGCAGAGAAGCAGCTAGAAAGGAAAAATGGCAGCATCACAACACCCACCACCCACAGCGAAGTGTTTCCATGCGATTTGCATGTGTGTGTGTGTTTATTCCTGAGTGCTTCAAAAACACTGGGGAGCCTCATGCTGAGCCAACTGCCAATTCACGTGTGATTGTCAAGGATATAACACAGAGAGACCCATGTTGGTGGTACCATTTCTCCCCGTGCAAACATCTTGCAGAACACATCACAGCTTGGAATCCACAGTGACTCAGCCACGATTCAGTCACCCCTGGGGTCCCTACAGCTACCCTTTCACACCCAGACGTGCCTCTCCATCACATCCCTGACTTCATGGGATTAGAAGCTTTAACTTGTTCTCCATTGCTATAATTTCATTATTTGGGCAATATCCTCTAAATGGAATCGCTGGGATTAGCTTTCTCACTCAGTATACTTCTCTGCAGATTCACCCAAGCTGTGATGTAGAGCCTGTTCTTTCTTATTTCAGAGTACTACCCGTGGGATGGACGTACCAGCTCACCGTGGGTTTATCCACTCACCCGTCGAGGACATCTGGCTGTCTCTGGGTCCTGGCTCTTATGAATAAAGCTGCTGTGAACCTTGATGTACACAGGTTTTCCCATGAACCTCCTTGTTTCTCTCGGATAAAGGC
Organism: Odocoileus virginianus; assembly: GCF_023699985.2. Lineage (NCBI taxonomy): Eukaryota > Metazoa > Chordata > Mammalia > Artiodactyla > Cervidae > Odocoileus > Odocoileus virginianus. Next base: position 1,476,070 of record NW_027224267.1, read on the forward strand.
CCAGGAGTGTAACTGCCTGTGGTTGCTGTATGCTTAGTTTTTAAGGAAATGACCAACTTTTCCAGACCGGCTGTACTATTTCACATCCGCGTCAGCCATGTAGGAGGGACCCAGTTTCTCTGCGTCCTCACCAGCGTTTGGTGGGACCACTGTCTTTCATGCTGGCCATTCCCGTAGGTGTGCAGGGATGCCTCTTTACATTGCATTTCTCTGATGGCTAATGATGCTGAACGTGGTTCCCTGTGCTTATTTGCCATTCACTTCAATGACATGTTTCTCCATGGTTTCTGCTCATCTTCTAATTGGCTTGCTTGTCTTCTTATGGTTGGGTTCTGAGTAATCTTTATATATTCTGGGTACTAGTCCTTGTTGGATATGATCTGTAATTATTTTCTCTGTGGCAGTCTTTTCACCTTCTTTGGCTCTGTCCCAGATCAAACATGTCGCATTCTGATGAAGGCCAGTTTATCACATTTCCTTCATGGGTGGTGTGTAGGGTGTCAATGCTAAGAACTCTCTGTCTAGCCCTACAGTGCTGGTATTGTCCCCTGTCTTTTTTCTACAAGCTTCACAGGTTTCCATTTAAGGCTGTGATCCACTTTGAGTCAACTGCATCAGGCATGAGGTTTGTTTTCACCAGCTCCTCCTTTGTTGATGCCCATCCTTCCTCCGCTGAAATGCTTTGGCGCCTCGGCCAGAATCATCCGGACCTGTCCGTGCGGGTCTGTTTCTGGGTCCCGCATCGGATCTTGTTTTCAGTTCTGAGATCTTCACAGAACTTGGATTCCCCTAAATCCAGGGCTGTTTCCACACCTGGATTGGGTGCGTGTGTCTGTGGCTGTGTACGAATGCAAGTGCGTGGTCACGGGTGAACATGTGTAAGTGTCCGTGTGTGTGTGTGTGTGTGTGTGTGAACAGGTATACACAGGTATACACCAGTGCGTATACCCACTCCAACCTTGTACCCACTCCTTCCCAAGGCTTTGACGCGGGAGCCAGTGGCCTCTTCCGGACAGTGGAGGGCAAAGGACTCTCTTCCAAGAGCAGCTGTCTGCCGTCCCCTCACCCCCGCCCTCCAGGCGAGGCGCCCAGCCTGCTGGGATGGTGGGCTGCCAGGCGTGTCCTGTCCTGGGTCTGGATGGAGCGCCCCGGCTGTGACCAGCTGCTGGGATTCCAGGCTCTAGAGGGCAGCAGGTGGCCATGTTTCCTGCAAGTCAGTCCTGGAGCTCCAGGCGGCAGCTGGGTCCCCTTCGAGGGTCCCGGTAGCCCCAGGCGGGGCAGGGGGCTGCATCCCCCTCTGCAGTGAACAGAGCCTTCCCCCTGCCCCCGCACACTCACACACCACCCCAGGGTTGCCCGAGGCTGGAGCGTGACTCTCAGGGCCAGGCTCAATCATCATGGGGCCAGCAGGTTGATGCACCCTCGGCTCAGGTCTGGGGGCTGCAAACCAGGAGGTGTCCACACGGAGCCCCCAGGCCTGGACCCAACGCCAGCTCTGCGCGGCCCCAGGTGGGTGCTTCCCCTGTCTGAGCCTCAGCATCCCCAGCTATAAAGCCGGCTGGGGGGAGCACATCCCGTGGGTGGGGGAGGACGGAGGGGAACATGCCCATGGGGCGCCTGCACATCCAGTTCTTCACACGGGACCAGAGCCCCCGCTTTCCAACATCAGAGGCCGCGTCGGCATTCCCCAGTCCCACTAGGCAGGCATGGAAGGACGTCTTCTACATGAAGTCCCACTCGGTTCCCCCAACACGTTTGTTAACTGAAGCCTCCGATGCCCAAGAGCCGTGAGCCGGGGGAGGCTGGGGCCCCAGGTGGGAAAAGGGGGTTCTGTACCCCCTTTGTGCTTTCCTGTCATTATGAATTTCCTGTCTGCTTGTGAGTTTTTTTAGCTTCTATTTTTGAATTTTCTACCATGAACGTTTGTTACATCTATAATCAGAAAAATAAGCGCGCTGCATATTAGTTTAAATAGACTAGAAGGGAATAAATTAACAGTGATCACCTTGAGAGAATAAGATTTTGGGTGACATTTATATCTTTATGTTTTTAATGTGTTTCCCCAGTGTTCTACAATGAGCATATACTGTTCTTAAAATCAGAAAAAAAGTAACACTTGTGCTAAAAAGAGAAAGAAATACTAGGAGACAGGGAGGAATTTATATGTTTATATGTGTGTGTGTGTTAGTCGCTAAGTCATGTCCAACTCTTTGCAATCCATGGACTGTAGCCCACCAGGCTCCTCTGTCCATGGGATTCTCCAGGCAAGAATACTGGAGTGGGTTGTCATTCCCTTCTCCAGGGGATCTTCCTGTCCCAGGAATCAAACCCAGGTCTCCCACACTGCAGGCAGACTCTTTACCATCTGAGCCACCTGGGAAACCCCATGTGTGTGTGTGTGTGTGTGTGTGTGTGCGTGCGTATACACACATATGAAATACTTCTATATCCAGCCATCTATATTTGTATCTATGTCATCCATTAACTATCAATGATTTTCTCATCAATCTACATCTATTTATCATTTATATCTATCTATCTATGCATCACTGTGAACAAAGCTAGTGGATGTGAGGAATTCCAGTTGAGCTATTTCAAATCCTAAAAGATGATGCTGTGAAAGTGCTGCACTCAATATGCCAGCAAATTTGGAAAACTCAGCCAGTGGCCACAGGACTGGAAAAGGTCAGTTTTCACTCCAATCCCAAAGAAAGGCAATGCCAAAGAATGTTCAAACTACTGCACAATTGCACTCATCTCACACGCTAGCAAAGTAATGCTCAAAATTCTCCAAGCTAGGCTTCAACAGTACGTGAATGGAGAACTTCCAGATGTTCAAGCTGGATTTAGAAAAGGCAGAGGAACCAGAGATCAAATTGCCAACATCTGTTGGATCATAGAAAAAGCAAGAGAATTCCAGAAAAACATCTGCTTCATTGACTATGCTAAAGCCTTTGACTGTGTGGATCACAACAAACTGTGGAAAATTCTTAAAGAGATGGGAATACCAGACCACCTGACCTGTCTCCTGAGAAATCTGTAAGTGGGACAAGAAGCAACAGTTAGAACTGGACATGGAACAACAGACTGGTTCCAATTTGGGAAACGAGTACATCAAGGCTGTGTATTGTCACCCTGCTTATTTAACTCATATGCAGAGTATATCATGCGAAATGCTGGGCTGGATGAAGCACAAGCTGGAATCAAGATTGCTGGGAGAAATATCAATAACCTCAGATATGCAGATGACACCACCCTTATGGCAGAAAGTGAAGAGGAACTAAAGAGTCTCTTGATGAAAGTGAAAGAGGAGAGTGAAAAAGCTGGCTTAAAACTCAACATTCAAAAAATGAAGATCATGGCATCCAGTCCCATCACTTCATGGCAAATAGATGGGGAAACAATGGAAACAGTGAGACTTTATTTTGGGGGGCTCCAAAATCACTGCAGGTGGTGACTGCAGCCATGAAATTAAAAGATGCTTGCTCCTTGGAAGGGAAGCGATGATCAACCTAGACAGCATATTAAAAAGCAGAGATATTACTTTGCCAGCAAAGGTTCGTCTAGTCAAAGCTATGGTTTTCCAATAGTCATTTATGGATGCAAGAGTTGGACCATACAGAAAGCTGAAGAATTGATGCTTTTGAACTGTGGTGTTGGGGAGGACTCTTGAGAGTCCCTTGCACTGCAAGAAGATCCAACCAGTCCATCCTAAAGGAAATCAATCCTGAATTCATTGGAAGGACTGATGCTGATGCTGAAGCTCCAATACTTTGGCCACCTGATGCAAGAACTGACCCTGATGCTGGGAAAGATTGAAGGCAGGAGGAGAAAGGGATGACAGAGGATGAGATGGTTGGATGGTATCACCGACTTGATGGACATGAGTTTGAGCAAGCTCCGGGAGTTGGTGATGGACAGGGAAGCCTGGCGTGCTGTAGTCCATGGGGTCGCAAAGAGTCAGACATGACTGAATGACTAAACTGAACTGATTTATCTATCTATCATCTATTACAGAATTTGTGTTGGCTATCAGATTATAAAGTAATGATTTTTTTTTAAACTGCCTGTTTTTCTTAATATTCCAAATTAGCTAGATCAGTATAACGAGAGGTTTAAAGCATTCTGTTGCCGCCCACGGGAATGACATCACCATGAGGTAAACACCCAGGCAGACGTGTTTGAAGCCGTGTCTCCCTGGACCTGAGCTGGCGGCTCGCTGCGCCATCGCCCCTGCCCTCCACTCTCTCCTGAGTTTTCCATTTCATTGCTTTAGTGCTGGTTTGGACCTGGGCAGGGGTCTCCAGGGCACTGCTACCTCCCGCAGTTTGGAAAATGCTGGTCCAGACGACTCCGCGCCCCAGGACTCCGAGGGGGAGCGGACGCCGCCCACCGCCCCGTGCGCCCGGCCGAAGCGGCCCCTCACCTGCTCCTGCCGCACCACGAACAGGACGTCCTCGCCGGGCCGCACGGCCACCGCCTCGCCGCGGATGCTGACCTGCAGGCCCCGGGGCGGCAGGAGCGGGCACTGCAGCCGCACCGGGCTCTGCCGCAGGTCCACGCCGCCCTCGCACACGTTGGACACCAGCTTCCGGTACCTGCGGCCAGAAGGCGGGTCAGGGGCTGGCGCGGGGCGGGGCGGCCGGACGGCTTCGCTCGCTGTGCGGGGCCTCCTGGCTTGTGACCCCCACGCGTCAATCCCCCTCCCTCTTCCTGACTTGTGTTTGCTCTTTCTGCCCATCTTGGAGCTGGGGAAACTGAGGCTCAGAGAAGGGAATGAGCACTAACGGCAGGACCCGCGTCTCTCACTGGGCCGAGCGTGTTCTCACAAGGATGGTGAGAGGTGTTGTTGCTAGGGAGACGACTGAAGGAGCCAGAATGGATACTGCGACTTTGCTGGGAAACGTGGTCCCAGGAAGCCAGAGTGCCCCAGAGGGGCTGGGACGTCCCGCTGACCCGCCATGTGGCCGTGGGCAATCACAGCCCCACGGGAGGCCTTCTCCTCTTACACCGAGGGACTGGGGCCAGATGACACCCGATTCACCAGCTCATTCACGCAAGGCAAATTGCCTGAGCATCTGCTATGCGCCAGGTGCAGGGGTCGAGGTCATCCCCCTTGAAGCCCCTGACTTTTCAGGGAGGACTGTCCAGTGGGAAGGCCGCCCTCACCAAACCACCCCACACATCAAGGCAACATCACGACCCTGAGAGTGTGGGGAAGGGGCTGCACCTGGGGATCTGGTCCCCAAGAAAGGGGCTTTCAGCTGAGAGCAGGAGGTGAGCAGGAGAGTGAAGTGTGTCCTGGGCAGTGGAAACAGTGTGTGCAAAGGCCCTGTGGTGGTGGGGGGCAGGTGTGAGGTGAGGGTGGGGAGAGGCTGGCAGGGAGGGCCTAATGCGCTCTAGTAAACTGTTAGGGCTTCCCTAGTGGCTCAGTGGTAAAGAATCCACCTGCCAATGCAGGAGACATGGGTTCAATCCCTGGGTCAGGAAGATCCCCTGGAGGAGGAAATGGCAACCCACTCCAGTATTCTTGCCTGGAGAATCCCATGGACAGAGGAGCCTGGCAGGCTATAGTCCATGGGGTTGCAAAAAGTCAGACACGACTCAGCAACTAAACAATAACAACAAACTTTTAGGAGACGTTAGGAAGATCTTGCTAGGGTGGCATCAGCTGAATTGTTATCATGCAAAGATGCATGTGGTTAGTTGGGAAGAAAATACCTTCCCTAAGAGGGTACCCAGCCACAGCCCCTTGGCATCCAGAGTGTGCAGATGGTGTGAAATGAAACCCTTTGCCCTTGATATGGGTCCTGACTCTGACATTTCAGACAAGAGTCCCTGCTTGCTAAGCCCTGGAGCAGCTGCTGTGGCTCCTTGATGGAGGGAGGGATGGATGATAGATGGATGATGGATAAATTATTGGAGGGATGGGAGGATGAACGGATGGTGGGTGAGTGAGTGGAAGAATAAAGAGATGGATGGTTGGATGGACAGATGGATGATGGATGGATGGGTGGACAGATGGGTAGATGGATGAATGGATGAAGGATGGATGGGGAATACACAGATAGATGATTGGATGATTGGATGGATAGAGGAATGGATGGATGGATGGATGGGTGGATGGATGGGTGATGGATGGATGGGGAATACACAAATAGATGACTGATGATTGGATAAATAGATGGATGATGGATGGATGGATGGATGGATGGATGGATGGGATGGATGGATGGATGGATGGATGGATAGATGGATGGATGGATGATGGATGGATGGATGATGGATGGATGGAGAATACACAGATAGATGATTGGATGGATGGATGGATGGATAGGTGGATGATGGACAGATGCGTGGCTGGATGAATGGATGATGGATCGATGAAGAATACATGGATAGATGATTGGATGATTAGCTGGATGGATGATAGAATTTATGCCACTGAGGTCCAAGCCTGCAATCTCTGGCCCTACTTTTTGCTTCTTCAGGCTCTGTCCTGCCCCATTCCCAGAGGCATCAACCTGGCTTGTCTAATAAGTCCATAGGCAGTTCATTCCCTCTCAGAACTTCCCCTCAGGGACACAGAGACCTTTAGATGAGGCTTGCATAGGGCCTGTGGAGCCGCAGGCTCCCGGCTGTTACATACAGAACGCTGTTATAGTTTGATCCCTGAGACACAGCGCGTTCAGCCTCTGTGGGAGGGAGGAGGTCACACCTGTGGAGCACTTCCCTCCCCCTCACACACAGCGTGTGTCTGTCACACCACACACTGAGGCACACGCCATGTGTCAGAAAGCTTAGCCCAGTCCAGGGGACAGCTGGGTGAGTATGACAATAACTGGGGATGTTCCATTCCCACAGAGTAAGCTCAGGGCCCAGGGTGAGTCAGGGAAGGCTTCCTGCAGGAGGTGCCATTCAAACTGAGACCTAAAGGGAATGTGAATATCTCTGGCCCAGCTCAGGCCTGGCTCTCTCAGGGTTGGTAAATGGGGAGGGGCTTTGGCACTGCAGGGACTCAGAGGGGCCAGGGAGGTGGGTTCCTTCAGTGCCAAGGTGAGGGACCTTCTCTGCCTGTTGCTCTCTGTTCAGAGCCGGCTCAAGGCATCTCTTCTCCCTGACGCTGACCCACCTGGGCTCCGAATGGAGAGCCCTGGGTGGGGGGCAGAGTCTGGGTGACTTGCAGGAGCCCCAGCGCAAAAGGCAGTCAGCCCTGATTTCTCTCTCCCGGCTCCACGCGAGCAGCTGTGGGAACCAGGCGGGAACAGCAGGGGTCACCATGGTTCTGCCCCGTGCGACTCACCCGAGACTGCTGGTGTAGGTCTGGCCCAGGACACAGTCGTCAGGGGGCGACAGAGGGTTAAACCAGAAGTTGGCAAAGCACTTGTTGGCATCGGACTCCGAGGAGGGGGCGCGCTCAAATCCATAGTCACTGGGAGGAGGAAGACACGGAGGTCAGGAGACAGGCAGCGGCAGGAATGTGAGCCAGCCCAGGGTAGGTGCCCCACACCAAGGACACACAGAGGCAGATCCACAGGCCCCGTCCCAGAGGGTAGAAGGACTGAACGCCGATGGTTACATTCTGGGTGAGAAGGGTTGCAAAGGGGATTCTGGGAAATTACAGCGGAGTGCTGAATCCAGCCTGGGCATCCTGGAGGGCTGCCTGGAGGAGGTAGGCTGACTCTCAATGGAAGATCAAGACATAACCAGGGGAAGGGGGGAAGGGCACTGCAGGTGGGGACCAGCCCCTTCAGCACGGGAGATGCAGGTGGAGATGGCAGAACGAGGAAGGGCGAGGATGGCTGGGGAGGGAGCCAGCTTCCAGAACTCAGACATTCTCCTGTGGGTGATGGGCCAGCACAGGAGTTCTTGAGTGGGGCGGGGATGGGGCGGGTGGCCAGGGGGCTTCCAGGCGGGTCTCTGGACGGTGGAGGAGGGGCTGGCTGGTCCCCAGGGTGCCATCCGTCTTCCTCCGTGTCCCCGCCCACCTGGGAGCAGGGCACCCCGTGCTGGCTTGGGAAGGATGCCCACGGATTCTTGAACGTGGGCCGGACCGGGTGGCTGGGTGCTTGGGCCCGGGATAAGGGGGCCGTGCTGGAGCATGTCTCTCAGGTCGTCCGCGGGGGTGGCGGCTGCAGGGTCCGTCGGGCAGCACTGCCCCCTCCCCGGGGCTGGGGCAGAGCGGGACCCTCACCAGAGGAAGTCTGAGGCCCGGCAGGGGCACACGCGTGCTGTGAGCGCCGCCGTGAAGCTGCGGCCTGTGACGCACCAGGACGCGGGCTTCCTCCTGCGGAAGCTTCTCTGCTGGCCCATGACACAGCGGTCACCCTGTGGGGGGACATGGGGTGAGGGGCCGCCCCGCTGCGTCCCCCGCTGCCAATCTGGCCAGTTCCTCATCCCCCCGGCCCGGGCGGTCTTCAGGGCAGGAAACCGGGGCCCGGGGGAGAGCTGTGTGTGTACCCGAAGCCGCCCTGGGGCAGCCCGGCCCCTGTCCATCCCCACCCCCCACCCCAGCACTCGCTGGGCCCTGAGGGGGTCTCAGGCCCCGGAAGAGAGGCCCCACGCAATCCTCAGGCCCGAGGGTTTCAGGTGGGCCCTGTGAGGCTGGGACGAGCCACGGCCTCCAGGCCTCAGGGAACGCACAGTAGATGCTCAGCCAACAATCCAAACAGGACATGCCGGTGTGAACAGGCACGCAGCAGGTACAGCTGGGGGCCCACCCTGCCCCCCGGAAATTCTGGGCTCTTCCACTCTAAAATACTGACCACCCAACCCGAACTGCAGCGAAGACCATTTCTGGTCCTCACGTACCCCCTCCATGTGAACAGTCCTCATTTTGCTGTAGGAACAGTTTTGTGTGTCTGAGATTATGGCGTGGGGGCTGCCCCAGACCACTGATGTTACCTAATGACCAACCTAGACAGCATATTAAAAAGCAGAAACATTATTTTGTCAACAAAGGTCTGTATTATCAAGGCTATGGTTTTTCCAGTCATGTATGGATGTGAGAGCTGGACTACAAAAAAGCTGAGCACCGAAGAATATGATGCTTTTGAACTGTGGTGTTGGAGAAGACTCTTGAGAGTCCCTTGGACTGCAAGAAGATCCAACCAGTCCATCCTAAAGGAGATCAGTCCCTGGGTGTTCATTGAAAGGACTGATGTTGAAGCTAAAACTCCAATACTTTGGTACCTGATGTGAAGAGCTGACTCATTTGAAAAGACCCTGATGCTGGGAAAGATTGAGGGCAGGAGGAGAAGGGGATGACAGAGGATGATATGGTTGGATGGCATCACTAACTCAATGGACATGGGTTTGGGGCTCCGGGAGTTGGTGATGGACAGGGAGGCCAGGCGTGCTGCAGTCCATGAGGTCACAAAGATTCGGACACGACTGAGCGACTGAACTGAACTGAATGTGTGATACCTGCGTCCTGTTACCTTCCCTCGATCCCACAAATCCGGGAGCCTGAGCACAGCTGGCTTTGGGCTGGGTCATGCCACTGTGCCCCTGGGTGTACCCACAGACCCTGGCCCAGGCCGCCCAGAAGGGCCAGCAAGGCCAGCAGGAGGACCCACATCCGGGGAGGCTGGCAGCCTGGCAGGATGGGGGTTTTGTGGGCAGAGGGGGTGCCCTGCGCGGGGCCCGGCCCACCTGCGGGTTGGCGAGGTCCCAGGAGCTGTAGTCATCCTCACCGCACCGCCTGGAGAACCAGGGCCGGAAGTCCACCTTGACCAGCTCCCAGTCCGAGCGGAAGCTGATGTGGCCGAAGACACTGGGGAGGGAAGGAGGGGGCAGGAAACCGCCTTAGTCCGGCCCGCCCCCCAGGCGCCCACCGGTCCCCTCCGGGCCTCCGCCCACACCTGCCCGGTCGGTCCAGCGGTCTCTCTCCTGCCCCCGCTGGGCAGCCCCAAGGCGGATCCTGTGCAGGGCTGCAGGCCTTTGGGCATCAGCATCAAGCGTTCCCACCACCACTGCCCGTTATCTATGGCTTGCAGATGGTGCTGCTGTGGGTCATCCCAGGGGCCCCCCACGGGCAAGGACATGGGCGCAGTGGGGTCAGGGGCCCGGCCCGCCCTCAGTGGCCAGGCTGGTCTGGGCAGAACTGTTTCACAGGACGACTCATGGGCAAGCTGTCTGTGTTCTGTGCTGGCTGGCTTCTCCCCGCCTGCGTCCCTGCCTCTGTTGGCCTGTCCATACTGGGGGTTGGGGTGGCCCGTGCTGTAGAAACCCAGCTCCCTCTGCATAGCTGGGCCACAGAATTTTCCCCCCAAGCAGACTGGATAATCCATGGAGAGGTAGGGAGTCATCCCCTGGCTCAGAGCGGGCTGGGAGAGCTGTGTTTGTATGCTGCTTGGTCTAAATCCTCACCACAGCCCGCTTCACAGAAAGGAAAACTGAGGCAGAGAGAGGGTGAGTAACTTGCTTAAGGTCACACAGCATGTTTGTGCCACTTCTTTGCCCGCGGCTATCATGTGCTGAGTGCCTATCATACGATGCCCAGATCCCTCGCTCTCCAAGAAGGCTGCTGCTTGACGGGTTGCCACCTGACCCTCCCAGCACCTCACACTTGGGCTCCAGGAGCCCAGCCTGCACTTCTCTGGTCCTTCTCCAGTTCTCCCTGTAGGACCCCGGCCATATTACCAGAGGTTGAGCGCCTGGATGGAGGAGGTGATATACTCACTCCAGCCTTGGTCCCCATTCCAGGCTGACAGATAGGAGCTGGATACTTGGGGAAATCAATCGTGGTCTAAAGGGCACAAACCCCAGTCTAGGAGAGTAGTTGAGAAGGGCCTTGGAGTGTTTTCTCAGGGACATGATGGCTGGCTCTGCATGCCTGAGGCTGACACCGGAAGAGGGGTTCTGGCTCCAAAGGGCACCTCGGAGCCAGACAAGCCTGGGTGACGTCTGTTTACTTGTCTGTGACCTTCGGCATGTCCGCTCCTCTCTGTACCTCCTTTTCCTTTAAAATGGGGACAATGACACTGGCCTTTTGGGATCCATGGTGGATTAGCGATGGTTTGTGTAGGACGCTTGTGGGACACTGTAGAAGGTTTACAGACACACATGCACACGCACACTCACTGTTACACATACACCCCCCGACACACGCACACACGTTACCTCCATTGCCCCGAACAGTCCCCAGAGGCAGACACTGTGATCTTTACTTCACAGACGAGACCCTGCGCCTCGACAGGGGCCTCTTCTGGTCCTTGCAGCCTCCTCTGCCTTGGCCTGGCTCCCCCCGCTGTGGTCCACCTCCCCATCCTTGGCTGAGAGGCCCGATCGCTCTCCGCTGGCTCCTGCCCTCCGTGCCTGCCTGCCCACGGGCAGCCCTGGTGTCTGGAGACACCCTGCCGTCCCCCTTCCAGCCCAGCCTCTCACCCAATCGTGTTCAGCTGCCATAAACCACCCAGCTTCTCTGCTGCCCGAGGCGTGAGCCAGAACCCCCGTCACCCCAGTCTGGACCCCTCCGGCTGCAGGCGGACGTGGCCCAGCAAGGCCCACACGGCCCGCTTCTCCTCTGCCTGGTCCAGCAGCCCTCAGAGGGGCTCCCGACACAGAGGTCGTGGGGGGCCCGGATGGGGGTGGTGACGGTGGTCGTGAAGGTGTCCTGCTGGTCCGCTGTCCCGACTCCCGTCCTGATGGGGACAGTCCCCTCCCTGGGAGTCTCACCACATGGGGACGGTCTTTGCCTCGGCGACCCCTTCTCGCAGGCAAATCCAGCTGGACTGTCACTCAAACGGGGCATGAGGGTCTTAGCTCACTGAAGGGACGTCCTTAAAGGACATCTTCACACCAGTATTCCGGCCTGGGGAACTCCATGGACTGCACAGTCCACGGGGTCGCAAAGAGCCGGACAGGACTGTGCGACTTTCACTCACTCGCTGACGCCAGGTCCTCACAGCCTGAGCCTGTCTCCGCTCTTCTGGAAGCCGTGTTACGACGGCGGTGACCGCAGCGGTAACTGCTGGCGTGTGTCCTGCCCCTGCAAGGCTCCCGCCGCCCACATCCACTCCTCCTCACCACCCCAGGGGGCGTGCTGTGAATAGTCCCACCTTACTGACAAGGAGACTGAGGCCAGGGGCCCCTCAGGATGGCACGGCTGTGATCCAGCTCCTCGGGAGTGGGATCGGTCTACTGGATGGTGACTTTGGGGCTCCAATGCCCGGCCCAGGAAACACATGCTGGCCTGAGCTTGACCACCATGCAAACTCCTGGGCGGGCTGCACAGGCCCCACCAGGGAAGTCTCTGAAAAGAGGCTGGTTCACTTGATCTAACTAATCCCCTCTGTGTCTCTGAAGTCCTGCCTTTTATGAAGCCTAAACGTTCAGCTGATACTTTGAGAAATAGCTGGCATCTGGCTAACTCTGAGTTTTAGGAAGTCAGTGCCTTTAATGTGTGTGTATGAAAGTGAAAGCATTAATCGCTCAGTGTCCGAGAGTAGGTACCCATTCCCTTCTCCAGGGGCTCTTTCTGATCCAGGGATCGGACTGGGGTCTCCCACATCACAGGCAGATTCTTTATCATTGGAACCACCTTCTGAAAGTCGGAAAGTGAAAGTCACTCAGTTGTGTCCGACTCTCTGTGACCCCGTGGACTATACAGTCCATGGAATTCTCCAGGCCAGAATACTGGAGTGGGTAGCCTTTCCCTTCTCCAGGGGATCTTCCCAACCCAGGGATAGAACCTGGGTCTCCCGCATTGCAGGTGGATTCTTTCCCAGCTGAGCCACCAGGGAAACCCAAGAATACTGAAGTGGGTAGCCTAGCCCTTCTCCAGCGGATCTTCCTAATCCATCACCTTCACCATCATACCACCATCATCACCATCACCATCATCATCATCTTCACCACCAACAGTATCACAATCTCAAAGGGCCAAATGGGCAGTGATCCAGGGCTGACCCTTGACTCTGAGTCCCACCCCTCACCAGCCAGGTGATCCTGGGCAGATGACAGATGTCCTTGGTTAGGGACGAGTGGCCACCTTCCAGTGGCAGCAGATGGTGAGAGACAGGGGGGCAGGTGTGAAGATGGAGGTGAGAGTGAGGAGGATGGGGAGGGAGGCGGGGGGTCAGTGTTGAACCCGCCTAGAGCGGCAGGGCCTGAAGTGGCCCTCCGCCACAGCCCGCCTGGGGTTCGGCTCTGACCTGCCTGCCCACCTCCCGTGGGCACTCACGTCATGACCAGCGTCTCGTCGCCGGGCTCACTCAGCAGCCCATCCACAAACACGGAAGTGCTGGTGAAGTTGTGCGTGCTCCAGGTGAGGCCCTCATCCACGCTGAACCTGCCAAGAGAAGGGGCGGCTGGGGACACAGTCTGCCTCCAGGCCAGCTGCCTTGTCAGACCCAGACCAGCTCGCGCCCAGGGGCCAGAGCTGTCCAGCTGAGGCGGCTGGGCAAACAGGCGGGGCAGTGGCCAGCCCAGTATCCCCACCACAACTGGACCCCATCCTCACACTCTTGTAGGAGGTCACGGCAGCCCCCTGCCAGCGCCAGGTGGCATCCACGTCTGCTCAGGGACACCACAGTCAAGGAGCCCTGGGGATGTGGCCTGAGATCCCCTGGACTGCAGTTATCCAGGTCTTAGAAACATCCAGGTCAGCCCTGCCCAGTGCCCAAGCCCAGCCCAGGGTCTGCCAGGTCACGCATGGGAGCTCACTGCCTCCCATTGTGGCGTATCAGTGTTGCCAGCTGCCGTGCAGAAAGATCTTTTTCAGACTAAAGTGATACTGGCATCCTGAGAACTCCCGCAGCTCTGCCTTCCAAGTCCAGAGTTCACACCTGACCTCGCATCCCCACAACAGCCCTTCACACATCTGAAGCTGATGCCAAACCCACTCTTGCCTGGGCACATGCAGCTGGCTTCCCTGTCCTTCACCTATCTAATTCAGGTCTATCTGGAAAAGTCACCTCCTCTGGGAAGACTCCCTGCTCTCCCAGGATGGGGGGGGGGGGCTGGTAGGGGCTGTTAGGGGCATCGTCACAGCCCCAGGCCTCCCTCTGGCCCACCTGATCATGCTGGGTCGTCATTCCCCACCCCCTTGTCTCCCCAGCCCTGGCAAGGAGCAGCTATCGGCAGCATGGGTGGGGGTGGTAAGGGGGCCGGGTGGTGCTGGGGAATGGGGTGCGGGTGGTGGGTGGTGGGAGGTGGGAGTGGGTGGTGGGTGCTGGGAGGCGGGGTGGTGGTGGGTGGGGAGTGGGCACTGTGCAGAGCCTGGCATTAGCCCCCTTGGCAGAGTCTGGTGCCTTTGTCCTGGGGTCCTGCGGGGGGGCCATCCTGGGGAATGCTCCGAGGAGTTCCCCAGTGGAGGGGAACGGCCCCCGCCACACTGCCACCGGGCGCCCAGGGTCTTACTTGAGGATCTTCAGTGGGATGGAGGTGTCCTTGATGGCCACGATCACGCCACCGTGGTCCAGGTAGAGGATGTGGTGCTCCTCCTCGAATACCTGCGGGAGGCCACGGGCGGGGCTCTGAGGGCAGGACCCAGGGAGGGCTGGGAGGGCTCTCAGGTGCGGGGGTCGCTCTCCTGGGGACAGAACTGCCCCCACGCTGGCTGGGGGGCTGCAGCAGAGTCCAGCTCCCCGACGCAGGGCTGGTCAGAGGGCTCCTGGTGTCCCCAGGCCATCCCCTCCCTCCCCCAACCACCCAGACTCAGTACAAGTGGGATGAATGGCATGAATGCACGCTGATGGCAATCTCTAGACCACTGACCAGAGAGAGAAAATGCAAATAAATCTTGCAGGTGGCCCTGCCTTCAGGAAAAACTCAGGCAGCAAAAAGGCCAGCAATGTGAGATCAGAAAGAAATCGTAGAATTCAGGAAAGCATTTAGGATAAGCATCCACTAGGAAAAGCAAACCTCTATTCAACATTGATTCTGTTCATGTGCCACCTCCTTCAGGAAGCCCTCCCTGACGCCACACTGGGTGGGTGTGGGGCGTCTCTGGGCCCCCTGTCCCAGGACTTACTGCATGAATTTGTCATTGTTTCCTCCAGCCAGGGAGCTCCTCAAAGGCCCAGTCTGCCTCCGAGTCCTCTCTGTGGCCCAGTACCAGCTCAGCTCATGGCTGGAGGTGCCAGGGCTCGGGATGTGTGTGTGGGATAAATGAATGGGTGAGTGAATGAATGAATCCCCACCAAGTCCTTGGGGGACAAAAGGTTGAGAAACCTGGACAGGGCTCTCACAGGAGGAAATACCTGTTGTGGTCAGCTGGGCATAGCCCCAAACGTGCTCACAACCCTCACATGTGGTCAGACTCCCCATCTTGACGCCCTCCTCCCACAAGGACAAGCAGGGGCATTTGCCCTGTCTACCCACTGGGGGGACGGTGCCTCCCAGTCTCCCCATGGGTGCCCCACAGGCGAGTCCACCCTCGTCAGCTGGGGCCTTGGAAATCAGGCGGCTTCACCCCCCATGCAGCCGTGAGATTAAAAGATGCTTGCTCCTTGGAAGGAAAGCTATGGCCAATCTAGTGACGTGAAATCGCTCAGTCGTGTCCGACTCTTTGCGACCCCGTGGACTGCAGCCTACCAGGCTCCTCCATCTGTGGGATTCTCCAGGCAAGAACACTGGAGTGGGTTGCCATCTCCTCCTCCAAGAGATTCTCCCAACCCAGGGATCGAACCCGGGTCTCCCGCACTGCAGGCAGACGCTTTACCGTCTGGGCCACCAGGCAAGCTCAAGCAAAAACATCTCTTTGCCAACAAAGGCCCATCCAGTCAAGGCTGAGGTTTCTCCAGTGGTCATGTGTGGATGTGAGAGTTGGACTGTGAAGAAAGCTGAGCGCCGAAGAATTGATGCTTTTGAACTGTGGTGTTGGGGAAGACTCTTGAGAGTCCCTTCCAACCAGTCCATCCTAAAGGAAATCAGTCCTGAATGTTCATTGGAAGGACTGATGCTGAAGCTGAAGTTCCAACACTTTGGCCACCTGATGCGAAGAGCTGACTCATTGGAAAAGACCCTGATGCTGGGAAAGATTGAGGGCAGGAGGAGAAGGGGTCGACAGAGGATGAGATGGTTGGATGGCATCACCGACTCAATGGACATGAGTTTGAGCAAATTCCGGGAGATGGTGAAGGACAGGGAAGCCTGGCGTGCTGCAGTCCATGGGGGTCTCAAAGAATCAGACACGACTTAGCAACTGAACAACAAAACAGCACCCACAGGGAACCCCAGGGTCTTTGCACATCCACTGCTCTGGTCTTCTGCACCTTGACCAGTCAGCGGTCCCCCAACCCCATTCCCTGCCTTTCCCACTTCCCTGACACCCTGAGCTCTAGAGGGTGCTCCTTAAATGTTTTCTGTATCACTCCAGTTAAGTCTTGTTTTTAAAATATGCCCGTTTAACAGCATGCTGCTGCTGCTAAGTCGCTTCAGTCGTGTCCGACTCTGTGCGACCCCATAGACGGCAGCCCACCAGGCTCCCCCGTCCCTGGGATTCTCCAGGCAAGAACACTGGAGTGGGTTGCCATTTCCTTCTCCAATGCATGAAAGTGAAAAGTAAAAGTGAAGTCGCTCAGTCGTGTCCGACTCTTCGCGACCCCATGGACTGCAGCCCACCAGGCTCCTCCATCCATGGGATTTTTCAGGGAAGAGCACTGGAGTGGGCTGCCATCGCCTTCTCCACTTTAACAGTGTACACACTGTCATTTGTAATTTACATTCCCAGAGTTTTGCAGTAGAGATATCTCATGGCATCCTTGACAAGCCAGCCTGAGCTCTCCAGGTCTTCCTGCCTTTGTCCCACCCTGACCTCTGCCTCCTGCTTGCCCCCCACCCCAGTAAACCCCCGTCTCTGACACAGGGGCACCCCCTACTCTATCAGGCACCCAGGCACTCCTGCACCCTTCTGTACCCTCCTCCCATCACCGCAGCTCAGCCCTGAACTGACTTTCTCCCACTTAATTCTGACAAGTTCTCAAATTCGAAGCCTAAGCAAACGGCTTGCCAACAGTGGCCACTCTGAATACCTTACGGTCAGTTTCTACAAAATACATCTCTCTGTTTCACCAGGTCTATTAAATCTAATAAGCTGGGGCCGAGGGTGGGGGTGGTTTCTGTAATAAATGGATAGGCGGTGACCTTTAAGAGAGTTTAGACATATCTCACTAGTTTCAGTGAAACAGAAATATTACAACACAATAAATCTCTTTTGCCCTTTTCAAAATTCCTGGTTTCTTGCATATTATTAAAAAAAAAAAAAAGCCAGGATTTTAAACCAGGGTGCAGGTGAGAAGGATTAATGTCTTTGTCCAGAGCAGTAGCTGGGAGGGGTCTGTTGAGTGGGGGGCTCAGAGGTGCAAAAGTCGACCTGAAAATAAAGCTTCTTCCATCCTCAGGAAGGGGAGACACAGACAAAAATTTAGTGCATTTTCTTAAGCGTTTAAGGTAGAGATTGCCACTCCATGAAGTTGGCAGACCACATGAGGCTTTTTTTTTTTTCTTGGGAGGAAAGAAACAGCAGTGCAGAGGGGGTCCGAGCCTCTCCCAGGGCGGAGCGCTTGCATTTCACTGGACTGCCCAGGTGTTGGGCCGTCAGCCACCCTGCTCCGTGGGACGCCCTTCGGATGGCAGCCCCCACCCCTCTAGTCTGAGACTCTGAGTCGCATGTTGGGGTAGCGCTGACGGTAGCCCTCTCAGTGTGACGCCCTCAGCCCAGGGGGCCATTTCCTGCATAACTGCTGTCTCCTGCTTCTTGTCATCTTCCTGTTTTCCTTTCCTCAGGCTGCACTGAACATCAGATCATCACCCCGTGGATGTGCCCGAGGCACCCCTCGCCACACTCACCGTGCCCCCCCAAACCTGCTCCTCCCGTTTCTCCTTCCTCTCCCAAGTCTCTGCCGCCCACCCAGCAGCGGTCCCTGCAGGGCCCCAGGCCTGCTCTGTGGCCCCCACACCCTGCGCTTGGGGAGCCTGCATGTGGCTTCCTGCACGGACAGCGCCTCCACCCCACCCCTGGTGGTTATTCCGTTTGGGTTGACGTTCAGGGTAATCTGAGTGCAGGGAGACGTGTCAGACCACGAATCCTCCAGCAGTGGCTGCTGCAAGAATAGCAGGAGGTGGGGGCCAGCCGGGCCTGGGCCCTCTTTTCCCTGATGGCGACGTAACTCCTAAAGGGAGCGGTGTCCGGCCGCTCAGGCCGGGGCAGACACAGCAGCATGTCTCAGAGCTCCTCTGGGAAGGACGGGGCGAGACCAGACCCGTCTCTGGGGGTCCCGGCGCAGTGAGCCCCACCCTGCCACTTTACCTGCCGCCAGGTGTGGCCGCAGTCCGACGTGATGTACATTTCCTCTTTATATTCCACCAGCTGGGAGCCCAGGTTACCTGGTCCGGAGAGAGAGATGGAGCTGCTCTTAGGACTGGCATGCTCCCCCTGACCGAAGTCTGAGCACAGCCAGGGCCCCGAACCAGGGCTGGTGGTGGATGGGCCCTGGGTCTACGCCACCACAGCCACCAAGGGATGCGCCTTCCGCCCTCCGGGTACCGACAGGCCTGCTGTCACCACACGGGCCCTCGTCTGCGCGGTCAAGGGTTAGCTTTGTCCAAAGAAAGCTGGCCTCAGGCAGCTCCGGCAGAGCCCAGGTGCAGGCAGAGCATGGGGGCCTCAGGAGACACACGGGTGAGGAGCGGGGCTCGGGAACAAGAAGCGTGGCTGGGGACCACGCGGGCCAGGTGAGCGGCATGTGGACCCGGCAGCCCGTGATGGGCTT
This sequence comes from Odocoileus virginianus, assembly GCF_023699985.2. Taxonomy (NCBI): domain Eukaryota; kingdom Metazoa; phylum Chordata; class Mammalia; order Artiodactyla; family Cervidae; genus Odocoileus; species Odocoileus virginianus. The sequence continues at coordinate 1,494,789 of NW_027224267.1, forward strand.
TAAAGTGGGGCAGGACACAGCTGGCTTTGCGTTTGGAGGTAGCCCCCTGGGGGATGGGTAGAGAGGAGGCCAGAGGCAACTCTGGGGCAGCGTGGGGCTGTCCAGGTGCGAGGCTGGGCAAGCACATAGTAGGTGCTCACTAAGTGCCCATCGAAAGGACGTTTGCAGGACGGGGAAGTGGGCACCAAGCCAGCTGGGCAGCCAAGAGGCTCCTCCTGGGTCCTGGTTCACCTACCCCTACACCAGGCTGGCAGGTGTGTCACCAGCCTTGACAGGGCCACTCTGCGGGGCTAGGACTTAATCTGGGGGTGCTGGCGGAGGGGGAAGGAACCCCCACTTAGTATCCAAGGTGACTCCAGTTTGAAGATGAGGAGGCTTGGCTGAGTGGAATCCAACAGGAAGAACGTCGGTCTCCTAGAGGACACAGCTCCAGGACCGTCTTGGAGGCCTTGGAGCTGGGCTGGGTGACCCCAAACAGCCTCCTGGGAAGGGGCTCGGACAGCAGAATTTTCTGACATGTCAGATTTCACAGGCTTCTGCTGTGACCACATGGTCATAGCGGGGGAATCAAGGACCTGAGCTTCCTTCCAGGATGAAGGGGCCCTGCTTTGAGGACACGGTAGCCCTTCCGGATTCTTCCTGGAACCCCAGAGGCCCCTGACCTCTGGTGCCTGATTCACATGGTGCCCTCAGAAGCGCCTCCTCCAGAGCCAAGTGTAGATGTCACTGGAAAATCCCAAGGGAGAGGGGTCGTTCTCAAAAAGATGAGGCAAAGCCAGTTCAAGCAGAGTGGCTGAGGACTTGTGTGCCTGCCTTTTTCTTTTGAGGTCCAACCAACAACCAACCATCCATCCATCCTTCATCAATTTATTATCCAGCCACCCTTCATTAATTTATTATCCATCCATCCATCCTTCATCAGTTTATTATCCATCCACCCTTCATTAATTTATTATCCATCCATCCATCCTTTATCAATTTATTATCCATCCATCCTTCATTAATTTCTCATCCATCCATCCATCACCAATTTATTATCCATCCAGCCTTCATTAATTTATCACCCATCCACCATCCTTCCATCCCCTCGTCTCTTCATCAATTCCACCCCCTCCCCGTCCCCGGCACTTATCCATCAGCATCTGCTCTCTCCCCAGCCTTGTGCTAAGCTGTAGGGGGTGCCAGCTGGGCAACCACAGCCCTGGCTCCCAGGGACCTGTACGCCTAGCCAGGGAAGAAGGATGCCCTGCAAACGGGGCAGGGCGGAGGATGCCTGGGACCCCAGGGAACCGTGAAAGCAGAGAGGGGAAACCTCATGGACCCACAAAGCAGGGGAATCCAGGAGAGATTCCTGCAGGAAGCGACCTCTGCCCCTTGCCTCGAAAGACAAATGCCACTGGCCAAGGGAAAGGGGCAGGTGTGCCAGGCAGTGGTCTGGGCCTTGGTGACGGCAGTGAGGTGGGAGGAGAGGTCGGTCAAGGGAAGGGGGCAGAGGGGCAGCTTCTGAGGTGGGTTCCCTTCTACCCGCCCAGCCACTGCAAGGCGCTAAGGAGAAGCTGCTGAACGCAGTCAGAGGGGTGACTGAAGGAAGGCAACAGCTGGGGGTGGGGGCTGGGCAGAGGAAGGAAGGGGCGCCCTTTATCTCCACCCACCCTGTCCTTCTAGACACCAACAGAGACGCCAGGACCTGTGCATCCAATACCGAAGCCGTGCAGCCAAGGCCGTGGCATCAGCACCACCTCGCAGGCAAATTTGCTGTCCATGGTTTTGGGGGAGTGATGTCTGTCTTTTAAGTGATGCGATCTGTTTTCCTTGTTTCGTCTACCAAGGCTGTCAGGCTGCCACTCACCTAACAGGCACCGGGGGTGGGGGGAAATCAGGGGACATTCAGAGAACATGTCCACAGGCCGTCAGAGCGAAGGGCTCTGCAGGAGCTTGGGGGCCAGGGCCTTCACGTTAGGGAGGGGAAACTGAGGCCCAGGGGACGTCCCCGGTGCTGCGTCTCCTCTCGGCTGCTCTGGGCTCTCCTTGGGCCTCCTCCCCCAACAGCCCGGTCCCTCTGCGTTGTGTCCATGCTCCTGGGGCCTGGTATACAGTAAGCGCTCCCTGAATGCGCGTTTCCTTTCTGACCTTCCTTGGCCCGCAGCTTGCAGAGTGGCCAAGACCTCAGGGCCCGAACAGAGCAGAAGAGTAACACAAGATCCACCCCAGTCCCCTCCTGGCTGAGGAGGAGGATGACCTGGACGCCCCATGCGGCCCGCCCCTCGATGTGGCAGAACAAGGCCTGCCAGCCGCTGAGACGAGGCTGGGCTAGAGGCCAGGGGGCTGCCCCGCTGGTCCTCTGCTCGCTGCCGGGGGCCCGGCTCCAGGGGGGCTGGGTGACCCCCCTGCAGCCTGGCTGGTGGGGCTCAGGTCACTTCTCGACCTGCTCAGACCCCTCAACCTGACGTCGGGACACCACCCGGCGGTTGATGGACCTCCGGCCGGCCGAGTCCCCGAGGAAGGGGCTGCAGGAGGACTGGGGAGACAGGGCTCCTACTGGGAGCCCCGGGGGCTCTTCCCGGCACAGCGAGGGTGGAGGTGCTCCAAGCCCCCCGTCATGGCCCCTCAGGGTTTTCCCGGCCACAGGACTCCCCCGGAGCTGTGTCCAGGAGGTGTCTGCAGACTTTGCTCTGCGTGGCCCTGAGGATTCACCTGCTGGACGCAGCATGTGCTGCGTGGGGGGCCCAGGACCCTGCAGGGCGGCTCCGGGAGGCGCATTGCCTGCCCTACAGCAAGAACTCGGGAAGGGCCGAGTCTGAACCGGACCGGTGCCCTCAGTCCAGACCACGCATCTGTGGTTTCCTGCGTCCTTAGAAGCTCATCCCCTTGACGCAGCCCAGCCAGGGCAGAGCATTCCAGCTGGCACCCTGGCCTGCTGGGTTTATTTCTGGGTTCATCCTCTGAGGCTGCTTCTCGACCCTGGTGGTTAGAAGCCAGTGTTCCCGTCTTTGCTTCTTGAATTCTCCTTTCCTGACCTCACTGGAGTCACCGCTGTGGGTCTGGCCTCTCGTCCACAGGCCCGGAGGACAGGGTCCCAGCAGAAGGCGCCTGGCGTGGAGCCCGGCACAAGGGCAGTGGTGTCCAGGTGCCGTCTGAGTGATAGGGAGAGCTGCAGAAACATGCCTGGCAGCTGCCGAACGCCGGAGAGGTCATTCTCTCTTTCTGCAGATGAGGACGCTGAGGTTCAGAGGCACCAGTGATGCCCAGAGCCCAGCACCTCGAGGCGGCAGAAGCGGGGGTGTGTGGCACCCCTGCCTGTCCCAGGATGAGGGGTGAGTGATGGGAGATCCGCACAGAGGCGCCCTGGAAGCAGACCCCCCAGCTGCCTCCGGCGGCTTAGCCCAGACGGGGCCCTCATTTGGACCCACTGCTCCTGCTACATTGCCCAGCCCACAGGGGAGGCCACCAGTGGGAAGCTGGTCCCTGCTCAGCAGTGGCGGCGGGGCCTGAGGAAGCCCAGCTCACTCCACCTTCCCTCTCTGGTCTCTGTTCCCAGCAGACACCCAGGGCTGGATGGAGGATGTAAAACAATTCACACCTCGGTTGGCACACATTGTATGGATGACTCCACCTCCATCTTGGGAAAGCCGTGGTGAGGTTAAAAGCTTCGGAATGAAGTAGCAATGCAGCATCCTGCCCCTGGGGTGGGGGGCAGTGAGCGGAGGGACGGAGGGGCAGAGGGAGGCGGCCACCCACGCCCTGCGCTCCCCCTTCTGTGACTCACACGGTGACGCGAAGCTCCTGCAGATCCTCGCAGCTTCCCTGGGGGCTGGAATGCTTGTCCTGAGCTTTCAAAGACTTTGAGTGCTGGGAACATTTGAAACTGTGCCTTTTGCACCTTTGGTCAAGAATTTGAGGTTTCAAGCCTTCACGGATGTGCATTTTAAATACACCGCTGCCTTTGGGTCCAGGGACTTGAGTCCACAAGGCCTAGGGTGCCTGATACACGTGGCCTGACCCCCTCTCTGTGTGGGAGCTGGCGCCCCACGAGCGGCATTGAAATCGAGGCTGATTCGCGTTCTTCCCATTGACACTCTTCCCTCATGGAAGCAGGCGGACCCCGCCCCAGTGGCCGCCACTGACTAAGACCCCTGGGGCACGGACGGGCAGGAGGAGGCCCAGGAGCTGGAGCTTTTCCTTGCCGTCATCTGTCTGGTTGTGTCACTCGCCCCCCACTGCAACGCCCCCCTCTCCAGGATAACGTGAGATGCCCGCCCTGACCGCCAAGGCCTCCTGCCTTCTGAGGTGCACACGCCCACAGGGGTCTCGCCTCCCGGCCTCCTTGTGGCTCTGATCGGGCCATTCTGAGAAACATAGTCCCTCCTCTGTCCGGAAGGACGGCCCTGCCGCCTCCACATGGCCACTCACTCATTCATTCACTCTCATTCACTCACTCACTCACTCACTCACTTACTCATTCATTCACTCACTCATTCCTTCACTTACTCAGCCACTCATTCATCACCTCACTCACTCATTCATTACCTCATTCACTCATTCATTCACTCACTCATTCACTTATTCATTTACTCACTCACTCATTCACTCATTAACTTACTCACTCCTTCATTCACTCACTCATTCACTCACTCATTCACTTATTCATTCATTCATTATCTCACTCACTCATTCATTCACTCATTCATTCACTTATTCATTCACTAACTCATTCACTTACTCATCATTTACTCATGTGCTCACTCTCATTCCTTCACTCATTCATCACTTACTAATTCACTCACTCATTAGCTTACTCACTCATTCATTCACTCTCTCACACACAGCCAGGCTGGGATACATCTGCCGAAGGGTCAGATGCATCATCCAGCTCAGGGTCTGGGGTCCAAACTCTCCAGGCTGCAGCTGGTGCTGGAGCAGAAAGAGGAAAAGAGCCCCGGGTTCAGGCAGCCATGAACCCTGGCCCGGGCCTTGGCGGTCCCTGCTCTGTGACGGGGCAGAGACACTGTCTCTCTGACTGCCACACGCCCCATCCACACCTGGGTGCGCACAGCCCCAGCCTGGCGCTTCCGCCCCCAGGACCAGTGGCTGGCTGGTGGGCCCACCCCAGAGTCTTGCTCTCTGCCATTTCAAGGGACACAGCAGTCCTCCCAGGGCAGCGGACTTCCTTTTCCAGAGGAGCCTGGGGTGGGTCTCAAGCTTCAGGAGGACACCTTGCAAGTTGTGAGCAAGTCTTCCCTCTCCTTGGGTTCGTTACCTCCTCTGTAAAGGGAGGGTGCTGACCTCTCAGGGTTATCGTTATTTTGAGAGGAGTTCAGGGCCTGGCAGGGGAGAAACGGCCACCATGGCAACTGTGGACAGTGTCAGGGCTGAGCTGCTGAGAGCTGGTGGGGCTGTCCCCACTCTGAAGGGTGAAAGGGAAGCCAGATGCCAGCCGCTGCCTGGCAGTGGACTTTTAAAACATGTGATTTTATTTGCAATGATTCTTCTAACTCACATAAACCTTATTTTAGAGTTTTATCCAATCGGCACACATTTAGTGACCCCTGAAGAAGTTTCTAGTTTAATGGGGTAGACAGACACAATCACAACATGCTTTTTTTCCCCCTTATGCCAGTTGTATATTTGTCTCTTTATCTCCCTGCTAGAAACTTCTTTAGGGACCAATCACTGTCAACCAAGATACAGATTATCATTCCATCCATTCACCCATCCATCCTTCCATGTATTCATTCACCATTTTGTTTTACATCCTTCCATTGGGCCATCTGACTATTATTCTTTCAACTATTCAAGTATCCTTTGACCCATCCTGCCACCCATTCATCCTTCCATCCATCTATCCATCCATCCATCCATCCATCCATCCATTCTTCCATCAGTCCATCCATTCATCGATCCACCCATTCTTCCATTGGTCATCCATCCATCAATCCATTCATCCATCAATCCATTCATCCATCAATCCATTCATCCATCTATCTATCCATCTATCCATCTATCCATTCTTCCATTAGTCATCCATCCATCCATCCATCTTTCCATCCATCTATCCATCCATCCTTCCATCCATCCATTATTCCATTGGTCATCCATCCATCTATCCATCTTTCCATCCATCCATTATTCCATTGGTCATCCATCCATCTATCCATCTTTCCATCCATCCATCCATCCATCTATCCACCCATCCATCCATCCATCCATTATTCCATTGGTCATTCATCCATCCATCTATCCATCCACCCTTCCATTCATCCATCCACTCATTCTTCCTTTGGTCATCCACCCATCAAGCCATCCATCCACCCATTCTTCCATTAGTCATCCATCCTTCCATCCTTTCTTTCATCCACTCATCCATCCGTCCATCCATCCATTCATTTAGTTAACACCTATCACGTGCCCACTCTGGACCACACAGACATCCCTCGGGGGGAGGTGCCAGGAGACCTGGGCTTCCTGGGGATGCTCTGGCACTGGTCCAGTGGACACAGTGTGGCCCCAGGCCTGTGACTGTCAAGTCCCCTCCGAGACTGGAGCTCCACGAGGGCGGTGCGACTCCCGCGGTCTCCTACCTGCGCCCATGATGAGGCCGGGCGCGCTGTCCTTCGTGTGCACGGTACCCGACACGTAGGGGTTGTCTGCCCAGCGCAGGTGCAGGTGCAGGTGGCAGTCCGGCTGTGGGGGAGAGAGGGGGTCGCGGTCAGCACCTGGGAGGGAGCAGCGACCCGAGAAAAAGCAGGACCCAGGCAGAGCACAGCCCCGTGGCTTCTGGGCGGGAAGGCAGGGCCAGGGTGTTTTAGAGGAGAGGGAGCAGGGTGGGGAGGAGCCTTGGAGGCTGACCCCTGGGTGCAGGCCTCAGGGCGGGGCCAGGTGGGTTTCTCCAGGGGAGGGGCCTCTCGGCCTGGGTGCTGAAGGGCGGGCTCCCCAAACAGGCTCCTGAGCGCAGGGCTGGGCCACAGAATAGGACTGCAGAAGCCTGCATGGCCTGTGGCTACATTCATTCATTCATCCACCCATAACCTTTATTGGGGGCCTCTGAGGCGACCATGGGCATCAGGGGACAGCTGTGGGCAGCCTGTAGAGTGCGTCCTCTGGGAGAGGCAGGCGGTACAGTGGGTGTCTGAGCGCCCAGTTTACTCTCGAACATCGGCAGGACCTTGACGCAGCCTGGCTGGTGCCGGGCTGATGGGCAGAAACACTGGCTGTTGGAAGAATTCCAGCGCCCCTCACGTTGCTTGGTGGCTACCTCTGGGCCAGCCCCGAGCCACACACTTAACGGTGCATGTCATGGAGCACTCTCAGCATCCGTACTACCATCCCCTCTGTGTTGATGGGGAAACCGAGGCAGGGTGTGTTTAAGCAACTTCTCACAGCTGGGGCTGGGGCCGCAGCTGGGGCTGCCTGGTTCCAAAGTCCACAGTGTGAGCCCTGCAGGGAGGACGGGGGTGGTCTGGCACTTCAAAGCAAACCAGGCCGGCGGCCCCCAGAACGAGGAAGCACCAGCTGTTTCTTGTCCAGCGTCATCAGACTGCCCATCTGTCTTTGCCCCAGCTGCCTGCCCCCTGCCCCCACTACTCTGCTGAGATGGTAGAGGCCAAGCCAGCTCCCTGGGGTGGGACTGGGGGCCCCAGGGGTGTAGATGAGCTGAAAGGATGTATCCTCTGGACTGACCCTCCTGAGTCTCCCCGGGCCTCAGTGACTTAAGCCCACAAGCCCCACGACCCGCAGGGGCCCTCAGCACCTGCACATATGATGGGAGGGGATGCACGGAGCGCCAGGCTGCTCTCGGGGTGCAGAGTCAGACATGGTGGGGTCCGCCAGGGCCACCGAGGGCACAGGTGGAAAGACCTCAAGGGCAGGCAGGTGACAGGGGAGAGTGGGCCTGGGTACCTGCCGGGCCTGGGTGGGTGTGACAGACTGAGGGGGCAGGACCATGCTGCCCCAAGGCTCTCCTTTCTTGGCCCCTCCACACACGGGGGCTGGCTGGTGCGCTAAAGGAGTGTCCATCAGAGACTGTCGGCTGGCGGGAAGGCCACGCTGTTGGCCGCTGCAAGCAAGGGCACCTGTCCCTCTATGTACCCTGCCGCTCAGCTCAGCCCAGTGTCTGAGAAGAGTGGCCACAGATAGCAAAACGAACAGGTTTTCATCCTGAGTCCAAAGGTCAGGAGAGGTAAAACTACCTCCAAGGGCAACTGATCACCTAAAACAGGTCTGATCCATGCCTGTCTATTAACAAGGCCCCTTCAGAACTTGCTGTCTGGCTCAAGAAGCTCCACGGGGCTCTGTATCAGCCTAGACAGGTGGGATGGGGAGGGAGACAGGAGGGAGTTTCAGCAGGGAGGGGGTATATGTACACCTGTGGCTGATTTCTGTTGAGGTTTGACAGGAAACAGCAAAATTCTGTAAAGCAGTTATCCTTCAGTTAAAAAATAAATTAAAAAAAAAAAGCCCCCTTCATTTCCCCGTCACTAGAAAGTAATCTTCCCAGCCAGAGAGCTTGTTGTATGACCCAGGAAAATCTTTCTGACCCAGAGTCAAAAGAAAAGCAGATGACTCAGAAATCCCACATGTCGGGAGCCCCAACGGGGCTTTTTAATGTGACTATAAGCAAAGGATGCAAAAGAAAAATGTCTGACGCCGTCACTTCTGAGTGACGCAGTTGCCGGTGTAACTTATTCCCCTTTCTGTACATTTCTGCATTTTCCAGGTACTCTGCAATAAGCAGGGGTCACTTTTCTGATGAGAAGTAAAACCTTAAGTGTAGCCTGCGCTGTGCATTGAGAGTTTGCGTGGCTGAGTGAAGGACACAGGCAGAAAGGGGACCCAGGAGGAGGGCCGCGCTGACACCGCCCCGCACGCCCCACGGGGCCCCGCCCACGGCCGCCAGGGCTGCACATGCCGGGGACGGGCCGGGGAGCCGAGGCTGCGGCTTCTGCCTTTCATGCCCAGCTGGGCGTCCTGATGCTTGTCCTCCCTCCGCTGTGCTCATCGGGGTCTTGGCCTGACTGCCTGTGGCCACGTGCTTACTAGCTGGCTCCCACTTTTATTATTTTAAGGCCGGGGCATAAATCTTGAAAGGTTATCTCCTTACTGAGCTGCATAATTGCAGACAAGAATCTATTCTTAGCGAAAACTTGCTTTGACAGATTAATATGGCTTAACTTTGTCGATGATGATACAAAAATTAGCCCTTTCACAGCAATTCTGTTCTCAGAAGCGCTTTTACAAGTGGCAGGTAATTAATTCTCCCCGTAGGTCGACAGGTGCTATTATCCCTTGCTGCTAGCAGGAGGGGGGCTTATGCAGAGGCCGAGCGTAGCCCCCTAGTTGGTGAGGTCAGGGAGAGAGGACCTGAGGCTCTTCCCAGAAGGCACAGAGCCCCACCCTGGTCCTGGGGGGTGGTCACTGGATGGTCAGGTGGGGTGCCTACCATCTTGACGGGCCCTGCAGAGATCCAGGCAGGTCCCAAGAGGGCAGAATTGCTTGCTGTTTTGTGTATTGATGTATTCCCAACACCCAGAAGAGTGCCTTTCCATAGTAGGTCCTGGTACATGTTTGCTGAATGAATATTCCTGTAATATAGGCACCATCGCACTTTCTGTTTGCAGAGGCAGAGCGATGGATGGGGGCCCCTGGCTGTGAGGAGCTTCCAGCTGAGGCTAGTGGGAAACAGAAGCATGTGTGCCCAGTGAAGGCTTCTCTGTAGAGGGGACATGTAGACAGGGTTTTCAGGTGTCAATAGGAGTTCACTGAATGAAGAGGAAAAGCCTTCTCCACCCCTAAGGCAGACAAGACAGGGGGGCAGCCTACACTCTTATTCATGTAGAAAGGCACCTTTGGAAGATCAGGGTCAGCTTGGAGCTCATGAGATTTGGACCATGTCCTGGCCCCATCACTTATCCAGCCCCCAACCCCTACTTCCACAGGCAGAGTGTACTGCTTGACCCTTGCCACTGGCCAACAGGACTTAGCAAGTGTAGCAAGCAAGCTATAAGCTTGCAACATTGTTGCAATGTTTCTCCCTGCCCTCCTGCACGCCTGCTGTTGCCGGAGAGTGTGCCTGGGCTGGTCCCAGGAGGAGGATGCCGGATCCCTTCCTAAATCATAACCTCTAGGTGTGTGAGCGAGCCCAGCCTCTCACAGATCTGAAAACGAGTGACTGCTGTTTGGGGTGGTTTGTTACACAGCATTGTTGTGACCAGAGCTGACCAATACACTCCCCTATCTGATCTCTTCAGTAAAGCAGGGAGTTTCTTACTGCCTTCTCCACCACAACCAGAGAAATAGGTGGTTCATGGCTCTCAGATGGCCCTTCTCAGATGTCAGCATCTCTAACCCCTGGATCCTGCAGTTACGTCCGGGTCCCGCCCTAGGGAAGGTGTGTGCAATGAGCCGGACACTTACAGGCTTGCAGTTGGTTGGTTTCCCGTTCATGTCCGTGCTGGGAGGCCTCAGATAATCCCAGTCTCGACCCTTGTTGTAGGTGATGAGCGTCACCACCTTCCCGTTGACTTTCTGGTTTGCCAGGAAGACTCCTTTCACCCCTCGGACCTGGGACAGAAACACAAGAAGGATGGTAAATGCCTGCCCGGCCCCTTGTGAGGGCTCTGTGTGCCTGGCCTCGTTTGGCCCTGATCACAGCCTGAGCCGAGGCTGACTGTACACCCCGGAGGTGAGTGGGGCTCTGGGCACAAGGGAGCAGAGATGCAGTCTGAGGTCTGGCTGGGAGATGGCGCTGTCTGACCCCACTTGCCAAGTGCATTTCATGACACCGAGCTGTCCTCCCAGGTCCAGCCACTGTCAGACAGTGAGCAGAGCCCTGGTCCTTAACATGCATGTGCATCTTGGTCACCCCATCTTTAGCCGGGGCTCCTGACTCAGAGTCCCAGTCCCCTGCCTCCTTTCCAGGGGACCCACAGGGCCTGGGCCAGTGGAGTCTCTCTGGGCTTCCCTCCAGGGACTTTGTCAGCTCAGCCCCATAGGAGGTTGCCACAGGAGGTTGAGGATGGGGTCCATGCTGGTCCCAGCCTGCCCTGGACGAGGGTCAAAGTTCCCCAGGCTCCCTTTCTCAGGGTTCCTGGGGGGCCCCAGGGAGGTGACCCCCACACATGCCATTATCAGTCACTGAGTCGGCTCATAAGACATGGTCAAGCATCAGTAGTTCCCAGTTGTTCAACCTCCTGGTTCTACAGAGATGAATTTTTCTGGCAAGTTTCTTGGGTGTGGAGGCCTGGGACCCAGTAACTGAGGCCTGTTAGTATGGCCTGAGTTCCTTGGAGCCCCCATGGGCCCGAAGCAGCCTTTGCTGCTCTATGAATAGCATGAACCCAGGGCAACTGAGGCACAGTTACAAGATTTATCTGGAGTTCCCTGACCAGAGGTGACTCTCAGGGCAACGGTGATATTCACAGTAAGTGCCTTCTACGTGGCACTCAAGGGGGTTAATAAAGTGCCACTGCATTAAATTCTCAGACTCCACGAGGTCGGTGCCTTCCTAGGCCTCCAATGCAAGGGCCCGACAGGCGGGGAGCAGGCCGGGGAGGGACCCGAAGACTCTGATGCAGAGTGAATGGAGTATGTGTTTCCTCTGGCCTCTGCGACAGGTGACAGACGGATGGGGCTTAAACTACACAAGAGCGTGTGACAGCTCTGGGGGCCGAAGCCCAACAGGAGTGGGTCCCACGGGCTGAGAGCAAGGTGTCGGGGGCCGGTTCGTCCTGGAGGCTCTGGGGAGGCGCTGGGTCCTTGCCTTTCCCAGCGTCTAGAGGCACCCAGGGGCCTGGCTTGCTGCCCTTCCCCCATCTTCAGAGCCAGTGGTGCAGCAGCTCCCTGGCCACTCCTCCATGATTCCGCGTGTTTTCCTGATTCCTTCTGCTCCTTCCGCTCGCGAGGACCCCTGAGATTGCAGTGGGCCTCATGGAAAACACTGGAAACTCTTCCCATCTTCTGACTGCCAACTCCATCCCCTTTGGCCTGCATCTTCTGCTAGGAGGCTGCTGTCTGGGGTGGGGATGGGGGTCTGGCTCTCACTCCACAGATGATGTTTCAGGGCGGTCTTTCTGGGGCACGACCGAGGGGCAGGAGGACCACGACCCCTTCTCTCTCACTTGTGGTGATGTCACTCTGTCTCGGGCCCATCTGAGCATCACTGGAGGCAGGCACCCGGCTTGCCCCGTGCTGGGTCCACATGCCTTCCCTGAAGCCCCAGGGGCAGATTCGACGCTGATTTGCCTGGTGATGGCTTGACGGAAAGCGCTCTTTTATATCCCAACTGGTCTCCATGAAAACACTCAGCAGTAAATAACCCAGGCCCTCCTGTTCCAGAGAGGTAGGAGCAGGCCGAGTCTCCCCAGGATGGGTCTGATCAGCTGAGCGCCAGCTTCCAAAGCTGACATGCCCGCTTCACGTGCCCACCCTCCTCATGGCTGTGCTCGCTTCCAGGGGCTGACGTGACAAAGTATCACAAAGTGGGAGGCGGGGCAGGGCTCCAACAACAGAAATTCTGTTTCTTCACAGTCAGGCAGCCAGAGGTCCAGGATCAAGGCGCTGGCAGGGCGGTCCTCCCTCTGAAGTTTCTCGGAGAGGATGCTTCCTCATCTCCTCCAGCTTCAGCGGTCTCCAGGCCTCCAGAGTCTCCACTCCATCCGCACAGACCCTCCTCCCTGTGTCCATGTCTCCTCTTCTGCTCCTTACAAGGACACTTGTCATGGGTTTAGGACCCGACACAAGCTCATCTCAAGACCATTCACTTAGTGACGCTGCAAAGATCCTTTTCCCAAAGAAGCTCAAGGTCATAGCTTTGATGTGGTTTTACTTTTTTTTTTTGTGGGGGGGGGGTCCCATTCAGCCCATTACAACGGCTGTCTCCTAGCTGTGGTCAGGACTTCTCAGCATCAGGGTACAGGACTGGGAGAACCCTTGAAAATGTTAGTTGCTCAGTCATGTCCAACTCTCTGCGACCCCATGGACTGCAGCCCACCAGGCTCCTCTGTCCATGGGATTCTCCAGGTAAGAATACTGGAGTGGGTTGCCATTCCTTCTCCAGGGGATCTTCCCAACTCAGGGATCAAACCCAGGTCTGCTGCATTGCAGGCAGATTCTTTATCATCTTGCGCCACTAGAGAAGTCCCCATATCCCCCTTCCTAAACCAAGCTTCAACACAAGGGGGCCCCCAGAGAAGGGCTGTAATCTGGTCTAGAACCAGGACACCCACCCCCTCACCCTGAGGAGAGGTGTGAGTTCATGGCCCCTGAAAGTCCAGGCCTCTCGGGGCAGCGTCTGCCTGTGATGTCTCAGACAAGACATTTTTCCTGGATTGGCCATTAGATGAATGATAACCGTGGCGATAATGGAACAGGCACACATGTAGAATCTCTAGGCCAGTCCCTCCCCACACACGATCTTGAATCCCCAGAAAGGGCCATGGCTGTGAAAACTGTCGAGAGCTCGCTGAGTACTGGGCTGCTCTAAGTGTTCAGTGGAAACAGAGGCCTCCGGTTGGCACAACAACCCTCTGAGGAGGGTACTGCTGTCACCCTTGTTTCACTACGAGGGAGCTGAAGCAGAGAGAGACTAGCTAACCTCCCTGAGGTCACACAGCAGACACATATCAGAACTGGATTTGAGCCCAGGCAGCGGGGCTCCAGAGCTCTGCTCGTAACGACCACCCGAGACCCACCTTAGGTGGATTTCCGGGAAGCCAAGCCACTTACGAGGAGGGCCAGCTTTGGGCCTGGCCCCTGTGAGCTCCCTGCAGTCTCCATGGCCTCTCACTGCCTGGTCTTTGGCATGGATTGCTGTTTCCTGGTTCCTCACGCCTGGCTAACTTCAGCTTGGCCTTAAATCCGTCTGCATCTCTTCCTCCAGGAAGCACTCCCTGACTCCCATCTCAGATTGGTTAGCTGCCACTCACGGTGTCCTCTAGATGCTGACTCACCAGGTGGGAACCACTGGTGGGGGCTGGTCTTCCTGTAGGGTCTGGAATTCTGTGAGAGGTGGTCTATGCCTCCCTGCATCCAGGGGGTGGGGCCTGGAGCCAGGCGCGTGCCACAGGCAATACGGATGCCCGCAGAGGGCCAGGCTGTCCCTGTCTGCAGTGCCCTCATCCCGAGTCAGTGATACGCCCGTTTTGCGTGTAACTTTTAGCAAACAGCCCTAAGGCATGGACTGTGTCCAACTCAAGTAGTAAACCCACAAATGGGTTCTCATTGTAAACCAATGGTTACATTTATCACTTTCTTGGGGAAAGCAGTTCCGCGCTGCTGTTGACAACTCGGAGATGGAGGCTGCAGCCCCGGCTCTGTCCGGGATGACTGCTCCCACCCCGACTGACCCGCTCTGTCCGATCAAGGCTTGGCTGGCCACCCACAGGACACTCTCCCCAGCCCGGCAAGGACGGCAGTCTGGCAGGCCCACCACTGGCATCTACCATGAGGACACACTGGCCAGGGCTCCCCAAGGGAAGAGCTTAATGGTGGACAACCGAGCGAGGGGTTGCTGGCCAGGAGGGTGGACAGAGCTTGGGTCAACAGACCTAGGCTGGCCCTGGTTTTCTCACTTCCTCCCCATCTACCTGGGCAGGTTGCCTGCCCTGTCTGAGCCTCTGGTTCCTTACCTGTAAAACGGCTGAGGGAGCCCCTCCCCAGCTCTGATGTGGACAAGGATACAAGAGGTGGCCTTGAAAGGTGGGGTCCAGGTTGGGCCGTGTGGGTGTGGGGCTGACATTTATGGAATCCAAGTGCATGGAAGTCAGAAGCCCCAGTTCAGAGCCTCCGATCTGATCAGATCAGCCCTTCAGCATCATGTGACAAGAGCACATTAAAGCTGAAATGGGACATAGACGGGGTGGGGCACCCCAGGGAGGGCACTGGGGGCCTGGGAAATGCAGGCAGGGAGGGCCCAACCCCCGGCCTCAGAGACAAGAGCTGCAGGGCCAGGGGAGACACAGGGAGCTAGAGAGAGCCCAGTGCAGGTGAAACACAAAACGGGGCAGAGACCAGCCCTGGGTGGGGGGAGACAGAGAGGCCAGCAATGGGAGGGGTCCCATCCTCTGTCCCTCAGCCTGTTTTCGTGCAGCGGCGTTCAAGGCATGCATGGCTTTGCAGATGACAGCTGACGAGTAAGTTGATGGTGGGGACCGCTAACCTGAACCCCATCTCAGCAAGATGTCATCCCCACAAAAGAATTCCATTCTTCTCATGAGCAGAGTTACACAATGCTCCTTTCCTGGATTTTAAATCTCACCAGAAATATATACCTGCATGGTATATATTTTAAATCTCACCCAAAAAATACCTGCATGGTATCCTCTAGATCGGCATTTTTGCAGGGTGGGAGGAGCCGGGGCGGCAGTGGGAGGAGCCGGGGCAAGAGTGGGAAGGGCGGGGCCGGGCAGGGAGTGGGAGGGACCAGGGAGGGAGTGGGAGGGGCCGGGCAGGGAGTGGGAGGGGCCGGGGAGGGAGTGGGAGGGGCCGGGCAGGGAGTGGGAGGGGCGGGGAGGGAGTGGGAGGGGCCGGGCAGGGAGTGGGAGGGGCCAGAGGGGGAGTGGGAAGGACTAGGGAAGGAGTGGGAGGGACTAGGGAGGGAGTGGGCGAGGCCAGGGCTGGGGGAGAGGCCCGCCCCCTGGAGCACACGCTAGGGGCCCCAGATGCCCCTCAGGTCCCACCTCCAGGATGTCGATGACCACGCTCTCCTCCGCCTGCCGCGAGCTGCGCACGTCCTCCAGCACCAGCGAGTAGCGCACGCCGCGCGTGTCCGACTGGTACAGGTTGTAGGTGTCGGTCTGGTACCACTCCTGCACGGCCACGAACACCTGGCTCTCGTCCGTGCTGATGACCTGCAGATCCTGGGGGCCGGGAGGAGCGGCGTCAGTGCGGGCTGGGGGCTGGCGCGGGGGACAGAAGCTGGCCTGGGGGTGGGGCGTAGTGGGGATAAAGCAGGCCCAGGGGGAGGGATGGGCAGGCCTCAGACCTGGTGGGATTGGGGGGATTGGCCACAGCCCTCTTCGCGTCAGGCTGACCTAAATTTTTCACCCCAGCTCTGCCCGCAGCGCTCTGTGGCCTTAGACAAGTCCTGTTACCTCTCTGGGCCTCCGTTCTCCCAGCTTCAAAACGGGGGTCATGTTCCCACCCTCCACATTGGGTGGGGGAAGGGTTGCCCAGGCACTGGGTGGGACTCAGTGTTACTTCTCCCCACCCCCGGCCCCTGCCATGCCGTCTGCCTGCTTGTCCCTGCAGTTAGGAGGAGGCTGAGACTCCTGCACCCCAGATCATCACCCCTGGGAGGCGGGGACGGGGCTCCGTCCAGGCCCCTCCCCGACCCCACCCTGAGGCTCAGATGAGCTACCTGTGTGTCCGCTCACTCAGCATGTGTTCCCTACGTGCCTGCTGTGTGCCAGGCGCTGTGCCAGGCCCCAGGCCCCACTGGGCACCCACCCTGGCCTCTGCTCTCCGGGCTGCACCCTGGGAAGGCGGGCTGGATTAATTCGCTTCAGCCTCACGCCCAGGGCCTCCTCGATGGCTTGCTACGGGGAGCTGCCCTTTGCCCACAGTTCCTCCAGGCCAGGACACCCTGCCCTTGCCCACGGCCCCTACCCTCGCCGGGCGCACAGCCAACAAGGCCCGTGCAGGGCAGTGGGCGGCTCGGGGCCTGGCGGGAGCTGAGGGCAGGCGCCTGGCCAGCAGGCGGTCAGGAGGCCTGCCCTGAGAAGGTCAGCGGCCGAGGCCAAAGCCCACCTGGAGCAGGACGCTTGGCAGCTCTTGAGGGGGCCAGGCCCCCCGTCTCAGGATTTGTTCCGGATTTGACAATTCAGAATAAAAAAAAAAAAAAAAAACACAGTCGAATAAAAAGGAAGAAGAAACTCAGGGCTAAGCTGAGTTTCTTGTTTTCCTTTTCGCTCCCAGCCAGCGCCAAACGCTGCGTGGGAGCCACATGAAGAGGCATCTGAACAGGCCTGTTTCAAAGCCGAAACGAGCTTTTATGCCGCAGCCTCTCCAGCTTGCCTTCTATCACACCTAGACTTTTATTGCCCCTCTGGCTGCGGAGCTTCCAAGATCCAGGGGCGGAGGACAGATGGCGCAGGAGGCGGGGCAACGCTGGTCACGCCGCCAGTGCGCCCACCACGGCCAGTGTAGTTCGGGGTTCTCTTCCCTTTACAGACCTTCAATCCGGGAGAGGCCGGTGATGGCGCCTCCCCTCCTGCCTGCTCCCACCCCCACCTCCTGGGCTGTGCAGCCATAAAAAAAGGGCTTTGCACAAAAGAGGGGGCAGTGCCGTGAAACGCCTGCGATGCAGCTCCCTCCCAGGGACAGCGACTTGCGGATGTGGGTGGACCCAAGCAACTCACAGCCAGGGAGGGGTTACAGAGTCAGGGTCACAGGCCTGTCGGCTCCCCCTGTGAGATGGGACAGCAGGGTGATGGGGAGTCGGAGGGCTGCGCCTGAAGCCTGGGAAGTGGGGCATCTCTGCTCCTCTCGCCCACCTCCCCTCTCCTATTTCTCCATGCTAAGCCGCGGTGTCCCGGGTATCGCTAATCCTGCAGCCCGGCACAAGGAAACCTTCCATCGGCCCGAGGTTCTGAGCTCACGCAGTGCCCAGCATCAGTCACACGGGGATTGATCAGTATTTACCGCTATTACCTTCATTCTGACTTTGTCTCCCCCACACCCAGGTAAATGTTTACAAAACCTGAGTAAATGTTTACTAGAATTTGGGAAACAAAGGAAAATGTGTGAAGGGAGTAAAAGTCGCCTGTAGTGCTGCTCCGAGAGAGACCTGATACTAACATTTAACAATGTTTACTTCTGGGCTTGTTCCCAAATGTGATTCATATACTTTCTCAAGTGTGGTTTGTAGCTTGCTCTTGTGTGTTATATGAGGAGCATGTTTCTCTGTTGTTCAATTATTTATAAACACTTTTAGTGACTGCATGATATTCCCTTTTGTTGATGTACCATATTTCACTGAATATTTCCCCACCAGTGAGCTTTTTAGCATCTCCAGCACTATGTGCAAAACAGCCGTAAACATTCCCAGACATATATCTCTGTGTTCTCTGTAGTTCCACGACATAAATCTAAAAAGGGAAATTGCTGCATCTGAGAGAAGGAACATTTTTAAAGTTCTTGTTACATTAGGTTCCTTTCCACCAAGCAGAGCTAGAGGGTGTAGTTTCTCTCCATGCACTGAGACCAGTCTTTCAGAAATCCTTGGTGTTTAGAAAGTGATAAATAATATACAATTTTTCCCTTAAATTATTCATATTATTCTTCTTTTAAAAGGAAAGTTAGAAGCAGAGACATCTGTTGACTCCATTTCTAAACAAAAGACATTAAAATATCACACATATGGATATGTGTTTCCATGTGTGTATATGCTTATATGGGCTTCCCAGGTGGCTCAGTGGTAAAGGATCTGCCTGCCAATGCAGGAGATGCAGGAGAGAGATCCCTGGGTGGGGAAGATCCCCTGGAGGAGGAAATGGCAACCCACTCCAGTATTCTTGCCTGGAAATCCCATAGACAGAGGAGCCTGGCCAAGTACAGTCCATGGAGCCACAAAGAGTCTATGGGGTCACAAAGGACATGACCGAGAGACTGATCGTGCACACACACACACACACACACACACACATCTATATGTCTGGAGAAAAATGTGGAAACATCAGAGTTGCCAATGTTTGTTTTCAGGTAGAATTAGGTTTGATTATAAGTAATAGAAACTGCCAAAAAAAAGTGACTCAAATGTGATAGAAACTCATTTTCCCCCAAATGTAAAAGGATTCCAGAGGTAGACATTCCAGTGTAGAAGCTAGAATCACCAGGGACAGAGTCACCAAGAACAGAGGCTCCTTCTGAGTCACCATTCCACTGCCCCATTCTACCCCATTCTACTGATGGTCTGAGATGATTGCTGGACCTCCAGCCAGCCATCTCGTCAACGTGCAAGGCAAAAGCGGGGAGAGAGGAAAGAGGAGGGAAAGGCTAGTCTTTAAAATAGGGCTCTGAGAATTCTCCCAGACCTGACGATTCAACTTAATCTCATTGGCCAGATTTCAGAAATGACCACATGTAGCTGCAAGGGAAGCTGTAAAATTTATCCCAGCTGGGAAGCAAGGCACCAGCTAACATTTAGGGTTTGTTAAACTAAGATGAAGAATAACAATGAATATACAATGAACAAAGTTAGTGGAGGTGATGGAGTTCCAGCTGAGCTATTTAAAATCCTAAAAGATGATGCTGTTAAAGTGCTGCACTCAACATGTCAGCAAATTTGGAAAACTCAGCAGTGGCCACAGGACTGGAAAAGGTCAGTTTTCATTCCAATCCCAAAGAAAGGCAATGCCAAAGAATGTTCAAACTACTGTACAGTTGTGCTCATTTCACATGCTAGCAAGGTAATGCTCAAAATCCTTCAAGCTAGGCTTCAGCAGTATGTGAACTGAGAACTTCCAGATGTACAAGCTGGATTTAGAAAAGGCAGAGGAACCAGAGATCAAATTGCCAACATCCATTGGATCATAAAGAAAGCAAGGGAATTCCAGAAAAATATCTACTTCTGCTTCATTGACTACACTAAAGCCTTTGACTGTGTGGATCACAACAAACTGTGGAAAATTCTTAAAAGAGATGGGAATACCAGACCACCTTACCTGTCTCCTGAGAAACCTGTTTGTGGGTCAAGAAGCAATGTTAGAACCAGACATGGAACAACATACTGGTTCAAAATTGGGAAAGGAGTATATCAAAGCTGTATACTGTCACCCTGTTTATTTAATTTCTATGCAGAGTACATCATGTGAAATGCCAGGCTGGATGAATCACAAGCTGGAATCAAGATTGCTGGGAGAAATATCAACAACCTTAGATATGCAGATGATACCACTCTAATGGCAGAAAGCAAAGAGGAACTAAAGAGCCTCCTTGATGAAAGGTGAAAGAGAGAGTGAAAAAGCTGACTTAAAACTCAACATTCAAAAAACTAAGATCATGGCATCTGGTCCCATCACTTCATGGCAAATAGATGGGGGAAAAAGTGGAAGCAGTGACAGATTTTATTTTCTTGGGCTCCAAAATCACTGTGGATGGTGACTGCAGCCATGAAATTAAAAGATGCTTGCTCCTTGGAAGGAAAGCTATGACAAACCTAGACAGCATATTAAAAAGCAGAGACATCCTTTTGCCAACAAAGGTCTGTATAGTTAAAGCTATGGTTTTCCCAGTAGTCATATACTGATATGACAGCTGGACCACAAAGAAGGCTGAGCATGAAAGAATTAATGCTTTCAAACTGTGGTGTTGGAGAAGACTCTTGAGTCCCTTGGACAACAAGGAGATCAAACCAGTCCATCCTAAAGGAAATCAACCCTGAATGTTCATTGGAAGGACTGATGCTGAAGCTGAAACTCCAATACTTTGGCCACCTGATGTGAAGAGCTGACATTTGAAAAGACCCTGATTCTGGGAAAGATTGAGTGCAGGAGAAGAAGGGGTGACAGAGGATGAGGTTGTTGGATGGCATCACTGACTCAGTCGACATGAGTCTGAGCAAATTCCAGGACATAGTGGAGGATAGGGAAGCCTGGTGACTGCGGTCCATGGGGTTGCAAGGAGTTGGACACAAATAAGCGACTGAACAACAGCAAGAGTTCCTACAATAGTTGCCTTGAAGAATGAAGTGAGATTGTCACGGAAAGGAGGGATGGAGCGGTAAACAGATAGAGATGGTATATATATTTGCATTATTCCATTAGTTGTGGTGAAAATGTTTTAAAGAAGTACTTTTGGGAAGCTTAAAAACATTTTAGTAAGAATGATAGGGGAAATTTCTTCATAGATTTTTACATAAAATTTAAGGAACAGCTGAAGGAACCAACATCTTCACCAAATTCTTTCAGCTGTTTGCATATTGTAACTCACTGCCTTCTGGCCTCCAAGGTTTCTGATAATAAATCTGCCTATAATCTTACTGATGATCCTTGTATGTGATGAGTGACTTGTCTCTTGCCGCTTTTAAGATTCTTTCTTTGTGTTTCACAGTTTGATTATAATGTGTCTTGGTGTGGAACTCTTAGTGTTTATGCTGCTTGGAGCTCACCAAGCTTTTAAAGATCTTTATAGTTAATGTCTTTCATCAGTTTTAAGAAAGTTTTGGGCTTTCAAATAATTTCTCTGCCCCTTTCTCTCTCTCTTCTTCTTCTGGGACTTCCATAGTTCATATGTTGGCTCATTTGATGATGGCCCACAGGTCTCTTAGATGGTGTCCACTTTTCTTCAAGTTTTTTTCTTTCTCTCCCTCAGGTTTTATCATTTCAATTGTCCTATCTTCAAAGTTCTCTGATTCTTTCTTCTATTTGCTCACATCTGTTTTTGAATCTCTCTAGTGGATTCTCCATTTCAATTATCAGTCCTTTTAGCTTCAGAATTCCATTTTGGTTCCATTTATGTGTTCTATTTTTTGGTACAGGGACACCTTAGAGATACTGTGGGTTCAGTTCCAGACCACCACAATAAATCAAACAATAAAGTGAGTCACACAGATTTCTTTGGTTTCTCAGTGTATATAAAATTTACTTTCACACTATACTGTAATCTATTAAGTGTGCAGTAGCATTATGTCTTATGAAATATATATACCTTAACTAAAAAGTACTTTATTGTTAAAAAATGGGTAACCACCATCTGAGATTTCAGTGAGTCATAATCTTTTGCTGGTGGAGTTCAGTTCAGTTCAGTTCAGTTGCTCAGTCGTGTCCGACTCTTTGTGACCCCATGAATTGCAGCACACCAGGCCTCCCTGTCCATCACCAACTCCCGGAGTTTACCCAAACTCATGTCCATCGAGTCGGTGATGCCATCCAGCCATCTCATCCTCTGTCATCCCCTTCTCCTCCTGCCCCCAATCCCTCCCAGCATCAGGGTCTTTTTCCAATGAGTCAGCTCTTTGCATCAGGTGGCCAAAGTATTGGAGTTTCAGCTTCAGCATCAGCATCAGTCCTTCCAATGAACACCCAGGACTGATCTCCTTTAGGATGGACTGGTTGGATCTCCTTGCAGTCCAAGGGACTCTCAAGAGTCTTCTCCAACACCACAGTTCAAAAGCATCAGTTCTTCGGCGCTCAGCTTTCTTCACAGTCCAACTCTCACATCCATACATGACCACTGGAAAAACCATAGCCTTGACCAGACGGACCATTGTTGGCAAAGTGATGTCTCTGCTTTTTAATTTGCTATCTAGGTTGGTCGTAACTTTCCTTCCAAGGAGTAAGTGTCTTTTAATTTCATGGCTGCAATCACCATCTGCAGTGATTTCTGAGGTCAGGGGTGGCGACTGAGAGGAGCTACCCCATGTCCAAGGAGCGGCAGCTGCGCGGCGCAGGAGGGCCGAGAGGAGCTACTCCACGTTCAAGGTCAGGAGGGGTGACCCTCCTTGTCCAAGGTAAGGAGCAGCAGCTGCGCTTTGCTGGAGCAGCCGTGAAGAGATACCCCACGTCCAAGGTAAGAGAAACCCGAGTAAGACGGTAGGTGTTGTGAGAAGGCATCAGTGAAGGCATCTATGAAACCATAATCACAGAAAACTAGCCAATCTGATCACACGCACCACAGCCTTGCTGCTGGAGAGTCTGAACTAGATGCTGATGGCTGCTGGGTGATCCAGGTGGTGGTTGTGGCAACTTCTTAAAATAAGACAAGAATGAACAATGCTGCACCTATTCACTCTTCCTTTTTTGAATAATTTCTCTGTAGAACACGATGCCGTCTGATAGCATTTACCCACAGTAGACTTCTTTCAAGATTGGTATCAATCCTCTCAAACTCTGCCACTGCCCCATCAACTAAGCTTCTGTAACATCTAAATCCTTTGTTGTAATTTCCGCAATCTTCACAGCTTCATCACCAGAAGTAAATTCCATCTCAAGAAACTCCTTTCTTTGCTCATCCATGAGGAGCACCTCCTTATTCCTTGAAATTCTTCCGCGAGCTTGCAGAAATTCAGTCACATCTTCAGGCTCCACTTCTAATTCTGGTTCTCTCGCTGGTTCCACTGCATCTGTAGTTACTTCCTCCTTTGAAGTCTTGGCCCCTTCAAAGTCATCCATGAAGGCCGGACTCCACTTCTTCCAAACTCCTACTGATGTTGACGCTTTGACCTCTTCTCATGAATCACAAATGTTCTTAATGGCATCTAGAATGGTGAATCCTTTCCAGAAGGTTTTCAATTGACTTTGCCCAGATCCATCAGAGGAATCACTGTTTGTATCAGTCATAGCCTTGTGAGCTGTATTTATTAAATGTTAAGACTTGAAAGTTGAAGTCACTCCTAGATCCATGAGTTGCAGAATGCACACTGTGTCAGCAGGTATGAAAGCAACATGCTGACATCAGTCTCACTGCACAGCCCCATCAGAGCTCTTGGCGGGGCCAGGTGCCTTGTCAAATGAGCAGTGATATTTTGAAAGGGATCTTTTTTTTCTGAGCACTAGGTCGCAAGAGTGGGCCTAAAGTAGGCAGTGCACCATACTGTAAATAAATATGCTGTCATTCACGCTTCGTTCCATTTGTAGTACAGAGGCAGAGTAGATTTAGCATGATCCATATGCGCCCTAACATTTTCAGAATGGTAAATGAGCACAGGCTTCAACTTAGAGTCATCAGCTGCATTAGCCCCTACCAAGAGCATCAGCGAAATCCTTTGAAGCTTTGGTGCCAGGCACTGACTTCTCCTCTCTACCTATGAAAGTCCTAGATGGCATCTTCTTCCAGCAGAGGCTGTAAGTCTACAATGAAAATTGATTGTTTACTGTAGCCACCTTCATTAATGATCTTAGCTGTATCTGGATAACTTGGGGCAGCTTCTATCAATACATCAGCACTTGCTGCTTCACCTTGCACTTTGATGTTATGGAGATGGCTTCTTTCCTTAAACCTCATGAACCAACCTCTGCTAGCTTCAAACTTTTCTTCTGCAGCTTCCTCACCTCTCAGCCTTCATAGAATTGAAGAGAGTTAGCGCTTTGCTTGGGCTCCCCTGGTGGCTCAGGTGGTACAATGATCCACCTGCAGTGTGGGAGGCCTGGGTTTGATCCCTGGGTTGGGAAGATCCCCTGGAAGAGGGCGGGGCAATCCACCTCAGTATTCTTACCTGGTGAATCCCCATGGACAGAGGAACTTGGGGCTGCAAAGAGTCGGACATGACTGAGCACCTTAGCGCAGCGCACCGCTCTGCTCTGGGTTTAGGCTTTGTTTAATGGAATGTGTGATCTTCTATCCAGATGATTCAGACTTTCTCCATATCAGTGATAAGGCTGTTTGTTCATGTGTTCATAGGAGTAGCGCTGTTAATTTCCTTCAAGAACTTTTCCTTTCAATTCACAACCTGGCTGTTTGCTGAAAAAGTCCTGATTTTCAGCCTATATTGGATTTCAGCATGTCTTCCTAACTAAGGGTAATCATTTCTAGGTTTTAATTTAAAGTGAAAGAAGCGTGACTCTTCCTTTCATGAGAACACCTAGAGACCATTGTAATGTCAATTTTGTTCTGTCTAAGGGAACAGGGAGGCCAGAGGAGAAGGACAAAGATGCGGGAATGGCTGCTCAGGGGAGCAGTCAAAACACACATAATGTGTATCAATTAAGTTGGCTCCAAGCAATTACAGCAGTCACATCAAAAGTCACTGATCATAATGAATATGTAATAATGAAAAGGTTTGAAATATTGTGAGATTTACCAAAATGTGACACAAAGAGAAAAACTAAATGCTGTTGGAAAAATGGCCCAATAGACTGGCTCCATGCAGGGTTGTTACAAACTTACAATTTGTTAAAAAGAAAATGCAATATCTGCTAGGTGCAATAAAACAAGGTATGCTTGTAATTCTAATTCATGAGTACATTGTTTTCTTGACTTCCTCCCCATTTCTTTTATTTCTTTGAGCATCTTGAAGACAGTTATATTAAAGTCTTCGTCTAGTAAATCTGCCATCTGGCCTTTCTCAGAGACAACTTCTGTTGGTGTTTCCCCCTTTGAATGGATGGCCTTGCTTTGTTTGCCTTGTAGTTTCTTTGCTGTTGAAAACTGGATGTTGGAATCTAATAATGCAGTAACTCTGGAAATCAGATTTTCTCCCCTCCCCAGGGTTTGCTGGATTTTTTTTTTTTATTAGCTGCAGGCTGTGTGTCAGGAATCAGCCTGAGGTGTAAACTGAAGTTCTCCTCAAGTCTTATCTGAGTGTGAGCTTTTTCCTGGGCACGCTTGATGACTTTTTAAATCCCTCCATATGGCAGTTGCTTCTGAATGTCCTCATCCTTAAACTGTTGTTGTTAAGTCATGTCTGACTCTTTGTGACCCCACTGACTGCAGCACACCAGGCTTCCCTGTCCTTCACTATCTCCTGGAGCTTGCTCAAATTCATGTCCATTGCGGGGATGCCATCCGATCATCTCATCCTCTGTCCTTAAATGTTGGCTTCCAAAAGGGAAAAGAAGGAAAATAAATGTGGGGATGGGGCGGAAACAGGCTCTGGCTGTAAGTTCAGCAAGACCCCACGGGGCCACCCCAGGGCAGACCCTTCCCCCATATCCTCTGCTTTAGCTCCTATCTGAAGGACCTAGATAATAGTATCTGATGTACATTTCCTGAGTTGCTTTACAGATGCTAAAACAACCTCCAAGTAGAAGAAATTAAGTACTTCATGATCATGAGCATACAGCCCCAGACCTACTGGTGCCCAAGGATTAGCATCATGAGTCCTGTAAGCTGTGTGTCCACTGTTCCAGGAACATGTGCACGGATGCTACCCTGTTACTGAGGGGGGAGTCAGGAGAGACGGGTAGCTGCTACCTTGGGAAGAGCCAAAACTGTGGAAATTGATGACTTACCCTGCAAGCCTTCCTCTGGAAGCTGCAAGCCTTGGAACAGACCAGGAGTTCCAAAATCGTTACACCAGGAGGGTTGTGCCAGCCTGATTGTTGTCTAAGTGAGAAGACAGACTGTGTGCTTCCACCCCACCCTCTTCCCTGATGTCACTTTCTCCTTTATTCCTACACTGTACGGATTTTATTTTATGTGAACATATTACAGATAAAAGACTATTTCACTTTAAAGTAAATTTGCATTCACTTTATGCTTATGAATGTTTTTATAGAATCAGTAGTCATTTGGATTTTTCCTCTCTTTTGTCTGTTTATAGCCTTTGCCTGCTTTTTTTTTTTTTTTTTCTCTTAGGGAACATGAGTATTTTTAAAAAATCTCTACAAGTAAACAATTTAAGCAAAGAATGCTGACAAATATAATGAAAACTGTTTACCCACTTTAGTTTTCAGAGATAGGTGAATTAAAATGGCAGAATGAGGCCATTTATACCATTTTAAGTAGAAGGAAAATAGAATTGATACAACGCAAAATCTGGCAAAGCTATGTTCAACCAGGCCTATTCTAACTTTGCTGGCGGCAAGGTGGAACCCTTTTAGAAAGCAACTAAGCTCCACAAATATTTATATCCTTGGTCCAGAAATTTTTCCTAGACTAAGTTGTGAAAATAAAAAAAGAAATACCTGTGGGCACAAATATATTCCTATCAGCTCTGTTTATACTTATGAAATATGGAAACAACCCAAATGTCTAAACAACAGGAGTCTGGCTTAGCTGAACAAGGTACAGTCTCCCAAGTTGAAAGTTTTGCGGTCATTTAAAGGGGATATCATGTATCATTCGGGGAAAATTCTCCAAGACACTGTCATGTGAAAGCCAGGCTGCCGACGGAGTGACTGCAATGACGCAGCTGCAGAAGTCGCTTTGGCTCGGGGCCAGGGACTAGGGGCCCGCAAACAGGGCTGGGGGAGGGGCGGGAGGGAAGGAGGTGGGGGGGCCTTGGTGAGCTCCCCTCGGCTCTGATTTCTGTTGTTCTCATGATGTTACTTGGGCCATTAATGGAAAGAAAAAAAAAGGATGGAAATGGTTTGAGTGGAAGAAAGAGGCAAGAGTCACAAATTCACCGCATAACAACAAAATCTGATTAGGAAATTCAGTTAGCTAGCTCTCCACGTTGTTGGTGGGAACACGGGATCTGAATTTGGTGGAGAGGGAGCAGCCTGCTGCCTGGATGGGCAGTGTGCTCACGAGACCGTACGTGGTCTTGGGACACCCCACCCTGGGCTTGGGGTCGGGGGATTGTCCCTAAGAGCAGCCTGAGTTGTGCATACCTCCCACCCCGGCTCATCACCGGTCCTGGGCTGGACCCCCGAGTGAGGATATTTAGCACCAATATGAAAGCCACCCATATCAGCAGGTCCTCGGTCATCCTTTGGAGCTGGGTGATAGGAAGGACTGCCTTCTCTCACCTGGCCCCCACCCTCTGCCCTCCAGCCAGGCCTCTCTGGCCCCAGGGCCTTTGCACCTGCACCGTCCTAGCCCTGAACGGCTTTCCCCCAGCCTTTGGGCTTCAGAGCAAACAGCCCGCTCAGAGAAGCTCCCCCCAGCCTCTGTCACCCTCTGGCTCGGCCTCTTATCCCCTTTACAGCACACGGCCAGCAGTTATTTCACACATTTGTCTGCCTGACTTTCTGCCTGTTTCCTCTGAACACCCAGCCAGGGCAGGAATTTGGGGTGTCTGACTCACAGCTGTAGAGTCAGTTCCCAGCTTATAAGTGATGCTCAGTAAGTGTGTGGGTGGGGAAAGGCTGCTTCTGTCTGTGTTTCTGAATTATGCACATGGAGTGGAAACCATCCTCCAGAGGGGGATGTGGCCGGAGGCTGGTCTCAGACCCCCGCACCCCGGACCTCAGTGTGACACGTGCTTCGGCTTCTTACCAGCTGTGTGACTTCAGACAGGATACTTGGCCTCTCTGATCTTCAGTCACTTCCTTTGTAAAATTGGAATACCATACCAGCAGGGAGGGGACTGTGGAGTTCACTCTGAAACAGGGCAGGGGCAGGGTCTGGGAAGCCTCCATGTTCCCCTTCTTTGCTTGCCAGGACTTCCCTGGTGGCTCAGATGATAAAGAATCTGCCTGCAATGCAGGAGACCCGGGTTCGATCCCTGGGTTGGGAAGATCCCCTGGAGAAGGAAATGGCAACCCACTCCAGTATTCTTGTCTGGAGAATCCCATGGACAGAGGAGTCTGGCAGGCTACAGTCCATGGGGTTGCAAAGAGTCAGAAACAACTGACCAACTCATACACACATATACACAAGGGGAAGGAAGTAGCATTAATTGAGCACCTAGTGCATACGAGGCACCGTAGTAGACAGCAGGAATGCAGTGGTGAATAAAACAGAAACTGCACCCCAGCCCCAGAAACTCCAGATGACAGCCTGAGTGTCAGGGAACAGACGGGTAAGGTGTGAGCAGGACCAGCCTGGAGGGTCAATGGGAAGAGATATTGCTCTGAAACATCACATGTGCAGGAGTCTGGGGAAAAGGAAAAACAGGCAGAGGAAGGAGAGTCGTGGAGCCCCTAGGACAGGATGAAGCTGGGCACATGCAAGGATGGAATGGAGGGGGAGCGGAGTCATTGGAGGAAGCATGGCCGCCTTGCTCTTGTCCATCCTGACCCGGCCATCACCAAGCACCTGCAGGGCCCCGAGTCAGTGCAGGCTCAGGACGCAGCTCAGGGCCAGGTGGAACAGGGAACCCACTCTTACCTTCGGCAATGCATACTTTGGCAGCTTCATCAGGACAAATTCATTGCGACGGTAAGAGATGTAGTATTTGGTCTGGTTTGTTGCGGTTGCCTAACAGGAGGGGAAGAATACTTTTTTAAGGGGCTCGGTTTCCAGTTAAGCCAGATCTTCATGAATGAAAACTACACCTTGTATTTCAGCGGGTGAAAATGCCCTTTCAAGTTGTTTGCATGTGCTTTGCCTGAACTAGACAGACTCCTATTCATCCTCCAGAGCCCCATGCCAAATGCCCCACCTCTGGGAAGTCTTCCTCCACCTCCCTCAGTTAGAACTAATCTCCTTCCCTCTTTCAGCACTTCGCTTCCCTATATCTGAGTTACAGTACAAGGGAAAGAAAATTCTGTTCCCCAGAACTTCTCTTAGTGAGGATGCTTGGTGGGCCACCACGAGGCAGGACAAAGGCGAGTTCAAGTCACACAAGGTGCCACCAGAACACAAGGTAAGAGAAGCAAAACGGCAGGCAAGGCTCCTGAGACTGCCACGTGTATGACGTAAGACAGCGCATCCGCATCCACACCAGCAACTCCACGAGCTGCGGCCACTTGCACTTAACAGATGAGCAAAGTGCGGCCCAGAGTTGGAGTAACTTGTCTCCCATGGGAGACAATGGAAGAGCCAGGAAAGGGCGGCATTTGCTTCTTTGGGGGAAGGGACAAGTGGAGAGGAAGGAGAGGGGAAGGGGAACAAGAGTGCAACAGGTGATGGGAGTCGGACTGGGCCAGGAGCTGGAGGCCTGTGGCCCCTGACCTCAGCGCCTAGCCAGGCACGCACCTCCCCGGTCTGACGCAGACAGTGTCACCAGCGGCAGACCAGGCCTCTGCGACAGAGCTGAGAGCGGTCATGATCACGCTTGAGCACCGCCAAGGCTGAGCTCAGGGGTGGCTCCTTCACCCACCGCAACTCAGCTTCTTGAGCCCCCACTTCTAGACCTGGTCCCTGAGCTGCCCGATCACAGTGGCCCCTGCTTCCTTACAGCACCCCAGTCCTCCCTGAGCCCCCTCCCATGGCCCACCCTCGGCCTGGCCAGCCTTCCCCACCTCTAACCAAGCCCCCACCCCCATCCAGGGCCCCCTGCTGCACAAGGACCAGCCCAGCCCGTTCGGCCACAGCTGTGTCCCCAGGATCTCAGGCTGGGGTGCTGGCGGACCAAGCAAAATGTTTTGAAAACACTCCACGTGGGACTGATTGTCAGAGAAGCTGATGCCATTGTTGCTCCAACACTCAGCAGATGTTTGAGAAATGCAGTAGGAGGTGCTGAGTATAGACCTGGAGCACGCCCTCCCTGCAGACTGCAGTGTCCATGGTAAACAGTAACGGATGCCAGTGTGGCCTGGGCTGCAGTGAAGGAAGGGAGAGAGCTAGGAGTGCTCCAAGGAGGCAACCAGTGGGTCTGAAGTAGATAGAAGCCAAAGAAGGCTTCCTGGAGGAGGGAGTATATGACAGAGTATTGGAAGAGGAGGTGGAGAAGGGGCCACGAGCACTCCAAGCCCAGGGAAGAGCATGTGCAAACACAGAAGAGATGGGAAGCCGAGGGGCGTCAGCAGTGGGTGAAGGAGGATGAGAACAGGGCTGGGCGTCAGGGCTGGCGGTGGCAGGAGCCTCTACTGACTGCTCTAACAGGGGCCGCAACACACCCTGCCAGTGCCAGCCCCAGCTCTACAGGAGGTGTTGGTTCACTCTGCTGGGGCGATGAAGTGTCTCTGAGATGGGGGAGACTTCAGTGGAGAGAGCACCCAGGGGCTGTCTCCACGAGAGCTTGTGGTATTATCTCCTGGGATCCCAGGGGGCAGAACAGGGACCAGCAGATGAGAGTCGAGGAAGCACTTTATCTCACTGCTGTAACGACGTTTCCAAAGATCTGAGTTCTCTCAGAGCGGGTGGGCTGTTTTGAAAGGAGCGAGTTCCTCGTCAGTGGAAGTAATCAAGAAGTGGTATGACCAGCTGCTCCCTGGAGTTTCTGAACAGTCAGATCACACGGTTTTGGAGGGTGGTCCCAGCTGTGGTCTAAGCAGCAGGGAGCAGGACTTGGTCCCTGGGCTGTGGACAGCTGATGCCCAGTAGCCAAGAACAATGACCAGGGCAACCCATATCAACTCAAAGCCACCAGAACCAGACGGAGCAACATGGGTTCAGGCTTGGGGGCCCTGAGCTGTGGGGGGTCCTGGTGGACAAATGGAGAAGGAGCAAATGGCAGCCCATTGCCAGTGCTCTGGCTTTGTGGGGTCCTGGGGGGGGGGTTGCCTCATCGCAGGGGCAGGAGGAACTGAAGTAAGTAGCACTTGGAAGTAAAATAGCCATTTTATGGCTTCCTGTTGGAGTGATTCCATTTTCCCCAGAGTGGCTTATATTCCACATCACCTCCTGCCAATTTCCAGGAGCCCGGAAGCAAGCTCACCTTAACGAACACGTAATCATCCTGCACGGTCAGAGAGCCATGGTCGATAAGACCCACGAAGGGCATCGTCTGCATGTTATCCGAGCAGTTGTGGATCTGGCAGGTGATGTAGCGAAAACCTGCAGGAGAGAAGAGGCAGCCAGGCGGGGCGTGAAATCTCTAAATACCCAGACGCTAGCTGACGGAGTCAGATGCAGCCCCAGACATGACGAAGTGCTAAGCCTTCTTGGCTCCGTCTGTGTTCTGAAACCACCGCCGCGGATGTTGTTTGTGGGTCTGAATTTTGAAGGGTTGGCCCTGTGATTACTATATCTGCTGCTGAGTGGGGGGTGGCTCTGGGCCCGGAGCTCTCCTGGGCGGAGCTCCGAATCCTTAGGACCATCCTCTGGTTGGGGGGGGGTGTCCCATCTTCTAGACGCAGAAACTGAGGCTGAGCGGAGTTAGAGAGTTGTCTGCTCAGGGCCACCAGGATGGCCCCCAGGCTTTTCCCAAAGAAAGGCTCATTGGAACACAGCTGTGTCTGCAGCTTTACGCATCACACACAGCGCCTTCATGCCACTATGGCGGTCACGGGCAGAACAGGCCACATGGGCAGCCAAGCTGAAACGTTTAGCAGCGGGCCTTGATGGGAAGCGTTTGCTGAGCCTGGGCTAAAGTCGTGCAGGAGAGCACAGCTCTGTGAGCGCAGGACTTGGCCCACGTTCTGCCCCGTGCGCCCTCTGCCCCTGCGGACACAGCACCTGCACACCCCTGGGCACCTGGACCCCCCTCTGGGAGACGGACCGCAGAGCGACCCCCAGAGATGGTGGGCAGGAGAGCCCCACACAACCCCCACCCACTGGCCTTCCCCGGGCCTAGCGTGTGGTCACCCGGGGAAGGGACAGTCCAGGGCCATAGTGCCTGTCACGGCTGGGACCCCTCCCGCCCTCCAGATGTCTCTCCACTCACACCCAATCAACAGGTGGGTGTGAGCGGGACTCAGGAGTTCTTTCCCCTTTAGATTTAGGCAAACCCTTTCATCGTTTTTGAAATTTCTATGGTTGAGCAAATGGAACACCAGCTTTGCCTGGAGACTCCCATTCCCTCAGAACCTGTTTCTGGGATGGGGCCTGGGGAGTTGCCTGGAGCCTTTTCCCTGGGGACTCATCTCTTCCATAGGTGGGCAGGAGCGGAATTAACCACAGGGACCAAAGCCAGGTGCTCAGAGACATCAGCACCTTTGGGGGCATATCCTACCCATGGCCTGGGGTAGTTGGGTAGGATAGAGAGTGCCAGGGGGCTGGGCTGGGGGCCGAAAGACGTGCCCTAACTCACCGGCAGGGTCCCCTGAAATAGTGTACACAGTAGGATTGCAATCAGCCCTGAAAATTGTGTGCACAGTAGGCTCGCAACCAGCCCTGAAAACAGCGTGCACAGTAGGCTGACAATCAGCCCTGAAACAGTGCTTACAGTAGGCTCACAATCAGCCCTGAAAACAGTGCACACAGCAGGCTCATAATCAACCACTGAAACTGTGCACAGTAGGCTCGCAATCAGCCCTGAAAACAGCGTGCACAGTAGGCTCACAATCAGCCCTCAAAACAGCGTGCACAGTAGGCTGACAATCAGCCCTGAAACAGTGCTTACAGTAGGCTCACAATCAGCCCTGAAACAGTGTGCACAGTAGGCTCACAATCAGCCCTGAAACAGCACGCACAGTAGGCTCACAATCAGCCCTGAAACAGCACACACAGTAGGCTCACAATCAGCCCTGAAACAGCACACACAGTAGGCTCACAATCAGCCCTGAAAACAGCACGCACAGAAGGCTCACAATCAGCCCTGAAACAGCATGCACAGTAGGCTCGCAATCAGCCCTGAAAACAGTGTGCACAGTAGGCTCACAATCAGCCCTGAAAACAGTGTGCACAGTAGGCTCACAATCAGCCCTGAAACAGCATGCACAGTAGGCTCACAATCAGCCCTGAAATAGCACGCACAGTAGGCTCACAATCAGCCCTGAAAACAGTGTGCACAGTAGGCTCACAATCAGCCCTGAAAACAGTGTGCACAGTAGGCTCACAATCAGCCCTGAAAACAGTGTGCACAGTAGGCTCACAATCAGCCCTGAAACAGCACACACAGTAGGCTCACAATCAGCCCTGAAAC
Source organism: Odocoileus virginianus (assembly GCF_023699985.2). Lineage (NCBI taxonomy): Eukaryota > Metazoa > Chordata > Mammalia > Artiodactyla > Cervidae > Odocoileus > Odocoileus virginianus. Next base: position 1,528,015 of record NW_027224267.1, read on the forward strand.
AGCACGCACAATAGGCTCACAATCAGCCCTGAAAACAGCGTGCACAGTAGGCTCACAATCAGCCCTGAAATAGCACGCACAGTAGGCTCACAATCAGCCCTGAAACAGCACACACAATAGGCTCACAATCAGCCCTGAAAACAGCGTGCACAGTAGGCTCACAATCAGCCCTGAAAACAGTGTGCACAGTAGGCTCACAATCAGCCCTGAAAACAGTGTGCACAGTAGGCTCACAATCAGCCCTGAAACAGCATGCACAGTAGGCTCGCAATCAGCCCTGAAAACAGTGTGCACAGTAGGCTCACAATCAGCCCTGAAAACAGTGTGCACAGTAGGCTCACAATCAGCCCTGAAAACAGTGCGCACAGTAGGCTCACAATCAGCCCTGAAAACAGTGCGCACAGAAGGCTCACAATCAGCCCTGAAACAGCATGCACAGTAGGCTCGCAATCAGCCCTGAAATAGCACGCACAGTAGGCTCACAATCAGCCCTGAAAACAGTGTGCACAGTAGGCTCACAATCAGCCCTGAAATAGCACGCACAGTAGGCTCACAGTCAGCCCTGAAACAGTGTGCACAGTAGGCTCACAATCAGCCCTGAAACAGCACACACAGTAGGCTCACAATCAGCCCTGAAACAGCACACACAATAGGCTCACAATCAGCCCTGAAAACAGCGTGCACAGTAGGCTCACAATCAGCCCTGAAATAGCACGCACAGTAGGCTCACAATCAGCCCTGAAACAGCACGCACAATAGGCTCACAATCAGCCCTGAAAACAGCGTGCACAGTAGGCTGACAATCAGCCCTGAAACAGTGCTTACAGTAGGCTCACAATCAGCCCTGAAAACAGTGCGCACAGTAGGCTCACAATCAGCCCTGAAACAGCGTGCACAGTAGGCTCACAATCAGCCCTGAAACAGCACACACAGTAGGCTCACAATCAGCCCTGAAAACAGTGCGCACAGAAGGCTCACAATCAGCCCTGAAACAGCACGCACAGTAGGCTTGCAAACAGCCCTGAAAACAGTGCACACAGAAGGCTCACAATCAGCCCTGAAAACAGTGCGCACAGTAGGCTCACAATCAGCCCTGAGAACTGCGCACAGTAGGCTCGCAATCAGCCATGGCTGTGCCACAGCCCGTTCCCTCTAGAACCACGTCCGTCTCCCCTCTAAACAGGCCAGTCACTCCCTGTGGTCAGCACTGAATGTCCTGTCGTGGGCTTGCCTGGCTGGGCATGCTGTGGGGTCTAACCCAGGCCAGCCTCAGTGGACCTCGGTCTGCTCACTCACCCATTCGCTGCTTCGTTCACTCACCTGCCCCCTCACTCACGCATGCGTTCGTCCGCTCGTTCGCTCACTCACGTCACGATGCTCAGGGCCTCCTTGTTCCTGCTGTACTGCCAGCAAGACAGAGCCCACCTCTCACGGCGCTGACAGGCTGTGCCGTGGGGAAGGGGCTGGCCCGCAGCCCGCGCTAATCTCTGTGGCATAAACCACTCTCTGGAGCCACTCCGGCTGCCGAGGGGACGTTTCTGACCACGGGGCTGAGAACGGAGGTGGACGCTTGGCTCTCGTGAGCAAGCCCCAGTGTGACAGGAGTGACCGTCCTCCTGTCCACAGCCTGCAATGCCACCGCAGCGTCCTTCCGGGGACAGGGGCCCAGCCTTCCCGCGGAGGAAATGACAGGGGCAGGGAGACCCTGGGGAAAGGTCAGCAGCTCAGGCTGGCTGGAGGGTGGGTGGGGGTGGCCAGTGCAGTGGGTCCTAAAGGCCGGGATTCTGTGCCACCAAGCTCGGCTGGACTGGGTTCTAGCAGGATTCCCAGACCGGGGTGGCTGGGAGCAGAGGGGTGGTTCGGGAATTTTGCATGGAGGGTGGCAGGGCTGGGGTCTGCACCGGCTCCGGGCCCCATGACTGAGCCCTCTAAGTGAAGCAGAGGCAACAGTAACATTGCCCTGCTCCCTGCAGGTGGGGGCTGCAGGCGTCCAGGGAAGAGCCGAGGGTCTGGAGGTGGTAAGGGGATCCCCCCGCCCACTTGATGACCCACGCCGCCCCAGGCTGAGCACGTCGCGTGGGACCCCTTCCACAGAGAAGGATGCTGAGTGCAGGGAGCGAGCCGAGGTCACTTCCAGGGTCACCCGGCTGCCATGTAGAGGGCTGGGAGCTATTTCCAGAGCTTCAGTCACGGCCAGGACTCTGGTGCCTGGCACTGAGCCCGCCCACCATGTAGTATGTCCCCCCGCCAGGGACAGCAGCTTGCACTCGTCAGCACCCACTGTAGGTTAAGCGTGACCCTTTCCGGGTCTGCACTCCAGTAGAAACCAAGGAGGTCCTGCCGGGCAAGGGGCAGGGCTGTATCCTGTCCACCTGTGGGTCCTCAGGAGGGTCAGCCCTGGGCCTGGCCCGCAGGGGGCTCAGCCAGTGTTTGTTGAGTGAAGGCACAACCTACAGGTCCTACTGGCTGTGGTGTTTAGAACACTGCATGGTTCTGTCGGGAGAGGACCTTCCTCATAGCTTGTGTGGCCCCTGGGCTCATCGGCCAGGAAGGCCCCTATCCCCCGGGAGGCGGGGGGAGCCCTCGGAGTCCCTGCCCCACCTCAGCACTCAGCAAGTGCAGGGGAGGGATCGGGGCTGAGAGACGGGGAACCACTCGGTGCTCAGGGCCCAGAACAAATCGCCCTCTTAATAGACTTTTCCACTGGAGCGGAGCTCCTTGACTTCAATTTATCCCTGGCTGGAAAACAAGCACATTCAAAATTATGCCACATTGTAACACAGCGAGGTCAGCTGTTCAGGGCCAGTCGCCAAGGACAAGGGCGGCCGAGCCTGCCATGGGGTGAGCACTCGGGGTGCCTGGCTCCTACGTCCTCCCTGCTTACCTCCTCCAAGGTCCTGGGCCTCCACGTGGACCAAGTCAGGGTCAGCATCCACTCCAGACACAGCCCTGGAAAAGAACGGCAGAGGTTGGCTTTGGAAACGAAGCCCCCAAGCCCTTCCTGACGGGCCTGCCTGATGTCAGAACCCCTGGGAGCCTCATGGCCTCCTGGGTCCCAGGCTCAGAGGACACGCCCCTCCCCCAGAGTCCACCTGCTCTTGGGAGGCCGACGGAGCCCTCGCCTCTGCCTTGCTGGGCATTTTTCCATTTACAGTAGTTTAGAGAAGACTTGTAAGTCCATGTCTGTACATGTGTGTATGCACGTGTGTGTGCGTCTGTGTGTTAATGATCGAAACAATCTTATGAGGCCTGAGATGTCTGGAAATATCATTCTAGTTTGGGGGCTTCCCTGACAGCTCTTGGGAAAGAATCTGCCTGCAATGCAGGAGACCCTGGTTTGATTTCTGGGTCGGGAAGATCCACTGGAGAAGGGATAGGCTACCCACTTCAGTATTCTTGGGCTTCTCTTGTGGCTCAGCTGGTAAAGAATCCGTCTGCAATGCGGGAGACCTGGGTTCGATCCCTGGGTTGGGAAGATCCTCTGGAGAAGGGAAAGGCTACCCACTCCAGTATTCTGGCATGGAGAATTCCATGGACTATAGAGTCCAGGGGGTCGCAAAGAGTTAGACACGACTGGTCCAGGGGTTCAGACATCTGAGGGACACTGTGGGGACCGTGGCTGAGGACAACAGAGTGCTCAGCGAGGGCTGAGAAGAACGGCAGGATGATGCGTCCTGAGGACACAGGGACTGGGGCTATGTCCCCCATGGGTGGCAAGGACAGTGTTGACCCCTGCCCGCCCAGGACGGGGCAGCCAGGAGGTGGAGTGCAGGTTTTTCATGTGAAAGGACACTTTGGGATGATGTGATGTGGTCCAGGGTTTCCCAGATTTTACTGGTTCCACGTGTCAACTGGATGGTCACCTTCTATCTGTCCACTCCCTTTAGAACCTTCTGTGTACTTCAGCCATCTCTTAAGCAGAACACCCAGGAGGTCGTGGGTGTGATGAGCTGACCGCATTTGTTACAATGTACATTCCAGCCAATATGACTATTCAAGAGGCGTCCACCAGGCTGACCATGTCACAGACACTGACCTGGCTGGTGCAGCACATTTACTTTGCCAAAGAGCAGACTGAGAATCTGATGCAGAGTCTCACTGCATCAGGGCGAGGGTCATCAGAGGTGCCACTCAGCGCCCAGGACAGGCATCCCACGGCCCCTCCAGGCCAGTGAGATGTCCCCGCAGAGCACTCAGCTCCCACTGCTGACAGCCCCTGGCCCGGAGCTGACCCCCCACTTCTCAACTTGCCACCCAGCAGCTTGGCACCGGGGTCCCTATGTGCTTCGTCTCCTCCAGGGACCAGGTGGTCCCAGCTGGACACGGGAAATCCACAGAAGCTCTGGGTGGTGGGAAGTGCAGTCAGGGCATTTCAGTGTGGGAAGCCAGCATCAATCACTCTGACCCTCCAGACAGTCTTGAGAGGAAGGTGAAGTGTTGATTTAGGTTTGGTGAATAGGCTATCTGTAAGCTCCTTGGAAGGAGGTCTCCTGCCTGACATTTTTCTCTCTTTTCTGAACAAAGTCAGACATTGTTCCCTTTACCAGGAGCACTGATGGGTCCTCGGCTCAGCAGGGGAAGTTTAGTTTGATCATCCATCATCTGTGAATGGGGTAATGACACCTGGCCTATGGCTTGCTCACATTCACTCACTCACTCACTTTCTCATGCACTCGTTCATTCACTCATTCATTTATCTCACTTTTCATTCATCCATTCATTCCCTCTCTCTCTCTCTCCATCAGAGTCTCTCTCCTGCCACTTCCCAGCGGGCCCACACACCAGGCCCAGCAACAGGCTGGGAGCACGGTGAGCCTGAGGTCCCTGCCCCTAGAAACCCTAGACCACAGGTCTTGAAAGACCTCGTGAACCTCTGCACTTACACAGCTCAGATGGAGCCTGGCTCCCTGCGGGAAGGGACAAGCGTTGCCCCCTAGGTCTTCTTGTTTGTCAAGGTCCCCAAAGCTGGTGTCTGGGGAAGGCCCTCTGTCTGCTGTTTGGAAGCAGCAGTTGCTTGAGAAGACCTGTGCCTGGGCAAGCTGCTGGAAAAGCCCAGAGTTCTGGGATCCTGGGGAGTTGACAGTTACTAAGGGAAGTTCTGATGCAAACAATCCCACTAAACCCTCAAAGACGCCCACCGCCCCCTCCAGGGCTGCAGCGGTCACCCCCTCACCTCCCTTCAGGACAGAGGTCTGCCCCTTGCCCCCCACCTGGCAGGCACTGGCGCTCACGGAAGAGGAAGACTGAGGCTTTATGGGTGGACTCGGGCTGGAGTGCCAAGGCCGACTTGGAAATGCCTGGGGAATGCAGGAGAGCAGATTGCCTGGCAGAGCGGCCAGGGGCAGGGCCACTGGCCACAGGCAGAAGCAGCCGTGGCCTGGGGCTGCTGCTTCCAGGCGGGGTGACTGAGGACGCATGCCCTGGCCTCTCCCCACGTCCCCTCCATATCATGAAGGGGAGACAGTCGGGGTTCTCGTGTGGATTTCATATGATGATGCACTTGGACCCGCAGTGGGGGCCTGGTGGACGGTCAGTGTTCACAACGCGGCTGCCGCTGGGAGACCGTCATGATTCTGCCCCAGTGCCGTTGAGAGACCAGCAGGGAGGTGACGAGCCAGCGTCATCACGGGCCCATAGTAGGTCTCCCCGTCCCTGGCCGTGACCCCAGGAGGTCAATCTAGTGAGCTCACTTGCTTTAGCTTCTCAAAACATGACGGTCTTAGAACATGGGGCTTTGGCAATTCCCGCTGTCATTTCAACGACAGAAGCTTGGGGAAAAAAATCATTTGATTTGCCCAAGATAACAAAGTGTCTGCATGAGTACCAGCTCTGCTTTCAGTGTCTGTGGGCCGCTTCTCTCCGCGGCCCCAGATGTCTCCCCGGGACTGGACGCGTCAGTGGAGCTGCCAGCTCGGCTAATCTCCTAGGGCACCGGCTCAGAGACCGCCCCCTCCCTGACCCTTCCCCTCCTGACCCCGCCCACCTCCTAGCCCCTCCCCTTCTCCTAACCCTTCCCACCTCCTGACCCCTCCCCACTCCTGACCCCAACCCCTCCTTACTCCTCCCCTCCTGACCCTCCCTCTTCCTAGCCCCTGGCCTTCTCCTGACCCCTCCCACCTCCTGACTCATCCCTAATCGTGGCTCCTCCCCCTAGCCCCTCCCCTCCTCCTGACCCCTCCCCTCCTCCTAGCCCCTCCCCTCATCCTGATCCCTCCCCCCATCTAGCCCCCCCCCACCCCCCGACCCCTTCCCCTCCGGACCCCACCCCCCCTCCTAGCCCCTCCCCCCCTCCTGACCCCTCCCCACTTCCTTGAGCCCACGTTGACAGGAAGGACAAGGCCTGAGACTGGTGCCCTAGTTTCTGAGGAAGACCCGGGCCCTCCGGAGGGCAGCCATGTGGTGGAAGGCGCACCGACAGGCCATTGTTCCAGGGGAGAGACCGAGGCTTCCCTCCTGCGGCCTGTGGCCCTGTGTCAGCCCGCTAGTTCCGGGTCCCGATGGGCATGAAGACACTGAAGAGGCAGGCGGGTGGCAGGGAGCTGTCTCCACGTGTCCGTCCTGCGGAGACAGGACTGTGGCCTGGCGGAAGTCCATGCGTTAGTGTGTGGCCCGAACGAGATGCGAAGCAGAGAACACGAGTGGGTGTGCGCACACGTCCACACTCAGGAATCACAACTTGGTACAGAGCTTGTCTCTCTGTGCACCTCTAGAGGCCGCGGGAGTTCCACGCTCGGAGGCTTCCCCTTCCTCTGCCCGCGGACCTCGGCCAAGTCTCATCCTCCGTGGGCCTCACTCGCTCGCTCATCCAACAGGCATTTCCTGAGCACCGGAGCCCCCTCACTGGGGCAGTGAGACTAGAGTCCTACCTACGCAGATCGATTTTGATCAGCTCCCAAGAGATGCCAGAAATGGGGAGGGGGCCGGGGCTGCACGCCAGGCAGTGAGTCAGGGGCTGAGTCAGGACGGGGGGGGGGGGGGGGGGAGCAGGGGAGAGGGGAGGAGGGAGAGTCAGGGGAGGCAGTGGGAGGGGGCAGAGGGGAGGAGGGGGAGTCAGGGGAGGCAGTGGGACGGGGCAGAGGGGAGGAGGGAGGGGGCAGAGGGGAGGAGGGAGGGGCAGAGGGGAGGAGGGAGAGTCAGGGGAGGCAGTGGGACGGGGCAGAGGGGAGGAGGGAGGGGGCAGAGGGGAGGAGGGAGGGGGCAGAGGGGAGGAGGGGGAGTCAGGGGAGGCAGTGGGAGGGGGCAGAGGGGACGAGGGAGAGTCAGGGGAGGAGGGAGAGTCAGGGGAGGCAGTGGGAAGGGGCAGAGGGGAGGAGGGAGGGGCAGGGGAGGCAGTGGGAGGGCGCAGAGGGGAGGAGGGAGGGGCAGAGGGGAGGAGGGAGAGTCAGGGGAGGCAGTGGGAGGGGGCAGAGGGGAGGAGGGAGGGCAGGGGAGGCAGTGGGAGGGGGCAGAGGGGAGGAGGGAGGGGGCAGAGGGGACGAGGGAGAGTCAGGGGAGGAGGGAGAGTCAGGGGAGGCAGTGGGAGGGGCAGAGGGGAGGAGGGGGGGAGGGGGCAGAGGGGAGGAGGGAGGGGGCAGAGGGGACGAGGGAGAGTCAGGGGAGGAGGGAGAGTCAGGGGAGGCAGTGGGAGGGGCAGAGGGGAGGAGGGGGGAGGGGGCAGAGGGGAGGAGGGAGGGGCAGAGGGGAGGAGGGAGAGTCAGGGGAGGCAGTGGGACGGGGCAGAGGGGAGGAGGGGGAGTCAGGGGAGGAGGGAGAGTCAGGGGAGGCAGTGGGAGGGGGCAGAGGGGAGGAGGGGGAGTCAGGGGAGGCAGTGGGAGGGGGCAGAGGGGAGGAGGGAGGGGCAGGGGAGGCAGTGGGAGGGGGCAGAGGGGAGGAGGGGGGAGGGAGGGGGCAGGGGGCCTGCCTTGCGTGGGGACTGTGCCAGCGTTATGGGCATTAGCGCCCGGGTCTACTGTCGAGGAAGCGGAGGTTGGGAGAGGGAGACTCACACGGAAACAAACACACGTGGCCTGGGGAGGCGGAGCCCCCGCCCGCGGCCGTTTCAGACACCGCCCAGCAGAGCAGAGAGGGTGCCCTGGAGGCCCCCCTGGGGTGAGGAGGGCAGGGCTGGGGGCCCAGGGCGCTGACTTGGCCTCTCGGGGTGGGGGGCTCCCCAGGTCCCGCGAGGGCTCGCTCACCAGAACACGTGGTCTTTGGTCACTCGCTCCTGCAGAAGGGTCCACTTCCTCCCCAGGTCGGATGACGCGTAGAGCTTTAGGGCAGAAGGAGCAGAGAGGAAGGTCTGGTTATGACTGAGGCCCGTCTGCCCTGCACGCTGAGCGCCCGGGGGAGGTGGGTCTTGCTCAGCCCGGCGGAGGAGCGGGGAGGGCAGGCCCTGCGCTCTAGGTGGCTCAGACCAGCCTCCAAGAGGCCGAAGGTCAGGTGGGAACTCCACACAGAGCCGTTCTTGACCCCGGGCCGGCTGGGAGGACCCTAGAGATGGCGGGTGGGGGGGTGTGTGTGTGGCAGGGGTCCTGGGCGCGGTGTGTCCTGAGTGCAGGCATGTGGGAGGGACCTGAACATCTCTTAAGCTCTCGTGGCGGGTGGGCGCTGGGGAGAAGGGGCAGGAAGGGAGAGCCGGTCAGCGCAGGAAGCAGCAGCGCCCCCTCTGCAGGCTGGCTGGGGCCTTGACCGCTGCAGTGACCCGGGGCCTGTACTTAGGGTTCAGTGCTGTGCAATCACTGACTCCAAAGACCTCATCCTTTCATCTTTGAACTTGAGTTTCCTGAGTGAAGCCAGGTGGAACAATGAGCTGACGTGGGGCTCGGGGTCCCTGGGGGGAGTGTCGGGCCCACCATTCTCCTGGACAGAGCTGCCCAGGGCGGGGCGGAGACCACAGGAGCGAGCACCCACGCCCGCCTGGTCCCTCGATCCTGATCCGTCCTGGGTCTGCCCACACTGTCAGTCTGGGTGTCTGGACCTCCTCGCCCCCTTGCCAACAATGGCCCTGAACACTGCAGATCCCACAACTGTCTGGGAGAGAAACTTCCGGAAAACGTCCCCTCTATCTTCCCCGCAGCCGCGAAAGAGCAGACAAGCTCCCACACAAGTGCTTCCTCCTTGCCAGGAGCATCTCCTAACCCCGGGGACTTGTGAGAAGACGCCCCACTTCAGCGTGGCCGTCCCCGCCGTGAACATCACCAAGAGCCTCTAGAGAGTCACTCTGAACGGTCATCTGACGGACACGCTGTGACCCTGGCGACAATCATGAACACTTATTCCTTTTTTTTTAAAAGATTGACTACTTCAGTTATTTTTCAACTGTCTTTAAGTTTTTAGTACATTTAAAAAAATAATTTTATTTATTTATTTTTGGCTGGGCCTTCGTTGCTGCCTGGGCTTTTATTTATTTGCCTCGAGCAGGGGCCACTCTCCAGGGGCGATGCGGGGCTCCTCTCGCTGCGGAGCACAGGCTCCCGCGAGCAGGGCCTTCAGTGGTTGTGGCGCGTGAGCTCTGCACTTTCGGCTCCTGGTCTCTGGGGCACAAGCTCAACAGGTGTGTGCGCAGCTTAGTCCTCACGGCACGTGGCATCTTCCCTGACCAGGGATTGAACCTGGGTCCCCTGCGTTGGCAAGTGGCTTCTCTACCACGGAGCCACCAGGGAAGCCTGCTCCTTTTTCGCCAACAAAACTAGGAGCTGCTCAGCTACTCTCGCCTGCTCTCCCCTGCAGGGAGAAAACGCCGGGTCTGCGAAGTCTTCTTACCCCAAGAGGCTGAGAGTCTGCATCTTGGTCTGTCTGCCACTTGGTGCTTCCCCAGCTGCCCCTCCGGGGCTTCCCAGCTCTGGGCCACCTAGAACCAGAGGCCCTTTCACAACTTCCTCCACAGGCTCCCATTGTGATCAACTCTCACTCTTTCCTGGGTCCACCCCTTTCCTCTCTCTTGCCTCTAGGCCTTCACACATGCTGCTCCCTCCGCCTGGCACAGCCCTCTTCCCCTCTCCTTCCCCTGGACGGACTCCTCTCTCTGAGGGCGGTCTCCCTTCACCCCTCTGCGTATTGAAAGAGCTTGGCTCAGATCCTCAGGCGGTGTCAGTTCAGTTCAGTTCAGTCACTCAGTCGTGTCTGACTCTTTGCGACCCCATGAACCACAGCATGCCAGGCCTCCCTGTCCATCACCAACTCCCAGAGTCTACCCAAACCCATGTCCATTGAGTCAGTGATGCCATCCAACCATCTCATCCTCTTGTCCCTTTCTCCTCCTGCCCCCAATCCTTCCCAGCGTCAGGGTCTTTTCCAGTGAGTCAACTCTTCGCATGAGGTGGCCAAAGTATTGGAGTTTCAGCTTCAACATCAGTCCTTCCAATGAACACCCAGGACTGATCTCCTTTAGGGTGGACTGGTTGGAACTCCCTGCAGTCCAAGGGTAAGTGAGAGAAAAAGGAGATGGTAGCCGTCAGTTTCTGGGTGCAGGTTATGACACCCCCAGCTTAATGGATGGTGGGCTTGTTTCCATCGCTGCCGATGCTTTTGTGTTTACGACACCCGCCCGGAACTTCCTGAAGCCTTTCCAATTTTCTCCCGTGGGAGGTGATTTCATAGTGCACAACCAGTCGCTGCAGAAATAGAACATTTCTGCTGAGTGAAAGACCAATACCAGTGACTCCACAAGAATAAACACATCAGGGACATCCTAATCACCACAGCTAAAACCTGCATGGTAGCATCCTGGGGACGAGCGGGCTTACTCTAGACGGATGCTGCACAGAAAGGAGTGGGATGGTGTGCCGCCTCATGTGTGCCACTCTGGTGTAAAGATAAACCGACCGGGAGTCAGGACGAGGGAGAGATAGAGCAGGAGGAGGGGAGCAGGGCGGAGGGAAGGTGCGTCCGCGGACACGTGTGCCAGGGGGTCTCACGCAATTCTCAGAAGCACGGCAATTCCACCCGGCGTTCAGCGGCAGGTTGGACATAGGGTTGGAACTCAGCATCCTTTTCTCCCTTGCTGTAGGGCACCTGGTCCTGCTGCAGAGGCTGCAAAGCTGAAATCCAGCGTCGCTCAGACTCCCTCGTAGCTAGAATTCTGGGTCAGACAGACGCAGTCGTGCGAGGTTCGGAAGGCCAAAGTGCCATGGAATCAGTTCCCTGCAGCCTTGGACAGCCATTTATTGAAACTGATGTACAATGTCATGTTCGTGTCAGGTGTACATGCAGTCATTTATATATATATATATATACATATATGATTTGTTTATAAATAATGTATATAATTTTTTATAACATCCCCTTTCCCTTCTCCAGGAGATCTTCCCAACCCAGGGAATCGAACCCAGGTCTCTCGCATTGCAGGCAGATTTGTTACCAGCTGAGCCACCAGAGAAGCCCAATGTATATAATAATATATAATAAATAATATGTATATGATATATATACATATGTTCTTTACTTTTCAGGTTCTTTTCCTTATAAGTTATTACAAAATACTGAGTATAGTTCCCTGTACTATACAGTGGTTAGTATACAGTAGTTAGTATAGTTAGAAACTATACAGTCGTTTCTTCTTGTTTATTTTATATATAGTAATGTATAGATGTTAGGCTTCCCAGGTGGCGCTAGTGGTAAAGAACCCACCTGCCAATGCAGGAGACGTAAGAGACATGGGTTTGATCCCTGGGTCAGGAAGATCCCCTGGAGAAGGGCATGGCAACCCACTCCAGTATTCTTGCCTGGAGAACCCCAATGGACAGAGGAGCCTGGTGGGCTACAGTCTATAGGGTCGCACAGAGTTGGACACGACTGAAGTGACTCCGCACCCTTCCATGCAGTGTCTATATGCTGATCCCAACCTCCTAATTTATTCTTCCCCCTTCAGTAACCATAAGTTTCTTTTCTATGTCTGTGGGTCTATTTCTGCTTTGTAAATAGGTTTATTCATATCTTTATTTTTAGATTCCACATACAAGTGCTGTCATATGGTATTTGTCTTTCTCTGTCTGGCTTACTTCGTATGATAATCTCTAGATCCATCCATGTTTTTGCAAATGGCATTATGTCACTTTCTTTTATTGCTGAGTAATATCCTACTGTACACATAAACCACGTCTCCTCCATCCATTCCTCTGTTGATGGACATTTAGGTCATTTCTGTGTCCTGGCTACTGTAAACAGTCCTGTAGGGAGCATTGGGGTGCATGTGTCTTTTCAAATTATGGTGTTCTCTGGATATATGCCCACAGAGTGGGATTGCTGGATCACGTGGTAACTCTGTTTTGCTGGCCAACCAGGTCATGGGAACGTGCTTGGCATCCATCCTCCAGTTCTGGGGGCTGGAGGGGCAGTTGTGGTGGAGGCAGCCGCAGGACCAATCACTGGCTTTGTGGACATTCCCAGGCAGTGTGGGCTGCAGCAGTGATGATTTCAGATGCCTCAACCCCAGCATCGGCTGTGTGTTCTTGACCTTGGTGACCCCAGCAGAGCTCCTGGTCCCCCACATTCCCCTGCTGGTCCAGATCCTCAGGCTTCTGGGAGAATCCTCAGAAGTCTGGTCTGAAGCCCCCCTTCCAGCCTCCTGGCAGTTTAGAGAGGACCCAATCGTCCCAAATCCTAAATCCTTTTTCTACTTAAAATATCCAGAGGGAGGTCCCTTTTCTGCTTGAGCCCCGTCAGACACAAAGGTCGGAGCAAAAACGAACACACTCTGAGCTGTAAGATTCTCACTGCTCAAAGCTGTTCTCCTGACCGCAGAGCCCCTCACCCCTTCTTAGGAGAGCTCTTGTCTGCCCCACCACCGACCCGTGGAGGATTACCGGGGTTCATTTTTCTTTCTTTTCTTGTGTGATCATCTTTGCTGCTCGGAAGTTCTTTTAAAAAGTAAACTTACATCCTGACTTATTCTCTGAGCACCTGTTCAACACCCCTCCTCCAGGCAAGCTTCCCTGATTGGTCACCCAAGGTGTTTTTTCTCCTCTACCAAGTTATCCATCCGAAAGGAGACCAATCCTGGGTGTTCATCGGAGGGACTGATGCTGAAGCTGAAACTCCAATACTTTGGCCACCTGATGCGAAGAGCTGACTCATTGGAAAAGACCCTGATGCTGGGAAAGATTGAAGGCAGGAGGAGAAGGGGATGACAGAGGATGAGATGGTTGGATGGCATCACCAACTCAATGGACATGAGTTTGAGTAAACTCTGGGAGTTGGTGATGGACAGGGAGGCTGCTGCAGTCCATGGGTTGTCGCAAAGAGTCGGACACGACTGAGCGACTGAACTGAAGTTTCTGGAAGGCAGTCTCATGCTCAGACCAATTTCTCACAGTGCTGGGAAGCGAAGAGGTTCTTGTCAGGAAGCAGAATAAAACATACAAGTGGGTCTATCGATGTTTTAGAGGTTGAGTGCCCAGGGCCCTGTCTGCGAGTGGGTCTGAGGTTTGAGCAGGAGGAAACAGGCTGGTCAGTGTCAGAACAGGGGCCCCTAGCGAGCTGGCACAGGGCACAGACTGTCGGCTCTGATATCCTTTGGGTCCCAGGAGCCTAATGCGATTCGCTGAGCCTTGAAAGAAAAACCACTGCCTTTGGGTCTCACCCAGGGAGCCTGTTCAGGATCCAAATAGGGTAGCCTCAGTGACACAGTAAAGAGGGGAACTAGAAGTAGGGAGTTAGGACAGTCTGAGCAGGGAAGATGGTCTGTCTGCTAGAGGAGGGGGCAGGCATCTGAGCGGGGAGGGATGTGGAGAAAGCAGAGGAAGGCATTTGGTTTTGTAGAAATCTGTGGGTCCCTGTGAACCGGATGTCGATGTCCAGCCTGCAAACCTTGGATTTTGACACATGACTTGCTCTGCCCATGGGAAGGGATGTGATGTTTTCCAGGTATAAGCAGACACGTGAAGGTCCTCATGCGGTTTCCTCTGCCCCTCTGTCATGAGACTACCATGTCCGCAAGTAACTAATGATTCCAGAACTAGAGACCTGAACCCTGCCCAGGAGCCATGACTAGCCAGTCCCAGCCAAGCCCACCAGGATCCCCGCTGACTCACAGACCTGGAAATGAGAAAGAATGCTTGCTGCGGGGAGCCGTGGAGCTCTGGGGCTATGTGCTACTCAGCATTGGAGCAGCAGACACCTGCCTGACATACCAGGTCTGTGGGCATCAAAGTCAACGTTGTCTGCCCGCGCCATCCTGCTTCTGGGGAGTTAGCGAGCTTCCTAAACCATGAAGCCTAAAAAGCCGAAAGCCCTGCTGTCACTGTTATTGATGTCCTCAAATTCCTCATTCCCTTTACAACCACAACGAAGCCTGTCTTCTCCCCTTTTTTCTTTCCTGATAGTCACAGAAAAGAACCAAAGAAAATAACTGAGATTTCAGCTCCATTAATTTTTCAGGGCACCATAAATTAAGGAGCAATTGCAATGCAGTGGATTTCTGTGGGAAAATAAGTCTCTGTGATGTGCTTTAGTCTAATTACATGGAAAGCTAAGTAGCACTATTAATACCCCAAAGCACATGCTGTCCCAAAGGAAAGTACCCAGAGCAGAGGCAGCCCACCAGGCCAGGGAATTTCAGGGACGTCCTGAACTTCAGCCAGTCAGCGAGGACCAGGTCTTGGCACGAGACTTGCTTTGGCCAGTGGCATGTGAGTGGGTGTGATGTATGCCAGATCAAAGCAGGCACACTAAATTGAGGACCAGCAAGGAGGCCGGGTCCTGTAGACAGCCATGGCTCAGGCCAGACAGGAAGCTTCATTTGGAGGTCCCTGACCATGGTGGTCCCTGCTGGTACAAATTCATTCATTCATTCATCCAGCTGTCATCGATGCATCTACATCATCCATCCACCCCCATGTATCCATCCTTCCATCCACCCACCATCCATCCACCACTATGCATCCATCCTTCCATCCATCCACCCATCCACCTATCCATCCTTCCATCCATCTTACCCACTATCCATAATTCATCCACCACTATGCATCCACCCTCCCATCCACCTATCCATTCACCCATCCATCCATTCACTCACCCACCATCCATCTATCCCTATGCATCTATGCTTCCATCCATACATCTATCCATCCACCTTCCATCTTCCCACCCACCCACCCATCCATCCACCCATCCGTCGACTTATCCACCCATCCACCTACCCATCCATTCCACCCATCCACCCATCCACCATCCATCTACCCCTATGCATCCATCCTTCCATCCATCCACCTATCCATCCACCTGCCATCTACCCACACACCCATCCATCTATCCACTCATCCACCCATCCACCCATCCATCCATTCTTCCATCCACCCACCCATCCATTCATTCACCCATCCCTCATCCTTCCTTCCATCCCTCATTCAATATTTCCAGCCAGGAACTTGAGATAAAATTGTGAAAAAAAAAAAAGCCAGGCATAGCCCAACCCTCAAGGAGCTTACCCCAAGGGTGTGTGTAAGGTACAGACAATAATCAAATATGCACAAATGCAGACAATGCACGGATATATAATCATGCATTGTGACCCTTCCTGGGAAAGAGAGTTACTGGAATCTGGAAGAGTGTGGAATGGTGAATCCCAGGCAGGTCTGGGGGCACCCAAGGAAGCTTCTGATCCAGATATCTTCTGTCTGCTCCAGACCCAGTTTCTGCCTTTTCCACCCTCTTTCAACCCTGGGAGCTGCCCTGTGTGGGTGGCATCCACAGGCCCCCTCTCCCTGGCTTCTGGTGGGATTCAGATCACGGGAAACAGGACAGGAGGAGAGGACAGGAACCATGACTCCTGTTCTCTGACTACCCAACCACAGAATTTCTCGGGGATGAGTGACTCTCCCCAGCACCAGCCTCCTCCTCAGCCCTTTCATTATGATAGGGCTTCAGGCCGCCTATCGGGCAGGGTGGTTGGCTGACAAGGTCCCCCTCAAAATATCTGTGTCATAATCCCTGGTACTTGTGAAAGGGACCTGATGGACTGAAAAAGGACTTCATGGTCAATTCATTGAAGATGCTTAGATGGGAAGCTTGGTCTGGATGCTTAGATGGGATGCTTAGGGAACTTACACACACACACAAACACACACACACACACACACACACACACACACACACAGACACGGCAATGTGAAGATGGAGCAGGATGAGTTGAAGATGCTGCCTTTGAAGCTCAGTGTGACTCATCAGAAGCTGGTGGAGGCGAGGGAAAGACCCCCCCGGAGCCTCTGGGGGAGTGTCACCCCACAGATGCCCTGGCTTTGGCCTCATGAAACTGATTTGGGGCCTTTGGCCAATACACCTGTGTTGTCTTAAGCTGCCAAGTTTGTGATCATTCCTTATGGTGTCTGAAGGAACCTGACCCAGACTTTTCCTCCAGGCAGGTGGCCCCTCCTCCAGGGGCCCTCAGACCACCCCCTCCCAGCTCCGGGGTCTCCTACCGCACCCATGCTGGCCCTGGAGAAAGCCCCTCACAGCGCACTCCTCAATCACCCGTGAAGGTGCCCTGGGCTCCTGAGGCCCTGCTGGACTGCCCTCAGAGGAGAGGATGCTGGCTTGGGGTTGGAAGGATGATTCCCTCTCCTGGTGAAGGTGGAAGATGCTTCCAAGCGGAGGGAAGGGCCTGGGGTGGGAGGGTGTGTGGAATGTTCTGGAAGTGGAGGGAGGCCCCACGGCTGGAGTGTGCTGGGGGTCAGAGTGGAGGGTCCTCATAATTATCCACCGTCCTTCGGCTGTCTCGTGAGCCTGTTGTACCTCACCTCCACCCACCGGCTCTCACTTGAACCCATGAGGTCCTCAGGGGTACCTGACCACTCAGCCCTGGGGAGCAAGGGGTGATGGGGTCCCCGACCCCAGCCCTGGGGAGCAGGGGATGAGGGGGTCCCAAACCTCAGCCCTGGGGAGCAGGGGGTGATGGGGTCTCCGACCCCAGCCCCAGGGAGCCCTGCTGCCGCCCGGGGCTCCAGGGCCCCAGGTGACGGGAGGCTCCCATCCTCGCGGATGCCCGGCGGATGCCCGGCGGCTCACCTTGCCCTCCTTGGTGTAGGCCAGCACCTTGTCCTCCTCCCGGGGGTGGAAGAGGAGTGTCTCCACGGAGAAGGGGACAAGCTGCTTCTGGAAGGTGGCGCCCTCGTCGGCGCTGAGGAACAGGCTCTGGTCCCGGTCGCTGAGTGAGGAGCTCACGAGGATGATCTGAAAGACACGGGTCAGGAGATGCGTCTACACGCCGGGGGGCTGCTGCCTGCAGCCGGCTCCCCGCAGCCCGCGGGGGCAACCCGCCCAGCCGACACCTGACTCCAGACTTCCGGCCTGCAGAGCCCGGACGGCCGATTCCTGCCCTGTTCGTGGAACTCTGTCACGGCCGCCCCAGGCCACTGACTCGTCCAGTGAGAGCTCTGCCAGGGCGGGGCAGGGGGTGGGGAGTGCCAGGAGGAGGCTTACTGTGAAGAGCGCCCGGAGCAGGGGCCGTGTGGGAGGCTGCCTCGTCCTGGCTGGAGGCTTCGGGGTGGAGTCGGAGCCTACCCTCCGTTTTCGCTCCCTGCCCTCAAGCCCAGCATCGAATCGCTGGAGATGCCGGGAGATGCATAGGACTGAGAGTGGCCCCGACTCCACTCCGACGTGAAATTGATGGCAAGGCGTCCCCTGAGAGGAAGAGGGACAGCCCCACCATGTGCACCCCCAGCCCCCCACACCCGAGGTCCCTTCACATTTGCCTTCCCCCCAGGTTCCTCTTCTCACAGGTACAAGCCCTGCCGGGCTGTGTGTGAGCAGTGTCCCCTGTGTCACAGAAAGGTCAGGAAAGGGCGACCAAGGGTCAGAACAGGGCAGCCCTGGGGCCGCTCGGCAGAACAACAGGGCCCCGCGTGCTCCTGGTGCCAGAGATGGTTGATCAGCCGATGGGCTGAGTCAGCGCCAGGAGCACCTGGAAACACAGAGTGCAGGGGCTGGGAGCCACGTGGTCCTGCCCTCCCCACCCCACCCCCCGCCCCTAGCACTGTGGTTCCGCCTCCTGCTTCATCAGAAGGTCCATTCCCCACACAGAAGCCAGGGGACTCTCCTACATACGGACCTTGTAGAACCTTCACGGTTCTTCACAGCCCCAGGAGGTGCCGACCCCCGTATGGGGATCCTAGGACCCTCCCGGGGCGCCTCCCTCCCAGCCTCATGTGCGGCCTGCCCTTGCCTGGCGTGGTCCACACCCCTGCCCCTGCCCCTTTCCACCTCGGCGCACACCCTGGGATGGCCTTCCTCCCCAGGCTGGTTGGAGCTCCTGCTGCGATGCCGCTGGAGACCCAGGACTCGTCCACAACACACCCACCCCATTTCAAGGAAGAGGCCTCCTGCATGGGGACTGGGGCCCTGTCGGGTCAGGGGGACATCTGTGGAGGTTACTACTGACGCCCTCCCCTCCCCTCCCCACCCCCGCAGGGCCTGGGCATTCCACCCATAGGATGAATGAGGGAGTGAGCGAATGAGGGAGTGAACGAATGAGGGAGTGAATGAATGAGGGAATGAATGAATGAGGGAATAGATGAATGAATGAGGAAATGGATGAATGAATGAGGGAATGGGTGAATGAATGAGGGAATGGGTGAATGAATGAGGGAATGGGTGAATAAGGGAAGGATGAATGAACTATGTGTCGGTGGAGCAGGGGGCTGGGGACACACACTCCATCTTTGGATGACCCAGCTCAGATTCCATGTCTGTGTGACCAGTACCCTCTGTGCCTCAGTCTCCTTGTCTGAAATGGGGAATGACAGTGTGCCCACCATGGAGGTCTAATACGAACGCGACCAGCCGGTCTGTATTACGCTTCTGCGTGGTGACTATCACCGTGTTGCTGTCTCCTCTGCTCCGCAGGTGGGGAGACTGAGGACAGGCAAGCTGCTGGGGTCACAGAGCCGTGCTGGATAGGGCCAGGATCAGTGGCGATTCCACGCAGCACGGGGTTTAGCTGGGCTGGAGCTGGCAGCCTGGGTGGGACTAGCCTGGACCAAGATGAGCTCAGCTTTTCTGTGAGGGCAAAGCACGATGAGTCGCCCCCAGAATGATTTTCCCAAACCCCGACATGCCTCTGGAAGACAACTAAGCACATGGCGCATAAATCAATGAGCTGCGCGAAACTCCTGTTTCTTGTCAACAAGGGATGTATCAGTTTGTTCCTTCTTTCCAAGGAAACCTTACTGAGCTCCTGAGTGAGGTCATTCACCTCCTTCAGCACAAAGGCTTCTGTGCCCCCAGCAAACGGAGGGCCACGGAGCCTGATCCCTTGCTGACTCTGATCCCTGAAAGGTGGGCACATGTGCTCAGAGATGTACTCTTCATGGTGTGGTTTACATGCAAGAAAAATAGGAGCGGGTGGCGGAGATGTTAAACGGAGTCAGAGAGTGTGTACAGATGTTTCCATGGTGTTTAGTGACAGGAGAACTAATGCACTCACAAAAAAGAGCAGGACATTATAAGCAAGTTCAGTTTCTCTGCATTTCCCATGGACAAAATTGTAAGGAAGTATATAATAGTTTTGTCATGGTAGGTGCAGAAAAGTAAGTGTAATTTTGTCAGTGGAAAATGCATAGAAAGAAGGGTGGAAGGATCATTACTCAGCCATAAACAAGAATGAAACTTGCCATTTGCGACAACATGGATAGACCTGGAGGGCCTTGTGCTAAGTGCAGTAAATCAGACGGAGAAAGCAAATACTGGGGGATCTCACTCGTATGTGGAATCAAAAGAAAAAGGAAAAACAAAAACAAAACCAAAACCAAGCTCATAGAAACAGAGAAGAGACAGGTGGTAGCAGAGGTGATTGGGGATGGGCAAAATGGGTGGGTGGGGTCGAAAGGTACAAACGTCTGGTTATGAGATGAAGAAGCCCTGGGACAGGATGTGTGGCATGCTGAGAATAACCAACAAAACTCTACTGCACATTTGAAAGTTGCTAAGAGAGTAGATCTTAAAAGCTTCATCACACAAAAGAATTCTGTAACTATGTATGGTGACCAACATCACCTAGAATTGTTGTGGTTATCATTTCACAATGCAAACAAATATCATGTTGCATACCTGAAACTAATATTACTTGTCAGTTACAACTCTGTTTTTAAAAAAGAGAAAGCAAAGAAACACAAGGGCTTATTAATAGCGGTTGGTTTTAAGAAGAAGGGTTGGGATTTTGTTTTAATTTGAAGTAGACTTTTTAGTTTAGAAAAGTTTGATTTTTTTGAAGACTTTTTTGATGTGCACCATTTTTACAGTCTGTGTTGAATTTCTTACAATGGTGCTTCTGTTTTAGGCATGTGGGATCATATTAGCTCCCCAACCAGGGATTGAACCTGCACCCCCTGCATTGGAAGGCAAAGTCTTAACCACTGGACAGCCAGGGAAGTCCCAAACAGTTTTAGATGGATGGAAAAGTTGCAAAGATAGTACAGCATGTTCCCATACAAAGCATACCCTGCTTCCTCGACTATTAACAGCCGACATCAACATTATACATTTGTCACAATAAGGACCCAACATCGACACGGTGCTGGTATCTAAACCACACGCTACATGTCTCCCGCTTTCCCACTGATGTCTTTCTCTGTCTCTGTGCCGGGCTCCCGCGTGACACTTGGCTGTCACTCCTCCTTGGGCTCCTGTAGGCTGCGACATTTTCTCAGACTTCCCTTGTTGTGGATGACCTTGGAAGTTTTGAGGAGGACTGGCCGGATGTTTTGTAGTTGTGCCTCCGTTTGGGTTTGTCTGCTGTTTTTCTCATGTTGATGCTGGGGTTCTGGGTTTGAGGGAAAGAGCCAGGAGGTGGGGGAGGTCCTATGTCCCCTGATCACAGGGGTAGGGACTGAACTCCTTTTGCTCCCTCCAGCATCCAGCACATGCCTGACCCCGAGCTGTGGGTCAACCCAGGCCTGCAGGATACTTAAAAGAATGCACACATGCGTGCTTGAATGAGCAATTCCGGCTCACTCTGTGACTCCTCAGGGAACTGTTTGCTTGCCCTTCTTCTCTGGGCGGAAAGCATCCCTGGGGATGCTTAAGTAGCCTGGGGAGCAGAAATCATAAATAATCTCATTCACTTATTCTTGTTCACCACTCAAATTTTCACATGTCAGTGAAGGTTCATGCATTCATTCATTCCTCCATGGTTACAAGCCTCAGGGTCAAGCAAGGCTTTACGCTGCCCGGGGTTCACAGGAGCAGAGCAGGGGATGTCAGACCCAAGTGCAGAACAAAAGGAGGGCTTCGGGAAGCGGTGACGCCCAGATGAGCTTTGAAGAATAAGCAAAAATTTGATCCAAACCTGGGGTAGGGGGTTCTCAGGCAGAGAGGCCAGCAGGACTGAAGACTAACAGATGGGGGTCCCTGCTGAGACCGTTCATGTCCCCCCAAGCTCTGCATACTGTTCCCTCTGGCTGGAATGCACAGCAAGACTGAGACCCCCCTGACCTCACCCCTGGCAAAGAAGAATCTGATTTCCAGATTTTTTAAATGTCACAAAATCCATGTGTGATAAAATGAAAAATTTTGAAATTTTCTGAGTCCTGAATTCTGGGCAACTTCAATAAAGCTGAATGTTTCTCTTTTATTTTTGGTGTCCCTGCTTTGTGGATGCCCCAGCATGAGTTTAGCCTGCTTTTATGATGGGACATCCTCCTTCTTTTCCACTGCTTCTCCAATACCTCTTCATCTGGCACAGCTAATTTTGAAGGTCACCTCCTCCAGGAAGACCTCCATGATACACATCCTCCAACAGAGTTCTCCTCATCCCTCATCTGCTCCTTCCCCAGCATCTCATGCATTCATGTGCTCCAGTTTAACATTCCTAGGGTTCTGTCTGTGAGTCTGCGTTTCCCTCCAGGGGGGGAGGCTGTGCAGCCTGGCAGGACCCAGTCCTCATCCTTGCCCTTCAGCCTAGAGCATGGGTGTTGGTATTCCCATACAGAATGAGGTCCCTGGGCACAGGGTCGCCTCTCCATGACAGCCCTTAGTTACAGCTAAGGCCCTGTTCATGGTGTCACCCAGTGGGAAGGAAAAGGAACCTGAGGAAGTGATTCTGGCCAGGGGCCCAGCAATCTGGATCGTGGGCTATTTTTGGCCTCAGAATGGGACAAGCCAGGAAAGACGGGGGGAGAAGAAAGTGCTGACAAGGAAAGAATTATTGGAGCAAAGAAAACAAATCAATTAACATTGTGCAGAGAGGAGGCTGGCAGATTGTTCCTCCAAACTGGGAACCAGACTACTTTCCATGGTGTATTTTCACTGCTTACTATTCCGGGAAAACATATGGTACCCGAGTGAGGTTCTGGGGGCCCACAAGACTGGATGCCTCAAAATCAGAGGCAACTCAGTTAAGGGGAAATATCTGATAGATTCACTGGACTGATGGCCCATGTGAAGCCTGAGTCTCAGGGTCTAATTTTCCAGGCCACGTACATGGTGCAAACATGGAGCTCCTCGTTCAAAGAGAATCAGGAATGTCAAGATGGGGCCAGTGGAGCATCAGCCCAGGCACGGATTCTCCTGTGACGGCCTGGGTCACACACCCACAGAGTGGACTCTTCCCAAAGCTATTCGGTTAATAAGCTCTGGGACCAGTGGGAGCAGCATCCTTGGAGGCTGTCAGACTCGTGGTGCCTTGGCCCCCCGGGACCTGCATTTTCTCACGGCCCCCGGTGAGTCCCAAGCGCCCTCCCTTGGGTGGGGGGGGGTGCTGCCTTATGCCGCAGCTCCTGCTCGTGTTGGCCCTGTGCCCACTCCAAGCACTCTGGCGGACTCGGCCTCTGCTTCCCATCAAGAGACAAGGAAATAACCAGGCGCACTGCAGCCCTGTCCTCAGCCTCCTACTCCTCTCAGCCCTGATCTCAGCCACTCCGATGCGGCCCCGCAGGCCGGAGGTACCCTCGGCAACCCCAGGGTCCACGGAGGCCACGCCGCTCATGGAACACGGAGGCCACAGCCGAGGCCTGCCAGCTCGGGGGCAGTGTAGGCCCCGGAGGCCTCACCCCTCCAGAGCTGGAGGTGAGGAGCTGGCCTCACCCCTCTGCTCCTGCAAGCTGTGCAACCTTGGGCAAATCACTTCACGTCTCTGAGCCTGTTTCCTCCTCTGTAAAATGAAGATAGGGGTTCCCATGGCAGAGGCGATTGGAAGAGATAAAGGAAACAAAGTCCATGACAGACTGAGATGACAGTGGGTTTATTCTCGTGGCATTTTATTCTAAAGAAGCTTGGTTCACCAAGCACCTCCTTGGGTCAAGGCCCTGGAGCTGAGGCAGCTCAAAGGCGGTGGTGAGAAGGACAGTTTAGGAAGCACATGGCTCCCTTCCAGCAGGAAACTCCAGGACAGACAAGGACAAAGGCAAACAAGCGGTCCCCAGGGTGACGAACATGTTCTCTAAAAGGTGGGAGTTAGGCCAGGGCGTATGCGTTTGACTGCCTCCCTAACTGTACCCTGAGCTGCCCTTGCCCAGGCCTGGCCTGGGGTTGAGGGCTTCCTGGAGGGGGCGTCACCTGAGCTGGGTCTTGAAGGATGAATAGGAGCTCACTAGGGAAAGCAGTGATGGTGGACCTCAGGGGAACTGCACATCGATGCTGAGTGGAAATGACAGAACCCTTCTTCTGAAGAGAGTCACCTGCTTGGGGATTTGGTTTTCGATAACATTACTGACATGTGCTTTACTGGATTTGCTCCACCCACACCAAAGTAGCCTGGCCATCAGCGGGTCAGTCAACCAGATTTGCTCCCCTACACAGGACTGGTGGTAGAAATAGGCGGGCGGTGGAGCCTGACACTGGGCAGTGGGCACAGAGGAGGGCCAGCCCAGTGCAGGGCACAAACACAAGTCACTGTGACGTGGACGACAGGAGCTGCCGTGGAGCTGGCGTGCAGCGTGGGTGTGGGCGGAGAGAGTCCCCAGGCCTGCAGCCTCTGTGCTTCCCCCACAGCCCTTGTCTGTGTTAAAGCGGATCGATTAGCTCTCAGCCAGGATGTTCTGGATGGGAAGGCTGCAAAGTGACCTGGCCACGGACGTCTAAAAATGAACAACCCTTCTGCTATTTCCCTGCCACTCACATCTGGTCGGAGAGCAGGGCAGCTCTGGGGCGGTGCAGAGATGACCAGCGACCAGCAAGGGCAGGCGGGGGTGATGCAAATCGCTGACTGCACTTAGTGTTTGCTGCATGCCTGCTAAGCTTAGGCACGATCATCCCCATTTCTCAGAAGGCGAAGCTGAGGCCAGAGAGGCCTCGTGGAAGACTGTACTGTCAGCCAGGTTTGCACCCAGGACTTCCCTGCATCATTCATCCACACCACATCATGACCAGTGATGTGACTGCATCAGCTTGGAACATGGAAACGACACTGGGGTCGTGTGGCAACGGTCTTGGGAGAGTCCAGACAGATTCCCTTCCCTGTCCACCACCACCGCCCCAAAGACTATTAGGCATGGCTTCCAGACGTCTGCAGGTCCATCCTGAACTTGCGGAATTTCTGACCCCATAGACAGCAGAGGAAGGCAGGGACTGTGTGTGTGGGGGGGTGGGCTTTCTGTTCATCTTCATCTTTGTTTCCCCGGCTCGGTCCAGCATCCTATTCTTTGAGGCCATTCATGCACCCATTCAGCTGCACGTCAGACCCCAACCTGGGAGATGAATCTCACAGGAGCCTGGTCCCCAGGGAGCCCGTAGCAGACAAGGAAGTCGTTGAATGATGTGAGCTGTGCGCTGGGACAGGCGATCCCGAGAAGGGACTGGAATGGAGGCTGCCCGGAAAGTGTCCACGGAGGCGAGCTGCGTGCTCCCGGCATGAGCCGGTCAGAGTCAGCCCAGCGTGAAGGGCTCCTCCAGGAAGGGTAGAGTGCGCCAGGCGCCGACGTGGGCCTCCCACGACCAGGTCAGGAAGTTTGCCTGAACCTGGCACCCTGGACGCCCTTCTGGGACCCTCTGACATGGGCCTGCCCCTCCCTGCCTGCCCGGGTCAGGTCCACCTGGGCTCCCCCTCAGACCTGCCCTTCCTGAGTCACCCCTGCATGAACCACGTGTGGTCCCACCGGCCAAGTCGCCTCCTCTGGTGCCCTGCTGGGCTTCCATTCCCCCATCTCCTCCAAAAGGTGGTGCCAACATCCCAGTCTGCCTCGCAGCCTAAACCCTAGCTCTCAAACCTCGAGTTAAAAAAGGAAAACAAACAGCACCCAGCAACTGGTTCTCACCTTGCCGGAACTCCGGCTGGGTATGCACAGATCTTGGGTTTCCCTTCAGACTCTTTATCAAGGAGAAGACTTGTTTTTCATCTTCTCTTTACCATGTGGAGCCCTCAGAGGCTCCCCTCTGCTCCCCTGGGAATGGGGGTCCTCAGGAAATTACCTTCCTATTTAAAACCCAATCGCTCAGTGCATTCCTTGCCAGACAGATGCGCCCAGCCGGGGACACAGGAAACCGGGCTTTGACACCTGGAGAGGCAGACAGTGAAGACAAACAAATACAGCAGCATCCGCCCCCGGGGTCTCAAATTAGAATCTGTGCTGAGCATCTTACAGACGCCGGTGTGAGTCATCATGAGCGAGAATAACTGCTACCCCGAGAGGAGAAGGCGCGGACGAAAACCTCGCTGGGCTCTTAGGCGCACACTCGGATTGCTGCCCAGGGTGTTAGCAGAAAGTCACCCCACGTGACGGCTTTCCGTCTGGGTGGCGCCGGGAGGAAGCAGAGCCTGGCGGAGATGCCGCTCTGCTCGGTAACCTTGGGCTCGGCCCTCTCCTCACCTTGAACTTGGAAACAGTCGTCTGTTCTGGGCTGAGGTCCTAAATTAGGCGCCACGTGTGAAACTGGCAGAAATAGAAGGGCTCTTCATGCCTTATATGCTTTCTTCAGCCACAAAGTAGGAAGTGACAGGCAACTGGCTCCAGTATCCTTGCCTGGAGAATTCCATGCACAGAGGAGCCTGGCGGGCTACAGTCCACGGGGTCGCAAAGAGTCAAACACGACGGAGCCACGCAGGCAAATCAGAGAGATCTGCTCTTGAAGAAGTCACAGATTATCGGAATTTATGCAAATTTAAGTGTGAGGTGCTGTGTCCCTTCTTGAAAGCCTCAGGGCCTCTCCTGCCGGGGCTCCTGGGTCTGGCGACCACAACGCACTCCCGTGACCTCACCCGGCTGACTTTGCCCCTCCCCACCCGGCCCAGGTCCAGCCATCCAGGTCACATCCACGTCCCCAGATCCGCTGCACCCTCACACTTCTTTTCCCTGGCAAACCCTGGCTGTCTTCTCTCTGACCCAGTGAGGAAGCGGGCCTGGAGGGGGCAGGCCAGAGGCTGACTAGGAGGACACGGGGCTTATCAGCTGAGATAAGCTGGTGGCCTGGGCTGGGGCAGACGTCATGCAACTGGAGGGGTGTCCGTGACATTTCAGAGTCAGAGTTCAGCGGGTTTGGAGAAGGAAATAGATGGAGAAATGACAGAATACCTAACCTAAACCTGCCCTGGGGTAGGCCTTCGGAAGGTCCATGCTCAGACGTGTGACTGGGGGGTCCTGGGAGTGGAGGACCCTCCCAAGGAGTGAGAAAATAAGTGGCCAGGGATGGGGACCAGAGAGACCCCCACAGAGAGGAGCCTACGGGGAGAGCCCTTCCCCTGGGCCTTGCAGCTGAGTGGGAGAGACAGGGAGTAAAGCAAATGCAGGAATATGATGATTTCAGATAGTGAGATGTACCATGAGAAAAATAAAATCAGGTGACTAAATGACTATATGTATATACATGTGTCCATGTGTATATACACACATAAGCTTGTATGTATATATGACACATGGGCATTCATATGTGTATGTATAAAGAGATACATACACATGAAAAGGGGGTTCCCCAGTGGCACAGACAGTAAAGAATCTGCCTGCAATGCAGGAGACCTGGGTTTGATCCCTGAGTTGGGAAGATCCCCTGGAGAGGGCATGGCAACCCACTCCAGTATTCTTGCCTGGAGAATTCCACGGACAGAGGAGCCTGGTGGGCTGCAGTCCATGGGGTTGCACAGAGTCAGACGTGACTAAGGGACTGACACACATGAATGAATGTCTGTAAAAAGATGAATGAAACTGTCCAGAAGGATAAAAGCGCTGTTTCCGGCTGATGAGACTGTGGGTATGAAGTTTTTCTGTCTTACTGTTTCTCCTTCCATTCTTACTACGTCATGTTTACCTAAGATGGGAGAGGTACTCAGTACATATTTGTGGGATCAACAGACACATTTTCATAAATTAATATTTTAAGATGAAAATGTGCTAAATATGCAATCAGAAAAGAACAATATATACTTTACAAGAAGAAGAATTTGTTTGTGGGTAAAGGCCTAAGAATGTATATTCAGTTCCCTATTGAGTAAACAAGATAGGAAAATAAGTTTTAAGTGAAGGTTTACTTCTAGAAAATCCATGAACAGTTATTAATATGTTAAATTCAACTGTATTTCCTTCTCTCTCTCTACTCAGTATCCAACCATCCATCCATCCATCCATCTACCGTTCGTCCATCCATCATGCATGCATGCATCCATCCATCTATCCATCCATCATCCATCCATCCACCTAGCCATTCATTCAGTCTTCCTTCCTTCCCTGCCTCCCTCTCTTTCTGCCTCCTTCCCTCTTCCAATTGACTATTCATCCTCCACCCACTGACCCACTAACAGTGGCTTTGGGGAGTGGCTGCAGGAGCATACGGGAAGTGAGTGCCGCACGCTTGGAGCCCCGTGCACTGTTTAGTCACCGGCTGTAACCATCATCATGCAGCCCAACCCGCAACCCACCCTTCTTGACATGGGCACCAGTGGCTTGTGCCTCCCAGTCTTGTCTCTGCATAAAGTTGAACCCATCAAGTAGGGGTGGGAAAGCAAAAGGGAGATAACATTTACTGAACATGTACTCTGCACCGCCCCGGCTCCCCTGGTAGCTCAGCTGGTAAAGAATCTGCCTGCAATGCAGGAGACTCCAGTTTGATTCCTGGGTCGGGAAGATCCCCTGGAGAAGGGGATAGGCTGCCCACTCCAGTATTCTTGGGCTTCCCTGGCGGCTCAGCTGGTAAAGAATCTGCCTGCAATGCAGGAGACCTGGGTTCGGTCCCTAGGGTTGGGAAGATCCCCTAGAGAAGGGAATGGTTACTTACTCCAGTATTCTGGCCTGGAGAATTCATTGGACCACATGGTCCATGGGGTCACAAAGAGTCAGACACAACTGAGCGACTTTCACTTTCCTTTGCTCCGGGCCCTGCACTAGGCACTAGCCTTTTACCATCTTATTTTCAAAACAGCCACAAGGTGGGAAGGGGTTTTGTTTCTATTTTAAAGACAGAAACAGGAGCTCAGAGGGATGAAATGAGCCCCTCCAGCCCACACCGTCTGCATGCCTCTGCCCTGGCACAGAGCTGACTCTGGTGCTGAGAACTTGTCCTGCTTCTGTGTCGAGATCGACAAGCATCCAACACAATTTAGTAAAGCATCCGCTCAAACACAATTATAGAATTGATTGTCAGGAGAGGATTGGTTCAGTTTTAATTACCAGCCTGACAATCACTGAAATGCCAAGAAACATCCCCAAGAACATCTGTAAATTGAACGGAGAGGCAGACCTTTTTCCCTTTGGCTGGACGCTGACTTGGAAGATCTTGTGTCTGGTCGATAGTAACTAGATAAGGCGAACCTATCACAGGACCTATGAAAACAACTCGTTGCCAATATTTTAGAGCTACGGCTTATATATACAATCTTGTCTGTAGCATTTGGGAAATATGAAGCCCCCATCTCCCCCATAACTATTGATGATCTGAGTTCTCTAAAGGGGCTGACGCTGAGGCTCTGGAGTGAGTAGGGTGTAATTGTTCTGTTTGGCTGTCTGAGGATGTTTTGCAGACAAAGCTAAAAAGCTGCTTGCTGGACAGAGGGTGGCGGACGGTTAATTCTCTGGAGTGACTGTGTTTTGGAAAATTGTCTTTTATCAGGGCAGTTGTACTAACAATGCATGGTTAGATCTGTGAACAATTTGCTCATTCATCTGCCCCTAACTGAACAGTAGAATGCGAGGGAATGATCTCTGTACCTTCTCGGGGTATGTTTTCCACGCTGGCTTGGGCAGCCTCCGGGGTACAGATGATAGCGTTTGACTATGGAGTGACTATGGAATCTCCAAAGGCTCTCTCTTCCAGTATTTGTGATTAGAGACCAAGATTATTACTGTCATGCTTGTTGGGCAAAGCACGGCCAAAGCCAATGTCCATCAGTGCAGGGACTATTGATGTTCTGTGCTTGTAGAAGCCAGTAAGGACAGAGCAGAAAGCAGTATTGCAGCTTCCTCATATCTGTGGGAGGAAATTGACTCTACCAGGGGAGCCCCAGTCAATGGCCTGTAGCAGAAATCACCTGGATAGTCGTTTTCCTGAATGAGACACTTCTGCCTCATGTGGAGTGAATAACAGCACCGGTAATAATCCTCAGTCAGTTCAGTCGCTCAGTCGTGTCCGACTCTTTGCGACCCCATGGACTGCAGCATGCCAGGCCTCCCTGTCCATCACCAGCTCCTGGAGTTTACTCAAACTCATGTCCATCAAGTTGGTGATGCCATCCAACCATCTCATCCTCTGTCGTCCCCTTCTCCTCCTGCCCTCAATCTTGCCCAGCATCAGGGTCTTTTCCAATGAGTCAGCTCTTTGCATCAGGTGGCCAAAGTACTGGAGTTTCAGCTTCAGCATCAGTCCTTCCAATGAACACCCAGGACTGATCTCCTTTAGGATGGACTGGTTGGATCTCCTTGCAGTCCAAGGGACTCTCAAGAGTCTTCTCCAACACCACAGTTCAAAAGCATCAATTCTTTGGTGCTCAGCTTTCTTTATGGTCCAGCTCTCACATCCATACATGACTACTGGAAAAACCATAGCTTTGACTAGATGGACTTTTGTTGGCAAAGTAATGAGCCCTGCTGTGTAGGGCCACCCAAGACAGATGGGTCATGGTGGAGAGTTCTGACAAAATGTGGTCCACTGGAGAAGGGAATGGCAAACCACTTTGGTATTCTTGCCTTGAGAACCCCATGAACAGTATGAAAGGCAAAAAATAATCCTATGTGGCATTTATGGAGCACTTACTGTGTGCCAGGCACTGTGCTGAATACTTGACTCATGTTTTCAACAATCCTCCGATGAGGTGGTTGCTGTTATTATCCCCATTTGATGGATGAAGTGAATCCCCGAGAGGGCAGTGACCCCTCAGGTCATATGGTGGGAGCTGAGGCCAAGATGCAACCCAGGCAGCTTCCTTCTCACCAACTGCAAAGACGGGGGCACATGTTGCCGAGGTTAGGGGGTACAGACTACAGAGATGAGGGGTGCACGCTGCAGTGATGGTGGGGGTGCACACGGCCCTTCCCTTGCTCTTTGCTTGTGCATCACAGAACCCATGCTGGCCAGTGATGAGGACAGAGGAAGCACAGCCTGGATATCCTTCACTTCACAGAGCACACCGTCCCATGGTGAGACAGCAACCAAAGAAGCCCCTGGATGAGCGATCACGGGCTCTGAGCAGGGCCCCGACACTGACGATGGGGTGGGCGCCCTGGCAAGGCCACAGAGAGAGTGAGTCGGCCGGGTCCAGCAGGGAGGGGTGGGCAGGCAGGGCAGAAGAGAGGACCACAGGGAACATGGAGAAGGGAGACTTGGGGGGCTGGATGCCCACTGGGTGGGGCAGCAGCGAGTCTCCGGCCTGGGGTGCTGGAGGAAGCAATGAGCCACACAGACCTGAGTCCACCCTGGTGACACTGACGGTCTTAAAAGGAGAAGAGCCTGAGGAGGAGACTGAGAAGTGGGCACAGACGTGATGTGAGGCCAGAGAGCACAGGGGCCGGGGGCCTGGGACGACGGGACGGGCATGGGGTCAGCTCAGACAGGGGAGGATGGAGCAAGCCCCGTGGCTGTCGTAGGAGGGCCGTCCCTAGTTAGCACTGACTGTCACAGGCGGCTGTCCCTGGGCACCCTGACTGTCACGGGTGGGGTGTGCCTGGTTACCAACACTGTCACAGGTGGGGTGTGCCTGGGCACCCTGACTGTCACGGGTGGGGTGTCCCTGGTTACCACCGACTGTCACAGGTGGGTGTTGCTGGTTACCACCGACTGTCACAGGTGGGGTGTGCCTGGGCTCCGTGACTGTCACAGGTGGGTGTTGCTGGTTACCACCGACTGTCACAGGTGGGTGTCCCTGGTTACCACTGACTGTCACAGGTGGGTGTCGCTGGTTACCACCAACTGTCACAGGTGGGGTGTCCCTGGTTACCAACACTGTCACAGGTGGGGTGTGCCTGGGCTCCGTGACTGTCACAGGTGGGTGTCCCTGGTTACCACCGACTGTCACAGGTGGCTGTCCCTGGGCACCCTGACTGTCACGGGTGGGGTGTGCCTGGTTACCACCGACTGTCACAGGTGGCTGTCCCTGGGCACCCTGACTGTCACGGGTGGGGTGTGCCTGGTTACCACCGACTGTCACAGGTGGGGTGTGCCTGGGCTCCGTGACTGTCACAGGTGGGTGTCCCTGGTTACCACCGACTGTCACAGGTGGGTGTCCCTGGTTACCACTGACTGTCACAGGTGGGTGTCCCTGGTTATCACTGACTGTCAAAGGTGGGTATCCCTGGTTACCACTGTCACAGGAGGGGTGTCCCTGCTTACCACTGACTGTCACAGGAGGGGCGTCCCTGATAACGACTGTCACAGGAGGGGTGTCCGTGGTTACCACTGACTTTAACAGGTGGGTGTCTCTGGGCACCATGACTGTCATAGGTGGGTGTCCCTGGTTACCACTGACTGTCACAGGTGGGTGTCGCTGGTTACCACCGACTGTCACAGGTGGCTGTCCCTGGGCACCCTGACTGTCACGGGTGGGGTGTCCCTGGTTACCAACACTGTCACAGGTGGGGTGTGCCTGGGCTCCGTGACTGTCACAGGTGGGTGTCCCTGGTTACCACCGACTGTCACAGGCGGCTGTCCCTGGGCACCCTGACTGTCACGGGTGGGGTGTGCCTGGTTACCAACACTGTCACAGGTGGGGTGTGCCTGGGCTCCGTGACTGTCACAGGTGGGTGTCCCTGGTTACCACCGACTGTCACAGGTGGGTGTCCCTGGTTACCACTGACTGTCACAGGAGGGGCGTCCCTGGTTATGACTGACTGTCACAGGTGGGTGTCCCTGGTTACCACCAACTATCACAGGTGGGTGTCCCTGGTTACCACTGACTGTCACAGGTGGGTGTCCCTGGTTACCACTGACTGTCACAGGTGGGTGTCCCTGGTTACCACTGATTGTCACAGGAGGGGCGTCCCTGGTTATGACTGACTGTCACAGGCGGCTGTCCCTGGGCACCCTGACTGTCACAGGCGGCTGTCCCTGGGCACCCTGACTGTCACAGGTGGGGTGTGCCTGGGCTCCGTGACTATCACAGGTGGGTGTCCCTGGTTACCACCGACTGTCACAGGTGGGTGTCCCTGGTTACCACCGACTGTCACAGGTGGGTGTCCCTGGTTACCACTGATTGTCACAGGAGGGGCGTCCCTGGTTATGACTGACTGTCACAGGCGGCTGTCCCTGGGCACCCTGACTGTCACAGGCGGCTGTCCCTGGGCACCCTGACTGTCACAGGTGGGGTGTGCCTGGGCTCCGTGACTGTCACAGGTGGGTGTCCCTGGTTACCACCGACTGTCACAGGTGGGTGTCCCTGGTTACCACTGACTGTCACAGGTGGGTGTCCCTGGTTACCACTGACTGTCACAGGTGGGTGTCCCTGGTTACCACCGACTATCACAGGTGGGTGTCCCTGGTTACCACTGACTGTCACAGGTGGGTGTCCCTGGTTACCACCGACTATCACAGGTGGGTGTCCCTGGTTACCACTGACTGTCACAGGTGGGTGTCCCTGGTTATCACTGACTGTCAAAGGTGGGTATCCCTGGTTACCACTATCACAGGAGGGGTGTCCCTGCTTACCACTGACTGTCACAGGAGGGGCGTCCCTGATAACGACTGTCACAGGAGGGGTGTCCGTGGTTACCACTGACTTTAACAGGTGGGTATCTCTGGGCACCATGACTGTCATAGGTGGGTGTCCCTGGTTACCACTGACTGTCACAGGTGGGTGTCCCTGGTTACCACCGACTGTCACAGGTGGGTGTCGCTGGTTACCACCGACTGTCACAGGTGGCTGTCCCTGGGCACCCTGACTGTCACTGGTGGGGTGTCCCTGGTTACCAACACTGTCACAGGTGGAGTGTGCCTGGGCACCGTGACTGTCACAGGTGGGTGTCGCTGGTTACCACCGACTGTCAGAGGTGGGTGTCCCTTGTTACCACTGACTGTCACAGGTGGGTGTCCCTGGATACCACTGTCACATGTGGGTGTCCCTGTTTACCACTGACTGTCACAGGAGGGGTGTCCTTGGTTACCATTGTCACAGGAAGGGTGTCCCTGGTTACCACTGACTGTCAGAGGAGGGGCGTCCCTGGTTACAATCGACTGTCACAGGTGCGTGTCCCTGGTTACCACCGACTGTGACAGGTGAGTGTGCCTGGTTACCACTGACTGTCACAGGAGGGGTGTCCATGGTTACCACTGACTGTCACAGATGGGTTTCCCTGGGCACCATGACTGTCACAGGTGGGTGTCCCTGGTTATGATCGACTGTCACAGGTGGGTGTCCCTGGATACCACTGACTGTCACATGTGTGGTGTCCCTGTTTAAAACTGACTGTCACAGGTGGGTGTCCCTGGACACCATGACTGTCACAGGTGAGTTGTCCCTGGGCACTGTGACTATTACAGTTGGGGTGCTCCCATGTGCCATTAATGGTCAAAGGTGGGCCACTGGTGTCCCAGGGCATCACTGAGTGTCACAGGCAGGGTCCTGGCGGCACTGGTGTCCTGAGGGAGGGGTGATGCAGAGACAGTGGCATCTGCCACTCCTTCTTTCTGTCTCTTGACTATGTGCCATCAGGCATCAGTGAATCTTTCTGCTCCTTTGGGACAAGGAGTCGCCCTGGGGGCTGGCCCACAGCCCCTCTCAGAACAGACGTCTCGTACTCAGTGTGTGAACTGAACACACTCTCGGTGATGATGGGAGACGCAAGTCATCTGTCTGGTCAGTTCCTCCTCCTCCATCCGCAGATGAGTGGTGGTGTAATTAAAGTTCCCAGCGCTGCAGCCCTGTACCAGGAGACTCCCGAGGGCTTGGGGTCACGTGGAGACAGAGGGGAACCCAGGCTCTGATCTCCCCTGGGAACCACCACTGTCGATGCTTCTGGATGGAGAAGTACAGACGTCCATCCTGCACGAAGGCTCCCATTACCCTCCCCATGACCCTCAAGGTGGAGGCATGGCTGTAACTGTCCCACAGGCACAGACCACAGACCATGGGGCTGGGGGGACAGATCCAGTCCCTCCTGTCACTCAAGACACAGAGACACCCAGAAACAGGTGGCAGGCTGAGCCGCAGAGCCTCAGGGCTGACTGTAGCCGCAGCCGAACTGGCATCGTCTCTGATGATGGCAGTGCTGACTAGCCCCGTCCCTGTGCTGGACGCCGCGTCACAAGGGGGAAGGTCCCACCTTGCTCACTGGACTAGCATGCTTTCTGATGCTGCAGTTGCCACAATAACATCCCTTACCCCTTTCTTGGTTACCTCCAGTGACAAGGGGCTCCCTGCTTCACTGACTGTGCGTTTGTCTTTAAAACAAGCTCAACCCTACAGACACAGAACAAAGAGCTTGGGAGTCTGGCAGAGCTACACTGAGTTCTGGCCACGCACATACAGCAGTGTGACCTGAATCAGTTTGGTGGCTCTGGGATCCCAGTGCCCACCCTTTAAGCAGGAGTGGGACCTCCTCCATCCTTGCTTCCCTGCCTGTTCTGGTCCTTCTATTCGAGCCTCAGGATGAGGAGGGAGGGTGGGCGATGGGAGGAGGCCTTGGGAGGAGCGTGGTGGTCCCGACCTTCCCCTGTCACTGCTCTGTGGGCATCTCTCCCTGGAGAGTGGACCTGGGTGAGGCTGCACTCAGGGGAGGGGGTGAGTATTTCCTACTCAGGCCAGAATGTCTTTAAAGTGCCACAGCATCTCTGATCACAGACTTGCTGGCACATTGTGCAGCTGTGACAATGGACAGATCTCACCAAGCCAGGCACCAGTCGTGGCAATAACAGTCATCACAGCAATAACAGTAACAGTAACAGCCCTGGTGGGCACCCAGTCCCGGCAGACGCTGCTCTGAGTGCTTCATTTGTGATTGTTCGCTGGTCCCCCACTCCCCCCGCCCTCAGAGAAGCTATTCTGTCATTGTCTCCCGTTTCCAGTGAGGTTAACCCCTTGCCCCGAGGTCCCCCAGCTCACGAGAGGCCGAGCTGGTGACAGGGACGTTCCAGGCCACGAGGCCGAGCTGTCTTCTCTGATCTGATCTATTGATAAGATTTCTGTGTAAGATTTTCTTCAGCAAAAAGTATTGATGTTTAAAAGAGAGACATACTTCCGCATGCTTGGTTCTGTCCAATCACCACCATGCAACACACACACACACACATACACACACACACCCCACATTTTATAAACCAGGGGAAGGAGCGTTTAAGGAAAGCTTCTTGGGGAGAACCGAGATTTCTCTGCTCCATGTAGGGAGCGCCGCCCATGGGTGGGTTCTGGGCTGGGCAGACTGCCCTCATCTCTGCTGGACTGGCCACGCCACCCAAGGCAGACATGACCCCCCTGCTGGGGAGGCGCTTGATGTTCAGAGGACCTGGAGGTCCCTTCTGCACATTGGTCAGAGCTGATGGGACTCAGATATGTGTGGCTGTCCCATCCACAGCCAGTTACCTCCCTCTCTGCTGGCCTCTGCCCATCGGGGTCTCCTGCTGGTGGATTAACTACAGAGGTGGCAGAAAGCAGAAGGATAGGTGGACAGGGACCACTCAGGGTGGCCTGGAGTCCTCGGGGCATCCTCCTGGCTGAGAAACAGGTGAGCTGGGGATGACCTGGGCCAGGACCTTCAGTCCAGGCCGGTTCTTGGCCAACCCCCAGGCCTGCACTTCGGCATCTCATCTGTAGGAAGAGGGCAGAGGCCTCTCTCCCTGCCAACCTCAGGCCGGCCTGTGGGAACTGAGACAAAGCCAGCTGTGTCACAGTGTCAAGCTTGTAACACACGCCTGTCCAGAGAGTGCCCTGAGCCTCGGGGTTGACAATGTGCTGAGCCCCAGACCCGGTGTTGGCTGCCAACAGCTCACAGCTCAGCCCTTTCCAAGAAAACTGCCCGCAGTTGATGAGAGCCTCAGCCTGGGGATTTACAACTTCCCCTGGAGGACCCCAGACAGTGCCGCATGGACAGGGGAAGGCTGTCACCGCCTCAAGGAGGAGCATCTCTGAGCCCCATGGTCCCAGCACTGGTAGCAGGGGGAGCACTCCCCATCCTCGGAGTGGGGGAAAGTCAGGATCAGGGGAAGTGGGGGAGGGGCTGACTGCTGAGACCACTTTTATTTTTCTTGGTGTGACGTCCTGATGTGGCTGTAAAACCCCACACACATAAACACGTGAATGCGCACATGCAAGTACATTCCGAAAAGCGGCCCCTAACACGGATGCATGGCGACGTCTGAGTATCAGCCGGACGCTTGCTCTTGGCAGAGTCCCCGGACTCCCTCCCTCGACAGTGGCAGGGAAATCTCCCCAGCTGGTTTCACGTGGTGACTTGGGACCCAGAGGGCACATCGCCTAGTCCAAATGCCTTGCTTTACAGTCGGGGACACTAGTGTCTGAGGAGCGGGGGCCGCCTCTCCACAGCCCTCAGGGCTGAGCTGAGGCCCTGGCTGCCTGATGCTGAATCCAGGACAGGAGACTGCACCCCGTCTCTGAGCATGGACTCCAGAGGTGCCTGGTCAGAGTGAGGTCCTGCTGGCCCGAAGCTTCCAGGCTGTTCTAAGAGAAATGCCTGCTGCAGGCATGAGGGTGGCTTGCGCTGGAGTGCCTGCCTTGGGGGGGACATGGACAGGGCAGTGTGGTTTGGACACATCAATGTAGAACTTGCTGATGTACTTGATATGGGTGGTGAGGCAGAGGGGGCAAGGGTGACCCTGAAGCTTTTGGCCCAACTAGGGGTGGCCCCTTGTTCTGGATGATTACTCCTTGGAAGAAAAGCTATGACCAACCTAGACAGCATATTAAAAAGCAGAGACATTACTTTGCCAACAAGAGGTCCATCTAATCAAGGCTATGGTTTTTCCAATAGTCATGTATGGATGTGAGAGTTGGACTATAAAGAAAGCTGAGCACCGAAGAATGAATGCTTTTGAACTGTGGTGTTGGAGGAGACTCTAGAGAGTCCCTTGGACTGCAAGGAGATCCAACCAGTCCATCCTAAAGTCAATCAGTCCTGAATATTCATTGGAAGGACTGATGCTGAAACTCCAATCCTTTGGCCGCCTGATGCAAAGAACTGATTCATTGGAAAAGACCCTGATGCTGAGAAAGATTGAAGGCAGGAGGAGAAGGGAATGACAGAGGATGAGATGGTTGGATGGCATCACCGACTCAATGGACATGAGTTTGAGTAAACTCCAGGAGTTGGTGAAGGACAGGGAGGCCTGGAGTGCTGCAGTCCATGGGGTCACAAAGAGTCAGACATGACTGAGCAACTGAATTGAACTGAACTGAACTCATTCTGGAGAGGCAAAGGGTGGTGTTGACCACAGCTGATGGCTTGGAGATGCCTGTTGGCGATGCCCTGCAGGGGTTGTGGAGGCCACGGCAGATCTGAGTGTGGCATCTGCAGCGGACGGCAGGGCGGGGGTGTATGGGGGTAAGTGTGGTATGTGAAGTTGTGAGACCAGGTGGGATCGGGAAGAGAAAGGGAAGAGCCGTGGCTTCAGGGAACATCCACCCCAGCGCTGTGAATCCCGGAGGGAAGGCGAACAGGGACGGCGAGCAGAGCCGCTGGAGAGGCCCGTGGGGGGTGAGCCTCCCCTTTGACAGGTGAGGTTCAGCCTCGGCCCCAGAAACAGCCGGGACAGCGGAGCCAGACTGTGAACTCAGAGGCCTTGATCATGGGCTCCAGAACGTTCCCTTAGAATGCCCTACCCTCTTCCAGGTGGTCAACACCTATACATCCTTCAAGAGCCAGCTCAAAATCCCCTGTCTGTGAAACACTTCTTGCTCCCTCTGGTGCCCAGTTCCCCACTGTGGTTCCACAGGTGCTTAGTCACAGCTCCACTTTAGAACTTAGCCCACCTCAGGACCATGGTTCATCAGCCTCCTGGGCCGTGAGCTCCTTGAGGCCAGGGAATGGGCTCTGTTCCCACCTTCTTCCCTTGACTTGCCCAGAAACTCAGCATTTGAGGGGCTCTCTGAAAGTTTGAGGGCTTGCTGAATGGATGGATGGATAAAGGGATGAATGAGTGAGTGGGTGGGTAGGTGGATGCGTGGATAGGTGTTCAGGTGGAAAAAGGGTGGATTTAATAGTGGGTAAACATATGGGTAAATGGCTAGTTGAATGGATGGGTGACTAGATGATGGATACATGGATGCATGGATAGATGGATGACTATAGGGATGAATGGCCCGTGGATGGGTGGATGGGTGGATACATGGGTGGGTGGGTAGGTGATGAATGGGACCATGAATAGACAGATGAATACACAGGTAAATGGCACTTGGATCAGCAGTTGGATGGATAAGTGGATGGATGGATGGATGGATGGATGCAGGCACGATAGAAAGACAACAAGATTTGTAGTCAAGATATTTAGAATTCTGTCCTAGCCTCACTCTTGTGAGCTGCCTGGCAAGAATCACACATTTCCTATTGCTGGTCCCTTGGCTCTTCACCTTTCACATGGAGAGGGGTGACCAGTTGTCTATCTGCTGGGACTCTGTGAGGCTCACAGTGGCCGGGAGAGTGGCTGAGGGATGGCACAGGGCCATGTACATGTGAGGCGGCTCCCAGGAACCTGGCAGAGTATGCACCACCGTGGAGTTCTCTTTGCCAGAAATCACCTCCAAAACGTACATTGAGGGAACATAATTTCCACATGGCTGGTTTTAAAACCAAGTAATTAAGTGGTTTTACAGTCAGTTTTTAAAACAAGCTCTTTAAGTTATGAGTATAAAGCATGTCCCTATAATAGCCAAGTTGTTCTGTTTTGTGATTTCTATTGTAATGGATTTTATAATTAGCAGGGAAAAAAATCTATCAGGGCTGAGGCCATTCCATTGAACTTGATTTTTGGCTTCGTGTGATCTAGCCAACCAACAGAGGTAGGGCTCCCTCAGGACTTGGCCCATGTGGAGGCTTGTAGGGGTGTGAGGTGTAGAGGGTGACTGATACAGACATAGGACCGCCCACCTAGAATGGAGGGAAGCCAGGGCTATGGCTGTGTGCATGTGTGTGTGTTCCTGTAGGTGTGCGTGAGGGGTGCTCAGAGGAGGGGGAATGCAAGGAAGCCTCGTGATGAAGGCTATATCCCCGGAACCTACAGTAGTACCAGGTAAGTCTCTGAAAAATAGTATTGGGGGGGGGTAGATGGATGGATGGGTGGATGGATGAATGGTTGGATGGGTAGATAAACAGATGGATGGATGGATGAATGGGTGAATGGATGGATGAGTGGATGGATGGATGGATGGAATGGATGAATGGACTGATGGATGGATGAATGGATGGGTGGGTGAATGGATGGATAGATGGATGAATGGGTGAATGGATGGGTGGGTCAACAGATAGATGGATGGATGGATAGGTGAATGGATGGGTGGGTGAATGGATGGATGGATGGGTGGATGGATGGATATGTAAATGGATGGGTGGATGGAGGGGTAGATAAATGGATGGGTGGATGGAGGGGTAGATAAATGGATGGTTGGATGGATGGGTAGATAGGTGGATGAATGAATAGGTGAATGGATGAATGTGTGAATGGATGAGTGGATGGATGGATGGGTGGGTGGAGAGATGAACAGATGAATTTCAAATTTCAGGATGGCAGGGCCCAGATCCACCATCTAGGGCCTCCTACCTGGGCAGTGAGTAGCAGTTTGTACTAAGATATCAATGAGAGTATATGGAATTGGAGGAATTCCTAATATGCCAGTTCCTGAGATATTTCCACAAGCAGTGTTCCCAAGGATCATTCCTGGAAAACTGTGTGGGTTGCATTGCTCATTTGGTCCTAAACATCCCTCTTCTGTGATGCTAACCTCAGACGCATCCTTCCATCGGGGCCAGTGTCCCTTAGTTCCTGAATGTGTCTTGGCACACTCCTGCGAGCAGGGCTGAGTTGCCTCTCTGACAGGGTGGCCTGGGCTTGCCTTGCTGCACAACCATGCCCATCTGGGTCCAAAAAAATAAAATTCGTCGCGGTTTCCATTGTTTCCTTGATGGAGAGGTGTGTGTTAGCACACACAGGGAATTAACAAGTATATTTTAATTCCTGATGTATTTTCAAGGCAGCCAACCTAGCCTGAGATCCCTGATGTTTGTCCACTCATCAGGAAACAGTCCCTCTGCCCCAAATGCTAGGTTCCCCTTCAGCGCCTAAGTGGCCCCAGTGTCTGTGGGCCCAGCCAGCCCTGGGACCCTGAGTGCCTGGTAAGCAGCATCTTACCATCTGCGGCTCCTTGGCAGAAGGGAGGGGCGGGTAGGGAGGCTCCGCCTTTAGGGGG
Organism: Odocoileus virginianus; assembly: GCF_023699985.2. Lineage (NCBI taxonomy): Eukaryota > Metazoa > Chordata > Mammalia > Artiodactyla > Cervidae > Odocoileus > Odocoileus virginianus. The sequence goes on from NW_027224267.1 coordinate 1,568,678, forward strand.
AGGAGTGCTGGCCCAGGGGCGGTGCTGCTGGCCTTGGTCCTGGCTCCGCTTGAAGAAGGGCTCCTCCCTCCCCCTCCTCCATCTCTCTTCCTCCCTTCCTTCCCTTCCCCTCCCTCCTCTCCCCTCCTCTCTCCACTCGGAGAGTTACAGCTTTCATTATTTCAGGTGCCTACTGTGGGGGCAGGCACATACCAGGGCTTAACTTGTATTATCTCCTCGTCTTGGCAGCTACCCGCAGGGTGGGATTAAAGGCATCATGGATGGGAAGGTACACAGCAAATTGGAAATTGCTGTAGTGATGTGGCGGGTTATTACCGATATTGCTTTCTGCCAACAGAACAGGGCTTGATGGAGAGGTGAGGTGTGGGGTGGGCGGAGGTGGGGGGGCCCTGCGGAGACCTGAACACACTGGCCCAGCCACTCCTTTGCAGATTTCAGGGGAGGGATGATGGGGACCCCAGAGCAGGTCCGGGTCTTGGGGGATTCGGGTGAAAGCGTGGGGGCTGTGGCCCCACACTCCCCTCCCCTGCCCAGGTGCCTGGTGGTGCACAATCACTCTGCGGGGGACACTGAGGTGACTCAGGTTGAGGCCTGTCCCTGAGGAGATGGAGAGAGCCCGTCTGCTCTCCCAGCACTGGCCATGGACCGGGCAGGGGGCAGCAGGAGGGCATGGCTGGCAGAAGCCCTAGGGATGTGAGCGAGGGGGTATCTCTGCCCCACCCCCGGGCTCCACACCCACGCCTCCCTCCCAGGCCTTCTCCCCGCCACCTCCACGAAACCGTCTCGGGTTCCTGTTCTGTCCCGTCTGGGCGAGCTCTTTGTTTCATGACCAAACTTCCAACATCCTGGCTGCAGCCACTCACGTGGGCATCCAGCCCAGCCTTCTCCTGGGCGGCCCCGGGAGTTAGGAGCCCGGGACCAGGCTTGGTGACCCTGCCCTGAACGGACAAGGGAGTCACCCTTTTGGCGTGCAGGCCACACAGCCTCAGTCCTCGCTGCTCGTGGATGGATGTGGCCTGGGAGCGGCCATGGCTGCCGGTGGACAGATGGGGGAAATCCCACAGCTGTGTGGAACCGAACATCTGTTCACACGTCGGGAAAGATGAGCACGCTTTAAATTTTTAAAACCATTTAAATTGTTGTCCAACCATTTGGAGAAATAACTGGGCACATCCTGACTTCCTGGGGCCGTCCCTCTGGAGGGACACGCATGGGCAGGACAGTGATGCCCTCTGCTCCAAACATGCACGCGGACGAATGAAACCCCCACAGATGGAGAACGCCTCCCTTCTGTGGGCCCAGCTGGGTTCTCGAGGGGACTGGAAGTGGGGGGACCCCATGAACAGGAGGGACCCCACGAACAGGAGGTTCCGGGCTTGTCCAAGTGCCTTGCCCCTGCCCACCCGATCACCCTGGGGCCTGGTCCTAGTTCCTCTGGGTTTTGCTGACCCCCAAGCTCCCAGCTTCAATGCTCCCTGACCCCACAGTGCCAGGACCCACTGGACCCACGCGGCTCCACGCAGGGTGCTGGGCGGTCACACTCTCTGGTCCTCAGACGCGGTGCCCTTTGGAGAGAACCATCACCCAGTCTAAGGGTGTCTGCGTTTTCCTGGTGTCAGCAGCGGTGGGCACAGGGCGCTTACACGGGCCGGGCGCTGAGCTCCTGGGGGCCCCGTCCCTCCCGCACCCACTTGTGTGCACAGGTGGGGGGCGGGGTGTCCGTGGCCAGGTGCCCAGTGACTAGACGTCCTTCCGAACCACCGGAACGGAAGGACGGCCTGAATCAGCAGCTCGAAAGCCCACGCCGGGCTGGCAGCCCTGGGTGCCAGGGGCTCTGAGTCCCGCCCTGCGTCTCCCCAGCCTGAGACGGCGCCTGTCACGGCCCTGCCGCGGGAATGCGAGCGTCTCCACGCCCGTGCGGGCGGGGATCCCGGACCACCATGGCTGGGACCCCCAGGGCGCCTGACGGGTGCTGGACGGGCTGCCGGGCAGTGGGTGCCAAGTGTGCCCCTACAGACACACATTACACATCACACACACATAACACACACACCACACACACCCGTCACATAAACACACACTGCATCACACACACACACGCCCATACACACCATACATCACACACACACACATACCACATATCACACACGCCCATGCACACCTCACACCTCATATGCACACAAATGTCACACACATACACACCACACACACACATCACACACACATATTACACCACACATACACGCATTACAGCAGACACACACACCACACGCGCGCGCACGTGTGCGCACTCTCCCCTTGGTCTGCATCTGTAAGGCACTCGGGAACCTTAGGGCCCCCAGTCACCCGTCCACAGGAGAAAGGACCTCAGCTGTGGCCTGAGTGCTTCCCAAACAACAGGCTGCTGGTCTGGGGGTCCCGGCCCGCACACGAGCAGAGTCAGCTTCAACTCTGCAAACAAGTCAGGAAACGCAGCCCGCCAGCCTCATTCTGAGCACCATCAGAGCAGAGGGGAGGAGGGCGCAGAGGGGCGCAGGCAGCCCCACGGCAGGACATGGCCCCCACACCCTCGGCCCCCGCACGTCTCCTCACAGAGGGGGCATCTCAGCACCACCTGCCCAGTGTCTGGGGGGTACCCAGGGGGGGTGGGTGGTGGGGCGGGCTGGGAAACCAACTCCCCAAATTTCCTTCTCCAGCAAGTCCCCACTCGACAACAGCTAACTGCATCTTTTGAACTCACTGGCACTCAGTCCTTTCAGGGCTGGTAAGATTTCCAAAAAAAGTCCCCGACACCATGAACTTGACTTAGCATGTCTTGCGCTAATTAGTCTGGGGACCCCACAGAGGCGGTCCGGGGAGAGGGTATTAGCGGGCTGATCATCAGCTTCATGATTGGAAAACGGGCCCGGGGATGATTATGGTCAAAAATTCATTGGACTGTTCGCCTGGAGCACAATTGCCAAGTAATGAAGGAAATCAGATGCCAGGTTGCGTTAGCCAAAAATGAAACACAAAGCAAGAGGCAGAGAGCATCTGTGCTCGGAGACGGCCGGGCCCCATCCAAACAGGCTGGGGGGAGAAGGCGCTGACCAGTGAGGCTCCAAAGACAGGTCACCACGAGCTCACCCTCCTGGCTCGGCTCATCTCACCTCCCCAAGCTCATCCTCAGCTGATGGGGGTTGGGGGTGGGAGATAAACAGACCCTGACCCCACCTCAGGCCCGTGTCCATGCTCATGGCTGCTCTGGCCCCGAGGCTTCCATTCTGATCATTTCCCCACCAGGCCCTGGGCCAAGGCCACAGAGCAGGACACAGTCCCTGCCTCCGGAAGCCCTTTTTAACATGGTGGGGGAAGGATTAGGAGAGGACACCCAGAGGTCTAGGGAAAACCTAGAAGGGAAGCATCTGAGTCTGTAGGGTGTATCAGGGAGGCTTCCTGGAAGTGGTGACAGCCGCAGTGGGTGCTGAAGACTAAGACTTTGCCGAGGGGAGCTGAGGAGGGGATGAGCGGGGTGGCCCCGCGAGGATGACCAGGTGGTGGGCAGGCACGCACAGCGCATAGTGGTTGCCCGGGCAGGTCTGCAGGCTGGAGGGGCCCTGTGTCCAGGCTTTCAGCTTCCATCACAGTCTGTGAGAATGGAAGCCTTGTGTAAGAAGCACTGGGGTGGTGTGTTTGGGGAGGGCCATGAATGGGCAGGGCCAGTGGCTTTGAAGCAGGGTGGGCACATGTTCAGATCTGGTTCTGGAGCAGGCCTGGCACCTAGAAGGTGGCTTACGGGCAGCTGCCAGACCAGAGTGCAAGACCTCCCATCTCGTCCTCCCTGCCTGCCTCTCCGAGTGGCCCCTGGCAGACTCCAGCCTTGACCTTCCAACCAGCAGAGCAAGCATGGGGCATTAATGCCGCCCTGAGATCCCACCTGCGCTGCGACCCTAGTGATGCAAGGTGGCCCAGCGGAGAGGGCCAGAGAGACTTTGCTGGAACCTCAGACCCACCCACAATTGGGTAGAGCTGCCTTGAGAAAAAGTCCCTTCCTTCTCTGAGCCCCTTTTGTCTGTGAGGCCACAGTCTAAATTCCTGGCACCTAGGACTGTCATTGAAGTTGATGTGGTGCTGGAGAAGACTCCGATTGTAGTGTTGGAGAAGACTCTTGAGTGTCCCTTGGACTGCAAGAAGATCCAACCAGTCCATCCTAAAGGAAATCAGTCCTGAATATTCATTGGAAGGACTGATGCTGAAGCTGAAACTCCAATCCTTTGGCCACCTGATGCGAAGAACTGACTCATTGGAAAAGACCCTGATGCTGGGAAAGATTGAAGGTGGGAGGAGAAGGGGACGACAGAGGATGAGACAGTTGGATGGCATCACTGACTCAATGGACATGAGTTTGAGTAAGCTCCAGGAGTTGGTGATGGACAGGGAGGCCTGGTGTGCTGCAATTCATGGGGCCACAAAGAGTAGGACACGACTGAGCAACTGAACTGAACTGAACTGAGGACTGTCGTTAAAGAGGAGATGAGGCCATCTCTACAACACGAAGAATCCAGGAGTGCTTGGAGTCAAAGAAGGAAGGGCAGGAGAGCGGAGGGCTTCCTGGAGGAAGCGTGACGTGGGCTGAACCGGGAGGAGGGGATAGTCCATAATGCACAGCCGCCTAGGTGACCTCTCCAGCTCGCCCTGAGGACCACCCCCAGGGCAGAGCACGTCTCCCAAGATGAACTCATGTAAACGCTGGACACAGATTTCTTTTCATTGCTGAAAGGTCAGTGAAAGATACAAATGAACTCCAGAAACCCAGACAGAGCGCTTCTGAGGATGGCAACCCACGCCTTTCTAAGTGCAAATCTGTGGCCAGACCACACAGCCAATTAAAATAGCAAAGTCAAAAGCTATCAGTGGGGCTTTTCATCAGCAAACAGGTGACAGGGAGATGGATCCTGGTCTTGGGGCTCGCGGGCCCTAAACTGGACACCCGTAGTTGAATAGCTTCAAGGGAAACTCAAGGGCTTCCCTGGTGTACAGTGGGTAAGACCCCACCTGCCAGTGAGGGGGAACGCAGGTTCGATCCCGGGTCCGGGAAGACTCTGCATGCCGCGGAGCAACCAGAGCCCACGGGCCACACCTGCCGAAGCCTCCATGCTCTAAAGCTCATGCTCTGCAATATGAGAAGCCTGCTCACCGCAACTAGAGATGCCTGGCACAGCAACAAAAGCCCCGTGCAGCCAGAGATTGATTAATTAAAAAATGCATCTATTTTATATATATATATATATATTTAATTTATACATGGGCTTCTCTTGTGGCTCAGATGGTAAAGAATCCGCCTGCAATGCGGGAGACCCAGGTTCCATCCCTGGGTTGGGAAGATCCCCTGGAGAAGGGAAAGGCTGCCCACTCCAGTACTCTGGCCTGGAGAATTCCGTGAACTGTGTAGTCCATGGGGTCACAAAGAGTCAGACACAACAGAGCGAATTTCACTCTTCACTTCACTCTGTACGTAATTTATATATGTATTTAGTTTACACATCAGCTTCCCTTGTGGCCCAGATGGTAAAGGATCTGCCTGCAATGCAGGAGAGACCTGGGTCTGATCCCTGAGTTGGGAAGATCCCCTGGAGGAAGGCATAGCAACCCACTCCAGTTTTCTTGCCTGGAGAATCCCATGGATAGAAGGAGACTGGTGGGCTACAGTTCATGGGGTCGCAAATCACGATCATGTGACTAAGCACACAATTTATATATCTATTTAATTAATATATACATTTATTTTATTTTTTTTCCATTTATTTTTTTTAGTTGGAGGCTATTACTTTACAATATTGCAGTGGTTTTTGTCATACATTGATATGAATCAGCCATGGATTTACATGTATTCCGCATCCCGATCCCCCCTCCCACCTCCCTCTCCACCCGATTCCTCTGGGTCTTCCCAGTGCACCAGGCCCGAGCACTTGTCTCATGCATCCAACCTGGGCTGGTGATCTGTTTCACCCTAGATAATATACATGTTTCGATGCTGTTAAGGAAAGCTCACTATGCAGAATATGATTCAGCAGTGGCAGCTCCAGCCTCACCCCGTTTATTCAGAAATGCAGTGAAGGGGTCCCCAACAGCCCTGGAGGTTCCCATAACATTTTGATGGACAGTGTGACAACAGATGCTAACATGCGCAGTGGATGCTACACTTGGGGTCATGATCAACAGCTCAGCCCTCCCATCCTGGCAGCACCGCTATGTGCCATGCCCGCTCTGTAGAAGGTGGGATGAAGTGGGCACAAATGGGGCACGGCCAGTGGAGCCCAAAGAGACAGCGCCAAGGACACACGTGTGCCTGTTCTGGGGAAAGGGCAGAAGCTACGCCTTGTTAGAAGTCCGCCACCAGAAAGGCACCCTGGAAAATTCTGAGAGGAGTGAGTGAATCTTGCAAAGCGGCCGCTCCCAACAAAAAGCCAAGTCAGACTGAGACGCAGGCATGCCAAGGAACCATCTCAGCTTGAGTGACAGCTGCTGGGGTCTTGAGGCCACAGGGACAATCCTTTAATACATACTAAAGAAATGCAATCCACAGTCAAATGGCTTTTAACGGATATCATCCATGGCTAGAAAGACCCAGGCACTCTTCTCCAACAGGCCATAAAGTGCAAATTGTTCTGTGATTTAAAGCAGCTCCTCACTGGAATAACTCAACTGCTGCTCAGCTTAAATAGTCATAAGATCTTTATATCCAAGCCACTGAAACTCTGATTTAAAGAGTAAATTATTATGGAGACGGGCTGGTCCGTGGGAACAGAAATGGACTGATCCAAGTTTAAGGGCTTGAGATGAAAGAAACACTGTACCCTGACTTGTATAGCTGGTGCCCCCTCTCTGGCCCGAGGGAACCCCACTCTCCTCACCCTGGAACCCTATGTGTGTTCCATCTGTGACATTTTTGATGCAGGTCCCTGGACCATCTCCACTGAGATCACCTCCTGGAGGATTGTTTGTGGGCTTTCGAGGTTGTTCTGCTGCCTGACTATTTGCTAGTGGCAGCCTGCTGCCCTTGTCAGGGGAGTCTACGTGACCCAACTGCGCATTCCCCGCCCCCACACCGAATTTGGCACCACCAGAATGGACACGGAAATGCACACGTGTTTTACAAACATGTGATGAATGGAACTGAGCAGAGAGCAGAGGCAGGTGTGAGATAGCAGGTTTTCCTGAAAAGTCCGCCTGGGGAGAATCGTTTTTACTGCAAGAGGGCACGCTAAATGACATCAAATTCCTCACTATGTGAACAACCACCAAGCTTAATTAAATGTACCTTAAAGTATTTTAAAGGGCATCACTGAGCTGGCAAGGACATAGGGAGGTTTAGAGGTCAAAACACAAAGTGTTCATGGAGTAGCCTAGAGCCAGCTTTCCTTAGTGGATCTGCCACACCCTGGAGGGACAGGTTCCAGAGCTGTAGCCACCTTCCTCTTCTTTCTAATGATGAAACCCTCAACTTTCAGCTGGACATCTGACCACACTTCTTAGACTCCCCTGAAACTTGGGGTGACTATATAACTATGTTTGACCCAAGAACATGAGTAAAGTGCTGTGTGAAGCACTGGAAATTGTCCTTAAAATGACAGCATGTTGTTCTTGACTCCCTTTCTCATTCCTAATAATTGGAATATGGACACAATGGCTGGCATTGCAGCAGCCACTCTGGACTGTGAGGGACCGTGAATGAAGCATGAAGATGAAACCCGAATCCCTTATTCTGAGGATCATCAAACCAGCCCTGCAATGACCACCGCCAGATTTATTGGTCATAAGAGAGAAAGACTAGTAAACATCTATCTTAAGTAAGTCATGCTTGTTTGGGTTTGCATGTTAGTATTTATGCCTGAAATGAATTCTAACGCCATGGGAGACCTTGGATGTCTGTTTTGATGGCTGCATGTGAGGAGGGGGTCAGGAGACAAAGCCAAGAAAGGGAACCCAGTAGGAAGCCCTCTGCCCAAATCTGGGACCCCAGAAGGCTATGTCTTTGGTGTAAGGGTGAAGTAGAGAGAAAATGATGATGTAGAAAAAAATCTGGCCCATCTTTATCTTGTCCCTGGGAAGAGGAGTCAAGTGCATACAAACACACATACACAAGAGAGACATACACCCATCTCAGGCAAGATCATTGCTAGAAGGATGAAAGTTCACTAATTTAATGATAAAAGTTTCCCTTTACAAGAAAGATATAACATTATGTAATATTCTAATCTCAGAATATAGCCTCAAAATAAATAAGTGAAAAGTTGACAGAGCTATAAAAAACTGTCACAAATCTACATTCACTGTAGAAATTTTAGTACATCTCTCTCAACAATCAGTAGGCAAGTAGACAGAAAATCAGTGAGTCTATGGAAGATTCAAACTACAGTTTAAACAAGCTTGATCCAAGTATATGTTCGAGGTGCTCTAACCAACTGGGGAACACCGTTCTTTGGGGGAACTTAGGGAACGTTCAGCATTTGCGACCCCATGGACTGTAGCCTACTGGGCTCCCCCATCCATGGGATTTTCTGGGCAAGGGTACTGGAGTGGGTTGCCATTTCCTTCTCCAGAGGATCTTCCTGACCCAGGGATTGAACCCAGGTCTCCTGCATTGCAGGCAGACGCTTTACCCTCTGAGCCACTAGGGAAGCCCTTAATACACCACTCGCTGTGTCAAAAAGGAAGTTTCTACTGATTTAAAGGACTCATGCAGGCCACATGCTCTGTGTGGCCACCTGGGTGGCTGGCAGAATAACGGCTGCCCAGAGACGGCCAGGCTCTAATCCTCAGAACCAGGAAGGATGTTGCCTTTCATGGCCAAAGGGATTTTGCACGTGAAATTACATGGAAGATCTTGAGATGGGAAATTATCCTGGATTATTGGGGTGGGCCTCATACAATCACAAGTGTCCTTATAAGAGGGAGGCAGGAGGGTCAGAGTGAGAAAAGGAGCTGTGTCCACAGAAGTGGAGGGTCTGAATCAGATTGGAGATGCTCTGTTCCTGGCTTTGAAGGTGAGGAAGCAGCCACAAGCCAAGGAATGCAGCTAGAGGCTGGAAAGGGTCAGGAACAGAGTCTCCGCTAGAGTCCATGCAAGGGGCACGGCCCCATAAACACCACGATTATCAGCTCACTGAAACCCATTTCAGATGTCCGGCCTCGAGACTTCTGTAAAATAATAGATTCCTGCTGTTTCAGCCACCACCTTTGTATTGAGATGTCATGGCAGCTACTGGAAACCAGTACGCATGCCATCACATTAGCCACTGACTAAAGAGATGGTTACAGGGACCTCCCCGGTGGTCTAGCAGTTAAAACTCTGGGCTCCCACTGCAGAGGATGCAGGTTCGATCTCTGGTCGGGGAACTAGGACCCTGCATATCAAGCAACGCGGACAAAAAAGAAAGAAAGAAGGTTGCACCAAACCCTCATACACGTAAACACGCAGGAAGCCTTCTCTGGCTCTCGCTGACATTCTTAAATGATGTCTGAGCTCTAGAGCAAGCACCCGGCTCTCCCCACAACCTGGCCCCTGCCCCTCCCGCCCCCTCACAGATCTCCCAGCTGTTCCCCATCAACACTCAGAGGGAGCTTGGAGCTGCCCTGGGCAGTACCGGAGTCACAGGCAGCGTTGCCAGATGGGACCGTGCCTGTATGAGGTGTGTGCAGTTTGTGGGGCCGCCTGGGGACAGACAAGCTAGAGCAGTGAAGGGACCCACCACCCGGGCGATCTTTGGGGTGCGCGACTTGGGGTCTGGGGTGACCCAGTGTTGAAGGCCCCAGTGTCACAGCTGACTCCGCCTGGTGCCTGCCACACCTCCAGCTCGTGGCCCTGTCCTCCGAGATCCATGTGCAGGGCAGGCTGGCCGGCTGGGGTGAGGGCATCCCCAAGGCTGCTGAGCGAACTGCCCGTGCCAAGTGTAGAGTGCCCGGCTCAGTGCCTGGCACTGGGACAGCAGTCACTTCCCTGGTCACATGTGCCGCTCGGAGCCCACACCGAGCCCCTCCCAGCCCTGGCTGGCTAGGTTGGCAGCAGCTGAAGGGTAACGGGGTGCATTCTGGAGTCGGGCTGATTCTACTCAGCAACTCATGAGCCCCGCGGGCCTGCGGGGAGCCAGGCCTGGGCTACCAGGCCAGCGTGGGGCCCACTCTGCAGAAGGAAGCTTCATTCCCTCCTGACAGCCTGCTTCCCACAGAGCACAGGTCTCAGCGAGGCTTCTCCCAGCTGCCTTCCTCACCCTGCACTTCAGTCCAGGCATCTGCAAGAGCACCAGTGCGGGGCCACACCAAAGTCAACGCGGCCCAGGCCCCGGGGGGCAGGGTTTCCATGCAGGAAAACAGCTATGACTGGACTTCTTTTCCGTCTGACAGAGGCAGCCAGCCCCCAGGCCCAGCCCCATGTGACAGTTTCGCCTGTAACACTGTGTCTTCGCTTCTCGGGGTCTCCTCCTGGGGTTCTCCAAATGCAAAGATCTGTGCCCCTTACTCTGAACCCCCGGGACGTCCTGTGAGCCCCTCACCACTTGAATAGGGTGGCTTACGGAATCTCTCCACTCAGCCAGTGAGCCCCTGCATTCTGCCACAGGCGGGATTGGACTGGCCCCTGGGGTCCCCTGACACCTGTCTCATCAGCTGCCTACCCCCCACCCCAAGGCAGGGCATTGCGGTATGGTGCCCAGGGCCAGGCCATCTCCTGTAACTCTGGGTGGTGTGGGTGCGGATGACAGAGACCCCAGCACGGCGCCAAATGCCCGTGGAGGTGGGGATGCCTGAACCAAGACGCAACCACTCCCGGGATCCCGGAGCTCCCGGAGCAGGCCCCCCTCTCAACGGCTCCCCAAAGGCAGGCAGGCTTCCTCCTGGAACATCGTTTTAAGATTACATTAAAAAAAAGTTAACAAGCTTGTCTGGGTGGGTGGGGCTGGAATCGGGTTAGCGCACAAAAGAAGAGAAAATCTGAAAGAACAGGTTCTTCCAGGCCAATTTACCCATAATTGGGTATCTTTTTGCGCCTGCTAATTAAACAGCATTTTTCCCCGAGTCAAAGAGCCAAGTCTTGGCACGGAAGGGGACTTTGAAGACAGAATGGGCAAGTCTCTACCAAGAGCCACCTGAGCGGAGAGCACCGTCTGGGGCAACATAGAAAAGACGCGGCCCTCCGAAGGCAGAGTCGTAAGCCACAGCCCCTGCCTTCAGCATCTTCCCGGGTCCCTCCGCACCCTCTTCTCTCCCAGAAGACGGCCCTCAAACACCCGCCGCTGCACACTTCTGCACCAGGCTCACAAACCCACTCCTGATATACTTGATTTCTGCCAATCCAGCGTGGAGTTCTTGTACATCTTCTGAAAGCAGCAGAACTGATGAAAAGGTGCCTCGTGCTCCTGAGTCAGATCCGAGAGGAGGGACTCTGCGCATGCCAATGAAAAATCTCATTTGCAGCCTTGCAGCCCGAATGGGTGCCTGCCACTTCCTGCAACAGTAACACACGACGGGGAGAGGTGGAAAGGGCAGATGCTGGGCACTTGTGCGTCCCCCCAGGCCCAGGGAGGGCAGCGCAGACGCTAGGCCACAACCCCCGAGGGCAGACACTGGCTTCCGCACCCAGTGCACCAAGAACTATCCAAGTGTAGCCTGGTGCCCGGAGTCCGTAAGTGTTCAGTGAGCGCCTGTGAGTGTGCAGGTACTAGAATAAACTGACCCACCGCCCACCTGTATCCGGCAGTGTAGAGATGAGAAAGCCACCGAATCCTGGCATCCAGGTACCGCAGTGGAATAAGTCTTTATCCATCTTCCTCTCGGTTCCTGGTGCACACACAGGTCGTAAGATCTGGGAAATCTCCAGGGTGACGAGAGTGTCTTTTGTGTGCTGATGACACCGTGGGTGGCTGGTGGCCCCTGGATAGCTTCAGGATGGCGGCTCACCAGCAAACAGGCTGGTCCAAACGGACAGCCTCCTCCCACCCTTGTCTCCAGAAAAGGGAGAGCTAGAGCTTCAGTTCAATAACCAACGGTCAGTGATGGAAGCCGTCAGCACATAATGAAACCTTCACACACACCCCAGAGTGGGTCTCCAGAGCTTCCTGGTTGCTGAGCCAGCACCTCCCATGCAGGCGCTCGGAGGGTGATGCTCCCAGAGAGGGCGGAAAGCCCCCCTGCACTCCCACCCGCCTTGCCCTGTGGAGCTCTGTCCCTGCCTCTCCTGAGCGGCATCCCGAATAGCAAACCAGCAGGAGTAAGTGAAGCTCCTGTCCCACTCTGTGACTTGTTCTAGCACACCCTCGGCCCTGGGTGGGGGCGGTGGTAACCCCCTGGAATTCATAGCAGATCCATCAGAAGCATAGGCGTCAACCTGGGACTTGCCACTGTGGCCTGGAGGGCTGGGGGCCGCTTCCTGGGACTGAGCCCTTAACCTCTGGTCTCTGACCCCAGGTGACCATGCAGAACTGAACTCGGAGGTGGGGTTGGGGCGGGGTCATGCATTAGGAGACGCATTGATCTGGTACATTTGTGTCTCATCCCCTTTAGTCCTCAAAACAGGTACACGAAGCTGCCGCTGTCATCCTTCTAGTTTTGCAGAGGGGGAAACTGAGGCACCCAGACGATGCATCCTTAGATGATAGACCACTGATGAGGAAGAATCAGGCCCCAGGGCACATCTCGGAGATGCTCAGAACTCCACCTGGAACCCCCGCGCGGGGCCGGTACTGAAGAGGCAGGCCCCCAGCACCCCAGATCAGTGCCTCTTCCATGACCCCTGAGAGGCGAGCAGGCCTCTGTTCATTCTGTAATTTCTGAAAGTGCATTTGCTTTACTGCCCGCTCGAGGCTACATGCAGATCCTATTGCCGGCGATGACTGTTTGTGTTCATGAATCCCGCAGCGATTGAGCTGGACAACTGAACCTGTTTGGCCAACAGGGAAACTGAGGCACAGGGAGACTGAAGTTCGGGGCCAAAGTGTTTCCCCAGGGCGCACGGCTGGCAGCATCCACACTGGGACGGGGGCCCAGTGCCCTTGATCTGGACAACCCATCCAGCCCTCTCTCTCCTCGTTTTATTTCCCTGGAGACCGGGGATATTTGAAGGCAGGAACGGAGTGTCTTTATTTTGGTATCACCTGGTCTTTCCCAGTGGCACTAGTGGTAAAGAACCCGCCTGCCATGCAGGAGACATAAGAAATGTGAGTTCAATCGCTGGGTCAGGAAGCTTCCCTGGACAAAGGAAATGGCAACCCACTCCAGTCTTCTTGCCTGGAGAATCCCCTTGGACAGAGGAGCCTGGTGGGCTACAGTCCACGGGGCCACAGAGAGTCAGACACAACTGAGACAACTTAGCATGCTGAACAATGACCTTCCCAGCTCCAACCAGACAAATGTGCTCAAGAAAGGCCTAATAACTGAATGAATTAAAAACTGCCTCAAAGTGGAGAATGCCTGGTCGGCCTTTCATTATGAACAGTGTTCCTCCGAATGGTATCTTCTCCGCACAGGCTCCCAAGAGGGCAGAGGAGTCACTGCATTGACGGGGCTACCGATAATGGCAGCATTATTCACGTAAAATTGGGCAATTTCTGCACAGTAAGTCACAACGGCTCAGCTGAAGGCTCCTGTGCTAATTGGCGAAGAGCACCCCCACCTGTTTCCGCAGAGTCTGCTCTTGTTTCTGTGGTCCCCCTGGGGCTGCCCCCGCTCATAGGCGCCCTCGGGGTGGCCCGGTTTCTGCAGGGCTCTGAGCACCAGCATCACCTGGATCTGAGCTGCTCTTTAAAGGACCACGGAGGCCCTCCAGGGGTGAAGGTGGCAGAGCCGACCCTCGGAGGCCAAGAGGCTGGGGCCGGGGAAGGAAGGGCCTGGAAGGGGACCGTATTGCCCCTGATGAGTCCACTGGCAGTGACATGAGCAGGTGTTTTTGCCTCTTGATTATAGGCACCTGCAGCAGACGGCGTTATCCCACAACACCTGCAGGGACATCACCCATCTCAGCCGATCCTGTGCAGCAGTATCTGTCATAAGAAGCCTTGCGTGTCTATCTGGGCCTCTCAGGAAGCTCAGAAATGTTCCCTCTCAAAACCCAGCCACTAGGACACCCAGGCCAATGCAGATGTCACGTGTAAGTGTGTCCATGCTCCCGTGGAAGTCCAGCTGAGCTCTCAGCCAGCTGCAGCATCAACTGAAGAACCAACCTGGACGTCCAGCCCAGGACATTGAGCCTTCAGGTGAGAGCAGCCCAGCCAACATCCACCCTAAACCACACTGGAGACTCAAGCAAGAGCCTCGCAGCTGAGCCCAGGCAGCCCACAGGAACCTAGGAGATAAGGATAAATGAGTGCTTGAGCCTGAGTTCTGGGGGACTTTGTTATGCAGTGGTGCAGAACCAGAGCGACCCCTGTAAACTGGCATTACTTTCAAGTGGGGAGAATTCTAACATTTTCTGTACACTCACCAGGGTGGCTCAGATGGTAAAGAGTCTGCCTGCAATACAGGAGAACCAATACAAGTTCGATCCCTGGGTCAGGAAGATCCCCTGGAAAAGGGAATGGCTACCCACTCTAGTATTCTTTCCAGGAGCATCCCATGGACAGAGGAGCCTGACGGGCTACAGTCCATGGGGTCGCAGAGTTGGACACAAATGAGTAACTAACACACTTCACGAGGAGCCAGACATTCTGTTCGGTGGTTTATGTCATTCATTCATTCCCTCATTCAACAGATCCTCACAGTATCATGAAATCAACATTACATTTTAGAAACGATAGGTTTTGCTGCAAATTCAGGCTGAAGTCCCAGTGACCTGACACATCAAAAGTTTATGTCCCTCCCGCGCGGTGTCAGTAAGGGCTCCACACAGCCATGCCGGGACCCAGGCTCTGGGGCTCTTGGCCTTCTCAGCTGTCAGACGGGGAGGGAGGCTGGAGATTTGCACGTGGCCTTCTCAGGGTGCACCACTTCCCCTCCCTCCCACACGGCCACGCCTGCCCTGCGGGGAAGACAGTGCCCATGCCCACGCAGCCTAAGGAAAGGTGAGTGGAGGTAATCTACCCCCATCTTCTCCGGCTTTATGCAGGGGTGGGAGGGACACCCAGGCTGGGGAGCCCAAGCTCATGGCTGCGGTCAGGGCGTTAGTGAGTCGGTGGTAGAACCGACCTGTTTGGCTCCAGATACACCACCAGGGCCTCTGGGTTCAGCTGGAATTTTTTTTTTTTTTTAAAGATGATCATTAGAGCAGCAACAGAGGGATGAGATCAGCCAGTTGGTGGAGCCACAAAAATAACGACCGGGACCGGCCACTGTGTACACCAGAGGCCCGGAGGGAACGAAAGGGGCTTTGCTGAGAGGTCTAACCCAGATGCTGGCCCTTTGAAACTGCAAAGAGGAGAAGCTCAAGGCTGCGTGCTATGCTTAAAAGCCTCGAGCGTGACAGCCCGACGGCTTCCTAGGTGCTGGACCAGTTTAAAGGAGGTTCCACCCCCCCCACTCGCAGCCTGCTGGGGTTTTCTGTCTGTCCGCTGAAATGGCCCCATATAAACCTTTGAGGCGGTCTCGAATGTCTTTTGGAGGCTGACACAGAGGCACAGAGAAGGGCAACCGCTGTTCCAAGTGACCCAGATAAGTGCAGACACGGCTGGAGGAGGGCAGCGGGCGTTGGTAGGAGACCCACCCACCCTCTGTGCGGTCAGAGACCGCAGGGCTGCAGGCCTGCACCCAGACTCTGGGGCCTCAGGGCGGCTCCAGAAAGCCCCCTGAGGTGGGGCGGGGTGTGGGGCTGGGATAGGCTTTGCTTCAAAGCTAACACTTCCTCCCCCAATGACACCTTCAGCCCTTGTGAGCCAGCTGCCCAAGGGAGCGGCCGAGGTTGACCAGGCTGGACGCTCAGACCCACAGAGGCCCCTGAAGTCAGTACGGGGATCTGTTCCTCCCAGGACCAGGACCAGGAATTTCCCGTATTAATGGCTGAACTTGGGCCTCACGAGCTGTGCTAGTGGCCCCCCACCCCAAGCCTTCCATCGGCTCCTCCTGAGATTCCCCCTGGACCAGATGGAGTTGAGGGGCCGCCAGCTTTGGAGGAAGAGAACTCCCCCCCAGAGCCACCCAGCTCAGGGGCTCCGGACAGCTCCAGGCTGGGCTGCAGGATGGGGTGACGGCTGTGCGCGCGGGTTGGAGAGACGCCTTAGGCTGTGGACACACATGCAGGAAGTGGGAGGCAGGAAGGAGAAGGGGAGGCAAGAAACTCCAGGTGGTTCAGAAGAGGGAGGAGGGAGGAAGCGGAGGTCGGAGGGGAGAGCCATTCGGAGGATGGAGGCAGGAAGGACAGGCAGGGTGGGTCCAGTCCTGGCTTCCAGGCCGCTCCCTGAACTCGCCCCCTGGCAGAGCTGGCCCTGGGCATGATGCATCAGCAAGTGTGCTGCGGGGTCAGATAACGTGGCTATCTGCACCAGTCCTGCAAGACCCCTTTTTGGTTTAAACCACCGGCAAGCTGCAGAGACATTTTCTACATTTTAAAGACAACTTTTGGTTGCTGGGGAAGGGATAGTTAGGGACTTTGGAAGGCTATGTACACACTGCTGTATTTAAAATGGGTGACCAACAAGGACCTGTTGTATAGCACAAGGACTGTAGCCCGCCAGGTTCCTCTGTCCATGGGATTCTCCAGGCAAGAATACTGGAGTGAGTTGCCATGCCCTCCTCCAGGGGATCTTCCCCACCCAGGGATCAAACCCAGGTCTCCCGCATTGCAGGCAGATTCTTACCATTTGAGCTTCCCCAGGAAGCCCATAGCATAGGGAACTTTGCTCAATGTTATGTGCTAGCCTGGATGGGAGGGTGGTTGGGGGAGAATGCATCATGTATATGCATGGCTGAATCCCTTCACTGCTCCCTGGAAACTACCGCAACATTGTTAGTGGGCTATACCCCAATACAAAATTAAAAGTTTAAAGTTTAGGGAAAAAATAAAGATGAGAAAGTTAACTCTTATAAACAGAGTGATGCCTTAGCATCCTAATGCTTCCATAACAAATGGCCATAAGCGAAGAGGCTTAAGATCAGATACATTTATTATTTTATGGGTCCAGTGGTCAGAGGTTGAACACAGGCCTCACTGAACTAATGTCAAGGTGTGGCCAGGGCTGGTTCCTGCTGGAAGGTCTAGGGAGAATCCATTTTCTCACCTTTTCCAGCTCCCAGGGGCGCCTGCATTCCTTGGCTCAGGGTCCCTTCCTCTGTCTTCAAATCCAGTCACTCTTCCAAGTCACAGCTCCCCACACGAGGCTCAGAAAGGGCAGGTGTGATGGGATGGGGCCACCAGGATCCTGGGACTGTCCACTGGGTCAGGTGGCTCAGGCACAGGCTCCAGGGGAGAGGGCCATGACTCTGCCTTCCAAGGTGGGCTCTACAAACAGTGTGTGAAGATGAAGCCAAAGGCCAAGCAGCTGTGCGCAAGCGGAGGCTGGTTTTCTGCTCATAACCCTTCGGTGGGAAGAGGGTTTGAGACCTGATTCAGCTGCACTAACCTCTCCCGTGGGCAGGGCATGAGGCTGGGAGCCCAAGTCACATCCACTCAACTCCTCGCCACGGGTGCTCGCTGTGAGCCTTTCCTGTGCTGGCGACACGGTTGGGCCCATCGTCCTCTGCTCCTGCTGGAGCTCGACGACCTCTCTGCATCTGACGAGTGAATAGAGGTCCCCAGGGCAGGGCCGGGGTCTCAGGATGAGGTGACCTTTCCTTGGCATCAGGATGACCTTGCCAGTTCCTCTCCCTCCTCAGTTGCCACATCTCAAAAATGGGTACCTTTATCTACCTCCTTCATCCACGCATTTGGAGGTGACAAGGCATGTGGTGATGATCCACAGGGTACCCAGGGTCCCACGCCCCATGGCCTGCGAGGAGAGTCAAGGCCCTGGACTCCGGGGCCCGTGAAGCATGTTCATAAGCCCTTTCCTCCTTGGAGTCAGCAAATAACGAGGAGAATCCAGTTGGCAAGACTGAAGCTCAGCCATGAATATGCATGACTCACTGAGTGATCAAACACCCGGAATCCTTTCCAGAGGAAGGGATCGCAGCTTAATTTTCCACCACAGACTTAAATTCAAATTAGTCATTATTTAATGTTGGGACAAATCACAGGAGAAGGACATATTTTCGGTTTAATGTTTCTTTGTTAATAAGCGTGGCTGACTCCCTGACAGGGTGCACATGCCCCAGTCACGCTGGGTTTCTTTTTCTCATTCTACTTGTGCTGAAGAGCTGTGCCCTTGAAACAGTGGGAAAAGGCCACTCCCATTCTTGGCTTCCTTGTACCGACGTCCTGCCAATGTCGGGATTTGTCTCCTCTCTCCTCCAGAGGCATCATCGCTTCCCACCCACCCCGGTTCATGGACAGATCAGCCAAATCTCCTTGTTTGTCTCCAGACACACCCAGACCCTCTGGGTTCCGGTCCTGCCCTGCCATTTCTCAGCTGTGTGGCTTTAGCTGTATCACTTAACCTTTAGTTTCCTCATCTGTAGAAGGGGGGATGATAGTAGCTTCTACTGCCTAGGTCACCGTGAGGACTGCAACGTGTGAGATGCTTAGAAAGGTGCTCATCCAAAGGTCACCCCGTGGTGGTTCAGTCACTAAGTCGAGTCTGACTCATCACGACCCCATGGACTGTAGTCCCCAGGCTCCTCTGCCCATGAGATTTTCCAGGCGAGAATATTGGAGTGGGTTGCCACTTCCTTCTCCAGGGGATCTTCCCCACCCAGGGATTGAACCTGGGTGTCCTGCTTTGCAGGTGAATTCTTTGCAGGTGGATTCCCTGGAGCCAACAAGGAAGCCCATGTCACACCTATAAGTGTCACCTATTAAGCCCATGCTGCTATTGTTATCACTAATACAGCCAGCCACCAAGACCACATATTCTACGCCCAAGGCTCTCTCAGCCTCTCCACCCTCATTGTCAATGTCAGGTTTCAGCCCTGGGGTATTGCACTAGCCCAGCTGGCCTCCCGGATGGAAACTCTGGGCTCACCAGGAAGAGCTAAGACCCTGCAACGGGCTTTCACGGCCCTGACAGCCTCACCCTGCCCTGCAGAAGGGCTCACCCCCCACCCCTGTGCGCTAGGCTCACTGCAAGGCCCACCATCGCCCAAACAGGCTACGCTCTTTCAGTCCTCTGGGTCTTTGCACATGCTGTTCCCTGGGCTCTCAATGCTTATCCACTTATCTCTGAATTACCAGTGACCCCCAGAGAAGCAACTCTGGGTCCTCTGTGAAGTGTCCCAACCCTGGCTGAGTTAGTCGCCAGCCCCACTGTGCTTGGAGAGAAAAAGAACGGAACAAAATGAAAGCAGAATAATACAGAAATCTTGCTCACACCACTGTCTGAGCATTCATTACACTGTGTTATAGATGGATGGATGGATGGGTGGATGGATGGATGGATGGATGGATGGATGGATGGATGGATGGATGGGTGGGTGGATGGATGGATGGATGGATGGGTGGATGGATGGATGGATGGGTGGATGGATGGATGGATGGGTGGATGGATGGATGGATGGATGGGTGGATGGATGGATGGGTGGGTGGATGGATGAATGACAAAGTAATGTCTCTGCTTTTTAATATGCTGTCTAGGTTGGTCATAGTTTTTCTTCCAAGGAGCAAGAGTCTTTTAATTTCATGGCTGCAGTCACCATCTGCAGTGATTTTGGAGCCCCCCAAAATTAAGTCTCTCACTGTTTCCACTGCTTCCCCATCTGTTTGCCATGCAGTGATGGGACCAGATGCCATGATCTTAGTTTTCTGAATGATGAGTTTTAAGCCAACTTTTTCACTCTCCTCTTTCACTTTCATCAAGAGGCTCTTTAGTTCCTCTTTGCTTTCTGCCATAAGGGTGGTGTCACACACAGCCTTTCCTTCTAATAAAAAACAAACCAGCAGCCACATGTTCCATCAAGCTATAGAAACCCGAGGCCAGCTTCACTTGAGACATTTCACAGCCCCAAGCTGCCTCCGCAGGACACTTGAGAAATGGATCATCAGTGCGGCGTAGCCATCACCCGGGCAGATGCTTTCACCCATCAGCCCAGTCCTTATGCCGGGAGATGAGACGGGGTGGGGGTGGGGGTGCGCTCACATTCCTGCCCGTTCGCTCCTCTCTCTGGGGACCCCGGACGGAGGACAGAGGACCTGGTAGGCTGTCAGACAGACAGGAAAACTCTGCCCCTGGGGGGCTGTGACAAATCCTTTGGGGCCGCTTCTTACAGTTAAAGAAATTGGTTTTTAAAGGCCTGATAAAGTGCATTCTGTTGTTACAGAAAAGCAATCCATCTTCGTGCGTCGTTGCGACTGAGATGACAAATTGATTCTTTTAAAAAATGCCTGCCCTCTCTCCCTGAGGACAGTCCAACTCGTCAGAACACGGTCCTCGGGAGATGGGGATGAGCGTTCCTGGCCAGCTCTGCTCTGAGGACTCCCGACCCGGGCGGGGTGGGGCCTGCTGAGCCGAAGACGTCATCCTGAGAGCCTCTGGGGCAGAGTCTCCCGGACAGGTCCCTCCCTGTTTTCAGAGTGATGGGGAGAAAGGGGAGGAGGTTGAAGCCCAGCCTGCAGGGGCACCCACCTTTTGCGAGTGCCAGATGGGGTCCTGGGTGGTGGTGACTCCAAGCAGTTAAAGCAGAGTGGGTCTCTATGGAGACCCTTTGGGCAACTGCCTGGGGCCTCACCAACCCACCACCTCATGGACCAAGGCCCAGCTTGAGCCAGCCATCTGTCAGTCTTACCCTAAGCCTGGCAGTAATCCTCTAGCCAGCGAGGTCCCCACTGTCAAAAGAGAGGACCCAGGCTCAGCCTGAGGTCACAGAGCAGCTGAGCAGGAGGCAGTGACCTACAATCCGTAAACCCTTGGCCTGCCCCCTCTTCCAACGCAGACCCCCACCATGATCCAGAGACCCCACGTTGGAGAGCAGAGGCCATCCAGCCACCACCTAAGGCCAGACACACGTCTGTGGCATCCTTCCGAGGGGTTGCCTGGCCTGGGCTTGTACACCTCCTGGGACGGGGCGCTCACTCCCTCTCGGCCCCAGCCACCCCATCTCTGAACACCTGTAGCTGCTCAGAGGCTGTCCCTCTTCTCCGGTCGAGATCCGCTTCTCTGTCACTCCCAGGCATCTTCCCCCAGTTCACAACAGAGTGGCCTTCAGAGGGAGGGCTTGGACCCCGAACGCCTCATGCTGGCTTCAAAGCCCTCCTCTACCATTCATTGCTGGAGAAGACTCTTGAGAGTCCCTTGGACTGCAAGGAGATCAAACCAGTCCATCCCAAAGGAGATCAGTCCTGAATATTCATTGGAAGGACTGATGCTGAAGCTGAAACTCCAATACTTTGGCCACCTGATGCGAAGAGCTGACTCATTTGAAAAGACTCTGATGCTGGGAAAGATTGAAGGCGGGAGGAGAAGGGGACAACAGAGGATGAGATGGTTGGATGGCATCACTGACTCGATGGACATGAGTTTGAGCAAACTCTGGGACTGATAATGGTGATGGACAGGGAAGCCTGGCGTGCTGCAGTCCATGGAGTGGCAAAAAGTTGGACACGAGTGAGCAACCGAGCAACTACAGGTACTGCTATTGATCACAGAGGCCTCTGTCACCAACAGGGTTTCAAAGGACTTCCACATTTTTAAGAATAATGTGCACTGAGATATAAACCCCCAGAGAATTAAAAACGAGCAAGTGTTCAGAACATTTAGGGCAGCACCGTTTATGAAAGCCAGAAGGAGAAAGAACCCACATGTCCATCAGTGGATAAGTGGAGACAAAAATTGCAGCCTGTTCACACCAATGGAATATTACTCGGTCATCACAAGAAATGAAGCTGTGACCCTTGCTACAGTATGTGCTCGATTGCTCAGTCATGTCCAACTCTTTGTGACCCCAAGGACTGTGACCTGCCAGGCTCCTCTGTCCATGGAGGTTCTCCAGGCAAGAATACCGGAGTGGGCTGCCATGCCCTTCTCCAGGGGATCTTCCTGATCCCAGGGATCGAACCTATGCTCTTGTGCCTTCTGCATTGGCAGGCAGTGTCTTATCCATGAAGCCCCCGGGGGAGCCTTGCTACAGAACAGAGAGGCGCTGAAGCCTGCCCCTAAATGAAAGAAGCCAGGTGCCCTGGGCCACATACTCCACGACCCCGTTGCTCCATGAGGTCTAGGAACAGGCAGATCCAGAGACACAGAAAGCCAGTGTCCAGCTGCTGGTAGTGGGAGGGTGTGCTTCCTGAGTGCCTGTCCATCTGGGGACATGAATGTTTCTTGGAACTAAATACAAATGACTGCCCAACACCGGGAAAGTATGAAATGCCACACAATCATTCACCTGAAAGGGTTAATTGTACATTATGTGAATTTTGTCTCAATTTTTTAAAATATTATAGCAACAGGGAGAAGGCGAGGGTGGGATGTTTCAAGAGAACAGCATCGAAACATGTATTTTTTCTAGGGTGAAACAGATCACCAGCCCAGGTTGGATGCATGAGACAAGTGCTCAGACCTGGTGCACTGGGAAGACCCAGAGGGATTGGGCGGAGAGGGAGGTGGGAGGGGGGACTGGGATGGGGAACACATGTAAATCCATGGCTGATTCATGTCAATGTATGACAAAAACCACTACAATATTGTAAAGTAATTAGCCTCCAACTAATAAAATAAATAAATAAATAAATAAATAAAAGCAGCTAAAAAAAAAATATTATAGCGACAGTGATAGCAGTGTGGATCTAGTCCTTTCTTTCCAGTTAGAAGAAAGGCATGTTAATTATTGATGAGATAGGAAAAATATAAAGTGGAAAATAAAAACAAACAGAGCACGTTCATATATTTAGGCATTTCCCTTTTGCCTGTTTGCTTTGTACACACATTTTACTTTTGGTAAATTAGGAGATGGGCATACACACATTTGGTGGCTCAGATAGTAAAGAATCTGCCTGCAGTGTGGGAGACCCAGGTTTGATTCCTGGGTCAGGAAGATCCCCTGGAGGAAGGAAATGGCAACCCACTCCAGTATTCTTGCCTGGAAAATCCCATGGACGGAGGAGCCTGGCAGTCTACAGCCCATGGGGTCCCAAAGGGTTGGACATGACTGAGCGACTTCACTTTCATACACACATTTAGTTTCAGCTTTTTCACTCAGGTATGTTCCTGGGGTCACAAACATTCTTCGAAACATGCTTCTAAGCAACTGGACACTTGGTCCTGGTGTGGACACCGCGTAAACTATTTAACTCAGCCTGTGTTTGTCCCCAGAGGGGCTGCGATGAGCCGGACACCACCTTCTCCAGGGCCCTTGCCATCTGCGCAGGACGCAGGCCACTCCGTCACCAGCTGGTGACCTGCACGGGGCGGCGGGAGAGTGGGGGGAGGGAACAGCAGGAGGGCTGGCGTCAGCTGGAACGGACCCAAGTCTGCGGCCCTGCCCCTCTTCACTCTCGAGGAGGGTTTTCTGAGAAGGGGACCTCAGATTCGCTCACTCAAGACTCTAGACAAACTGCTCACCTGCTTTTCACCGCATCGCTCATCCCTCCCGAGGCCTGGGGCCAGGAGAGGGTCTGAGTCTCTGAACTCTTCCCGCTTGTCTCCAAGGGCTGAGTGTCACTTGCCATTTTGATTTTTTTTTTTTGTCTCTAAGCGTGGCCTGGCCGGCTTTGGGGACATCAGCTGAGCAGCCAGGGGGTGGGGTGGGCCTTGTCACCTTCCCTCTGGGAGAATGGTGTAGGCCTGTGGCGGGGGGGGCGGTGAGGGGACCCTACCAGGTGCCCTGCAGGGCTGGGGACCAGATTCCCGCCCTTTCTTTGGGTTGCAAGAAAGGATTTCTCCAAACCACTCTGTATTTTATACAAGAAATACAGGAGGTGCTTGAACTTTGGTCTAAGAGGTGGCCCAGTAGGGACCCCATCACAACCCTCAGAGGTAGCAACCATCCTCCTTTTACACGTGAGGAAACCAGGGTGCAGAGAGGTGAAGGGGCTTGGCCAGGTCACAGAGCAGAGCCAGAGCTCACAAGAGCCCGTGGCTGCGCGGTTGTTTTAACCCTGCGGGGCCCGGGCTTCCTACGGTCCAGCCTTCCCCCACCTGACCCTGGAGTTCTGGCGGCCACCAGGGGACTCGCGGCAGACGTGCGCAGCGCACAAGCAAGGTTTGGCGTTTTGAACACCGCCGGCGCGCAGATGCTGCCTTTGTAAGCTTCCTGTCTGCCAGGAGGTGCCCCGCCCTGCAGCGTCCCCCTCCTCGTCCTCGCTGTTGTGACGGGGACCATAATGTTATGCAGAAAGGAAAGCTTGGGGACTTTTTAATTGCCTGCAATTAATTATCTGCGGAACGGCGTGAAACAACAGGCAGAGCAAGGCAGATGGGGAGACGCTGGCCATATTTTTTCTTTCTTTTTTTGGCAGGGAACAGAACCGGGACTGAGAGTTGGAGGCTCTGGGCTCCCAGCCCCTGGCTGGCCCCTTGTGTGGGCATGACCATCTCGGAGACCCCATCTCTATATGGGGAGATGGGGCTGAGAAGCCTGCTGTCCGGCCCAGTGCCAAGGTCCTGGAGTTACCATCAGCATCAGGGCTCAGTGGCCACGCTCTGTGGGCAGATCTCAGAGCCTGGGCATAGACAGGGTCTGGGGACCTTCCCAGACTTTCTGATTCAGCCCTACCAGGAATGGCAGGGCCACTTGGCTATAGTTTTGCCTCGCCTCAAGCACGGAGCTAGATCCTCTCATCAGACTCTCTCGTACTAAGTCTCCAGGTGACAGAAGCCCCCCAGGAGCAGGTGGCCACAGCTGGAGGCAGGGGGGCGCTCTGATAAGGGAGTCAGCTGCATCTTGGCAACAGGAAGATGTCACCGCAGGGGCAGGGCACACTGCATTCGTGGCTTCTCGTGAATTCTCCAAGACCAGAGAGGAGGACGTACGTCATGAGAGGTGACCCTGGCCAGCGGGGCTGTGGGCACCATGGGTCAGGGCTCCAAGGCTGAGACCGCCCTGCCAGGGCCCCGAGGACCAGGGCGCCCCAGATCTGAGCGGACAGTGGGTAGGGCTGGGCAGGCCCACTCCTCCCTTCTGCCCAGGGGTGACATTCTTCTCCATCAAAGTCAGGTGAATAGAAAAATAGGAGGAAAAACCCAGCATGGTGCTTGTGAGAGAAAGCCACAGCTGAGTTCAAGAAATACTATCCCGAAAATTTGGAAAGAGACCTTCTCTCTGAAGAGGACGCACCTCCAAACCCTGAGTAAAATGGGAAACTTCTGTGGGCATCCTCGGGAGGAAGTGAGAACAAAGAGGGACTGAACGGACGCTCTCAGGGAAGGAGTGGGGTTAAAATTGTCGGGGTGTGGGGCGGTGTGTGGGCGGCAGGGAAGGCACAGGTCAAAACAGGATCAGGGACATTCAGAAATGCTTGTGAAACTCCCCCAGACATAGGCAGAAAAAGACCCAAAATTAACAGGGGAGGAAAACGGCCTTAACAACTAGAGCCATCGGAGGTAGGGGGCAGGCGGGGGACATCTCTGGCGGTCCAGTGACTAAGACTCCATGCTTCCCCTGCAGGGGGCCCGAGGTCCCCCCGTGGGCAGGGAACTGGACCCCACATGCCGCAGCCAAGCGTTCCCACGCTACAGCTACGGATCCCGTGTACCGCAGCCGAGTTCAGAGCCCACGTACCACAGCTAAGGCCCAGCGCAGCCAAGTGAATAAATACACTCTTAAAGAGGTTGGAGCCCAGGACCTCTCCTCAAAATTACAAGAGTTCCTGAGGAAGCAGTCAGAACAATTGTAAAAGAGCAATCGCCGAGGTGTGTTAGTCACTCAGTCGAGTCCGACTCTTTGTGACCCTGTGGACTGCAGCCTGCCAGACTCCTCTGTCCATGAGATTCTCCAGGCAAGAATACTGGAATGGGTTGCCACTTACTCCTCCGATCACCGAGGACAAAGAAGAAATCTAACAGTTGGAGCGGCTCAGCTCAGCCAGGACCAGGTGGTGAGAAGAAGCCAACGTCAGACTCATCCTTGTGAATGAAGATGTTTAACCGTATGCAGAGCGAACATCAGGCCAAATAAACGAACAGTCAGATAGGGATAAGGCACCCCTATAACGCTAAGTATCAAGCAAGCCGAGCACCCCCTTCCAATGCTTGAGACAAAAGGGGTGACTCAAAAATCTATATTCACAAGCTGTCATTCAGTAGAATCACCACAAGAAACTCTCAGAGCGCATGGCCAATGTCCAAAGTCAGAACAACCGGATTTTTTCACCACTGCCGTCCCTGCGGGCTTCCCTGGAGACTCAGCGGTAGTCTGCCTGCCGATGCAGGAGACCTGGGTTCGATCCCCGAGTCTGGAAGATCCCCTGGGGAAGGAAATGGCAGCCCACTCCAGGAGTCTTACCTGGAGAATTACAGAGGAGCCTGGCGGGCTATAGTCCGTGGGCTTGCGGAGTCGGACGCTGCTGAGTGCATATGCACGCGTGCACGCACACACACACGTGCACACACACACACTGTCCTTGTGCCTTATCAGCACAACCCCCACACTCATCCCAACACAGTCTTCAGGGTGATTTCCTAACGACCCAGAGATGAGGGGATGGGAGGGACTGGTATTGAAATCACTGTGAAAAGCCATGCACCTATGCGGCTGTCTTCACCACTGCAGCAAATATGATAAAACATCGGACATGCTGCAGGTAATTCTTGAATGCAAAAACATCTGGTGAAAATGGAACAACTCAACGGCCACCATCTGTATGTTTTGTCTACCATCCCCAGGGTCCACTGAGAGTTTGCTCTGGAGTTTCAGCCATGTCTGGGACATGGACAGATGAGAGAAGGGATTTGCCTGATGCAGGGAGGAGGGCATCTCGTGAGAGTCCTCCTTCTCTGACCACTATAACCAGTGCTCTGCTCCCAGGAGCTGGCCCAAACCCTTCCTCTGAAGCCCGGTGACTTTGAGGTGCTGCTGCCAGAATGTGACCCCATTAGGGGTGACTGTTCAGCCAAACCCTCCATCTTCCTGAGAGATGCCACGACCCCACATCAGGGAGATGCAAGAGGCTCCACAGCCCATTGTGTCTATTTTCTGCTACAAAAAAAAAAAAAAAATTGTGGCCCCAAAAGGAAGAAATTACATTTCTTCAGTTTCACACTCTCAGATCTTTGCATTCCTACTCCCGATGCTCTCGCTCATCAGAGAAAGCAATTTTTGAGGACCTGTGACATATCAGAAGAGAATGTTGCCATCTCTTTCCCTTTCGGTGTGGGCACGTGGAGAAGCAAAGTGGTTCAGAGAATCCCAACAAGATACTGATGACAAGGTCACCTCCCCTTGTGTTTCACACTGTGTGTTCCTTATTTTGCCCCCCACCAACCCCCCGCCGCCCCAGCACTGGCATCAGAGGCTATAAACAGAAACCACATCATGAGGCATGATGTCAAATGATATTGACATTCTCAGTTCCTCCGGGAGACGGCAGCGATTATTTCACTCTGGAAACCTCACACACGTCTATCAGGGCTGCAGAACTGTGATGCTCTCAGAACTCTGTCTGCCAGCCTACCCTGGGCACAGATTTCCTCCCTCCAGTGAAGCTTGGCCGTGGTTCTGAGGTTTCGGCCTTGGGTTGGGGAGGGGAGGCAGGCACGCGCTCTCCATGGCACTTTTTATGTCGACCGGGGAGGCGGCCTCATTCCTTGGTTTAGGAGCAGCAGAGGGACGAAAGGAGCCCGAGTTGTCCTCGTTTGTGTCACTCTATGATCTTGGGCAAGTCCTCTATGTTCTCCAGACCCCAGCATGCCTCCTGTAGGATGAGGGCTGACGCTCGGGGGTGTGTCTAAGTTTCCGGGCCAGGACTCAGTGTTGATGAAGCATCTCTCTCAGCCTGCCGTGGCAGGCAAGCTTCTTCTGCTGACATGTTACTGTTTCCAAAGTTTGGAGCATGATGGACGCAGACACCGGCTGTAGGGTCAGGAGACGGTGCCTCCAGATTTCTAACTCCACTTTATCCGTGCTCCTGCCCAACTCAGAGGCCACGGGAATGCCCTTTTTCTTGTCACTGATAAGAAGGAATTCCCACTCCTGATGAGCAACAGTGACTTGTTACTAGTAACAGTTTATTCCACTGGCATCTCTGGAACACTTTGCCATGTGGCAGACACCATGTTAGGAGCCAGCGTATGGATTGGGACTGAAGGAGATGAAGATGCCGCTGTTACGCCAACACTCGTGTGTTAGAGTCAGCAAAGCATGTCCACAGACAGTCTCAGTCCTCAAGACATCGTGTCTGGAGCAGATCTTGTGAACCCTATTTTACAAACAAAGACGTGAGGACACAGACATCAGGGATGCTCGGAAGACACGCATATCAGAGGCAGAATCTAGGGCTTCTGTCTTCTCTGCGCTGTATCTAGGCTGGGGATGAAACTGACCACATACAAGCCTCAAGCGGGCAAGGACTCCTGGTCTGAGGGTGAAGCCCAGGGCATAGCTCTGCCTTGCTCTTATATGGTGAGTGACAGGTGTCGAATTGAGCCCATGTTTTTATTTATTTATTTTTAACTGAAGGATAATTGCTTTACAGATATTGTGTTGGTTTCTGCCATTCATCGATACGAATCAGCCATAGGTGTGCATATGTCCCCTTCCTGTTGAACAGCCCTCCCACCTCACACCCCATCCCACCCCTCTAGATTGTCACAGAGCCCCAGTTTGAGTTCCCTAAGTCGCAGAGCACATGCCCACTGGCTGTCTATTTTACATGTGGTAGTGTGTATGTTTGGGCTCCCCCAGTGACTCAGCAGTAAAGAATCTGCCTACAATGCAGGAGATGCAGGTTCCATCCTGGGTCAGGAGGATTCCCTGGAGGAGTGCATGGCAACCGCTACAAGATTCCCACCTGGAGAATCCCATGGGCAGAGGAGCCTCATGGGCCACAGCCCATGGGGTTCCAAAGTGCTGGACACAGCTGAAGGGACTGAGCGCACACGCACACGCACAGTGTAACTGTTCCCATGCTACTTTCTCGTTTGTCCCACCCTCCCTTCCTCCCCTTCCCCACCCCAGGTCCTAGCCTTTTACATCCTCTAGAGCCTGGAGAGAAGGGCTGGGAGTCGCAATGATGTCTTATCCAGAGCAGACCACTGTGACACCCGCCCATCCAGAAGGCAAGCTCTCCAGTGGCACCCCTCACACCCTCAGGAAGGGACGGCTCGATGCTTGGGGATCATTTCAGACATCTGAACCCGCTTGAGGTGTCTCGCGGGGTCGGGACGGTGAGGGGCAGCTGTGCTGGGCCTTTCCACAACCCCCGCATCACCCCACTGCGCAGCCACTGCAGGCTGCTCTGTTGCTGGTCTGCCTGCTGCCCCAGGCAGCGGTGTTTCTGGGCAGTTCTCTGGAGCTGGGTGACATTTGCCAAGGTCATGAACACAGAGCCAGTCGTCATCACAATGAATGTGTGTTGAGCATCTGCTACGTGACTGCAGCCACGTGTTTGATGGATGAGCCCAGAGCGGGCAGGGGCCTGACCTGAGGGCAGCCTTATGTAGGGAGGGCGGTGAAGTAGGGCCTGGGAGATGGCGTTCAGCAGGGCCACCCGGACTGTGTCTAGGCTAAAACTGCAGCTGTGATTGCTGGTGGAACTGGCGCCCAAACAGCAGGGTTCAGTGGGGCTGGAAGTGGGGGCGGGGTGGTTCAAACACAGGCTGCGCACTGCCTTGCTGGATGCGGCATGCCCACAGAGGGGGAAGTGGAAAGACATCAACTTTGTCTCGGGGTCTTCCAGTCTCAATCTTCTGTGATGCTTTCATCTCTAACAACACTCTATGTGGCAACACAAAACCACTTAGATGTCCAACTACCTGGTGATGGGTGAGTGAATCATGACATATGCATGGTTTGTTTAACCATTTTGTGTAAGGGACTGTGGAAGGCAGTGTGGGGCAATGGTAAGATCATGGTCTTTGCCATCAAACATCTAAGGATTCTAAGCCATCTCTACCCTTTAATGAGCTGTGTGATCTAGGGAAATTTACTTACTCTCTCTGAGCTCAGTCTGTAAGATTAGGATTAATAACACTTTCATTTCAAAGTTCTTTTGTGTATTAGAATTAATGTTTATAAACACCTTATATCATGCTGATCGCATACCATATCTCCAATAAATGACTGTAAAAATGGCTACATCATCATTATCTAAATCACAGGCTATCTTGAAGACATTAAAATGAGACTTACAAAGCATTCTTAATAATGTGGAGAAAAATTACAGGATGAAAATGCAGAGTATAAAAGTGTCTCAACAACACAGTAAAGATTCCTAGAAGAAAGACAAGAAGGAAATATATCAAGGCATTGCAAGAAGATACCTCCAGGGGTGGGTTTGTAGGTAGGACATTACTTTCAGTATCTGGGTTGTCTTCAGTGAGCAAGCATTACGGTAGAGATGACACGAAAGACTCAGATTCAGGATGGGTTTTGGGCAGTGGGAATCCATGCTCCGGTGTAGGAGGGCTTGACTGGGTCTCTAAGGGCACCAATCAAGTGTCACACAGGCCTGGCTGGGTCAGCACCACGGACAGCGCCCAGGGCAGCCCAGACGCTGCCTGGCTTGGGGTTCCTGGCTTGGGGATGCTTGTTGAGTCTCAGGTGACCAGGTGCAGCCACCATTAGGCGGGCTCTCTGCTCATAGCAGGGGCTTCTGCGCCCCCGATGTCATACCAGCCAAGAAGGAGACAGATGATTTGTTTCCTCTTTAGGACAGAGTCTGCTATGGTCTTTGATTGAAAGATCACTGACTTTGGTTTAACATTCTGTTTTACACATAACAATAAGGTGAGGAGACGTACATGCTGCCAGAAATCCTTTTCCTCACATCCTGATCAAGGGGGATATTATCACTGGGGCTGGCTTAGCTTTTCCTATGGAAGAACTAAAAAGGGCATCAACTATTTAAGTCTGCTTTTCATTAAAAGACTGAACATCTTTTCATAGGTTTATCAAGATTTGTTATTTTTTTGTACATTGCCTTATAAGTGTCTTTTTCCTTAAAATATCTTATTGCAACTTTATTAAAAATTTAAGGACATGTGAAGGCCAAAAGGCTTTGGTGTTGACAGGTCTGGGTTCAGGCCTCAGGTTCACCCTCTCTCACTGGATAAACTTGAGCAAATCCCTTCTCTAGGTCTGTTTCCTCACCTGTAAAGAGGTGACATGTTTTTCCTTGTAGGCCATTGTAAGGATTCGAGTATAAAACAAAGATTATACAAGGCTTTCCTAATGGCTAAGTGGTAAAGAATTCCCCTGCTAATTCAGGACACTTGGGTTCAACCATCCCTGGGTCAGGAAGATGCCCTGGAGAAGGAAATGGCAACCCACTCCAGTATCCTTGCCTGGGAAATCCCATGGACGGAGGAGCCTGGTGGGCTACAGTCCATGAGGCTGCAAAAGAGTTGGACAGGACTTAGTGACTAAACAACAACAACATACAACTCAGTGCATCAGTATTACTGACATCCAGATGCGGTCTCCCCCTGTCCCGAACCTCCTAACACTGGCCCATAGCTCTCAAACACAATGTGAGAAATTCTCCCTCCTCGGGACTTTGGAATTTATGCTTTTGCCACACTTGGCTCCTCCTCCAAATGAGTAGACTTTAGAGATGGTCAGTTCTTCCCATAAGGCTTTATATGGGAGAAATTTAGAAGGTCAAGAATTTTGTAAAGAAGTAGGTAAATATGCAAAGCAATTTCTATCAGCTGGAAAAAAAAAAGGTACTCTTTTTTGAGTTGTATAGAAAATGACAAGTTAGACCTACCTGCCATGAATTGGAAGGGTTTGCATTAAGCCTGGGTTTTGGAAACACAGCTGACTGGGTGAACCGGTTTAAACAAACATTCTTTTACATACCTTCATAAGCACACACATCTAACTGCACAAACAAGTCACAACCAGAAACATTAGGTTTACGTCATTACCGTCTTCCAGGAAGTATGAAATTGAGTAGGATTCCAGGACTGGGGGAAGTTTTGAGACCAAATACTGCACTTCTTCCACTTTGTAGATGACAAAGGTCAGGCCCAGAGAGGTTGCCTGTCTTGGCCAAGGTCACCTGCCTGTCACCGAGTTGGAGCCAGCACCCAGCTCTCCTGCTCAGTCCAAGGCCCCCGGCACGCACTCTCGTCTCTGCTTTCCTTCAGACACACTTCAGTTGTAGGGGAACTAAACACTCCCTTGAGCATATGATCAAAATTAAGAAAACTCATCAACCAACTCAAGCTGAGCAGACAAATTAACTGGAAGTAATTGTGATATATAATTTGGTTGTAATTCACAGGCACAGACGTGAGCTGCTGGCTGGTCACCGAGAACCCTGCAAAGTGCTTTCGATAAGGTGCCCCTATCATAGGCTTGCCCACCTGACTTGCCCACCTGACTCCACCTGTCGGTCCATCCTGCCTCCTCCATATGCCCACCTGAGCTCATCGTATGCCACCTGTATGCCACTTAAGTGTATCCAGATGCCCACCTGACTTCACCTGTTTACACATCTGAGCTCATCTCTATCTTCACCTGACTTCACCTGCCCGCCCACTTCAAGCTGGTACCTGGAGACGCAAGGTGCCCAATCTTTAAGGCACTCGGTCCTCCTTCCTCACCCCTGTCGCCTTCCTTCACCCCTTTCTGCTCTGGGAAAATGCTGCGAGCTCCCACCTGAACCCACTTGTAGCTTACCACCCGCCCGTGAGCCTTCTTGCATCAGAGCCGGGGTCTCTCCAGAGCAGGAGCCCGACTCCACCGGGCCTCTGCCTGCACCTTTCCTTCCCGCAACCCAACACGCACGGCGGACGGGCTGCCAGCGGACGACTTCTGTCCTCACGGGGCTTCAACGATGGCTACGTTTCATGTGATCGTCCACAATGCTGATTTCTCTCGTAGCCTCAGAAGACTGTGGCGACCAGGTGCATCCCCTGGTCAATGCTGAAGGGAGCCGAGTAGCCGCGGCCTCTCAGGAGTGGCGCGCACAAGGTCACAGTCCCAGCTGGCGCCACGAGCCAGGCCAGCCCCATTCAGCAGCCCCAGAGCCGCTTAGCTGGCGGCCTGCAGCTCCCAGGACCGAGCCTCAGCCCCTTGCCTTGCCGTTCCAGGCCCTTCCTCTCTGACGCTTGCTCCATTTTGCAGATTTCGCTCTCCCCCGCCACCCCTCTGTGTCTACACCTTACCAAAGTGTCCCTCTGGCCCTGCTTCTCAAGTAAGCGAGCCTTTGTACACAAGCTCTTTGGATCGTTGTCTGGCCAACTCCTATTCATCCCTCAATGCCCAGCACAAATGTTACCTCTGTAGTGAGAAGCGTGCCAGGTGGGATCTGACCTCCTTCCATCACACAGTGCTCGGCACCCAGGAGGCACTCAACTAACTGGCCCTTTCCTAATGCCTTTTTTTTTTTTTGGATGAATCCAAGGAGAAGCTAATATTACTTAATGAAATGTATTCATTTTCTGAAAAGAGCTCCCCAGAAATGGTTGCTGAAAGGAAACCCATAATTTAGAAGGAAATTTCTCATTAATAGAGCCCTACTGACTTGTTACTATGTGTAGGCAACCAGCTCCTCACAGTGAGTCTCAGAGCCTGGAAGCGTGGTTTCTGTCCACTGCTCTAGCGCTTTAGCTGAGCTCACGGTTCAACCTTGCCCTTCCCAAGTCGCCACAGCCTAATACGCAGCTGTGCCCCAGTCATTAAAATCTTCTCTCTTCATGGAGATGTAACACCCCAACCCCGGAAAGGTGACAGTCCCAAATGCATCAATTCACAAGCCAGTGGAGCTTTTAAAAAAACTAATCTCTCAATTATGAACTCAGATCATTCATTTGTCAAATTGCTGGACAGAAGCAGAAACGTGAGACCGTTTACCTTTCTCACCACACAGCAAACAGTAGGCCATAATCACGTCAGCAGCCAGACAGGGCCGCCTGCTTGATTCGGCTCAGAAAACAAGGCGGGCGTGAGCTCACCTTCCCAGAGACGATGTGTAAACACCCTGGTTAATTCATGCGATAAACAAGAGCGAGGTCGGTGCTGTCCAATCCAGACGCGCCTGTGTGGCTGAGCAACCGTGGTCTCAATTTAACTTAACTGTAATTAATCTAAATTTAATTTTAAAAACTGACACTTGCTTCAGCTACTGGAAAACTCAAGTATCTTTGGAGCAACTCAGGCGGGTGAATCCACCTTTTCAACTGCAAATTTTATGATCTCTAAATATGGATCAAGTCTTTCCAATGAAAATTTAGAGGTTGAATCAAGATGCACTGTCAGAATAAAATAAAAACTGGATTTCAAAGAGTTAGCATGAGGAAGAGTGTCAAGGATCTCCTTGGTCACTTTTACATCAGTTATTCATTGACATGATAATACTGACTTTGATAAAATAAACTACTAAAATCAACTTTACTGTTTCTCCTTATGTTTCAAGTGCGGCTATTAGAAAATCTGAAATTCCGTATGTGGCTGGTGTGACATGTCTATGGACTGAGCTCCTTGGAACTGGGATGGGGAATGTGGACGGACACCTTCCTTTAACAAGAGAGCGGTTGCAGCAGGCTCTGGGGACTGATTCCCTCACCCAGGGTCTACAGCAGAGGCCTGGGATCCCCACTCCAGCTCCAGGACCTGCGGGGTGGGGCATCTCCCCAGGACCCCTCTGAGTGCCGTCTCTGTCTTGCCTCCCCCACTTGAAGGTCAGACAGCAGGACTCTCACACAACAGAAATGTGCATGGCTGGTCAGCCCGGGCTTGGGAAGAGCCACCCATGGACACAAGACAGCCACGCTTCCATCTTTATGAGACAAGCGAGTTGACAAGAAAGCCTCGCAGGACTGAAGTGCCCACTCTGGGTGCCCTAGAGGACAGCGGGCAGCAGCGTGGCCCAAAGCATCTTTCACACGAACACGACCGTCTCCTGCAACTCAGGCAATGAAGCTAGAGGTCCTCCTGCTGATGGGGACCGACTTTTACGAGTCCTGAGCCGGGGGAAAGGGCCCCTCCACCTCCTCAGTAAGTGACTGCCCTCCCTCCCATGTCTCTCTCTCCTTTAATGGGACACGGTCCAACCACTGCTCCACCCTGTCTTCGGCATCTCACATGTGGGTCAGGGCTATCGGGAATCACGATGACCAGCTTGCAGCTGGGGCAAGGGAGCTGGAGAATTTCATCTTACTCCTTAAGACCTGAATACAAACAACTCCCTGCTCCCCAAGTGAAGACATGTGTTTGGCTCTAAACATCCAAGCTCATGGTACCATTCCCGATGAGGACCCCTCCTCCCTCAGTCCATCCCTGTGGAGGGTAGGAAGGTCACCAAGGTCATCCGTGGAGAGAAGGGCGGGAAAGCCATCAGGTACATCCTGTTACAGGAGCCGTGAAGGAACAGATCCCCACTGAACTTGGCTTGTAGTCAAGCTTTCCTCACTCCCAGGCTTTGGAGAAAATGGGCTGAGAACAAGGAAACACACAAATAAGATCCAGTTGGCCCTGAGCAGCCATGAATTCAGGACCGGTGGATACAGAATTTGCAGATACTTGACCCGAGGATACAGAGGGCCAGCATCTGCACGTGGTCCTGGAACCAATTCCTCAAGGATGCCTAGGGACGACTGTAATTTCCAAACTCCAAGAGCACTTTGAAGAAAACGCAGCCATGCAAAAATGCTGGAAAGAAACAGGAGGAGAGGTCGGGGTCCATTTTAGACAGTTTTCTGCAAAAGTAAAACTTGGGAAGAGACAGAGAAAGGGCTGAGAAGGAGGGTCTGTGAGGACCTTGGAGATGATGGGCCCTGAGCAGAGGGAGTGAGTCGCAGTGAGGCAAGCCTGTGCTTTCCGGGCACAGCCAGCAGATCGTGGGACCCTGGTGAGCATGGGATACACAGCCCTGGGGGCCAGGGCAGCAGTGTGACCTTCATCCGGTTTGTGTTAGTTAAGGATTCAGAGGCCTGAAGCCACCGGGCGCTCGGCAGCTGTCAGCCTGGCTGGGGTGCTTATGTGGAGCTTCTAGTCAGATGCTTTGCAGGAAGACTTCGCTTTGGGGATGCCCCTGGTGGTCCAGGGGTTAAGAATCTGCCTGCCAATGCAGGGGACACAGGTTGGATCCCTGGTCTGGCATGTGGATCCCACATGCCACATGGCAGCCTGTGCACCTCACCGCCTGTACCCTGCAACGAGAGGCGCCGCCACGAGGAGACGGCCACCACTCACACCTGGAGGGAAGCCCCACTCACTGCAGCTGGAGAAAGCCCAAGTGCAGCACCCAGCACCCGGTACGGCCAATATTCAAAATAAACAAAGAAATAAAAATTGAAAAAAAGCAATTTGCCTTTGTCCTTGTAATTTCCTGAGGCTGGGATGGGCGTGCAACAAGAAACTAACAGAACTCTGCTTCTGCTCATTTGATCTGAAAAGTAAAGAAGAAATCGGCTTTCCTCCTAACTGGGTTGACAATGTGACTGTCATTCTACCTGCCTTGTCAGCCTCAGGGACCGAGGTCTTAGCTCTGTGACCTGTAGACACTGACTTGCCAAGAGGTGTCCCAGAATTTGACTGTATAAAGAAAGCACCCTTCACTAAGGGTGTAACGGGATGGGCACAGCGTGTGAACTTGCTGAAGTCAGATGAGTATTTCACAAGCAAGGGGCTTTCAAGAGCTGTTGAACTTGAAGATGAATTCTGAGTCTGTCTTTTACCGAAAGACGCAAGTTCCACGTGAGGACCGAAGGCAGGCTGGTCTCACTCCAAGGCTTACTTAGCTCGTATTTTCAAAAAGGAATCAACACAGGCAACTTACGCCCTCAAATCAAGAGCTGCTTGGATAATAAGTGAGAAAATCTCTCCTTTCCGAAGAGACTGGGGTTGAAGGAGGAGCACTTTGAAAATGGATGTTTGGCAGTATTTCCAATGTTATAAAAGGACGTGCACTGCTTATGAAATCTCTCAAAGGTGCAGACCTTACATTCTTGGAAACAAAAACACCTAGCCTGTGTCTAACCCTTCCAAAGGGGTTCAGCCTGTGTTTTAGCCCATTTGTTAAAAACATGAAAAATGCAACATTTCTCAGTGGGCTTGCTGTGCGGCACGGAGGGCTGGAAGGCTGTCCCCTTCCTGGGGGGCAGGATTCCCTCACTCTGGGGAGGAGACCTTGCCCCACTCCCAGCACTGGGAGAGAACGCTCATCCCCTGGGCCATCCACCCACTCAGCCTGCAGTCACAGGGGGAACAGGTGGATGGTCTGGGGCTCCAGGCCTGGCAAGGATGGCACCCACCATGAAGCTGACCAACACGGCGGCCCTGATCTCAGGGAGCAGACAGGCTGGTGGGAGACACAGAAGAGCCTCACTGTCCTTTCAAGAGACGGGACAGGAGCTCACAGGGCCCCGCGGAGGGACCAGGCCGGGTCAGGCTCCGGAAGGCTGCCCGGAGGAAGTGGTTTCTTCTGAGAGGACAGCTGAAGGTGTGCAGAGGGGGCTGAGAGGGGAGGATGCAGGGATCCCAGCCCCCAGGCTGGCCTGATGCGGTCAAGGCCTGACTTAAAGTCAGGGTCTAGAGCTCTGAAGGGGATGGTGGCAGGAGTCTCAGAGAGGGTGGAGCTCAAGTTTGGTTCTGGGGAGAAACGCTCCAGCCCAGGGGTGACAATCAGCCCTGCATGGTGACCTGTGGACACACCTTGCCAGGTCCTCCTGTTGTGGCTAGACCGCGCCCAGTGCCCGACGCTCCGGGTTCAGAGGCAGCCTCACCGCACTGGGTGAGGGAGGCTGAGAGGCCCCTGAAGAGCGGTGAAGGCACGGTCCATCACCGGCGGGACCCAGGAAGCCAGCTGGCTGGGCTCGGTCACAGGATAAGCTTCCACCACTGATGAGATTCACCATCAACACTGCCTGCGGGCTCAGGCGTGTCCGACTCTTGGCGGTCCCACAGATGGCAGCCCACCAGGCTCCTCTGTCCGTGGGATTTTCCCAGCAAGAATACTGGAGTGGGTTGCCATTTCCTTCTCCAAACTAACACTGGGTGAGCAAAACTTCATGCTGGGCCTCGTTTGAGGATGAGGCTTTGAAGTGGTCTGCCTAGGGGGACCACCCTAGGCAGATTCCCCACAATGAGTCCCGCTGGCTGGCACAGAACCCCCCTACCGCTGCCCCCAGCTCTCAGCCCAGGTCCCTCCTGTAGCCCTGCCCCACTCCCATCACTCCGACCATCTCCTGCCACTCCCTGCCGCTGCTTTCTCCTCCAACTCACCCTAGGCTGCTGTGACAGGTCCCCCGGTGCCCCCCATCTCCTTAACCTCAGATCCAGCCCAACCACCTGCAGGGGCCTGGCCTGTAGCTGCCATCGGGGTGACCGGAAGTTCCCGACCCAGGCTGGTCCCGGGTTCAGCTCTGCACCTTTGCCCTGGCCACGCGGACCCCTGGGATCCCTTCCCGACCCCCCGCCCGGCCCGAGTCTCCTCTGTCATGGTCTAGCTTCAAGGCTATCTTTCAAGGCTTCTCCGGCTACCAAAGACCTCTGCCCATGTCTGCCTCTTTCAAGCCTGGGTCTGCACCTGCTCCTCCTCCATGTCTGCAGAACCCAGCTCTAGGCCCAGAGGTGATGTGCAGAGAGCTTTTGCTGAAAAAAAAAAAAAAACTAACAGAACAAATAACGCAAAAGCTCTTTGCCATCTTCTCTGCTCCCTGAGCAAACAGGATGCATCATTTTCATAAATATGGGATGCTCCAGCTCAGGAGATGGGACCACTTGGCAAGATGCTTGTTAAAGCTGCAAGTGCAGATTTCCAGGGAAAGCAGCCCCAGCCTCGCCTCTGAGGTCTCCCTGAGCTGCCTTGGGATGCAAAGGGGGCGGTCGGCACCTGGGACCCAACCCTTCCTCCCAGCCAGTCTGCACACGAGGCAAGTAACCTCACTGCCTGGCTTGTTCAAACAAATCCTCTCAGGAATGTTGGCCTCATTATCAGTGCTCCCCCACCCTGCCCACCTTTGGAGGCTGGCTTCCTGCACCCGTGAAAACCTCGCCTTCTGGAAGGAAGCTGGAGCTTCCTGGGGACCGTAGGTACGGTGTCAAAGCTCGGCCAGTGTCGTGCAAACTGAAGCAAAGGACAGAAGGAGTGAGAGGAAAGGCACCTTCCAAGTCGCAGCGCCTCTCTGCATGCCCGTCCCTGCCGCTCACATCCCCAGGGACCCCACTGCCCTCCCTGTCTTCAGTAAAGCAGCAGGTGGTCCCACAGGGTGGTGAGGGGGGCTCAGAGATCAGATCCGCTCCCCCCGAGAACAGTGAAGAGTGGGGGACGTGGATGGGCCCGCTTTCTGGGGGTGCCTCCCCAGCCCGCACAGGAGGAGGACCAGGGTGGTGACTGGCAGCCCCCGCAGAGGGTGTTGCAGGGTCTGAGTTCTCGGAGCACCTGCAGAGCCTGGAGATGGCCCAGGGCTCCCCAATCTGTGGACACGCACGTTCGCTGCCCGCCTGTCCCGGGCTCCACCGGCCGCTGCTTTATGAGCCCATAAATCGGGATTCCACCAGAGGCAGGCCGCCTCTCATCCATTACTTACTGACATCCCCTCCGCAGCCATCGAAACCAAATTAATGAATTTCGCCCTCCCTCTGGCTGGCTTTATCAATAACACCTTAGACCAGGCAATCAGCATTTAGAACCGGGGTAGGATCTGGCAGGGGGGTGGAGGGCTGGTTTCATCCCTGTAGCAGCAAGCGCACCCCTCCCTCCTGGAAACAGGTTGCTTGCTCCAGTGCCCACCGGCAGAGCTGGAGAACAAAGCACCTTGTCCCCTCGGCTAATAGATCACCCCCATTGTCGTTAAAAGCCACATCCATCAGGGTGGGGACAAGGAGGTCCCAGAGTGGCTGCATCCATCCTGGAGCTCAGAAAGGACAATTTACTTGGCCGGGAGCTGTTAAGTGGCGCCTCGCTGGTTGTGTAACATATCATCCCACCCACCCTGGACCACTGCCCCGCGGTAGAGGGGATTGCCTTGTCCCCGCCTTGAGATGGGCTTGAGAAAGTCAAAATGACCTTGAGGAGCCTGGTAGAGTCTCCACAAAGGAAGGAGCATCCTGTTGTGTGTGCAAGACACACACCTCTTGCAAACGGAGCGCTCCCTCTGCGACGGCACGTCTGTGTGTCCGTGGGCTACGGACACGCGTAGCACTGTGTGTGTGTACACTCATGCCGGTGTATGACGCAGGAAGTGATGGATGGGGTGAAAGGTAGAGTCTTTGGCCAGGCAGAATCTTACAGCATCGGTTCGTCAAGCTCCAGCCTCACTCTCAGCAGCTGGGGGCTCCCTGTGTGACCGTCACCCTGGGGCGGCTCTGAGGCTGGAGAGTCTGGGTGGAGCCCCTCACCACACCCTGGGGCACCGGTTCCCTGGGGCGGTGGCGGGCAGAACCTGTGAAGCACTTCACCTGCTCTCTAATTTAAATAATTAGGGGAAACACTAATTAATTCATTAAATTTAAATAATCAGGGATAAATTCTAGACAATTTATGTAGACATTCTGCCCTCAAGGGGAGGGGGCCCCTTAGGTACGGGCTTCCCTTTTGAATGTGGGGAACTATACCCAGTATTTTGTAATAACCAATAAGGGCTTCCCTGGTGGCTCAGAGGGTAAAGCATCTGCCTGCGATGCAGGAGACCTGGGTTTGATCCTTGGGTCAGGAAGATCCACTGGAGATGGAAATGGCAACCCACTCCAGTACTCTTGCCTGGAAAATCCCTTGGATGGAGAAGCCTGATAGGCTACAGTCCATGGTGTCCCAAAGAGTGGGACACAACTGAGCAACTTCACTTTCACTTTCACGAGGGAGAAGAATCTGAAGGGGATGTGTATGTGTAACCAAGTCATTGTGCTGACCTAAAACTAACACCACAGTGTCAATCACCCACGTGGTGGTGCTGTTGCTGTCGGTCGCTCAGTCGTGTCTGACTCTTTGCTACCCTATGGACCACAGCCCACCAGGCTCCTCTGTCCCTGGGGATTCTTCAGGCAAGAATAGTGGAGTGGGTTCCCATGCCCTCCTCCAGGGCATCTTCGCAACCCAGGGATCAAACCCACATCTCCTGCATTGGCAGGTGGATCATTTACCACTGTGCCACCTGGGAAACCCCAGCTAGAATAAGGATATTAGGTAAAAACCAAGGAAATCTGAATACAGTGTTGAGTTTTGTTAATAACAACACATCAATATCAGTTGTTTATTTGTGACAGGTGTAC
The DNA here is from genome assembly GCF_023699985.2 of Odocoileus virginianus. Lineage (NCBI taxonomy): Eukaryota > Metazoa > Chordata > Mammalia > Artiodactyla > Cervidae > Odocoileus > Odocoileus virginianus. The sequence continues at coordinate 1,609,976 of NW_027224267.1, forward strand.
GGTACTAATCAGAGATGTTAATAACAGAGGAAGCTCTCTATAGTATCTATACAGATTTTCCTGTAAATTTAAAACTGCTACAAAATTCAAAACTAAAAAAATGCACTGAAAAATAACTGTGGGTGTTGAAACAGCAGTGTTGCGTCTGAAGCTAAGCTCGGGTGCTTCCTAGTTGGGGTGAGGGGTGGGGGTGACGGAGAAAGTCAACGCCCACCAGCCATCCATGGGCCCGTGGCTCCCAAAGACCCCACAGGGCAAGCTGGACCAGGTGATGGGGCCCCTGGTGGCTCAGATGGTAAAGAGTCTGCCTGCAGTGCGGGAGACTGGGGTTTGATCCCTGGGTCAGGAAGATCCCCTGGAGAAGGGAATGGCAACCCATTCCAGTATCCTTGCCTGGAAAACCCCATGGACAGAGGAGCCTGGCGGGCTACAGTTCATGGGATCACAAAGAGTCTGACACGACTGAGCAACTAACGCACACTATTGGCTGAACGACAGCATGCACGTCACTTCCTGACTGAGGGAGCCAAGAACCGAGTGGATTCAGGCTTTCTGAGCGGGGAATGGATTTGTGTTGAATGACTGAGACTTGTGGGTTGCTGGTCTGCACAGCAGCTGGTGTGAATCACTCCAAGTTCACCCGGCTCTGCCACCTCTCCTGGGCATTTCCCTCTGCATTAAATGGTGGTAAAGACAGGAATGTTAGGTGGTGCTCTGTAGGCTCAGTAAATGATAAGGGCCATCATCCTCACCATCACCATCATCATATTTTCACCATCTTCATCACCATCATCACTATCATCATACCATCACCATCATCACCACCATTATCATCACCATCATATATCTTCACCATTTTCACCATCTTCATCACTATCATCACCATCATCATATCTTCACCATCTTCATCACCATCATCATATCTCCACCATCTTCATCACCATCATCACCATCATCATGTTTCTACCATCTTCACAATCTTCATCACCATCATCTTATCTCCACCATCTTCACCATCTTCATCACCATCATCACCATCATATATCTTCACCATTTTCATCACCATCATCGCCAGTCCCTCATCATCGCTGTCATCACTTTCTGATGAAGATGCAGCCCATAGCCTTTGTCCTCAGCACAGGGCAAACCTCTCACCTTTCCATCAGCCTCTGAGCAGGGTGGGAGTTCCTGTCTTGGGGGCAGGCCAGGAAGCTGTTGCGAAACCATTCTTCTTTAGAGACTAGCTGTTCATTTCTAAAATCGTGTCTCATCGATCCTCCATCAGAGGAAACAAATGTGGCCTGAGCATGCAGGGTCCCCACAGGACCCAGAGACGTCAGGCAGCCCCTGCTCCACCCTCCGTCTGAACTCACGCAGCAAACAAATAAGCCTTCAGAGTGACATGACTTCAGAGCCTGCTGGGGTACTGCGTCATGATGGAAGGAGGGGCGGGCCACTCCCCAAGGTCAGCTCCTGTGATTAAGAGTGGGGAGGCTGCCGGGAAGTTGGGGTGTCCTCTCTTAACTATTGGGACCATTTGCTTCTTCTTTCTAGAATACTTCCTGTAATAGTCGCCGTGGTCATGGGTTCCCTTCTAGAAAGAGTTTCGTGCAGCCTGATGCTCCAGAGACCAGCGCAGGAGGAAGGCCTCAGGGGGAGCACTCCCTTCTCAGCAGGTGACCTCAGGCATCCCCCTCCCCTCCAGGGCCACAGCGTCCTCATTTGTGAAATGGGAACACCGCCACCCAGGACCAACGACACTGCGAGTGATGCGCCCAAATTCCTGCGTCGGAATCCTAACCCCCAGCACCCCGGGATGGGGCCTCATATGCAGACAGGGTCTTTACAGAGGGTGCCGAGGGGACAAGAAGTCACTGGATCTGGTGGGCCTGGATCCAACACCACTGGTGTCCTTATACACAGAGGCAACGTGAACACAGACGGACCCACAGGGAGGAGGCCGTGTGAAGACGGAGGCGGAGATCAGGGTGATGCTTCTAGACACCAAGGAACGGGCGATTGCCAGCAGACCCCCAGAAGCTGGGAGACGTGGGAAGGACCCTCCCCTGGAGCCTCAGGGTGAAAGTGTTAGTGAAACTGTTAGTTATTCAGTCATGTCCAACTCTTTGCGACCCCGTGGACTGCAGCCCGCTAGGCTCCTCTGTCCATGGGGATTCTCCAGGCAAGAACACTGGAGTGGGTAGCCATGCCCTCCTCCAGGGAATCTTCCCGACCCAGGGATCGAACCTGGGTCCCCTGCATTGCAGGCGGATTCTTTACCCTCTGAGCCACCAGGGAAGCCCAAGGAATGGCAGCGATTGCCAGGAGACCCCCAGAAGCTGGGAGAGGCAGGAAGGATCCTCCCCTGGAGCCTCGAGGGAGCAGAGAGCCCTGCCCACCCCTTGATTTTGGATTTCTGACCTCAAGACCATGAGAGAAGACATTTCTGCTGCTTACACCGCACTCCGTGGTGGTTTCTTACAGCAGCCCCAGGACATGAACAGAGGAGCCTGGCAACAAACAGCCCTGGTCTGCAGGCGGGCCGGCTTCCCTCTGCCTCCCACTCTCCTGCCCCTCCCGTCCCTGCTTCCTTTTCCTCCCCGCCGTGGCTGTTCCTGCGTGCCAGCTGTCCTGCAGGGGCGGGCACCTCGGCCACCGTGACAGACAGGGGCTGTAATAAACGCTCATTCACTGCCTAGCCCTGGCTTCCTCATCTGAACGACGAGGAGATGAGGGGATGTGGGGAGCACAGAGTCACCTACTTGTGGGCACCCCCTTCTCAGGAGGACCTCAGAGAGAGCTCTGTGCATGGCACCCGGCTCATTCTCACGGAACTATCAGCTCAGAGACAGGGGAACAGGGCAGGGGCTTCTTGGAGGAGGACATGGCCATCCGTGGTCCACCCCCCAAATGTCAGAGCCCCTCACGGACAGCTGCCCCTGACAGGGCCGTGAGGGTTGGCAGGGACTGGTCCAGTCACTCAGAGGATGCTCGGCCAAGTGAGGGGTCTACAAACGGTCCTCCTCGTTCCTGAGCGCCCTGCATTTTCCAGAATGCTCTGATGGATGAGGCTGCGTTCATTCATCAGGTATTCGTCATGTGCCTTCTTTCTGCTAAAGACAATTTCCCTGTTCCAGGGACACAGAAATGAAAAACCCATTGTTCTCACCATTGAAAGGTAACAATCCACTAACACAAGTGTTTTTTAAGGAGAGCATTTGCCGAGTGCCAACTCTGTTTGGGGAGACACAGTGCAGTTTCACATAATCATCTCTTTTCATCCTCGAGTGAAAGTCGCTCAGTCGTGTCCGACTTTTTGCGACCCCATGGACTACACAGTCCACAGAATTCTCCAGGCCAGAATACTGAAGTGGGTAGCCTTTCCCTTCTCCAGGGGATCTCCCCAAACCAGGGATTGAACCCAGGTTCCTTGCATTTACACTTGTGAATGAGGCTCAAAAGCTTGGATCTCCCCCCTTCATCCTTGAACCATCAAAGAAGAGAAGAGACAGAAAAATCTCCCATTCATGGATGGCAAACAGCCTCAGTCATGAGGCTTACCCAACTCCCCTGCCCTCAGCTGGACAGAGGACGGCAGAGATTTGAGGCCGGGTCCGCAGCCCCACAGCCATCCCTGTGCAGGACACTGCCGGCCAACAAGTTCTTAGCAAAGCAGAGAGACGAAACCTTCCCCTTGCCCACCGAGAAGTACCCTAAGAGCTTTAAGCTAATACCTAGTGTGGTTTCCTTGGTAGGTTTCTTTCTACTAAAGCACAAACACCAACTTGGGGGGAGAAAAAACAAAGAAGAAACATTATCAAATAAATTAAGCTGACACTTTACCTTTCATAAAGTAATTTCTAACAAGCACCATTTCACTGGAATCAGGATGTTTACATTTTAGCCGAATTGTTCCCACTTGCGTTGCTTAGCAATAGTCAAAAGCAACAAGGTGTCTCTATATTGACAACAGTTTAAAAAACGACCAGACAGTTTTGGATTCAAGAACACTGTGAGCGCACCTCAGATAAACAAGCCTGGATCAGTGCTGGCTTCGGAGAGAGAAGAAGCTCGTTCTGCGTAGACTAGAAACTGCAGGACCGAGCTTCTAGCAGAGCTGTGTATTAGAGGCAGTGAGCACCCTGTCAGTGGAAGTATGTAAGCAAAGGCAGATGGTGTCTGCTCAAGGAGCATCCTTCTGGGAGGGGACAGGGGCTGGTCAGACTCCCTTCCAAACCCTGGGGCTCAGGGAGAGTGCTTCCCCTCCCGGTCAGTGGTGACGCCCACCCAGTGGGAAGGGAAGAGCTCAAACTACAGAGGGAATAACCTCCAAGGACTTTGCTCCACATGAGGATGGTGAGATCTTTGGGGCCAGTCCCAGAAACTCCTGGACCGTCTGCTCTATGCTGCTGGCCCTGGACAGGTCACTTGCTCCCCTGAGACTCAGCTTTCTTGTTGGTCAAATGGAAGGATAGAGGCTCCAAGAGGGACAGTCGTCCTTGGTGTTGACTATCGCATTCCCAGTCCTGGGGGCAGGCATTCAATGACACACAGTAACTGTACACAATCCCTGAGCAGTGGGAGTGAGACGGAGCCCTCACGTCGAGCCTGCCCACGTGGGTCTCCCCTTGCAGGCCCACCCCCCACGCCTCCCTCAGCATGGACTGGGGGCGGCCCATCCGCAGTTCCTGCTCCTCTAGACCCGGGTTGTCAAACTGCCATCTGCTGCATGACTCTTGCCTACGGCCTGTTTTTGTGCAGATGGCGGAACTAAGAAGTCTTATCACATTTTTAAAGGGTTTTGTAATGGGCTGAATGTGTGTGCGTGTGTGTATGTGCATGTGCACTCAGTCGTGTCTGACTCTTTGCAACCCCATGGACTGTAGCCTGCCAGGGGACTTCCCAGGCAAGAATACTGGAGTGGGTTGCTCATTCCTCTCCCAGGGGATCTTCTTGACCCAGGGGTCAAACCTGTGTCTCCTGTGTCTCCTGCATTGACAGGAGGATTCTTTACCACTGAGCCACCTGGGAAATTCAGTGGGTTGAATAGGTCCCCCAAATGCACAGCCTTTCCATAGCCTCAGAATGGGACTGGATTTGGAAATAAGGTTTCCACAGGCATGATGAGTTAAAATGAGGTCATATTGGAGCAACATGCCGTGTGCGTGCTAAGTCACTTCAGTCGTGTCCAACTCTTTGTGACTCAGGCTCCTCTGTCTATGGAATTCTCCAGGCAAGAATACTGGAGTGGGTTGCCATTTCCTTCTCCAGGGGATCTTCCTGATCCAGGGATCGAACCTGTGTCTCCTGCATCTCCTGCATTGGCAGAAAGGTTCTTTACCACTAGATCACCCGGGAAGCCTGTACTGGAGCAGGCTGAGCCCTAAATCCAGTGGTCATGACCTTATAGGAGGGGGCAGGTTGAGACAGACACGCAGAGGAGGAGAAGCCATGTGATGACAGCAGAGACTGAGGGCTGTGGCCACAAGCCAAGGTTTGCTGACACCACCAGCAGCTGGAAGAGATGAAGAAGACTTTCTTCTCAGAGTCTGGAGGGCGCATGGCCCTACCAACACCTCAGTTCCAGGCTTCTGGCCTCCAGAGCTGTGCAAGAATACATTTCTCTAGTCTTTAAGCCACCCAGTTTGTGGTAATTTGTTATAGAAGCCAAGGGAACAAGTACTGGTTATATATTAGAACAACACAAATCAAAACAAAGAGAGTGAGAGAAATATGCAGTGGAGACCACGTGCGCCCCACAAAGCTATTACTATCCAATCTCTCACAGAAAAAGTTTGCCCACCTCTGTTCTTGAGTAAAACCAAGCTCACTATCTGCACCACAGCCTCAGAGCTTGCTGACCTCCCAGCCCCATCCTGGGCCACCTCCTCCTCTCTGCACCTGTGCCTCTGGCCCCAGGGCCTTTGCACATGCAACTGATCACAGCTGACCCACCACTTCCCCAGCCCAGCCCTCTCTTACCAGCTGCTCCCAAAGTGGGCCTAGAGCTTTGCTATGTGGTCAGAGGGATAATTAAATACAAGCAACAGTGAGTGATAGTTAAAATCGATGGTTAGTTGTAATTAATCAGGCAATTGTTGAGCCAATGCTTGCTCCTACCCTAGGCTGTCAACTCCATGAGGGAGGAGCTAAGCCATCAGTACCTGCCACAGTGCTCTGGGCAGATTAAGTAAGCCCTTTAGATACAGTTGTGGGAGGGAGGGAAGGAGTGGGGTGAGGGGGGAGGAAGGAGGAGGGACGGGGAGGGGGAGGAGAAGAGGAAGGAGGGAGGTGGTGGGGGAGAGAGGGAGGGAGTTAGTGAAAGTCGCTCAGTCATGTCTGACTCTGCCACCCCGTGTACTATACAGTCCATGGGATTCTGCAGGCCAGAATGCTGGAGTGGGTACTCATTGCCTTCTCCTGGGGATCTTCCCAACCCAGGGATCCAATAGGGGTCTCCTGCATCGCAGCTGGATTCTTTACCAGCTGAGCCACCAGGGAAGCCCCAGAGAGGGAGAGAGGGAGGAACCTAATTTCAGAAACTCTGAGTCTCAAAGCTGAAGCTCCAATACTTTGGCCACCTGATGGGAAGAACTGACTCACTGGAAAAGACCCTGATGCTGGGAAAGATTGAAGGCGGGAGGAGAAGGGGACGACAGAGGATGAGATGGTTGGATGGCATCACCAACTCGATGGACATGAGTTTGAGCAAGCTCTGAGAGATTGGTGAAAGACAGGGAGGCCTGGCGTGCTGCCGTCCGTGGGGTCACAGAGAGTCGGACGCGGCTGAGGGACTGGACAGCTACAGCAGCAACAACCGTGAATGTGGGCCTGATCCTGGCTTCCCGCCTGGCTGGAGACTCACCTGAGCCTCAGACTCGAGAGCTGCCTGGGGCTCTAGTTCCCAGGTCTTGATGGCTCTGTGGGACTGTATATGAGACGGAGCGAGTTTGAAGTGAGTGACAGGGGATGCCCACTCTGGTCCAGGCTCCCACGGGGCCCCCTTAAAAGAGGGAACATTTACCAGACACCAGCTGTTGTTTTGGGAGACAGGCATTAAGTCACCCTGACTTGGGCAAGGAAGGTGGAGGGTATGCAGTTAAAAATAAATGAATAAATAAATACACACACACACACACACACACACACACACACACACACACCCCTGAGGCAATCTGGGAGGGCTTCAGGGAGGAAGTGACATTTAAATTGTTCACCGGGTGGGCTGGGAATAAAAGCTAGACAAGAAGCAGAGTCTAAGGTCCTGTCCAAGTGCCCGCCCCTGCCAACCATTAACTGCTGTCTTGGAAAACAGCAGCCAAATCCACCTGGCTTTTCTCAGCCACTAACTAGAAGGCTTCACTTCGATCTTGTTTGGCAAACCTCCCTCCCGCTAACTACCAAGGCTGCATTTTTAACCCACTATGAGTCTGACTCCGATAAGGAAACAAGGGTCTGACTCTGAGAGATGATCAACATGCTTGCAGGGACTCATGACCAAGAGGACTAACATCAAAAGGAGACTGAGATACTCCCGCCCCTTGGCAGCAGGCCTGCGGAAGAGCCAGAAGGAGGTACCAGCTGGAAGGTCTCGGCTGGCAGCGGGGCTGCAAGTACCCCTGCCCTCACGGCTTCCTTCCTCCCTCTGAACCTGGCTGTGCCGGGGTGGGGGCAGGAAGAGCCCCGTGATTTTCAGGGTGCACAGTGTCCACCAGGCACTGCCCGGGATGCTGTACGTGGTGAATTCTCTCCTCCACTCCCCCCAGTGGCTCATGGAATGAGTGCTGGGATCCCCTCTTTAAAGGTGGGGGCCAAGCCACCTGCCACCAGGGAGTGGACACACAGCCTCCATCTGCCCCACCGCGGGGTCCACCTGCTTTCTTCCCACAACCACCCTCCCTCTACGCAAATGAATTGCCTTTCAGGTGAAGACCAACCATCACTCTCCCCTCCCCCTCCCGCCACCCTCAGCTGCCATGCGCTTCATGGCTCCTTGGACAGAGGAGTAAATAGACACAACCAGATCCAGACAGTCTGCCTGGAGCTCCCCAGTCCTGGCCCATCCAGACAGGGATGAGTGAAGCAGGACAAACAGATCAATAAAGGTAATAATTACGAGCCCTTTTGGTGGGCTCAGCCGGCAGCATCTTTCCTGCACATCTCAGCTGCCAGGATGGGAGCGTTTGTCAGACCATCACATGTCCTCGGAATCCCGGCCAGCCTTCTGCAGAGGCCTTCAGTCCCGTTGGCCTGTCACCAACGTGCATCAAAAGGACAGTCAGCCCCGCACCTGCTTCCTAACCAGAAGGGCTGGGAACCAACCCCAGCTCTATGGCATCTGCGGTACAGCCACAAGTTGCATCTCCTGACCACAAGTCACATCTCCTGACCACAGGTGATGGTGAATGTAGATGTTTTTAAGGTTACTGGGTACCAGCCGCTGGGCTAAGCCCTTGTGGGGGCAGCTTATTCCTCTCCTACAACCACCGGCGGGGAGGGCACTGCTTTCAGTCCCATTTTACAGATGAGGAGACTGAGGCACAGAGTGGATGGGAACTCTGAGATGGCACTGCAAGTTTCAACCCAGGCCGTTCGTCCTGTGACACCTCCCGAGGCCCTGAGATGTGGGTGGTGATCGCCTACCTGGGCCTTCCCCGTGCCATCCTTGGGCCTCTGCCTGTTAGAGACAGCCTGGTACCCAACCCCCGGGTGTTCCCTGGGCTCTAGAGTCCCCTGGGCATGCCCTGCCCTCTGTCAGTCATGACAGCGGCTCGGGGCGTCCACCAGGCTGGTGGCAGCTTCATTCCACTTCAATCCAGCTTCGCAGAACTGGACCAGGCACTAGACCATCTCACCAGAGTCAGAGATGAACCAGGCCTGGCCAGGTCTGTGCAGAGCTCACAGTGCCTGCAAGAGGGGCTCAGGGGGACACTGGTGGGTGCAGGGACCACCAGCCTTCATGGAGGAGGGGTCCGCAGGCTGGGCTTTGAGGACTGAGCTGAGTTCGGCAGGAAGGATGGGACAGTGAGTGCAGAGAGCCCCAGAGACCCACCTCCCCACCCGGCTGCTTGGATAGCAAGACACAGAGGAGAGATGGTTCCGAATGTGCAGAAACCGGGAAAACTGGTGCCAAGGTCAGGGGAGGAGTGACCCTTGGCTGACAAAAGGGTGAGGGCGGGGTGGGTCAGAGGAGGACAAGGCAGGGCCCTGAGGCTGAGTCCTGGGGGGCTACAGGAGGTCAGCCCAGAATCTCGGGGATGGGCTGGGGTGGGGGGTGATGAGGTATGTGTGGGGCCAGAGGACTCCCCTATGGAGTCTGCAAGCCAGTCCCACAGTGGCCAGGCCAGTCAGTATAGTCGCTTATTTGTGTCCAACTCTTTGTGACCCCACGGACTGCAGCACGCCAGGCCTCCCTGTCCATCACCAGCTCCCAGAGCTTGCTCAAACTCATGTCCATCGAGTCAGTGATGCCATCCAACCATCTCATCCTCTGTCATCCCCTTCTCCTCCTGCCTTCAATCTCTCCCAGCATCAGGGTCTTTTCAAATGAGTCAGTTCTTTGCATCAGGTGGCCAAAGTATTGGAGCTTCAGCTTCAGCATCAGTCCTTTCAGTGAATATTCAGGACTGATCTCCTTTAGGATGGACTGGTTGGATCTTCTTGCAGTCCAAGGGACTCTCAAGAGTCTTCTCCAACACCACAGTTCAAAAGCATCAGTTCTTTGGTGCTCAGCTTTCTTTATGGTCCAACTCTCACATCCATACATGACCACTGGAGAAACCATAGCTTTGACTAGACAGACCTTTGTTGGCAAAGTCAATGTCTCTGCTTTTTAATATGCTGTCTAGGTTGGTCATAACTTTCCTTCCAAGGAGTAAGCGTCTTTTAATTTCATGGCTGCAGTCACCATCTGCAGTGATTTTGGAGCCCCCCAAAAATAAAGTCTGTCACTGTTTCCACTGTTTCCCCATCTATTTCCCATGAAGTGATGGGACCGGATGCCATGATCTTAGTTTTCTGAATGTTGAGCTTTAAGCCAACTTTTTCACTTTCCTCTTTCACTTTCATCAAGAGGCGCTTTAGTTCTTCTTCACTTTCTGCCATAAATATGCTGTCCGGGGAAGATGCCAAACGTCCCTGCAGGCCCTGTGACAGGCAGGTGGGGCTACACTCACGCGAGCTCATGCCCAAGTCATGCTGCCAAAGGCCCAAGGCCACGGCCCCACTTGGGAGCTGGCTGCCCCTGCAGGTAGGCTCCGAGAGCTGAGTTCTTCCCCGTCGCCTGGGAGAGGGGTCCCCTCTCTGCGAGCGGCCAGTTCATCTGGTTTCCCTCAGTCTGAAGTTCCAGCCACAGGCTTGTGCCTGGGGCCACTTGGCGACCTTTGGAGACGTGTTCGGCCAACACCCGGGGCAGTAGTGCCCATGGCATCTAGCGCGTAGAGCCCAAGAATGCTCCTGAGGGCCTTGGAGTGCCCGGGACGGCGCCCTGCCTGCATCACAGGATCACCAGCCCGTGGCCACAGTGCCAAGGCTGAGAGCGCCAGTCCAAGGAAATGTCTCCAGAGGGCTTGTGTATCCCTCTGGCTCCCACTGAAGCATCTCTGGTCACCTTGGCCGGCTGGACAGGGAGTGCTCCAGCAGCCCAAGACAGTCTTGGGGAGGCGGGGGCTGTGGTCAGGTGCCAGGTCCCTCCTCCCTCCGCAGCCACCCTCTGCTGTGCTGCTGCAGGAGACCAGGGGCTCTTCCGGGGACCCATCTGGCTGGACCCTGTCTCCACTGCTTGTCTTCTCTGGGTCTGTGAGCAAGTCACCCGCCTCCCTGAGCCTCACTTTCCTTGTCTGATTGTAGAATGAAATGTGCTAATGATACAAAGTGCTTAGGATGTGGCCAACGGGAGCTACAAAGTAATGCTCAAAATTCTCCAAGCCAGGCCTCAACAGTACGTGAACCGTGAACTTCCAGATGTTCAAGCTAGCTTTAGAAAGGCAGAGGAACCAGAGATCAAATCGCCAACATCTGTTGGATCATCAAAGAAGCGAGAGAGTTCCAGAAAAACATCTACTTCTGCTTTATTGACTACACCAAAGCCTCTGACTGTGTGGATCACAACAAACTGTGGAAAATTCTTCAAGAGATGGGAATACCAGACCACCTGACCTGTCTCCTGAGAAACCTGTATACAGGTCAAGAAGCAACAGTTAGAACTGAACATGGAACAGCAGACTGGTTCCAAATCAGGAAAGAAATTATGTCAAGGCTATATATTGTCACCCTGCTTATTTAACTTATATGCAGAGTACATCATGAGAAATGCTGGGTTGGATGAAGCACAAGATGGAATCATAATTGCCGGGAGAGATATCAATAACTTCAGATATGCAGATGACACCACTCTTATGGCAGAAAATGAAGAGGAACTAAAGAGCCTCTTGAGGAAAGTGAAAGAGGAAAGTGAAAAAGTTGGCTTAAAACTCAACAATCAGAAAACCAAGGTCATGGCATCCGGTCCCATCACTTCATGGGAAATAGATGGGGAAACAGTAGAAACAGTTACAGACTTTATTTTTGGGGGGCTCCAAAATCACTGCAGATGGTGACTGCAGCCATGAAATTAAGACACTTACTCCTTGGAAGGAAAGTTATGACCAACCTAGACAGCATATTAAAAAGCAGAGACATTACTTTGCCAGCAAAGGTCTGTCTAGTCAAAGTTATGGTTTTTCCAGTAGTCATGTATGGATATGAGAGCTGGACTACAAAGAAAGCTGAGCACCAAAGAACTGATGCTTTTGAACTGTGGTGTTGGAGAAGACTCTTGAGAGTCCCTTGGACTGCAAGGAGATCCAACCAGTCCATCCTAAAGGAGATCAGTCCTGAATATTCATTGGAAGGACTGATGCTGAAGCTGAAGCTCCAATACTTTGGCCACCTGATGCAAAGAACTGACTCATTTGAAAAGACCCTGATGCTGGGAAAGATTGAAGGCAGGAGAAGGGGATGACAGAGGATGAGATGGTTGGATGGCATCACTGACTCGATGGACATGAGTTTGAGCAAGCTCTGGGAGTTGGTGATGGACAGGGAGGCCTGGCGTGCTGCAGTTGTGGGGTCGCAGAGTTGAACACGACTGAGCAACTGAACTGAACTGAACCAAACGGGAGCTACGCTTCATCCAACAGCAGCCACTGTGCTTCCAGCTCCAGTCCTTCCCTAAACAAGGCGTCACCAGGACTGGAGTGGGCGGGGGGGTGGGGGTGGCATCACATAGACCAGGGCTCAGCTCCAACCACCACCTCCTCCAGAGGAGCCCTGGGACCCCCTGTGCTTTTTCCAGAGGCATATGCAAAGCAAGGGGCTTTGAACGGCTCATCCATAGGAGGATGGACCCTTTCTAAATGTGCTTGACATGGGAAAAGCACTCGGTAAGTATTCATTGGGTGAACAAATGATTATCATTATGATAATAGAATCTAGCCCAGAGCAGTTAATCCAATTCTCAGGCTTCATGCTTGGCTATTAATCTCTATCTACTTAATCAGTGTGATGAAGAGTCCTCGCATTACCAGGATGCTCTACAGTCTGTAAAACACAGACAGTCTTCAAAGCCTTTTCTTTTTGTCATTTGTATCTAACAACAGGCAGAAGCCAGAACAGTGTCACCCACCCCAATTTACAGATGAATTAATTGAGGCTCAGATACGAGAAAAGATTTGCGTCCTCCACATCCCCGCCATCTGTCCAGTTGGGTGATGCATCTGAGGTCTGTGTAAGAGGAAGGAAGATGGAACGACCTCGAACACTCTCTGGGACAATGACTAATGGAGTGATTGATTGATTGATTCGCTGATTGAACTAAATGAGTGAATTCCGTGACTGTAAGGATATCAATGGTAAGTTTAATATACGGACAGTTTCGGGTCCCTGCAAACACTTATAAGCCCCAGTTTATTCATGCACCTTTGATAAACGAATGCAGTCTGTTCTTATCTACTCCTTGTCAATCCCCACCCCCAAGGTGAGCCCGACCCAAGCCCGGCATTTCACCCTCTGAACCATCACACAGGCACTTCTCGCCGGGATGCTGGGTAGCCTTTCTCCTTTTCAGTCTCTGAGTGACCCTTCAAAATCCTCACGAGCTATCCATTCTCTGGGAAGCCTCTCACCCAACTCCTGACCCCTACAGACGAGGCAGATTAAACTGCCCCTCCTCTGTGTGCCCATGGGAGGACTTCATTGTGACCACTGCCCCCCTTGCACGTCATATTTGCACACTTATCTCTCCATTGAGTGCAGAGTGCCTCAGTGGTAAACCTGGCAAGGGTGAAGAGGGAGAAATGGGGGATGGATGGATGGATGGAAACAGAAGGAAGAGATGGAGGGGGAGAGGGAAGATGTATAAGTGGATGGAAGGCTAGATGGATAGTTGGTGGATGAGCAGATGGATGGTGGGTGAGTAGGTGGGTGGTAAGTGGGTGGATGGATGGATGGGTGGGTGGATGGATGGAAAATCCAAGGAATGTATGGGTGAGTGGATAGGTGGATAGATGTGTGGACAAATGGATGGATGGGTATTGGGTGGATAGGTGGATAGGATGGATGGTGGTTGGATGGGTGGATAGATGGATGTTGGGCAGATGAGTGGATGGATGAGTGGATGAATAGATGGATGGATGGATGGAAAAGTCAATAGATGGATGGATGTGTGGATAAATGGATGGGTGCATGGATGGATGAACAGCAAACTCTGGAGCTTAATTGTGTGACTGTATGTTCTTGAACTCTTCTTCTTGTGAAGACTGGACTTGTGTAGATTTGCAATCAGCCTAGGACTAGGTCTTGGTCGCCCCTCTCTTTGCACAGTGTGTAGCTCAATCCATCAGCTGTGGACAAGGCATCTTCCTCTTTCGGCTCTCTATATCCCCTCTGGGAGAATTCGCCTGTGCCCAAGTTCTACCTGACACTTTCTACACAAGGGTCTCCAGCCCAACCCTTCCTCTAAGGTTCTCACTCACGCATCCAAATACCCTTGGACTTCTCAAGGTTCTCCAAAATCAACATGCCCCAGAGAAAATCCATTATTTTCACCACAAACCCACTCCTACCCCAGCACTTTCCCCTTCTGAGGTGTGACCCCATTGCTGAAGGCTGAAGACCACAGTCCAGACCTCCCTCACCCTTCACCTGGACAGAGGCAGTGGCCTCCACCTGGGTCTCCTCCTACCCCACCAGAGCAGACTTTTCAGATAGAACCTCAATGTTGGCATCCTCTGTTTAGCACCCTTTACTGGCTTCCATCTTTCTTGGGAGTCAATGACAGCTAGGATGTTAGTGGAGTGGGTAACACACAGACTGCTCCCAGAAGCCGTAGCCAATTTAGATGCATTCTTCACTAGTGGGCAATTGCTGTGCTAATTACCTGTGTGTGTGCATGCTCAGTTGCTCAGCCATGTCCCACTCTATGACCCTGTGGACTGTAGCCAGCCAGGCTCTTCTGTCCATGGAATTCTCCAGCAAGAGGACTGAGTGGGTTGCCACTTCCTCCTCCAGGGGATTTTCCTGACTCTTGTCTCCTGCATTTCCCTCACTGGCAGGCGAATTCTTTACCACTGCGACCCCTGGGAAGCCCATGCTAATTACAAGCCATCTCATCTATTCTTTTTGAACACCTTCCCCAGATGACTCTGCCTCTGCCAGCTTCCACCATGCTGGCCTTTCTCCAGCTCTCTCAGCCTCAGGACCTTTGCACCTGCTATTTCCTTCCCATTTTTCACCTGCTTAACTCCTGCTTTGCATCTTGGCTCAAGTGCCACTGTTGCAGGGAGAACTCCCCAGGACCCTCTACCAGAGAGACTTCTCTTTGTTTATTTTTTAAATGTACTTATTTGGCTGCAACGGGTGGTGGTTGCAGCCTGCTGGATCTTTTTGATGTGGTGCACGGGCTCAACAGAGCTAGCACAAGGGCTCCGGAGCGCAGGGGCTCAGCAGCCCCGCCACATGTGGGATCTCAGTTCCCTGACCAGGGGTCAAGCCCAAGTCCCCTGCATTGCAAGGTGGATTGTTTACCACTGGGCCAGCAGGGAAGTCCCTACCAGAGCAACTCTGAAAGCGACGTGCTCTAACACTGCATTTCCTCCACTAACAGTTTGACTCAGTGCCTCTATCCCTCGGGGGAGGAAAGCGTGGATGGAGTCTCTTTTGTTCCCTTTCTGATCTCCAGCGATAACCACCTGATGAATGAGTGAGAACCGTGTGTGCGTGTGTGTGTGTGTCAGTCACCCAGTCATGTCCAGCTCTTTGTGACCCCGTGGACTGTAGCCCACCAGGCTCCTCTGTCCATGGGATTCTCTAGGCAAGAATACTGGAGTGGGTAGCCTTTCCCTTCTCCAGGGGGTCTTCTCACCCCAAGGATTGAGCCCGGGTCTCCTGCAGTGCAGGTGGAGTCTTTACCATCTAAGCCACAACGGAAGCCTGAGAACTGGGTGCTTTCCCCAAATGCTGGCTTTGGCTGGCTTTGGGCACTGCTGAATGGACCCCCCTCCTCAGATCCTCCCCGCCACCTGCCTCCCCAGGGTGGTGGGGGCCCCCACTGTTTTCCTCTGGGTCCTGCCAGCCCACGCAGGTGTGTGGAGAGTCCTCATGGGTGTCTCCTAGCAAGCGCCATCAGAACACTGCCTGGTGTAAGCCATTCCCAGACAATTTCGAAGAGGATTATACCTAACTGCTCCTTGGGAAAGTAGCAATTAAAACGAGACAGGTTAATAGCGACCCACTCACACAGCCGGAGGTTCTGGAATGATCTGGCTCAGGCAATTACCATCACTTTAATGCCCAGGATGGGTTTATCCTGAAGGGGTCCTGGGCAGGCCATCTGCGTGTTTTGGATCTCAACTCGGGCTTCCAGGAGAGGCCTGAACAGGACACGCACCTGGACGACCCTTCATCCTCCTCGTGTGATGAGCATGGTGACTGGCCAGGCTGAGCACAAGACTCCAGCAGAGTCCTAGCTGGGATGTCGTCTCTGCATTTTCCCTGAGCCTTAGCACCTCACCCTCCAGGCACTTAGCTTGCGCCGCTCACACCTACCTCTACACACCTGTCCCCACACACCAGTGCATTTACATCATGCTGCCTTTCTCAAGTGCCCCAGTCCTTCTCTCTCGAGCGCCCCAGCCCGCCCCTCTCTCCCTGTGTGGCCAGCTCAGCCTGCCTGGTATTTCTCCTGGGCACCTGGCCTTCCTCACGCCTCCCACACTCTCTGCAAACCTCAACGCTGGCACATAACTCTGTGTCTCTGCCAGGTATCCGAATGCCCTGCTGTCTCCACAAGTGTGTGTAAGCGTTCAAGTTTTCCATCTCCTTCAAGATTTGACCTTTGTCTTGGAGAAAATCCTTCCTCATAACAGGGTCAGGAAAACATTCTCCTGCTTTATCTTCTAAGAGTTTTCCAGGTTTGCCTTCTCTGTACGAGTGCTTAATCCACTGGGAATGAATGATCTGTAGCGGGCGTGGGGTCGTTTCTGGTCAAGGGCATCACCAACTTCCCTGCCACCACTTAAAGTACGCCACCCCTTCCCCCGCCAACCACGGGCCTGAGGTTTCTGTACGTTATCTGCGTCTGTCTCCAGGCACCGGTTCGGTCACATCGGTCAACTTGGCTTTCCAGAACATGCCAATCGTTGTGATGATTCTGGGTATTTCCAGTGAAGCGAGGCACCCGCTCTGCCCTTCAGGCTGCTGAGGCTTCTTCGGCTGTTTTCGGTCCTCTGCTCCGTGACTTGTTGCTCAGTCGCTCAGTCGCGTCTGACTCCGCACCTGCAGCACCTGTTCATTTCCACATCGGCTGGTTAAGTTCAAACAAAACAAAACAGCCTCGAACCTACTGGTGTTTAATGCAGCAGTGCCTTGTCTCCAGATGTACTTGAAAAGAATTGACTTCTTTGCTAAACTGATTTTCCCCATCATCACAGTAGAGTCTTCCTTCACTGGCATCTTCTTAAATGTGTTTCAATAACATTCAATAATTTTGTCCATAAAAAACATGTCCTGAGGACAAGGCAGTCATCTTTTTCATCTTCCTATTTCCACATATTCTAAATAGTGTACCTCTAACCAGTTCCAGGGGGTTTGTCAAGTTAATTTGGGGACTTAAAACCTTAATGGCAGAATGTCTAGCAACAGAAAGTAGGCTGAAGCCGAGGTAGAAAGGGTTTGATGGGGGTTCCTTCTCCTGGTCCCTCTAATAATATAATGTCACTCACTGGTGTCATCTACTCACCCACAGTAACAAACATCTTTCACACTTTACAGCTTGCAAACCATCTTCAAGCTCACAGTATTCGGCCCTCCAACATCAGAGCCTATCAGGTGAGGAGCATTTTAAAGCAGGTGTGGTTCCCCCCAGACATCTTCCGTCCAGGGTCCGTCCCTCGCAGGAGGCTGAGTGCTCCCCTTGGAGGTTCAGGGACAAGGAGCCAGTGTCCACTTCATGGTCACGAGGGATGTGTGTTCACATTTGCCGTCTTGTTCTACACAGCTCCTGGCTGTGTCACGCACTTACGTCTTCTGCCACATTGTGGTTCTACTTGCATTTCTCTTCTCCAGCAATGTGAGCAATAAACTTCCTGATCCCTTTCAACAAAAGAGTCTTTAAAGTTTCTAAAAAGTATTCTTCAACTTACGTTTTCCCAACTACCAAAATAAGCAATGACGCATGGTTTTGGCGTCCGTCAATGTCTGGACCAGAGTCCAGAAGCTTCTTTTCCACTTTCATCTTCCTCCACTGACTTTCCCAACATAAGGCATGCATGCTGAGTCTCTTAAGTCATATCCAGCTCTTTGCGACCCCATGGACTGAAGCCTGCCAGGCTCCTCTGTCCATGGGATTCTCCAGGCAAGAATACTGGAGTGGGTTGCCATGCCCTCCTCCAGGGGATCTTCTTGACCCAGGGATCGAACCCGTGTCTCTTATGTCTCCTGCATTGGCAGGCAGGTTCTTTACCACTAGCACCACCTGGCAGGCCCAACACACATCATAGTCCTTATTAATATTAACCAGATTTTGGATGACAGCTTTTTCTTTCCAAAAAACTATATTTTTGACATGTGCACTTGGTTTCTCTCCAATGTCACAGCATCTCTTGAAGCTGAACCTGTTGTTTACCTGGCCTCAGTCCTGCTCCTGTGTTTCTATGCCAGACCTTCTCTGCCTTCAAAGCCCTGAGCTTAACTCAACCCTCTGCTGCCAGAATACCTTTTCTGGCATTTTCCTTTCAAGACAGATGCCTGGCCCTCTAAGTTAGATGCCTCTGTATTCCCTAAACCTACAAATGACAGCGGAGGTGCAGATAAATCCCGAGACCACAGTTTTTCTGTCCTTATCTGCAGACCCTGAAATTCATTCTATTATTTTGAAATGTAATATTAGAAAGCATGTCTGTAATGGCCTGCTTCTTATTCTTTCATAAAGAGCTTTTTTTTCTTGAGAAAAATGGCATTTTACCCTCATAATTAAAGAAAACAAGGCAGAAGGTGAGGTAGGCTTAACAAGCGCTTTTTTAAAAATTTCCTTCAAGAACTCGCCCTCTCCACCCAGCCCAACCTCATCTCTGATCACTGCTTCCAGTCCTGTCACTCTGAATTCTTATTTGAAAACACCCGTGGTTCTCAGGCTGGCCCTCTCTCCCCCCCGCTGCCTGGCATCTTCCTTCTTTTCTTTCTTAAAGCCTCTTCCTTCTTATGACCCTTTTGTCTCAAGCCTCTTTGTTGGTGAGAACCCCGTGATTCTGTTTCCCTGCTCTTTCGGGCCTCAGAAATGCCCTTCGCCAGTCATTGAAATTTTGGGATCTCACAAGTGTTCCTCAACCCCTCACTCCCATCCCACTACTTCCTCCTTCCTGGGAGCTGCATCTCATCACAGTCCCTTGTCCTAAGCATCCCCCTTCCATCCACAGTGACCGCCCTATGGGGACCGCGCACCCCAGGACGTCATCGCCCCACAACGGTCCCCACACCCCTTCCTGCCTTATAGGTTGTGTGAGCGCGGGGATTCAGGGTATCGGTGTGGCCGTGGGCGGGAGCCGCATGCCTTGGCCCAGACGCCCACCCAGCAGGGCTTTTGATGGGGGGTTTCCCAACCCCTTGCTGGTGGGCAGGGCTGCTCTGGTTCATGAACTTTCTGCTGAGTGGGAGCTCACAGGTCCTAGCTTACTCTCCGTCTCTGGCAGTTTATCTATGCTCCATCTTCCTGGTCAGTTTAGCAAGACCTTGAGAAAGCTGGGGCGGGAACAGACGCTGCTCTGTCCGAGAAATCAGTGCCATGGTCTGGAGATGCCCCGGCCCTGGTTTTATTTTTATTAAATAAAATAACATACTTTAATAAAACCCCAAGCAGGTTTGATTCTTTTGGCCACATAGTGCGGCATGTGGGGATCTTAGTTCCCTGACCAGGAACCAAACCTGCACGCTCTGTGCTATAAGTGTGGGATGTTAACCACCTGGGAAGTCCCAACCATCCAGGTTTTAGCACAAGATCACCCTCCTCGCCTTGGTGAAAAGTACCAGTGCCTGGGGGGAGCAAGGCTTCCAGGAGCAAGCCTTCCTGGAATCTTCACCTTCCACGCAGAGGCCAGAAATCCCAGTGATATCACACACGCTGCTGAAGACCCTTAGAAACTACTGTGCCGGACTCACATGGGCCCTCGCTCTAGGGGAGAAAAGATATGTATTTCTTTGCCCGACAACCACATTTTGTTAAAAGTATCGCAGGACTTTGGAGGACATATAACGGCTGATTTATGTAGGACAAATAACTATTTAATTGCTGTCTAATTACATGACAATTAGAATTCCTATCGCGGCCATGTCCTTAGGTATCTATTTATGGGCTGCGTGAGGCCGTTACAGTGCCCGCAGCCATTAAGAACACCAGGAACTGCAGAGCGGGCAGGGCTGCCGGCTACAGAGCATAATTACCCATGTAATGATTCTCCTATACCCGAGTAATTACAGGCTGGTATTATTTGTGTATTACCATTTATTCACACACCTAATCACAGTCTCCTTTCACAAACTGGGACCCGGCCCAGGAAGCGCTGTTCAATTTTTTAAAATAACATAAAAGTCATCTGATGAGCAGCTTGGCCATCGGGCTGCCTTGTGTTCCCAAGGGGAGGCGGCCAGCGTCTGCAGGGAGGGAGCTGGGAATCCAAACCTGACACCAAGTTCATCGTGGCAAAGCCCACCCCGTCCGACCGTGACCCAAGAGACAGAAGGACGCTGCCCTGGGCACGGTGCCCACTTGGGTGGGCTCTTTGCTGCTCCATGGGGCTGTGGCCTCTGCCTGGTGCCTCTCTGCAGGTCGTGGCCCTTGTCACCCTCTAGTCCAGCACATATGACCCACCCTGTGTTAGGACTGCCCATTTCCATGTCTGTTGGCTCTCCTGGGCTTTGAAACTCACCATGGCCGGGGCCTAGAGGGGCTTTACTGTTTTTTGGTAGCGTGTGGGGTTGAATTCTGAGCCAGAGTAGGGGGTCACTGTGTACCCACTGAACCAGGATGGAGGGACAGGCCCCACAGAACTTCTGACCCAGGAATCCCATTTATAAAAGCAATCATTTCTCGGGGTGGGAAGGGGTGGTGATGTTCTGAGACATGCACACAAGTGATATCAAAGGTATTTTCCCTTGAGAATTTCAGTCCCATTTTTTACAGCTCTATCCAGCATCTCTTAAATAGCCAGCTCAAAGTAACTGAGGGGGTGACCCAAAAACCTCAGGAACAGGGTAGTAGGAAAGAGGGGCCAAGTCCTGGGCAGTCGCTACACCTGTTAGTGCAATTGACAGAGCTCAGCCTTGAATCAGGCATCCCAGGCTGCCTCCCGCATTGTGAGGAGGAGTTGCTGTCTCCTGTCACCACCAGCCCCACGCCCCAGCCCTGCCCATCAGCAGATTCATGTTGGTGCTACATTCGACTCACCCCAGGCTTTGAGAACCAACCCTAGAACTCACTCTCTCTGTCCATCCCATCTCGCCTTTCACAGCCAGCTTCCCTGTGCCCCCAGCGCTGGAGCTGATGTGTATGCTCTAGTCAGTCCCCAGGGGCCTGTGACGTGGTTGTCCTGGGCGGGCCTGGGGGCAAAGATGGGTAAGACATGGTGTGGGCCCTGGAGGAGTCTTTGCCCATCTGGGGAAGATGGCTGAGACGCACCCCGATGACGAGCTCTGTGCAGGCAGTGGGCTGTGGGCATGCGTAGGAAGGAACAGGCATTAATTGAGCACCTACTATACACCTGGCTGGGTGCTGGGCCCTTCCTAAGCTTGATCATAGTCTTCCCTTCCTGTGCAGAGAACAGGCCCCATTGAGGACACAGGGTCTCAGGAGGCCAGTGGCTGCCAAAATTCACCCCACAGCGGCGAGAGCAGAGGAAGGGACCACTGACAGGTAGATTATCAATGCCTTCCGTTCTGGCCTGGGTTCAGGGCCTGCTGGCATGGGGGCCCCCCTCCCCCAGCTCCTCACCCAAAGCCCCCCAGCTCCACTGGGGTCCACATCTGGAACACTGTGGGCAGGGCTCTTCCAGAGGAAGGCAAGCTGGCTGAAAAGTCTAGCTGTGAGGTCTTTCTTTCAAGCTAAAAATATACACTTACTGCTGTGTTTAAAGAGACAGGAAGAGAGAGTTGGAGGCTTGAAAGAAAAAATCCTCAAAAAAGGAATGACTTTTTAAACAGTATAGTTAGAAGTGATTCAACAGGAACAACATCAGTAAATGCTGGTGGACATGGGCACAAACCTGCCCTAGCTTCTACCTGCTCTTATGAAATCTCACTTACCTGGCTGGAGACTCATCTTTCCCTCACTGTATTCCATTCTGGCTGGGCTGACCCCTTCCTCTCAGAGAACACATGACCAGACCTGGCCAATCAGAGCACAAGTTCCCTCTGGCCACACCCACTGCTTCAGGAACAGGTCTCATGATCCCAGCCCAGCCAATGAGAGTCTTCCCTGGGTTCTGCATTGAAACTACTTGGAAAAGGACCCCTGCCCCTTCTGAGACCGTGGTGCTACAGATCATATGTGTCTGGGGTGGCCAGAGGTCATCTGTTCTGCCAAACAGCCAAATTGTGCCTAGGACTGAAGTTTGGCTCCAGGAGAGCAAAGTTAAGAAGTAGGGAGACAGACACTGAGTCCTAATGTCACTATTAAAGGTCCTGGATCAAGCTGTGCCTGAAGGAAGATCTACCCTTGGTCTTCACAGTTACATAGGCCAATATGTTGCTCTTCCTGTTTGAGTGACTTCATATTACTTGCAATCAAATTAGTCCTGACTAATACAGCATGGGGGAGGGGGAGGGCAGGCATTTATTTGGTGGCTGATTTGTCAGAGGAAGTCAACTAGAACAGAAGACACTAGAAATGGAAGGCCCCTCAGATGTCACATACAGACAGCTGCCATGCGACATGGGAGCTGCCACTCCGTCACTCTGACACCCAAGCCTGACACCACGGACTGGTCAGACCTCCTTCCCACTGTATGTATCCCCAAATCCTTCCCATAAAGACTTCCAGGGAATGATGTAGGCAGGGGTGATGTCCAACTCGCGTCTAGCTCAGAGGGAGGCGAAGCGGCTTGTCCCAGCCTCCCTGCTAATCTAATCCCTGAAAGTACAAGAGACACTTCTTCCTTGGATTTATATCTTCCCTTGTGTCTAACGATTTCTCAGCCACAGCTCTTGGATAAGCCACATGACTTGTGAGATTCCTGGAAACCAGAGTATTTGTATATAAGGGGAGGAAGGGCATGGCTGTAAATTATAGCACAACTGCCAAAGCTGGGTGACAGGCAGATACTGAAAACAGGTCTACAGAGCACTTGCCCTGGGCTTCCCTCCGCTGGCCCTCCACTCGCCCTGCGCCCCCACAGAGCCGGGAGGCAGGGTGGGCATGGTAAGAACCCCTGCCCGGGTGGGGTCCTGCTGAGCCACGCCTGCGCACCACCCTGACCCCGAAGCATCACTCCATCTCTCTGAGCTGCAGGCTGCTCATCTGTCCGTGGATGCGTGTGGCTCAGCCCCTATGTGGCTTCAGCGCGTAACAGTTCGTGTCACCGACACTGCTCCTGGGATCGCCAACGGGATCCGTGCCCCACCCCACACCCAGCACCCCAGAAATCACCTTGCTGAATCTTCACAGAAACCCCCCTGATGACAGCGCCCACTTCACCAGCCAGGCTCAGAGGGGCTCAGGACATTTTCCCATGTCCCAGTTCTGCCTGGACCACTTGTGTCTCCACTGCCAGGATGTCAGGGGGCCTCACCTTCCTCTCCCCAGGGCTGCTGTAAATGCCTGCTGCCTGCACCAGCACCATCAGGCCCGTCATCACCACCAGCGTCCCCACAGACACACGCCTGCCCACTGTCCTTCATCCAGGACCGCACATTGCAAAGCTCCTTCCATTCCGAGGAGAAGCCCTTGAACCCTCACCCCAGTGGCAATGAGACCAAAAGGGTAAGCTGCCCTGGGGCCCCAGGGAACCCCATGGTGCTGGCTCTCCACAAGCACAGACACGGTGGTGTTCCCAGTCCCCACCAACTCGGGGGCCTCGGGACCCCAGGACCCTGGGGCCCTAGTGCCTGAGCTCTCCGCGGTTGCTGTGGCCGATTACTACAGTCTCATAACTTATAATATCACAGGTGTATTGTCTTCAGTTCTGGAGGTCTGAGTCCAGATGCGGGCAGGGCTGGTTCCTTTCTGGAGACTCCAGGGGAGAATCCACTCCCAGCCTTTCCCAGCTCCTAGAGGAGGCTGCCGTCCTTGGCTCGCGGACCCTCCCATCTTCAAAGCCAGCAGCATAACACCTTCCAGTCTCCTGGTTCCCTCCTCTCCTGACTACCCCCAGCCCTCCCATCCTGTGACCATCTGCTCCCCTTGTTGCATCTCCTCCTCTAATCCTCCTGCCTCCTCTTATAAGGATTACTGTGACAACAGGGATTATCCAGGATAATCGCCCAACCTCAAGATTCTTAGCTTAATCACCTCTGCACAGTCCTCTTGGCCAAGAGAGGTAAGGTATTCACAGGTCTTGAGGATTAGGGCGTGGACATCTTTGGGGGTCATTTTTTGGCCCTAGCAAGGGAATGGAGAGGTGCTGCCTGTCCTAAGCACTTTAGGAGAGGCGGGACTCAGGAGCATGCACGCTGAGCGAGAGGAACATGGGGAAGCGCCTGAGCTGGAAGGGAGCGCCCCTTCTGATGGCCAGTTGGTCAGCAGGCAGAAGCCTCTGGGCATGAGATGAGGCTGGGAGGCAGACAGCCTGGGTTTCACATGGAGAAATATAGAAGGCCAGGTGCCCCGGCAGAGCTGAGCTCTGGAAGCTGAGGAACGCAGGTCGGAGGGGACAGGAGTTGTGAGGCGGCCACTGGGGTGAACCCGGCAAGAGGAAGGGTGGCAGAGGAGATGGAGAAAGGCCCCGGGCACCCACGAGCATCCACGATGGCGGGGTGTGGAGGGTACGGAAGATGGCAGTGCTAACGACCACCCTCAGGGTTCTGCTTATGTGCCCGAGGGGACAAAGGGCTGGAGACGACCAGCTGACACATCACAGCAGGAGTCGATTGTGTGGCCTTGAGGTAGAGCCACGGTGGTGGTTTGGGGAGGTGGGGACCCAGTATTGGTGCTAAATAAATGAATAAATAAAAGATAGCAGAAGCTGGAGGCACTCTTATTTATCCAGGGCCTCCTCGTTGAGATCAGGTTTTCCCCCACACAGAAATCACGTTCAATTTTAAGCCGTTTTTACCAGGCTACGACCCGTCAAGCTTCCTAACAGCCCACACTGCACAAGGACAAATGCTTTGCCTTTCTCTATTTTCTGAGCGTTTGTCTTTGAAGGGGAGAGACGAAATTCAGGCTGCGGCCAACAGCTGATCAGAAGCAGTTTTCTCAAGCGCCGGTTCTCAATGGGGCAGCTGAGCAGGAGCACCAAGGGGAGCAAGGATGAGGCCGTGCTCCTCAGGAGGCTCACACCAGGGTCCTCAGCCCGGGGGCACCATCTCCTCCGCCACCGGCTGCACAGGGTCAGCACTGACCCAGGAGGCTCACGTCAGGGTCCTCAGCCCGGGGGCACCATCTCCTCCACCACCGGCTGCACAGGGCTCAGCCACTGACCCAGGAGGCTCACGCCAGGGCCCTCAGCCCAGGGCCACCATCTCCTCCACCACCGGCTGCACAGGGCTCAGCCACTGACCCAGGAGGCTCACGCCAGGGCCCTCAGCCCGGGGCCACCATCTCCTCCGCCACCGGCTGCACAGGGCTCAGCACTGACCCAGGAGGCTCACGTCAGGGCCCTCAGCCCGGGGGCACCATCTCCTCCGCCACCGGCTGCACAGGGCTCAGCCACTGACCCAGGAGGCTCACGCCAGGGCCCTCAGCCCGGGGGCACCATCTCCTCCGCCACCGGCTGCACAGGGCTCAGCCACTGACCTTCAGTGCCTCGCGGCGTGCTCTCTCTGCGTGCGGGGGTCCCCTCGGCAGCCCTGGGGCACTAGAGAATAAACCATCGCATCCTCTCCCACCTGAAGGACAGCACTGTCCATCATGTCCCGCGTCTGGAGCCAGCCAGGGCTTCCATCACCACAATGGAGGCCACATCCAATGTGGAGACACAGGGCCTCAATGGGCTGGTGGGGGGGGGGTGTCTACACCACCCACGAAGAGAAAGGAGCTTTTCCACTCCAGGGCTCCCTCTGGGCAGGCTGGCAGTGCAGCTGAGCAATGCCCCCCTTTCTGGCACCCGAGATAGGGGAGAAACTCAGGGCCAAGAGGGAGGCAGTCCCTGGATTGAGCGTCCACTCCCCGTCGGCCGACCTGGAGTCCAAGACTCTCAAGGTGTCTGAGCTCCGTGGGATGGTGATCAACTGCCTCCCAAGGGCTCTGAGATGTGGCAATACTGGTTCTGGGCCAGCCAAGGATGCACACCCTGGTTTGCTCTGAAGGCAGAGCCACCCAAAGCCTTTAATTTATCAAGGGAGGCCGGCAGGTCCAGCAAACATTAGGGCCTCCCAGGGCCTGCAGCAGTGAAAGAGTAGACTCATGCAATGTGGGCCCCCGAGAGTCGTGCTCACCACCCTGTCACCTCACCCGTGGGCCCCTGTTTTCTCATCTCTAACGTGGTGGCCACAATCACTGCCTTGGGGATGCTGCTGTGCCCTTGGGCGACTCCCAGTGGCTCCCAGCCCAGCCTCTCTCCCCCTCACTCCACCAGCCTGGAACGATAGACACGTGAGCGTGGGGAAAACTGAGTGGAACACCACAGGTGTGCACTGGGAGGTCCCTGGAACCTGTGAACCTGGATGGAGTCCCTGACACACAGGTGGGCAGTCACTGAGATGTGCCTGGATGGCCTTTTTGATGGACTCTAGTTGAGTTTTGATTGTGGCTTTTGGGGTCTTAGACTCTGCATCACCTGCAGAAGACAGAATAAATCCAGGATCCCTTTCCTTCTCTGTTTATTAGCTCCAGAGGCCAGAGCCCAGGAGGCATGTTTTCTGAGAAGGCTTTTTTCCCTTTCTCTCCTCTCTTCCAGCAATAATCTACTGGCTTCAGGAGGGCATCATTTTCCACGCATTAGCTGGAGATTTGAGGGCTTCACTCCATGTCTGATATGGAAGCTCTGCGCACCATCAGGCCCAATTGAGCTATTTTTCTCCTGGATGGGACGGGATGCCTGGTGCTCCAGGGAGATGGAGACCATCGCTGATTGGAAGCGAAGGCCTGTTTACCTCTAGTGTACTTCCCCCTGCCCTGCAGGCCCTAAAAGCTGGCTTGTTTTCCTCCAGGCAGGGGCTTCCACTCCTGGTAACTGATCTCTGGGATCTGGCACCAAGCCGGGGCAGGGGGTGATGCCTGGGGGCCACAGGGGAATTCCAGGAGCCTTGACTTTGTTCTCAGAGAGCCAAGGGGGGTGGGGATGAATACACCAACCCACCTGCGTCATCTTGTATGCTGAGGCTGACCAGAGAACTCTGGAACAGGAAAGAGGCCTGGGAGGCCTGTCCAGGCTAAGGGGGGGCCCCCTGAGAGATCCCCCCACACAATCAGAACTGCAGTGGGCACACATGACTGTTCTGTACCATGAGCCCTGATCACTGTCTCCCGCCAACCTGAGAGCATCCTGGGCATCACCTCTGGATGCCATAGGCCAGTGGACTCAGCTTTCCCATCCTGGGCTCGTAATACTCCCCCTAAGGTCTGCTGCTTCTCCAGGGCCCTCCCGTGTCCCTGGTAACCCACTGCTCATACCAGAAGGCTGGGGCATCATCTAAACACAAGACATCTCCTGACTGTGTCCTTGTCTTCCCCGTGAACCTGCCCACCTCAGTTCAGCCTCTTTATCACTCAGCTGGACCCCACCAGTGTGGAGCCAGATGGATGCCCATTATATGGCTGGATGAGTGAACGGATGGGTGGGTGGGGAATGGATAGATGGATGGGTGGGTGTTGAATGGATAGATGCGTGGCTGGATGAATGGATGGATGGGTGGGTAGGTGGGCAGGTAGATGAGTGAAGAGTGGTTTTCCCTCAGTCCATTCTAGTCTCCCCACCACAGCAAAAGAGCTTTCTTAAAAAAAAAAAAAAACAGGCAAACCAGCACATCTGATCTCATCCTGAGGACTCCTCGCCTGGAGAGTGCTCTCTGGGCATGCCTCACGTTGCAAGCCTGCAGGAGCGCAGGGCACCATGAACTCTCCCTGGGAGGCAAGCATCTCCAGCAGACCTGCCCACCTCCTGCCCCAGAGAACCAATGCCGCACGCCCAGCCCCTTCGCTGGTGGAGCACACTCACTCCAAGGGAGCACCTGCTGGCTGCTGAGGGCTCCTCGTGGAGGGGGCAGCCCCGGTCGGGCACAGACCCGAGAGGCAGCCTGAGGGTGAGCACCGCACACAGGGTGTCACACCGGGGTGCCCACATCCCTGTACTGTATCAGGACACAGACACGGGCGTGGCCAGCTCTGCAGCTGCCCAGGACGGGCGCAGACACCCCTGAGCTTGCCTCCTGAAGCTCAGTGTGCATCTCAAGCCCATTTCCTGACAACAAGGAGATGGTGGGTCCCCCCAGGTTGATGGGAGGACACAGCAGGGGTCCAGGCTCAGGCCTGACAGTACCATCAGAAAGACGTGGAGTGATGGGGTTGGTCCTCCCAGAGTCCCCGCGGCGCAGGCACTGTGCCCACAGGCCACGTACTGGCCTGGCTCGGTGGAAGGGCACTAGCCCCTGGTGCTGTCCAACACAGACACAGCATCCTTACCACAGGGGCCAGCATGGTGCTACCCTGTGCATTATTTCCTGTGATCCCCAAATTACACCTCAGATAGCCAGGACGGGGAGATGTTGGCATGTGAACCCCCTCAAGCCGGGACCCCCCCCAACTCTGTGCCTCGGCCCTTTCTGGTCAGATGCTTCTGCAGAACAGGGAGATGCTGGTCAACACTCCGGGAGAAGATTTCAAAGCTATAGTCACACAACCCATCTCAATGAGAGGAGGAACAAAATGAAGGCCTTGATGCTAAACACACTGGAGCATACCCGGGCTTCTTTAAAACACTGGAGCGTACCTGGGCTTCCAAGCTCCAGGAAACAACCTCTGATTGACCATCCGGCATGGGGGTGGGGGGGGGGTGTGCAGCAGTCATGCCTCGGGTCTGCTGCTCTTCATGTGGGCAGGTCAGACAGAGATCGCCCCACCTCGGAGTCCTCTGAGTGACAGCAGGAGGGTCTGTGAACGGCCAAGGCCATGGGACGGGGCTCACCTCGGCTCCCTCCTGAGGACAGACCCCCACCATGCACTGTGGAGGCCAAAATGAAAAACAAGACCAGGGAGCTGAGCCAGGAGATCAGGGGAGAAGGGGGCGGGGCTCATGCCAGAAAAGGGCGGAGCCTCCACAGCAGGGAGGGGGCGGGGCCTCCAGGTAAGTGGGCGGGGCGTGCATTCCAGGATGGGGCGGGGTCTCTACAGCGAGAAGGGTCTCTATACCAGAGAGAGGGCTCAGAGTTGGAGACCAGGATTGGGAGAAAAGGCCAAGGAACCCCAAGTATTTGAGGAGAGATAGAGACAGAGGGTGGAGAAGGACATGGCAACCCACTCCAGTGTTCTTGCCTGGGAAACCCCATGGACAGAGGAGCCTGGCTGGCTACAGTCCTTGGGGTCGCAAAGAGTCGGACTCGACCGAAGCCACAAAACAACTGTTAACAAGAGACAGAGGCAGATATGGAGAGACAGAGCGTGCCTATTACCTGTCCTACACATGTGTCCTTAGAGAAGACCCTGGACCTGTTGGTTCCTTCCCCTGTGAGATGATATACAAGCCCTTACTTTAAAGGGGGTTGCAGGGATCAGAGGTAGCGTACATAAAAGTCCTCATAGGAGGCCTGGTACATCAAGAGCCTTCAGAACTCGGGCCATTCTTCAGGACGACTGGTCTCTTCCCAACCATGGTTTGCACTCTGTGACACCGAGTTTCTCTAAGGAGAAATTTTTGGCCTGATTCATTTCCACCCTGAGTGCTTGGGTCGTGGCAGTTTCTCAGGACGTCTCGGGTGAGTGAGCAGAATGAACAAGTAGATGAATTGATGGAGATCTTGTCCTGACCCCGTGCTTCCCAAATGAGGAGCCACCCCTGGTGGCTGGGCCAGGGGTCCTGAGGTTTAAAACCAGAGCCTTCTCCTGGGTCATCAGGTTAACAGAGATTTTTTTGTTGAAACTGTGTGTCTCTATGTGTGATTTAAGCATTCAAACCAGCGCTGATACATCATGAAGTAAAGTGAAAATTCACATGAATTTTTAATATAAACCATGACACTTGAAAGCAATTGCGTGCCCTGACCGGCTCCCCCTGGGCTGTGACTACACACCCTCTCGCCCTGCCAAGGGGTTCTCCGGGCCAAGTCAGAAACACGCTGCTAATCCAAAGCTAAATCAGGAATTCAGACAGCACAGAAGGCATACGGGGATGCTGAGGGATCCTAGGGGCCCCCGGGGTCTCAGGTCATGCCGTGACAATGGTAGAATGTCGTGCCCATGGGCATCCAGGCGGGAGCTTTGGTTATACTACCGGCAAGACAAAAATAAAAGGATATTCATTTTGTAAGACAGGTTGCAAAGTGGTCTCTTAAGGAACTATACAGTGCTGCTTAGTCTGTAATTGTTGCTAAATGGACTCCTAATAGCATTCACATCTTCCTGTAAAACCTATCCATTGCCGGTAACTGGAGAGGTAGACCCTCCACTCACGCTCATGCCGGCGCCCCTGCGAATAAAGGACCCGATCTTTTTCCAGATCAGACTCACGCTGGGGTAAACCTCTTACACTGGAAGGGCTCACTTTGGGCCCTGTTCTTATTCCTCCCACACAAATGCAGCAGCAGGAGACATGCGGTTTCCCAGGGCTCCACCAGAGTCTCAAAGATTCAAGAAGGTTTGCACTGTCTGTCCAGCTCACCTCCCTATTCCAGTGCCCAGCTAGGTGTTTAATCTGCATCTGGTATCTGCACCATGCAGTAGGTACTTAAACTACATCTGGTATCTGTACCACATAGTAGGCGCTTCATCTGAATCTGATAAGATTGGACCAAGGGTTCTCCCTCTCCAGCACCAAGCATGTCGCCTGGTGCATAGTAGAACCTCAACCCACATCAGCAGCATGGATGGGGCTTGATGTTGAGATGGAGTGTGGGGACCTGCTGGACCCTGCCCTCCCGTGGAGGAGAAGCCAGCACACCCAGTGGACAGAGCAGTCTGGGCTCTGCCCACGGGGATCTCACTCTCCACCTGCTGCTCCTCCGCTAGGAGGAGCCCGGGAGAGTCTAGAATGCTGGAGCTGGGAGGAGCTCCTCATCTTAGAGGGGGAAACTGAGGCCTGGAGAGGAAATGGGATCTTCCAGAGTCACACAGCTCAGCCATGATCAGATGGGGTCTGGTCCGGCCATAGCACATTACTGAATCCCCCACCTCCGGCAAAGCAGGCTGGGCTGGGCTGGGCTTGCACCAATGTGGGGACCCTTATCTGCTCCCTGGAACTTTGCCGCGGGGTGCTCAGCGAGCTCGAGCATGCTCTGGCATCCAGCAGAACTGGATTCGAACCTTGCTCAATGCCAAGTACAGACAATATGTTTACTGCATGGGTGACAGCTGAGCTACCCCACCAGCTGGGTGACCTGGACAACTCGTCCAGCTTCCTGCGAGACTGTTTTCTCATCTGAGCAATGCAGGTGATGATGCAAGCCCCCAAGTCATGCCCCACGTCCACACAAATAAATGACAATTGACATCTGGTTCTGGACCAGGGCCCAGCGTACTCTGCATGATTGCCAGGGGTGGCTGAGGAACGGGGAAGCTACAGACGAGCGAATGCATGAATGCAATGATGAGAGGACATTTCTGCTTCTCCTGACGGGGTCCCACCCCAGCCCCAGTCCAGCCCATTGCTCCCATGTTTCCCGAGAATCGGCTGAGCACTAAGGGCAGTGTGCAGAGTGCCTGGGCTGCTCCCCGACCCCTAGGACCACCCTTCAGAAGCTCGCAGACCAGCACGTGGCCCCCGCTCTCTCCTCCACCCTCACCAACCCCTGTGGCTTCTGGCTCTTCATCTGACATGGTCTCACATCAGCCTTTTCTGTAACAGCGACTGCGGTTTTCTGCTTCCTGTATTTCTTGAGAATCAGCTGAGCGCTAAGGGCTGTGCATTTAAAACACACAGTGACATCACCGGTGGCAGACACCAGGGAGGGGGCGCCTTTGGGAACCGTCAGTGCGTACTCTGAGTGGCAGTAAAATGAGCAAGGTGCTTTCTGAATTCACTTGTCACGTCTTCCCTTGATCATCGCCCCATTAAGAGATGAGACACCTGGGGACCTCCCTGATGTCCCCTGGCTGGGGGGTCATGCCAGAGCTGGAATGAGGACAGGGGTCCCCAGTCTCGGTGCTGCTCCCTGGAGCCCCCTCAAATTCAGGGGGCCCCACAGCACACCACGGGCCCTCCACGCCTGCTCTCCCAGGTGCAGGGGGAATCCGGGGATCAGAAAAAACTACGAGGCAGTGGCATCCGTTCGGCAGGACCAGCTGCTGCTTGTGACGCTCACTCACTCATTCATTCATTCCTTCAACATCAGCTGAGTGCTTGTGTGGGGCACAGGTCTAACCCAAGTGGTATTTCCAGGCTAAATTCTCAAATACCCTCTCAAGGGCATCACCGATCAGTGTTCTCTTTTTTCCTAAAAACGCAAAGGTCTCCCTGCCTGCACCCCTGTCCCGATGTCTGCAGAGGCAACTCTGCTGCGTGCCCCAGTTGGAGCCCCTCCGAGGCTGCCCGGCTCCATCTGCCCGAGCCCCCAGGGGACCAGCATGGACGCCTCACTCCTGGTGCCCTTGGCCTGCTCGGATGCCCTATCTGAAGCCCCCTTGCTGAGTTCCTGCCCATCATCTCATTAACCCCCACCCCACCCCCGTGACCCTGGTGGCTGCTGCATGCAGGGCCAGGGTCTGTCTGTCCTCCCTGCTGTAGGCCTGGCTCTACATGAAGCCTTCCCTGACCTCCCGGCCTCGGAGACTCCCTGCTTCGTGCCTGCACTGTTGCCTCTGCCTGTCTCGTTTCCAAAGGTGGACACAGCCTTTGGGGCCAGCCCTGGAGCCACAGCCACACCCCAGCTGGCGATGCACAGAGGGGTCTCCTCAAGCAGCTTGGGGGTGGCTTCAGGGCCAGGCTGGCTAGACAGACAGAACTTGGAGGATGCAGAGGAGATGAGTGGCTTGACCTCCTGTGTCCACTGCTGCCTAGAGTCTTAGGGGTGGACGGGGCTCTCCGGCCTGGGTCAGCACCAGCCTCCAGGAGCCTTGCTTGGCCTCGCCTCTGAATCACAGTGACCCCAGGGAGAAAGATGACAGTGGGCAGGAGGCAGAGCTTCTGTCCTTGCCCATCCCAGCGCTCAGCTCTCGTGACCGATGAAGGGCCTCCACGCCCACACGCTGCTGTGTCCAGGCCTAGGCTGGGGTGCTGCCTGGGTGTGTCTCTCACTGACCCCCCCGCCCCCCAAGAGAGCCCCGTGGCTCAGAGGGTGCGGGCAGCACTCAGGAAAGGCGAGCTGCTCACAGCAGAATGAGGGTTTGATTACCTGAAGGTTGGTAGGCTGTCCTCTTACCAACCTAGGCTGGAGTCGGACCTGGGATGAGGGCCGCTCAGGGGGCAGGTGCGGCTGAGTTGGGGGTGCTGTGAGTGTGGCGGCGGTAGTGGGTGGGGGTCGTTCCCTCCCACTCACTGTCATCTCTCCACAAGAGAAGCTCCCAGCTCTGGACCTGGGTGAGGCTGGGGTCAAACCCAGGTCCCCCACCACCAGCTCTGTGATGACTGGGTGGTAGCCTCACCTTCCTGGGCCTCAGTTTTCTGCCCCGGAAAATGGGATACTAACCCTTCCTTTCCAGGAACAGAGTGAGACTGTGCATGTGAAGACCCCGGGCAGGGTCTAGGGAGACGCAGGCACAGGCGAAACCAACCCCCTGCCTTTCTCTCTTGTGTCCCGAGTCCCCTCCAGGCACCAGTGTCCCCATGGAAGTTCCCCCTCCCCCCAGCAGCCTCCCCACCTCCGCATTCCAATTCTGTCCATCAAGAAACCTTTACAGCAGTGAAAGTCAAAGAGAGGGGAGGCGGGGACGGCCTGCAGAAAGCTGACATCGCATTAAAAGGTGCCACCAAGATGCCCTGGACACCCCCCAGCAAACGGCAGTCCACACCAGTCCTCATGTTCCATAAAACTCTACGAAGGGGCCTGATCCCTGCAGAACCTGCCGAGTGCACGCACCCCCTGACTCCTCTGGGCTTAACCATCACACCCGCCAGTGCCTTCCGCGTGGGGCCCCCTCGTGCGAGCAAGTGGCAGGCTCTGTGTTCCCATTTCCAGGACGGGGTTACACCCCGTTTCCCAGGAGGTGCCTGACCTGTCCAGGTCCGTCTCTGTGACACTGATCTGTTTCTCTGGATGGAGTCAAGCATGCAGGACAGCTGAGGGCACACCCAGGGTACTTCCTCTGACTCATTCTGGGGTCCCAAGGGGGCCAGGAGGCAACCCTGGGCTTACAAAATCCCCAGTTCTCTTAGAACTTGGCATGAGTGGCGGTACCTGGAAATGATCAAGTTCCCTGACCCACAACCAGGCAGAGACCAGAATCAGGAGGCTCTCTCAGGCCAGGAAAACAGAAAGTAAACTTCAGATGAAAAACCAAATCAACCAAAAAAAAAAGTGGCAGGTGATCAGACTGTTTTTCACTGCTTTGCCAGGACTCCAGAGCAGGAAGACTCTTTATCCCCTCCAGATCAGCCACTACCACCCCCCAACCCCCCAACTCTGCCTGGATGGAGGCTGGCCCAGGGCAGGGGCAGACACAGACACCAGGGTAACTTTCCCTGCCTCTAGGCCCAACCACTGTTTTAAACCCCTTCGTCCAAATGAACTCAGGTGGAAGAGTGAAGGGTGACGCAGAGAGCTGGGAGGTAGACGCCTCACCTGCCCTGAGGGCCCCAGCCCCCCTGCCCCCGTGCACAGAGAGATGCCGGGTGCAGCACCTACCTTTCTCTTGTTGGTCGGGCAGATGTAGAAGTTGTCGATGACGGTGGTGACACCAGGCTGGAGGGTGAGCTTGGTGTAGGACGTGCCGAAGTCCGACGACCTGTGGGGACAGGACGACAGCTGTCAGCCACGGGTCCCTGCCACGCCTGTGGGCCCTGATGGTGTCTGGCACAGGCTGTGTGCCAGGGGTCTCTGGGGATGCCCAGGGCTCCCCCAGCTCTGTCTTCCAGCGAGCCACCTGCCCTGGGCATCCCACAGTGTCTCACCCTGTCCACGGTCTGTGTGAGTTCTGCCGTAGCTTCATCACTGTCTTTAGGAAGGGTCTCGCAGGTCCTGGCCATGTCTTTTTGATTCCTCAGAAAACCCTGACAGATTATGGCCCTATGTCCATCTTGCAGAGGGCCAGAGGACCAGAGGGGATCTGTTCCTGCCTGAAATCACTCAGCGAACAGGTGGCCAACTCAGGACCTGCATACTAGCCCGCCCATGGACAGCTGGTGTCCTGTTTGTTCTACAGAAGGTCCCCACCACCCTGAGTCCTGTCTGCTTGTCCATTTCCCTCTCTGCACCGTGAGTTCCTCCAGGGAGCTGCACGCTCCTCCCTGACCACATGCGCCCCCAGGGCCCCTGGGAATCAGACCCACGTCCCCAAGCCAGCCGGTGGGCATCAGCACCCGCTCTACTCTGTGGGGCCCAGGGGCCTGTGTTCCTGTCTGTAAGGAAGGCCTGCAGGAAGGAGCCTCCAAGTTCTAACCTCTGCCCAGAGCAGCCGCAGCAGCAGAAGAGATACAGGCATCAAGGGCAATCTCACGGCAGTCAGAGCATCGGGACATGGAATTAACCCCATGTTGAAGCTCAGCACCCTCAGCTGAGCTCAGCTCAGGGACCCTGGGCCCAGCGCTCCTTGGGACCAGCTGGTTAAAAGGTGCAGTGACCGCAGAGCCAGAGGCACAGTCTGACCCAGGCGGCACTTTCCACCCCCTCCCTAAACTGACACGTGAAGTCCCGGAGGCTTCAGTTTCTCCCAGAGCATCCGGTCTTCTGACCAGTCAGGAAGCTCACTCCGAGGTGGGGACACAGACAGGAGCGGGCGTCCAGGGCTACTGAGGCCCGCTGGGCTGGCGCCGCTTGGACCTGTCCATCTGATCACCACTGAGACGGGTTGGATGGAGCTGAGCTCCAGGGCTGAGGGTGGCTGATCCCAGCTATCGGCGGGGGCTCAGCTGGTATCCGGTCCCCGGACCCCGGCACTGTGTGGGGCCTGGGCTGCAGGTGGCCCCCTCCGGACCCATCGAAGGGCTGGGTCAAGCTGTGAGTCTCAGACTTACTTGCCCAGTGTAGCCGGGGTCCAGGGTGAGGCCTGGAGCTGCCCAGGGTAAATGCCCCACCCCACCGACAGTGCTGTAGCTTCATCCCATCATAGTACATCTTCACCTTTCTACAGGGATGTACTTCCTCCCTGCCTCTTTCCTAAGCCTGCCCTTTCCCTGAGGCTCTAGGAAGATGGGTCGTGTTTATAGCCCTGGGGCCCAGTGGCCCCTTGTCCCCAGAGGTCAGGTCCTTCAAAGGCCTGAGGTCACAAGGTCCTTCCCCAGGACCGGACAGAAAGCAGCCCCTGTGCCCCTGACTCCCGGGAACTCCAGCAGGGGCTGCCCCCACCCCACCCCACCCAGTCTCCTTCCCCCAACAGGATCCTCCGACTATCTACCCACTCCCCTCCCCAGGTGTCGTTAGGGAAGCGCTTACTCTCAACACCTTGGAGAATTACTTTCCTTGGGAAGGAGGAAGCCGAGGCCCATTACCAGAGGAATGATTCAAAGGCCCAGGAGCTCCAGAACCCCTGGGTGAGAAACAGCGTGTGCCTGGCTACCTCCAGCCTCTTGGTCCCCTCCCCTCTCCCTCCTGCCCAGCAAGCCACCTCTCAGACCTGTGATGGGCTCTGCCTCCGGGACACCTGGCCGTCTACACTTCCCTCCATCCAGACACCCGCCCGCCCCAGCCCAGCTGCTCCCTCCCCCCACCTGTGGCCACAGCAGCCTGTTCACACCTGCTCACTCAAGGGCACCTGCTGGCGTGAGCCCTCGGCAGGGGGCGAGTGAGTGGGACCCTGCGGCCTGGGACTCTGTATTCTACCAGGGCCTGGGGAGCTGGCTGATAAAAAAGCAAAAACACAGCTCTGTCAAAGGAGACAAAGACTGGGAAGAAGCATAAACAGGGTGCGGGACAGAGCGGGCAGTAGAGAGCTGGCTCAGAGCGCGGCAGGGACGGCCCTCAGACACCGGGCTGAGGCGGGAAGGAAGGAAGAGAGGGTGCTACGTGCCAGCTACAGACACCGAGGACTGCCAGCCACCCCCAGGAGCTCAGAGAGAGGCAAGGAACAGATTTCCCCTACATCCTCCAGGAGACCCAACCCTACCAACACCCAGAACCCAAGCTTCCAGGCTCCAGACTGGGGACAACAGTTTTCATTGTCTAAAGGCAGTATGGTACTTCATTTGACAGCCCCAGAAAACCCTCCGTGTAGAAGGAGGTGCAGACACAAAGGCCCGAGGAGAGGGCCCCTCTCCCCTCTCCTCTCTGGACAGGGAAGGTGAAAGTGAAAATGAAAGTCATTCAGTCGTGTCCGACTCTTTGCGGCCCCATGGACTGTAGCACGCCAGGCCTCCCTGTCTATCACCAACTGCCGGAGTTTACTCAAACTCATGTCCGTCAAGTCAGTGATGCCATCCAACCATCTCATCCTCTGAAACCCCCTTCTCCTCCCACCTTCAATTTTTCCCAGCATCAGAGTCTTTTCAAATGAGTCAGTTCTTTGCATCAAGTGGCCAAAGTATTGAAGTTTCAGCTTCAGCATCAGTCCTTCCAATGAATATTCAGGGCTGATTTCCTTTAGGATGGACTGGTTGGATCTCCTTGCAGTCCAAGGGACTCTCAGGAGTCTTCTCCAACATCACAGTTCAAAAGCATCAATTTTTCAGCACTCAGCTTTCTTTATAGTCCAACTCTCACATCCATACATGACCACTGGAAAAACCATAGCTTTGACTAGATGGACCTTTGTTGGCAAAGTAATGTCTCTGCTTTTTAATATGCTGTCTAGGTTGGTCATAGCTTTTCTTCCAAGGAGCAAGCATCTTTTAATTTCATGGCTGCAGTGATGTGCAGTGCTCAGTATGCAAACCAGATTTGCCAGGGAACACCCCAAACATCCGATGATGCACAGGGTGGGTGTCTGTCTCTTCCCTGGAGTGCGATATCTCTCTGTTATGAGCTCACCAAGCTTGAGGCACAGATGACTCAATTAAACGCCTTCCGTTCCTGATTCTTCTCTAAACTCCCCACAGCCCCAGGGTACCAGCCCTGAACCTAATGCCACCTCCTCCTGCAGTGCCACCAGGTACCAGAACAGGAAGGTTGTGTGACCTCCAGTGAGCAAGTATCCATCTCTGGGCAAGTTTCCCATAGAAACCAGTCAGATTCGCCTGATGTCTGAACACCAGCCAACAAGTGCCCCCTGGACTTGCCTGTTGAGGGGAGACTCCCCGATTCATCTCCGGATGGTCAGAATTCCTGTGAGAGCTGAGCATGTCCAGAAGGAAGAACAGGAGCAAGGGGAGGAGGGAAAAAGGAGGGTGGGGAGGAGGGGAGCAGGAGAGAGGAGGAGGGGAACAGAGCTCACCCAGGGTCTCCTCTGGGCCAGACCTCCTCCCAACCTACACCCTGACCTTCCCCAGTGCTAAGACCATCTCCAAGTTCTGACTGTAACTCAAAAGTGATCATCCCATCTAGATTTATTCAAATTAAAAATTTTGAATAAAAATAGACTCTACATCCAGCAAATAGATATATGAAAGGCAAGTGCAGTTGGAAAATTGCTATTTGTAAATTGGCTGCTTAATTGCTAAGTGTTTGTACATATGCACTGTAAAAAAAATGATTTAATTGAGCCGTTTTCATACTCTATAATTATTTCATTGGCATAGACATGTGTTCAGCTCCCGCCCCTCCCCGAAGGGTGAGCCCCCCGGCTCCTAGGATCTGCTTGGCTACCTTGGAAAACCGCGCAGGTGGGAAGGGGGTGACCCCTGCGTGGCTGGTGCCACCTGCAAGCTTGTGGTCTTGAGCAAGGCCTGGACCTTGGCGAGACTCCGTCTATCTGTAAAAGGGGCCAACGGCACAGACCTCAGACACCCACAGTGAGGCTGGACATGGTGGACTCACAGTCCCGGGGCCACCTGAGGGGTGCTGACCCCGCACCGCGTCTGTGTGGACCTCGCTCTGGCTGGACACACAGCTGCGTGGACTTGCCGTCTGTGCCCTGATGATCAGGCCTCTGAGGGCCAGCACCGCCCCTGCCTGGTCACTGTGCCAAGCCCCTGGACAGACCCCAGGGCCGTGCCAGGGGCCTGGGGCCCGGCTGGGAAGGGATGTGTACAGAGTTCTTCCATGGCACAGCCAGGACTCAACTCTGGTCTCCGGGCACCTCCCCACCTCCTTCCCAGCAGGGGAGGCATTGTGTGTTAGGACGGTTTCCCAGCTGACCACTCTGCTGATGTGAGATGAGAAGGGACGGATGGCAAGGGGCCACCACCCAGGGGTCCTCAGGAACCGACAACCCCAGGGGACCTGGAAAGCTGAGGCTCTGATCCACCACCCAGGGCAGACAAATACACCCTCGTGGAATCATCGAGAGAAAGACCTGCCCAAGCCGCTGATAGACAGTCAAGTCATTCTAGAAAATTCTATGATGTGGCTTGAGATTTTGAGTGTGAAATGTGGAGTCAGGTGCCAGCTGGGTGGGTGAGCTGCTGGAAGGGGTCTCAGTGTGCCCTTGATGGGGCACGACAGCCATGGTGAGGGAGACGCCAGTCAGGTCACCCCGAGGTTCTGAGACTGTGGTCTCCCTCCAGTGGGAAAGGCGTCTTGGGAGGAGATTAATAGACATGGGGGCTTACACGGTCTGGACACCACACCCAGGGTGGAGCTCAACCTCCTTCGGACAGGATGACCACATTGGCCCAGGAGCACACCTTCCCATTTTACAGGTGGGAAAACTGAGGCTCAAGGCATACCACCTGCCTTGCGCAGGATCTCACGGCAGCCACAGGAAGCTCGGTTTAAGCCCAGGCTGTTGGCTGAAGTTGCCTCCTCTGCTCCATCCTAGGCTGTGTCCAGACATGCAGTCCTGTCCCTGGGGGCTTCAGAGGGCCGGGCACTCACCCTGCGTGGCTGGACTTTCCGACGCAGTTTCTCCCTCTCGCAGAGCCTGGCGGGCGATGCTCTGTGCTGTGTCAGCGTTCATACGCTGACCGCAGCCCACCCCCACTCCAGAGTCCTCATAGTATGTCCTGTGGGTTTAGTATATCCTCGGTTCAAAGCTTCTCCTTAACTCAAGACCAGTCTTTTCTTAAAAATCTATTTTATTGAAGTATAGTTGATTCGCGACGTTGTGTTAATTTACACAACGTGTAAGCCACGTGACTAAGTGTCTTCCCTGGTGGCTCAGATGGTAAAGAATCTGCCTGCAATGCAGGAGACCTGGGTTCGATCCCTGGGTCGGGAAGATCCCTTGGAGAAGGGAATGGCAACCCACTCCAGTATTCTTCTTGCCTGGAGAATCTCATGGACAGAGGAGCCTGGCGGGCTACAGTCCATGGGGTCACAAAGAGTCGGACACGACTGAGCGACTAACACTTTCACTTTTGTATACTTTTTCATGTTCTTTTCCATTACAACTTACCCCAGGATATTGGATATAGTTCCCTATGCTATACAGTAGGACCTTGTTGTTTACCCATCCTGTATATAATGGTTTGTATCTGCTAACCCCCAAACCCCACTCTGCCAACAGCTTAGGGATGGAAAGTGGTGCAGGGCCTGGGGCCAGGCCACCCTGCAAGGCTGCCCGCAGGACAGTCTGCTCGAGCTGGCTCCTGACCAGCTGCATCCGCTTACTCCATAGTGAGGATCACTTCCCTTTCAATGAACCTGTCTTATCCTTCAGAATCCCTGAGACACATGATTCCTTGGGCTCAAGAGGTCCTTCCAGGGCACCTTTCTTGAACGCCTGTTCTCTGCTGGCTTCGTGCTGAGCGTGGAGGGAAAGGGAGGGGGTTTCTGTGGCTGGCGGTGCCAATGTGACCATACTTCCTGTTCAGATGCTGGAAATTCCACACCGACCAGCCGGCAGGCGCTGCCCGAGCCCCTGTTCCTGGACCCTGCCCCTCCCGAGACCTCCTTTGTAAGCGGCAAAGGGCTTACACCCAGCTTAGCAGGCGGCCACCAGGAACCTGTTCTGGGCTGTTCGGGAGTCCACTCTGAACGGGCAAAGCTCCTGCCTCGTCTAGTAAGGAGCAGGGCAGGGTACCTGGCTCTGGGAGTCCAAGATCCAGGACCTTGGACATGGGGCCAAAGAGGAGCCTGGAGCCGGAAAGGGGCCAGGAGCTCTCAAAGACTGGGGGGGAGCGCGTACAGGGCCAGGGGCTCCTGGAGAACCTGAGCAGAGGTGCCGGGGGTCCCAGAGAACCCGGGGGACGTGTCAGGGGGCTCCTAGGGAACCCAGGGGAGGTGTGGGTGGGGAGGGGGGCTCCCGGGGAAGCTAGCGAAGGCTCTATGTGTGCCTGCGGGTCTGAGTAGGGAACTGGCAGGAACGGAGAAGGGAAGGGGAGAAAGGGCATGGCACAGAGCAGGCGTGTTTTTCTAGAAGCTTCCCTGACAATCAGCCCCACCCAGGTGCGGTGGAGAGTTGTCTGCTCTGCACAGCGGCGGTGAAGCCGCGAAAGCCCGGGTCTCAGGCAGAGGCTGTGGAGGGGCGAGGCCTGGAGCCCCGAGGAGACACCGTATTACACGAGGACATCAGCCTGGACCAGCCACGGGGCTGACGCTGCTCCAGGCCCAGGATAAAGATGCTGGGTTTACGACCTCGTCTGATCTTCATTCCCACCAGCGACCCTCACCGCACAAACGAAGAAACTGAGGTGCAAGCAGGTGGAGTGCCCTGCCCGGCTCACACAAAGGACAAAGTGATAGACCTGGGTTTTCAGATGGGCGTTAGCTCCTTCCAGTCTCCAGTTTTGTGGACGGTTCTGTTGGTTTTATCTCTGGGGGTGGGAAGATGACCCAAGGCGGGGGCGGAAGGGGGATATCTTTGCAATGACTCTGTTCCCAGCTCTGGGGTCTTTCAAACTGGGTTACAACCATCGGGGCTAAATGAGAGCCATGTGGCTGGACGTGTCCCTGGGCACCGTGCTGAGCGGGGCCGGGCTCACTGGGCTCGGCCAAAGCTGCCCGCATGCTCACCACGACACACAGCTCTCGACCTCAGTGACCCTGCCCTCACAGCCGCCCTCCACCCCTCAGCCGGGCGTACCTGCCAAGGCCACAGTGAGTCTGGTGACCCTGATGGAGGGAGGGCTGTGGAGAGGCTGGGGGAGTAGCCAGCCTCAAATGTCGCTCTGGATTTGTTGGGAAGGACACACAAGCTGGCCTGACAGCAGGCCAGGCCGGTCACTCCCTGGGGACAGGCCCTGCTGTGTCCGGCTCCTCTCCCCCGCTGCCCAGGGTGAAGTGCACTGACGCACACCATCTCCCCGGGAGCCCATTGATTTGGGAGGAGGCCAGGCCCCTCTGAAGCCCAGAAGTGTCATTTCAAATAGGAAGTGCCCAAATAGAAAGAGACAAATAATAGCACAAATGACTTGCTGCAGACCGGACCACGCAGTTCCCGAGAGCTTCCCAACCACGCCACTGCCTCATTATGGGTGGGGGGTGCGGCCAGGAATTCCCAGCGGTGGGGGTTGGGGCAGAGGAGCTGGAAGAAAGCTTGATGTGGGGGGTGGGAGCCACAGCATCAGGGCTGAGGCTTGACATCAAAGCCTGTCGGGGGCTCGGCCAGGTTAGGTGACCCTGGTGACCTGGAATCCACCCTTAGAAAAATTCCTGAAGTGTAACGATCCACACCCGATAAAATGTCCTTCCTGATATGCTGACACATTCTCCACTCTTCTTGGAATCATTAAAAAAAAAAAAAAAAAAAACAGAAAGCAGCTACAACAATAATAGGAAAAGAATCTTCCAGTTCAACCTGCAACCGGGTCCCTTTATCCCAATGCACCTGTTCAGTCCCTGTCCACAAGAGAACGTGTTTCTATATGGCCATTACCTGAGCCCAAATTCTGATCTGACTTTATAATTGCAAGGTCAACATCTCCTGCCTGCTATGTAATATTCCATCCAGTGCAGGTGGCGGGGTTGATGGGTCACTGGTCAGGATGAACTTTTTAAAAGCCTTTCTAAAAATACTGAGTGCCTACTATGTGCTGTGCATTTTGGAAATTGACTATTATTTCTAATACAAACCCCTCTGCCCATTCCCTAGGATTAAGTCCCAGGGGCTTTAATCTCTGGCATGGCTTTTAGAAAGTATATTCTTGGATCCAATAAACTCTTAGAACTCAATAATTTAAAAGCAAGAGTCTTCATTTATTCTTAGGGGGTCCTGGCATAAGACG
Organism: Odocoileus virginianus; assembly: GCF_023699985.2. Classification (NCBI taxonomy): domain Eukaryota; kingdom Metazoa; phylum Chordata; class Mammalia; order Artiodactyla; family Cervidae; genus Odocoileus; species Odocoileus virginianus. Next base: position 1,653,097 of record NW_027224267.1, read on the forward strand.
GTAACATTTTTACATGCCAATTCCCAGGTTATAGAATCTGACAGTCTAAATTGATTTTTTGAGTAACTGTTGACTCTGCCCAGTTTCTATTAAAGGCAGCCCAGATGATACACTGAACATTTTTAAAGAGGAAAAGAATGTAAAGAGACGTTAGCAGATGAGAGATGGGCGATCTGGAAGGAAATTCTATTTAAGTGTTCAGAGGAATATTTCAATACAAAGCACAAAAACTGAGTAGGAAATAAGATATTTTGAACACAACTCCCCGTCTCAATAAACATCAAAGAAATGCTTGGGGTCATGAATTTAGGGACATTCGATTGACTTTTTTTTAAGGCAAAAAGTTCATGGAATACAAAACAAAGGTTGATTCAATGACAAAACTGAATAGTTAATCCAGTAACCTACAGATCTCCATTTCCAAACTGTGTCCTTAAAGACTCACTCTCCCATACCTGCCCCTGGGTTTCTGCGGGCCCCTGGCCTCACACTCCTCAGCAGGAGGCCCCACGATGTGCTCTGCGCTGACATCTTAAGATCTGGGCAGGCCTCCATCCTCCCTGGACCTTGGACAAGTCAACCAATATCTCTGAGACTTAACCTGCTTGCGATATCAGGTGGCAATAATAAGAATAATGATCACCAACCATCATCCATAAATAATCACCAATAATTATTCCCCCATAGGTCAAGTTCCATGCTCAGTGCTTTGGTTGGATTAGCTCATTTAATCCTCCCAGCCCTTCTATGAGGCAAGAATGAGGCACCAGCCCATTTCTCAGAGTAAAAGACTGAGGCACAGAGAAGTGAGGTAACCTGTGGAGGAGCTGAGTGTGAACCCCAGTGGTCTGGCTCTGAGCCCAGGAAATTTAGCCCCACATCCTCACCAGCAACTACTTGCCAGAAGGGATGATGTGAAAGAAGAGACTTCTCCATCCTGTGTCTGCAAGTGTGACTGTGTGTGTGTGTGGTGGGTTGGGGTGGGGGGCGGGGAGGCAATCAACAGGAGACTACCCAGAGAAGGAGACCATGGCCCTGGGTGAATCAGAAATCTCCCCTTCCTGGTCAGGCTGGGGGTGGGAGGTGAGCCTGGCCCAATTCCTTCTAGGGGTGGGGGGTGGGGAGCATGCCGTCTCCCCAGGAAGTACCCTGTCCCCCCATCCCTGTGGGCACCCTGTATGCATCAACCACAGACAAGGATAGGGCCTGCGACAGAGGGTGAGAAGCGCCACTCGTTAACACCCACGTGGCCCGTGTTTTCCCAGCTGATAGAACCTTCAGGTGGGTCAGCCAGACGCCGGGATGCTCTGTATCCCATCAGCCTACACTAGTTTCCTCTTCTCCCACGTCATGCCAATCAGCCTCTGAATAGCCGCCGCTGTTTCTCTAGAACCAGAGTCCCTAACGAGAGCAGGGCCTGGGAAGGCACAGGGAGAACGCTGTCAGTACCCGCTCTGCAAGGAGAGAGGTGAGGCTCTGAGAGGGGACCCTTCCTCACAGCAGAGCCTTCAGCGGGTGCAGACGGGACACAGGAAGCCCACATTGGTCCCCTTAGCGCTCTTCTGCGTGCCCACAGCCCCCGTGACACTTGCTCCACCGTAAGCGGATTTCCCGGCCCCTTGATCTGCTTGAATGCTCCTCGATGGCTGGGACAGCGTCTGGCAGCCCTCTGGCCCAACACACCCCTTGCAGCGAGCGCTGGTAGATGCCGATTGAACAAGTGCATGAATGAATGACACCATTCCAGGTATTGCTGACACCCCACATAAGCTGTCAGCACTCAACCCCACTGCAAGAGCCAAGAAGCCCCTCAAAACCTCCAGGTTTCTGACCACACCCCTCCTATGCAAAGGACACAGGCCCAGAGAAGGGCAGTCACTTGTCCAAGGTCACACAGCAGATGAGCAGCCAAGCAGCCGACTCTAACTGAGGTCTCCTGGCCCCCAGGGTGGTATTTCTTTATCCAGACTACTCCAAGCGGTTCTAGGCAGACAGCTGCAGGGTGGATGTTAGAATCGTCCCCACTCCTGCCTACAGTGGAGGAGACAAGACAGACCCAGCCCTCACACCTCCAAGCACCGGAGGCTTCTTCAGAATGCACCAGGTGAGTGAGGTGGGAGCAGACTGCAGGCGGTCTGCAGCAGCATGTCTGTCCCTGCAGCCCCGGAGAGGTAGCAGGACCGACAGGCCTCCAGACAGGCTCTCAGCATGAAGAGGAGGCAGCCCTGTGTCCACACCGGGCAGGCACCCGAACCCACGCGCCAGGCCCCTGGGAGAGGAAGAGCTGGGGCCGTGGCAACAGCCTAAGAAGGTGAGTGGCTCAGCGGAGCCCGTGTGATTGAGTGAGCCCCCTGCATAGCTTCCCACCCCCGCGGGGCACTTTCCTGGCCAGCCCAGGAGAGGACCACGTCTTCCCTGGAGCCAAGCTCCCACAGGCGCCCCCGTGGCTAAAGCAATCATTCCCAGAGAGCATCCATGGTCCACATCATGCTCACGTGGACAGGGTGTGGTGACGGGCTGATGCCAGAGGCTGTGTGACCAGGAGCTGGCTGCTTGACTTAGGAGACCTCACCTGTCCCTTCTGTACCAGGCCCTTCCACCTGGGGTGGTCACGAAGGTTAAATGAAGTGCCAAACCCGAAACTTCTAGCACAGTCCCTGGCCCGGGAAGCAGTTCGTTCCTTCCCTCCCCCTCTATTCCCTACCCACCCCTCCTGGAAACGGAAAGTAGGTGATTACAGTGCAGTAAAGTGTTAACTCTGCAGGGCTGGGTTGTCCAAACCCTGCACATTCCCAATAAGGCTCTGGCCTTTGACTGGCACTGGGAAGTTTATGTCTAAGCCCTGGCAAGTTCCTGCCTGTTCAGAGTCTCTATTTTCTGAGGCCTTGAGCCAGGCAGTTAGTCTCAGCTCACAATATGATTCCTAGCAGGGTCTTGGGTCAGCGGGCTTCCCAGGTGGCGCTAGGGGTAAAGAACCCGCTTGCCAATGCAGGAGACATAAGAGACCTGGGTTCAATCCCTAGGTGGGGGAGATCGCCTGGAGAAGGGAATGCAAACCCACTCCAGCATTCTTGCCTGGAAAATCCCATGGACAGAGGAGCCTAGCAGGTTACAGTCCACAGGGTTGCAAAGAGTCAGACATGACCGAGCACTTATATAGTGTTAACTAAAACATGATATTAACATTTTATAATAAATATTAACACGGAGATCCAGGTTCAACCCCTAGGTCAAGAAGATCCCCTGGAGGAGGGCATGGCAACCCACCCCAGTATTCTTGCCTGGAGAATTCCATGGACAGAGAAGCCTGGCGGGCTACAGTCCATGGGGTCACAAAGAGTCTGACACGACTGAAGTGACTTAGCACACGTGTGCACACTTGGGTCAGTGGGTCTCAGCTTATCTCTGGAGGGGCTGGAGACCACGACCAAGCACAAAGCTACATGACTGACTTTCGGAAACACTTTGGACACCAAGACTCAGTGAGTTTCCCTGGCTGCAGCCTTTCCTATGTGTTGTCACATGTCACTGAGGCACAGGGCTCTGCCCATACGGCCAGCCAGGGTGACCAGGGCCTTTGCACATGCCATTATCCTTCCCGATGCCCGTGTGGACTGACTCCTCACTGCATTCCAGGCTCCGCTCAGGCGTCCCCTCAGGCAGCAGAACACCCCACCCCAGCCCCCTCCCAGTGACTCTGCTGCTTGGCTGTGGTCCACGGGGCATATTGCTACCTGACACTACACATGCGTCTTGCTGATTTATTGTCTGTCTCGCTCTAGGACATCAGCTCCCGGGAGGCGAGTGCTGGCTGGTGTCTGGATTCCCTTCATGCTGGGAAGCTGCAGCCTGTCTCCCTGCCCCGGGGGCCCCCATCACTGATGCTGTCTTGGAGTTTTGTTTTATGAGTGATCCAGAGTCAAGTTTTATTTTCCCCTCCACGGGCTGCTGCACGTACTAAAAATCCGCCTTCCCTCGCTGCCCTGTGTAGGAGCCTCGCTTGTTAAGTCAGGGCTGTTCTGGGTCCCCAGCTAGCTGCCCGTGGATCTGTCCCCCAGCCCCTGTGACCCTGAAAAGCTGCAAGATCGCGGCCCTCACCTCTGTGTCCCCTGCTCCCAGCCGAGCAGACAGGGGAAAGTGTGCTGATGTGAATCGGTGATGCCCAGACTATTTCCGTAATGGCAATAAACGGTAGTCAAAGTGCAGCGAGGAGCCGGCTGCATCCCCGCCTCCCGAACACTCTGTCTCTGCAGAGGGGCCCTGTTCCTCCGCCTCTACCCACGGGTGCCCTGGAATCACTTAATGCACTTGGCTCTCCAGGCAAGGAAACCCAAGCGGTGGAAATTGGCAGAACGTTATTTCTCCAATTCCTAAGAATCCCATTTGAGAGTTAAATAATGACAAGATGCCTTTAAGCGCTTGAAAATTATGAGCTAAGCCGTTCTCAGAGAAGGCGCGTCATCCAGCAAGCATGCAGAATTGACGGTTCCAACCACACAGGTCTGTGGGCTGGGCAGGCAGGCAGGGAGGGAAGGCCAGCCTGGGATCTGGGCTTCTCCCAAGCACGTGGGTGTGACCCGGTCCTGGCAGGGCCGGCCCACCCTGCTCTGCATCTCCTTCTGGCTACCCTGTGCCCCGGCTGCCTGCCAGCCTCTCTGGCACTAGCCCTGCAGTCCCTGGCTCTGGCCAGCGTCCTGGTTTGGCTACGCGTGGACACCCTAAACTCCAAGTCTTGTGAATGGAGAATGTGACCCCTTCACGCATGTCTCACTCCTGGAACCAAGCTGGAGTGTGGTTCTCCATTGCCAGGGAAGCTTTTACCATCTCAGCGGGGTGGGGCGTGGGGGCTTCTGCCATCTGGGACTGGAACTCCCGCTCGGCCCCGGCAAAATGATTTTTTAAAAGGCCTACAACTTACACCTGTGCGCACGCTCTGCTTTTTCAAAGTGCTTTCTCTTACCAGAGAGGGCCCCATTTTAGAGACTGGAAAATCAAGACTCAGAGAGGTTAAGTGACTTGCTCAGAAAAACCCCCAGCGAGCAGGTGGAGAGGCGGGGGACCCAGGCCTGTCGGATCCTGCAGCCCTCGACCTTCCCATCCTTCCTGCAGAGAAAGCAGTGCTCCCCTGAGCGCCCCCACGCTCCAGAAATAGTGCCACCGGCTCTGCCTTCAGCCTCTCACTCACCTGCAGCCTGGAGGGAGGTCTGAGAATCTGCCATGAAAAAGGAAGAAGCAGACAGAGGTTCAGGGACCAGAAACAGCTTGGCCGAGGCCCTGCAGTCAGCGACAAGAGTGCCTCGGGGGGATGGGCTCGGATTTGGGGGGAAAGCTCCCGAAGCTTTCCCAGAAACCCTCCCAAAGCTCCTGGAGTTCTGGCCCTGCAGAGGTGTGGGGTTGGGCTGCACACTCTCTAAAGGACAGCCACACCTGCCCGTGCCTATCAGTAGAGGGTGCTGCCCCTCGCATGGCATAAATAACGTGGAAAAGGAGGTGGACTCAGGCCAGAGTGGGTCCGGGGAGGAGGGGCAGGGAGGAGGGAGCGGATGTTCTCTCAGGTCCTTGGGAAGCCCGAGGGTGGGTACCAGGATGGTTGCTGAGGACGGAGTCTGAGGGCCAGGGTTCTGGGGAGGAACCAGTCCCGTGGTTCAGGCTGGGGACCAGGGAGCCTTTCCTCGTGGGATTCCGGGTTTGGCTTTGGGTGGACAGCCCCAGCCCTCTTGGAGCACACTTCCCCTCTGCTTCTCTCAATGACTGTCCGTCCACCCTTCTTCCATCCTTCCATCCATCCATCCCTCATCTGCTGCCCACCTGTCCATCTGTCCTTCATTTCCTCACTCCCTGTCTCCCTCCCTCCCTTCCTTCCTTCCCTCCCTCCTTCCATCCGGCGCATACAACACACATTACCGGGTCCCTGCTCCATGCCTGGCCCTGCCCTGGCCTCTGAGACGGGACACAGAAATGCCTTGGAGAGACTGTCTCCAGGCACACAGGACGTTTAACGAGTGACTAGGGGAGCCCTTGAGATGCCCTCCCAGCCACTACCTGCCTGGAAAGTCATCCCTGGTGCCCGTTGACGCCCCCGCTGCATCTCCTGGATCCAAGGACCTGCTCCTGGGCTGATCTCAGAACATGACTCAACTTTTCTCTTTTAAAGACTGGTGTCTGCCCCTCGCGGTGAACTTCAGAGGGAGCCCAGGAATGAACCTCTGGGGCTCATCCCGCTGCCCACGTGGGGGCATCCCATGTCTGCAACAGCTGGGCACCACCTGCCAGGACCTGCTAAAGAAGAACGTGCGACTGGACCCCAGGGTGATGTCAGTTCGGTTTTCCTCCCCGTTAAGGACGTTTTCTCCCGAGGACAGATTCTCACCTGGAAACAGGCCAGGCCAAGGCGCATCTGAATTTTTTGCATCTGAGTGTCCAGGGGAGTGGCAGACGGCTGACGCTGGGGTTTCAGACACAGCGAAGGAGAGACACTCGATCTTTCAGCTCCGTGAGAAAACAGGCGGTTGCAGCCCTTGCCTGGCCTTGCTGGCGCCTGCCTCCCAGCCCCCAGGGTCACCTCCAGCCTCCGCCAGGTTCGCCTACACCGAGTCTGCAGAGACGCCCCCAGAGCCCGTTTCTCTTCTCTCTGGGCATGGGCCTCCCGTTCTCTTTCAGGACCTGGCACTCTGCCTCTTTCTCTCCGTGGGTATCTCTGTCTCCCTGGGTCCCTCAGGGCCTCCCCACATGTGCAGCTCTGTCCTTGCCTCCCTTGGCCTCTCTGTCCACATCTGTCTGAGCCAATCTCTCCTCCATTCACCCCTTCTCCGTCCCCCTTGCCTCTTCCCCTAAGGGCACCCCAAGAGAGGACGGCCCACGACAGAGAGGCCTGGGGACCATGTGTGGCATCTCCCCCTTGGCCACCCGAAAGCAGGAACCTTCCCTGCAGCACTCCTGACCCCGGGGAGCTGACCGACGCCCTGCAGGAGCAGGTGAGCAAGAAGAAACGGCGAAGCATAGGGTCAGTGCACTGCGCACTGGGGATAAAAGCAAAGGAGTAGTGGGGAGCTGGGGCTGCCATCTCTGGCGGAGTGGCCTCTCTCAGTGAGGGGACTTCGGAACAGAGGCTGGAACGCACCCAGGAGCCAGTCCACATGGGCATCTGGAAACGACAGTAGCATGTGCAAAGGCCCTGAGGTGGGACTCCATGACCAGGCTGCATTTCCTGGGCACGTCTCCTCCCTGGCTCCTTGCTGATGGCCACTGGACTCCAGGGCCCTGGAGCTGGCCTGTATCATGAAACCAGGGCCCGTCAGATTCAGCCTCAGCCCACCTGGCCAACGTGCTAACCAAGGGTCAGGAGATGGGGCAGGGGGCCACCACACACACAGGAGCGCTGACAGCTGGGAGCACAGGGCCTCCGTCCGCTCTCAGGCCTCCAGCAGAACTCTCCCAGCCAGGACTCCGGAACCTTCGGCAGGGGCAGCCTCAGTCCCCTTCCTCCAGATAAGTTTGCCGGTCAGGCCCACACTCAGGTGGGGTCCCACAAAGCCCTCAGGAAGGGGAGGCTTGGTGTCCACGTCCCCATCTCGACCTGGGCCTCTGAACACAGCAAGGCCGTAGACCCTGTCAGAGCAACGATCAAACCCTGCTTCACAAGACATCCCCGCACTGTCTGCAGACATTACACTGACACTAATAAGGCAAATAAACACGGCCTTTGAAGATCGGAGGCACCGCGCTACAGTCTATTACATTAAACTCAGCGTCAAGGGTGAAAGAAAAGACAGGCTGGGATTATTCTCGCCGTGGCAATTAAGAAAAAAAAAAGAAGGAAGAAAGGGGTGTTTGGAGGGAGGTCATTTCACGGTGCCTGAAGCGACAATGGTGCTGCCTGGATGGAGTTTGTGATGAGGAGAGGCAGGCCTGGGTGAGGGGCCTCCCCCCTCCTCCTCTGGCTCCACGCACACGGGCGGGGTGCCCTCCTGAGACACAACCTCTCCTGGGGCCCACAGGACACAGCCCCATAGGCTGGGGAGGCTGAACCTTCTCCCAGAGCCTGACGGGGTCACGGCCAAGAGGAGAACCTGGCCTTCCTGGCCTCCCGGCAAGGCTGTTTTCTCTTCCCGTCCTATGCAGCTGTCCCCGGCTGGCCAAGTTCTTCTCTGGGGGCTTATCCAGCCTTCCTGAAGCCTCATAGTTCCCATCTGTGAGATGGGAATGGTAAGGGTGTCCTCCCCATGGGGTCTGCCTCAGAGTCCTCCTGTTTGGGCGAATGAGCAGAGGGGACTTGGAAGGGTTTTCCTGGCTGTGCCACCAGCCTCCTATCTTCCTCCAAGTCCATCCTCTGACCTGCTCTGCTCTGAGCCCCAGGAGCACTGGCCTTATTCCAGCCTGTCCATCTCCCAGCCCACTTCCTGTTGGGTTCAGCCAATGGGAGGCTCTGGTGGGAGGCCGGAGGGCAGAAGAAGTGAGAGTTCAGTTCAGTTCAGTTGCTCAGTCGTGTCCGACTCTTTGCAACCCCATGGACTGCAGCACACCAGGTCTCCCTGTCCATCACCAACTCCCAGAGCTTACTCATGTCCATTGAGTCAGTGATGCCATCCAACCGTCTCATCCTCTGTCATCCCTTCTCCTCCCGCCTTCATCTTTCCCAGCATCAGGGTCTTTTCCAATGAGTCAGTTCTCTGCATCAGGTGGCCAAAGTATTGGAGTTTCAGCTTCAGGATCAGTCCTTCCAATGAATATTCAGGATAGATCTCCTTTGGGATATACCGGTTGGATCTCCTTGCAGTCCAAGGGACTCTCAAGAGTCTTCTCCAACACCATAGTTCAGAAGCATCAATTCTTCGGCACTCAGCTTTCTTTATGGTCCAACTCTCACATCCATACATGGCTACTGGAAACAAAATAGCCTTGACTAGATGGACCTTTGCTGGCAAAGTTTGGAGACCTCAGGGTTATTTCTCCCTCTGCCTCCAGGGTGTCTCCAGCAGAGGCTGTCCCTGCTCCTGCTCTGGCCCCTGCTGGACCCCGGCCCCTGACCTGCGGGAACACCGCCCTATGTTTTTGTTCTGCGGCAGAGGAGGCAGCGAACCCCACAGGCCTCGTCTCAGCGGCCTCCCTGTCCCGGGAGGCTCCCCAGCCTCAACATCACCATGTAACCCTCTCTCTGTTCCCTGCACTTCAAGCAGGTGCTGATTTCCTCTTCGGGCCTTGTCATAGGCTGTCTCCAGCTTCCCAGGTGGTGCTTGTGGTAAAGAACCCACCTGCCACTGCAGGAGACCTAAGAGACCTGGGTTCGATTCCCTGGAGGAGAACATGGCAACCCACTCCGGTATTCTTGCCTGGAGACAGAGGAGCCTGGGGGGTTACAGTTCATGGGGTTGCAAAGAGTTCTCTCGGTGGATGCGTCCCTCAAATGCTGCTGCTTTCAGCGCTCCAGGAGGGACAGCAGGGGACTGCAGAACGCGGGTCTCCCCTGGTGTTGGATGTTGCTAGCGGGCTCATCCCACCACGAGCACGGGGGATGCTTGCCGGCTCCTCTCACACCCTCTCCAGGAGGTCACTGAGAAAAGGTTTCCTCTCTCTCTCTCTCTCTCTTCCTGTCTCCCCCTTATTTAAGTCTCCTTGATGGACCAGGAGACAACGGCAAAGTCCTGCCTTCCCTCGCCTCTCCCTGCCGCCCGGAGACAGAGCATCTTCCCCCAGGTAACTGGCTTCCACCAGGCAATCCCGCCGTTCTGTGACTCTCCACCACCCCCATCCGTCTGCCCTTCTTCCCCTTAAAAGAGCTGTCTAGAAACCCCTCAGGGCAACTTATTACTCAGTAATAACCCTGTCCTCGTCGAACTGCTGCATTTCTCATCAACCCATTTATCTGTTGAGTTTAGCTTCAGTGTTCTTGTCTTACAGCAATTACGTTTTATATATCAAATGCGTCAAGATGGTCTCTTATAAATTCTGAATTTCCTTTCTTGCTTAAATGACTGTATGTATTCTCCTTTCCTTACAATTCTCCTTGCAATATTCTCCAGATTTTTTTTTACAATATTCTCCAAATTTTTACAATATTTGATTTTTAACCTTTCTTTAAATCAAAAAAATTTCACTATTATTTTTTAGGCTGCACCGTGTGGCATGTGGGGTCTTAGTACCCCAACCAAGGATCAAATCGCTGCCCTCTGCATGGGGAGCACCGAGTCTTAACCACTGGGCTGCCAGGGAAATCCCTCTTTTTAACTTACATTTCACTGATGTGTCTGAATTTTATTTGGGCACATGTCTTCGATCTACACAACCCCACGTTCACACCTAGTCCTTCACCAAAAACAGGGCGCAATTCTCCCCTCATTGGAAGACCAAATCGGCCAGTGACATTTTCCCCACTGACTTGATAAAAGACCTTCCTCATGAATTCTTATCTGTCAGTGTGCAAGTATGTCCTTTGGAGTCTATTTCGGGGAGGGGCTGATTCACCCACTGATAGACTGTTTCTGAGGGCAGCTACTCTATGGTAAGTTTTAATAGCTTCTAAACAAGTTCCCTTTCCTTGGTTTCTTTTACTGTTTTTAGAAATGTTTGCTATTCTTGAACTTAACATTAGGAGAAGTTGATCCCTGTTCATTTGTATAAAGTAAGACTTCTAAGCCCAGGGCTAAATAAATATTGGGTCTCAGATGCCACAATCCTTGAATAAGCCAGAAACACTCAGAAACACACTTAATTCTAATAGTCACATCCTCTTGCCAATTATCATGGATTTTTGTGGGTATTTTGGACAATTAGATGTTGATGCAGTCATCGGTTCAAACGATCCTGTAAAAAACCTGCTAATGTGGGGGAAACATTCTTTTTTTTTTTTTTAATTTAAATTATTTATTTATTTTACTTTACAACATTGTATTGGTTTTGCCATACGTTGACTTGAATCCGCCATGGGTGTACATGTGCTCCCCATCCTGAACCCCCCTCCCAACTCGCTCCCCATCCCATCCTCTGGGTCATTCTTAAATTCTCAATATAAGAGGTTATTGTAATTTTCTATTTGTGGCACTTACATTGCTTTGTTTTGTAGCTATGTGTTGGTGGAAGAGTATCTATCTCTTAAGCTCTATTTCAGACTTTGCTGCCTCTAGGAAGCCCTCCCTGACTGCACAAGGTCTCAGGGGACGTTTATGCGGCTCCTACTTCCTGCACAGTCCATGCAGTTTCTCTGGATTGTTTCATTCACAACTCCCAGCAGCACTGCGAGGTCAGGACACCTGAGAGATAGGAGCACTGAGGCTCAGAGAGGGGAAGTGACCGGCCCAGGGACACACGGCCAGCTTGGGGCTCCTTCACACCCCCGGTCATCTTGCTGCCCTAACAGTGAGATCTCAGTAACGTCTGCTGAGGACTGAATAGCTGAATGGATGGACAGACACACAGATAAAACAGCTCTGCCTGCAGCTTCTGGAAACTGCTAAGTGGAAAACTACACATGCATTGCTGAGGGAAACAGGGAGTTAATTTCCCCCCCCATGGTGCAAATATAGCCATGTCCAATGGAGCTGGGTGCCATATATGTCCCACCGGCCACAGCCCCCATGGCTGACATCTTCAGGCCTCATTAGGCTCAGACCACGGCAGCCTCCTGTGCTTTGCTGGAAGTAGTCTATCCAGACTTCAATGAGTTTGTTTTCCCACACGCTGCTTCCTGGGGTTCATGCAAGGAGGACGCCATGGCTGAGGCAAACGCAGCCCTTGGACTGTCCCCCCGGCCCCCCAGTTCCCAGCAGCCTCCCCCCAGCCCCAGATGAATGCCTGACTAGACAGTGGGGATTTAACCATTAGCAGGGTGTTGTGTGACTGCTTCCTATGCCTGACACCCTTGGAACCACTCTGGGAGTTCAGTGCTGTGACCCCAAGCACAGATGGGGAAATGGAGGCAGAGGGGAGTCAGAGGTTAGTAACACGCTCCGACAGGCTCTATTTGAAGCATCCTTCACGTGCCACCACCAGATCCTCACTCTAGTTCCAGGAGGACCATTCAATAACAGCCCCATTTTTCCATGAAAAAAACTGAGGCTCTTGAAGTTCATTAACTCACAAAGGTCACACAGTATTACCAGGCTTCTGACTTAAACAGCCTGCAGCTAATCCACTGCTGGGAGAGATGGCCTTGCGTCCTGAGCCTGGATGCAAACTGCTTCCATGCAGGACTTTTTTTCCCTTCTCTACAGCCCCGGCAAAACTGACTGGTTTACAAGGATCATTCAAATGCCCTGGGGCTGGTCAAGGATGACCTAGGTGGCAGTGCAGGAGGTCGGGGTTGAGGGGAGTGCCAGCCTGGGGTAGGGGGGCGGGGGGGTCAGTCATATGAGCAGAGGAGGAGAACAGGCCAAGAGCACTTTGGGTCCAAGAGCACTTTGGGGTCAAGAACATTGTGAGGCCAAGAGTTGACTTCTGGAACTAAAATGAAGTAGGCAAGGAGAATCTGATGACAGTGATGCCTACAGGGTCCAAGCTTCCTGTTCAAGGAGAGCCAGGAAGAGGCTGAGACCCCCAAAGGGAAGAGGCCAGGCTGAGGCCCAGTGTGGGGCTGGGCAACTGGGGTCCCTCCTGGTGTGGGTGGGCCAAGCTGTCTGCTGTCTTCATGGGCACACAGGGTTCACATGGCCTGTTTTAGGGGGAACTGACGAGACAATTCACTGTGGACAGGCCCCAGGCCAGCGCCTGCCCCTCCCTGCAGGCAGGATGAAGGGCAGCTCTCCATGCCACCCCTCCCCAACCACGCACCATCCACCACCACCATGCTGGATCCATCCCCTGCACACCTTTCACAGAAAGTAGCCTTGCCCACTGATGCAGTCATACTTCCTCTTAAAATTAAGTAGGTCTCAGCGAAGGGAAAAATGTTCATCAATTCCACACCTTCAAGTTTCCGTCATATTTGTTGGTTCATCCAGTTTTTGCCATAGGACCTACCATAGTGATTCCCACTCCTATTTACACTCCAGAGCTCCACCTTTGGGTATCCTGCTTACTTTACAGGTGAGAGACTAGAGCTTTGGTCCTTTGATTGGCCCTGGGCTGGAATTCCTCCACTTCAACAAGGAGCATGGGCAAGAGGCTGGCAGGACAGCCTGGCTCCCATGCCATCAAATAGCCTCTGGGCTTCCCTTCTCACCACTGGTCTCTCAGGGTCCCTGATGATCAGGGTTCAGCTCGACCAGAGCAAGAAGGTGGCATGTGGTGTTAGAAATATCACAAGTTCAGGCAAGACTAGCTGACGGCAAAAGTGAAACTTCGGGCCCCAAGGTCAAAAGTGACCAGGAATTTCAAGATGGCAGCAGGAGAGCATGCAACCCTGTGGATCTGCTGAGTGTGGGGTCCTGGTGACCCCACAGGTCACCAGCCCCAGGGTCTGGAGTCATCAGAAGGACATGGGTTCAAATTCCTGCTTATTAACTGAATGATGATAACAGTGATTAACCTCTCCACGTTTGGCTTCCTAGATTATAAAATGAAAAGCATTCTTACTAAGATAAAATGGATTAATATTTATCAAAGGTCTTAGTGGAATCCCCAGCAACAGATAGATACCTAATACATCTCCCAGTCTTCCACTCTGTAGCCCCAGCGAGGTCACGTGAATAAGGGAAGACCTGAACCTAGTGCCAAAACCCACTTGAAGATATTCCAGGTTCTGTACTGGGTTCTAGGTTCATCAATGGCATGTGGGTTTGAATGATGTTGATTAACAGCTGTCCAGCATTTCAACGGCACATACTGTAACAAAAAGAGCCTTGAGCAGAAGCCAGAAGCCCCCCATCTGTCATTCCCAATTCCAACCTGATGGCTGAGCTTCAAAGAGCTTAGGGGAGACCACGACAGAGGCTGCATAGGAACGAGGCCATGCCCTCACCTCTGGCGCTTGGAGAGCAGTGAGGAGGCCCAGGAAGGACCACGGTGAGGTCTGCAAGGGCTCGGGGCCGGTGGTGCAAACTCACAGCAGCACCCGCTCCTCTCCACCCAGGGCCTTGGGGGGCAGGGTGCACCAGAGTTCCAAGTCAGAGGGGAGGGGCCAGCAAAGGGAAACATCTCTCTTCTAGGCCCCAGAACAAGCTTTGGAGGGGCTTCAGAAGCATCTTCCACGGCAACCAAGAAGCCCCTTACATCTGGCCTCCACCCTATGGTTCTCTGTGAAGTTTAAAATGAAAAGTACTGAAATGTGATATCCAGCCAGCCAGGGGTCAGGCCTGTCTGTTTAGATCAAAGCAAGCTGCATGAGCATCTATCCTGGGCTTGGGCCCGCGTTAGCCCCTGGAGAGCACATGGTCATTTCCCTCAGCATCTGTGCCTGCATCTAAGCCACCTCCACATCTGACTCCGTTTCCATCTGTATCTGTCTCTGATCTGCATCCGCCTCCATTTCCATGTCCATCTGTATCTGTATCTCTCCCTCGACCTCCATCTATACCCATCTCCATCTGTTCCTGAATCTGCATCTTTATCTGTATCTCCATCTCCATCTTATCTCTTTGTGGTTGGGGCTGGAGAATCTGTATGGACTAGATTCAAGTCAAGGTCACCACCAGCTTTGCATTTCTGTGTGTGTTAGTCGCTCAGTCGTGTCCGGCTCTTTGTGACCCCATGAACTGTAGCCCACCAGGCTCCTCTGTCCATGAAATTCTCCAGGCAAGAATACTGGAGTGGGTTGCTATTTCCTTCTCCAGGGAATCTTCCCGACCCAGGGATCGAACCTGGCATTGCAGGCAGATGCTTTACAATCTGAGCCACGAGGGAAGCCCATAGCTCAGTTGGTGAAGCATCTGCCTGCAATGCAGGAGACTCCAGTTCGATCCCTGGGTTGGGAAGATCCCCTGGAGAAGGGAAAAAGCTACTCACTCCAGTATTCTGGCCTGGAGAACTCCCTGGACTCTAAAGTCCATGGAGTCGCAGAGAGTTGGACAGGAATGAATGATTTTCACTTGTATTTCCAGAAGATATTAAAAATTTATACCCAAAACTCTGTCACTTAATTTCTAAGCAAGTAGCCTCACTACTTTTTTTCAATAGGCCAGGAATTCCAAGGTTTTGAATAGGGGTGACAAATGTCTGTGCATTATTTCCCCTTTTGAGTTTGGATTTCCCTGCTCTATGAAGAAATAACACTTCTACTTGGGGGATCTTCTGTCATCTTCTGAAAAGATGGCAAAGATAAGATATATAAGTTTATGTAAAACATACATATTTTTTGAAATTTATTATTAGTTTTTGAATCTCCCAAGCCTCAGCTGAGTTTGGGCTCACATACAGAGACAGGTCTATGATCTAAGTGCCAGGATGCTATAATGGGCAAAGCCTCTCTGCTCAGCTGTTTAATTTTGAAACATGAAATCAGGTGGAACTTGTCCAATAAATGCACTGAAATTTAAGGAAGTAGCCAGATTCTTTTTTTAAAAGTGAAATAACATTTAAACAGGTTGCGTTTCCCCATGGGTTACGGCCATCCTAATAGTTTTTGAATATTCTTTTCCCCCTGGGTTGCCAAGTCTGAAGAAATAAACTTTGGAGCAAAGCATGTCTCTGGGCTGCCTTGGAGGGGAGGGCCAGCCTCTCTTTCTCCTGCACGGTAATTTTGAGCACAAAGGTCATCTTTAAATCCTGGCTTTGCCCCTTCCTGCTGAGTGGTCTTGGGCAAGTCACTTCCATTCTCTGCACCTCACGTGTGCTCCCTGTCCTCAAGGCGTGGTGGGCCAGAAGGAGACAGATCTGAAAGCAGGAGTCAGGGGAGGGACGAGGTGATCACGGGGGCTGAGGCCAAAGAGGAGAAGAAACAAAGGCTGCCAGCGTGGTGCTCGCGGACAGCCCACCTGAGTCCACCAGCTCTTCTTTGTAAATGGTCATCACCATTCTCATCATAATCATCTCATAGTCATCTCATCTCTTGCTGACAAAGGTCCGTGTAGTCAAAGCTATGGTTTTTCCTGTAGGCCTGCATGGCTATGAGAGTTGGACCATAAAGAACTGATGCCTTTGAAATCTGGTGCTGGAGAAGACTCTTGAGAGTCCCTTGGACAGCAAGAAGATCAAACCAGTCCATCCTAAAGGAAATCAACCCTGAATATTCACTGGAAGGACAGATGCTGAAGCTGAAGTTCCAATACTTTGGCCACCTGATGTGAAGAGCTGACTCATTGGAAAAGACCCTGATGCTGGGAAAGATTGAAGGCAAAAGGAGAAGGGGGTGGCAGAGGATGAGATAGTTAGATAGCATCACCGACTCAATGGACGTGAATCTGAGCAAACTCCAGGAGATAGTGAAGGACAGGGAAGCCTGGTGTGCTGCAGTCTACGGGGTCGAAAAGAGTTGGACATGATTGAGTGACTGAATAAAACCATTCTCATCACACCCTGACTGTCCCATATCCACATTTTAATGCCTTTCATTTGCATTCACATAAATTACCTCTTTGAGAACAGGGATTGCTACCCAGCTCAGGATTTAGAATTGTTGATCAGCCTCATGGGGACCACTATGACCACAGGATCCTCTTCCCCAACCAGGGAGAAGTCACCCTCAGACAGTGATGTGAGGTATAGTTTACTGAGCCCCGTGAGGCCTTGCTCTGACCTCCCAAGCCTCCTCTGGTAAGACCCTTTGTTTTGAACCTCTCACGATCCTTCTTTTGAGGGACAGGTAGACCTCCAGAGCCTAGAGGCCATCTCCTCGCTTCTGATGGTGCTCCTCCTGAAACGGGCCAACGACAACCCCATCCTCTCCGGGCTACCTCACGAGGGAAGGAGCAAGGACACAGTGCATTTGGGCCAAGCGTCTGTCTCGAGTCCACAGGCAGAGTTCAGGCTCCTCAGACACCCAGGCTGGCTGCTGGAGCCCACACTTCCTTCCTAGGAGAGCCAGGGCTGACAGTTCTCCCAGTGTAATTATAGCGAAATTCAGAAAATCGCTAACCCTAATATCAGGTGCATAATTAACTTGAGAAACTTAATTGTGTGGGGGAGGATCTCTCCGGTTGAGACGAGACGTACTTTAAAAAGAAAGTAAGAGGAAGAGGGGGAATCACACCTCCAGATTCCTTTAGCCCCAAGGCGCAGAGATGCAGTCAGAGAGTGAAAAGGTCCCCTTTTGTCAGCAGGATGCTGGGGTGCAGAGAAGCCTACTCTCTGGCCCTGGGTTTTGGTACATGAGTTTTGGTATATTCATCGCGGGGGAAGGTGCCCAAGCCACCAGCCCCACGAGGCCAGCCTTCAGTTCTAGCACCAGCCTAGTGCCTGAGACGCCAATGGTCAAACCGCACACAAGTCCCACCGAGAATAAAGATTCCAGGAGGGTGGCGGCGGCCGGCTCCCCACCCACCTGCTCCTCCTGCTAGAACACGCCAGAGCGCCCCTGCCACGTCCCCGTCTTATCTGTGTGCCGCCCAAGCCAGGAGGGGATCACAGCAGAAAACCACCTCTCGAAACTCTTCCTGTCTGTGCACTTATCTGCCTTTTTTTTTTTAAACAAAATTCCCGGTGGCCCTCTGGCTTCTGCGTTTCACGACAAGGAATTTTCTGAAAGGGGACAGCAGGCCTTCCTGATTGCGAAAGTTTGCTTTATGCCACTCTGCTTTTTACAAAAGACCTGCATTAGTACGTGTTTTCACTAGCTGAAAGCTATCTGAAAAGGACTTCGGTTTTTATGGGGAGAAAAAAAAGGTGAAAAGTGAAGCTAACATTCGGTGTGTTTTGCAGCAAGGATCAGGGGCAGTGCACAGTCCCATCCCCCCCAAGCAGCAAGAGTGACACCCCCAGTCTCCTGGCCCAGAGACCACACTCAGCCTCTCAGCAGGGAGCCGCCAGAGCCACGAACTGCATCTGTGATCCTCTGCCCGCTACCTCCATGTACTGATGTTCCGTGCATGTGTTAGCAAGATGCTCCCTAAGGTAATGGCTACTTGGCTTTGGGCCATTTTGACTTGGGAAAGGTTTTGTAGGATCACTCTTCTCTGGGACAGAGGAGTAACCTGTGTGAGGTCTGGATCCGGCCCTTACACTAGGCAGCGATCAGGGAAGTCACTTCCCCTGGCGACCCTCAGTTTTAACCCTCTGTGCACTGGGATCACAGAAGCACCGCTCTGAGGGTCTTGTAGGAATGAGCTGTGCCGGGTCCTGAGTGTGGAGCCCAGCACGGAGCTCACCCTCACAGTGGCCAGGCCAGTGACCATGATCGAACGGAGGTGATAGTGTGACTTGCGTGACCCTCGGCGGGCACCCAGCCAGGCAGTGAGGTCACTGGGGGTCAGGCTTTTGCAGAGATGCTGGGATGCTCCTGGGTGGCGGGCAGCAAGACGCTTCCCAACTCGGGGGTGCTGGGTGCTGGCCAAGGGAGGAGCCGCCTGGTTTTCAAAGTTCTGCAGCCCCGGGCAAGTAAGTCCCGGACCTCCCAGAGCCTCAGACTCCTCGTCTGACAGCAGAAGCCACCTCACGGGGCTGTGGGGAGGGCTGACTAAGACTCTCCCCTCGGAGGAGGCAGGGCAGGGTGAGAGGCGCAGCAGGCCTTTCCTCACCATCACCCTCCTTCCTCTCCATCCTTCGTGGACCAAACAGCCCAACCGAGGGAAGAAGGCACGTCAGAGCACGGCGGGTGGGGCAGGACAGTGGACGGTGGGGCCCTGCATGCTGAGACCTCAGCTGCTGACATCAGCCATGTGACGCTGCTGTGTGTCTGTCCCACCCTGACCCTCACTGTCCTGCACAGTGCAGTAGGCACTCACAGCATCAGGGTTTGCAGTAGATCAGGTCACGTGTGTAACAGTAAGAGCCCCTGCCCAGGGTGTATTAGACCCTCCCAGTAAGTGTGGGTAACTGCACAAACTAACCTAATGAGCAGGCACTCTGCCCCGAGGCCAGGGCTGGACAGGTAGCCCCGGCCTGTCTGACAGAGCCCAGCTGTGCCTGCAGCCATGGGATGCCCACAGCCCCTCGGCCCCCACCCTGAGGACCAGGCCCCTCCCTGCGGCCACCACCCTCTGCCTGGCTCCCCAGCCAGGGCCCCCCTTCCAGCCGTGGCCCTTCCACTCATGCTCACTTCCTTTCTGTGGCTTTGGCCTTTTCCAACGTGGCCCATGAATAATGAATCCCTGTTATAAATTTAGAAAGCGTCCTTTCTCCCTGCAAGCTGGCCTTTCTCTTTATTTTTATCATGCTGGTTTGTAAGAAAGCGAATCTCTTGGAAACTCATTTTTCTCTCAACTGATTATTCTGACAGCCAAAATTAAGTTGCTAATTTTACAGCGTCTGTGTGGAGCTCCTCTGGCCTTCTGCCCCGCTGGCCCCCACTGCCCCCCTGCCCCCCACCCATTGGGGGTCAGGGAATGGGTGAGGAGGGCTCCAGAAGCTTTCCAGAAAGTTCTAATTCCAGGGGGCGGGATGGGGAGGTGGGAAGGGAAGGGGCCTTGGAGTCAGACTCCAGTGGGAATCCTCACACCCTGCTCCCTGGGCGGGCTGGGCAGGCATCTATCTCGCTTCTTCGGGCTTTGGGTTTCTTATCTGAGTAACACAGGAGAGGATGTCCTTTGCAGGCTTCCTGAGAGCTTTGTGACGTAGGGATGCAAGGATGGGTGGTGATGCTGGTACCAAGTGGGCCCACCGCTTCTGTCTCCCCATTTATATTGCAAAATTCACAAGACACTAGACTTTTCTGGAACATTCTCAAGAGAGGTCCAAATTCCCTCCCCGTCCACTCTCCCCTGCGGAACTTGGGAGCTGACCTGTCCCTCCCAGGTCCTCTGAGTCTGGGCCTGCTCCCTCCGTGGCCAGGCCTCAGCCCCTCTCTCTCACTTTGCTCTGCCAGGCCTGGTCAGGTGCCAAGGACACAGGAGAAGGACAGGCATGGGGCCCACCCTCCCAGAGCTTCTCTGCTCCCTGGGGGCAGCAGGACAGGACAAGCAAAGGGGATGCCCAGAAAGTCGCCAGGCCCTGAGCTACAAGGGGCAGGGGTCCAAGCCTCTCCACTGTGCTCCTGTCTGCTTCCTCAAGGCCCATCCTCCCCCTCTGTTCAGGTCGGTGCCAGCCTGGTGGCTCAGCCCTCGTTAATTTAGGCTCTGGCCCTTCTCTTGTCCTGGCTAAGTGCGCAGTGGCACTGGTCCTCGTGCTCTGAAACCTCAGGCTTCCCTTGCCAGCTTCCCCACCCCACCCCACCCCACACACCCCTCTCCAGCCCACCACTGCCACACACTTAGGCTCCAAGGGTTTCAAGAACTAGGCCCAGCCTCACATCTCACCACCAACCCTGACCCAGTCTTAAGATCTTAGACCCAGTGCTCAGCACAGCTCCCGGCCAGTGTGAATGAATCTGAACGATGAGCCTGGTACCATGAAGACCTGATTGCTGGGCTCTTTGTGCAAATGGGAGGCTGTGCCATGCTGTGGTCAGGACTGCAGCCTCTGCACTCAGACCCCAACCCCACCCCTAACCAGCTACCTGGACCTCCCAAGTCACTTAGTCCCTCCGTAAAATGGAGAGAATGCAAGACGTTAAAATCTGACTTTAAAGTTCTCCCCTGTGAGTGTTAAATAATTCACACGAAAGAATTGGCACAAGGCAAATACTCAATAAATGATGATAATGATGGTGGTGATGGTGATGATAATGGTGATGGTGATGATTGTGATGGTGGTGACGGTGATGATGGTGGTGGTGATGGTGGTGATGGTGACAATGGTGATGATGATAATGGTGATATGATAGTGATGATGGTGGTGATGATTGGTGGTGGTGGTGGTGGTGATGGTGGTGATAATGATGTGATGATGGTGGTGATGGTGATGATGATGGTGATGATGGTGGTGATGGTGGTAGTGATGGTGGTGGTGATGGTGGTGGTGATGGTGATAATGGTGGTGGTCATGATAATGGTGGTGATGGTGATGGTAATGATGGTGATGATAGTGATGATAATGGTGATGGTGGTGATGATGTTGATGGTGGTGATGGTGATGGTGGTGATGGTGATGGTGATGATGGTGGTGATGATGGTGGTGATGGTGGTGATGATGGTGGTAGTGATGGTGGATGGTGATGGTGGTGATGATGGTGGTGATAGTGGTGGTGATGGTGGTGATGGTGATGATGGTGGTGATGGTGGTCATGATGGTGGTGATGGTGGTGATGATGGTGATGGTGGTGATGGTGGTGATGGTGGTGATGATGGTGATGATGGTGATGGTGATGAAGGTGCTGGTACGACATATTGGGAGGAGATAAAGGACCAGTGCTACTAAGGACCTTGATATGCCAGATGCTGTGCCAGCTTTTTTACAACCAAGTATCAACGTTCTGAACTTATGAAAGCCCCAATTCCCTGGTGACCCCAGTAAAGCACCTAAGCTCTCTGGGGTTCAAGCTCTTTCCTGGGTCCCTTGGTCTGAAATGCATTCACAAGGGTGTCAGGCAGCTCAGATAAGGAAGCTGAGAGTCAAGAGTAAAGGGTTCCTGTTGAGCCAGAGCCTGGCTGAGCATCAGGACCGTGGATACCATGGCCACGCCGTTCCCTCCCCAGGCTCAGTTTCCCCATCTGTGCCACGAGACTGCTGACGTCCACGGTCCGCCCGACCCTCCAGCTGTGCTGTGAGCCGACGGCCCTGGAGTGATTTGTTTCCAAGGTGAAGGGAACACTCAGGCTTGGGTGGGTCGGGGTGTCAAGGAGGGAATCTTCAAACCTGTGACCTGAGCTGGGACAGCACTTGACCTCATGACGACGCCGTTCCCATTTAATGGCTGACAAACTGAGGCCCAGAGAAGTGGGGGCGAGAGCTGCCCAAGGACACACAGCTGCTTGGGGCAGACGTCTGCCCCCAGGTCTCCCTCGGTGCACGTGGATTAGAGGAGGGTGTTTGAAGGCAGCCCTAGACGCTGCCCTGAGGCCTCAGCGCTGCGCCCGTGGCCACGCATCTGCGCTCCTGACTCCCAAGCCGTGTGTTTCTCATTTTCTGCATTTTTGACTCAAGCCTGTTGGGTCCACCCTGGGCAATCTTGTGCAATCCTTGTATGGGAGGGCCTTTCCCAAACCGCCGCGAGCTGGAGGCGAGGCCCGGCGCCTGGATCGGGGGCTCCGAGCTCTCGTCTCTCCCTGCAAAGTGAGGGCAGCCTCCCGCCTCTTCTGCTTGCTTTGGATGCCGAGCGGCCGTGTTTGCTGGCTGACTGCACTCGGGAGCCCTCAAAGGAGGCAGAAGGCCATCTCGCGTCATTAACGGCCCGGCCTGAGCAGGCAGCCTGGGGTCCTGGGACCAGCTCCACACTCAAGCCGAATGGACTGAGACTTGAATCCCAGCCTACCGCTACGCAGCTGCGTGACCTGAGGCAAGGTGCACACCCCCTCTGAGTTCCCGACTGCCCGATGGGGCTCCACCACAGCCTCGTGAGATTACCTTGAGGTTGCAGGCAGGAGGCACACTTCAGGCTGGCGTGCCCCTTCCTGACTCCTCAAGGGGCCACTGCCGGGGCTGGAACGTGCACATTTGTGCTTGGCACAGACCAGGGGCTCAGGGAAGGGGACTGCCTACGGCATCCACTGTCCTGCCGAAGCCGGAGTTTCCTTTGTCAGCACCAGAAGTGGGAGGAGGTCTCTTGTGGGGCATGGTGCATACACCATTGCGGTCACCAGGGCCCCCCACTTCCCAGTCTAGGGGATACATCCACACACACACAAACCATCCTGAGAGCAAGGCCAGGCCAGCCTGAGCATTCCTGCTTTTCAGACAAAGATCCTGAGGTTCCAAGAGGCACAAAGACTTCCCAGACCCCCAGCTGGTCAGAGCTGGAGAAAGACTCGGGCTTGGGTCTGGGGAAAAGTCCAAACACCAAGCTCGGCCATCTCTCCAGGGTCAGTGGGCACATCCCAGTGATAGCTGGGGCCAGGGAGGGGATCAGGAGAGGGGACAGGGGGCCAAGAGGGGCAGCCTCAGAGAAAGCTGGAGGAGACCACAGCCCGGCAGAGACCTAGCCCAGATCCCCCAAGCCGGCCCCGCTAGGAAGCAGGTCATGGGGGCTGAAGCCAGCCTGGAAGGCCCTCCCCCCAGACCTCAGCTGTCTGCAGCCCCATCCCTGACCTGGGAGATTAGCTTTAAAAGACACGAGTGCAGGGCAGTGTGTTCTCACATGAAGGGGATGAGAGGTAACATCTACTGAGGCCAAACCGCATGCTGGGCATCTCCCCATGGGCGCTCAGACCTCTCGGTGAGCAAGACGGGACTGCGCCCATTCTGCAGGTGACGAAACCGAGGCTCAGAGAAGTGTGGGGACTTACAGGGTCCCACAGGTCAAAGGAATCAGGGACGATTTGAGCCCAGCCTCGCCTCACTCCCAAGTCCTCACTTTCTGCCACGTCTCCTGTTACTCTGCTGGATCCCAGGATCCCCTGGGGCCCGAATCAATGCCCATCTCAGCAGAGACATCATCCTGGTAGTTTCAGCATCTCATCTGGGTAAGTGAGGTCATGGTGCTGAGGCTGGATTATGGTCTCCAAGTCCACCGCCCCTGGCCTGTGGGGCCCCGAGCCAGCCTCCTAACGTCACTTGACAAACAGGGGTAACATAAACACTGCCGCCTGGGATGGGGGTCGTAAGGCTTGGATGAGCTACCGTGCATACAGAAAGGGCTCAGAGGAGCTTGTGATAAAGGACTTAATCCAAGCAAAATAAACAGCAGCTGTTACTGAAAGGCGGTTCCTTTATAGACACAAACATGGAAACTCAGAGGGGTTAAATGATGTGACCAAGGTCACACAGTATCATGGCTATATGTGTGCTAAGTGTGTGTCCGACTGTTTGAGACCCCATGGACTATAGCCCACCAGGCTCCTCTGTCCATGGGATTCTTCAGGCAAGAGCACTGGAGTGGGTTGCCATGCCCTCCTCCAGGGGATCTTCCCGTCCCGACTGGACAAGCATCTCTTATGTCTCCTGCATGGACAGGCGGCTTCTTTACCACTAGCGCCATCACATAGTATCAGGAAGGGTCAAATCCAGACAGACCTTCATCACAGCGGCTGGGCTGCATGTATTCAGTCAACAAGCATGACATGAGCACCTGCTGTATGCCACACCCCGCCCTGGCGCTTGGCTATCCGGGGACACCAGCATGCAAGCTGCAGCTGCTATGTCTGCCCTCGGGCAGGACGTGCCCTCATGGGAACCCTGGTCAGAAGCGGCAGGTCTGATACACAGTCACGCGCAGGAAAGCACGTGACCAGGGTGCAGAGTGGCTGTGGGGGCAGAGGCAAGGGTGCCCCACCCTAACACGGCCTCAGGGGCACTCAGCGTCACGGACAGCCTCTGGGGGCAGCGTGCTCAGAGCTTGCCACTGGTGCTCACCGGCCCTCCGCACCGGCTGTGCCCCGCCCTGCCGACCCCTCCACTGGCTCTGGAGCCTGCGCCCACCCTGCCTGGTCCACACACTGACCAGCAGGACCTCTGAGGACCTCTGAGGCACAACTCTCGAGCATCACCTAGTGATGGGAACCCCAGGTGGCTCAGATGGTAAAGAATCTGCCTGCAATGCAGGAGACCCCAGGTTCAATCCCTGGGTTGGAAAGATCCCCTGGAGAAGGGCATGGCAACCCACTCCAGTATTCTTGCCTGGAGAATCCCATGGACAGAGGAGCCTGGCGGGCTGCAGTCCATGGGGTCACAGAGTCAGACACGACTGAGCGACTAATTTTACTTTCACTTCCTAGGGACAGAACCATAGCTGTGTCCTTTTAACATAAAAAGGTGACTTTTGGAAAGACCCTGGGTCACCTAAGAATGAGGGCTGCTGGCCAGTGGAACTGACACTTGATTGGAGGGTTGGGATTTTCAGTCCCTACCCCCACTCCAACACCTCCAGGGAGTGGAGAGGGTCTGGAGGTTGCATCAATCAGCTGATGGCCAATGATTTAATCAATCATATCTATATAGTGAAGCCTCCATTAAATGTCCCACACCCAAAGGACAGGGTTCTGAGACCCTCCAGGTGGTGCAGGGAGAGAGGAGCCTGGAGGGCTTAGAGGCTGCAGCCCCTTCCTCAGGCCTTTTCTTGAGCATCTCTTCCATCTGACCAGTCCTGAGTTATACTTTTTATAATAAAATGGTGATACAGTAAGTAAAATGTTTCTCTGGGTTCTGGGAGCCATTCTAGAACATTAATGGAACCCAAGGAGGGGACCCCCCGATCTGTAGCTGGTCAGTCAGAAGCTGGTGTCAAAAGTTGGGCAGGCTTTTGAAGGGTGGGTTCAAGCCCTTCCCTTGTAGGGTCTGATGCTATCTACAGGTAGACAGCGTCAGAACTGAGCTTCATGGTGGGACATCCACCTGGTGTCGAGAACTGTTTGGTGTTGGGAAGATCCACACTCCAGAATTGATGTCAGTTGCACAATTATTCTGCAATGCTAGGGTCTCCTCACGTCTCCTGGGGGCTCAGAAGACAGAAGCACGGGCAGCGGTGAGCACGGGTCACACGTCCACAAGCACAGTGGAGTGTTTTAACATGAGGTGGCCAGTGATGTGGGAGCCACCGGTGGTCCCTCTGTAATGGGGCAGGGCTCTACGAGGCCTTTCCAGGACAGATCTCCCCCCACCATGTCCTCTGCCTGCCTCTTGTCTGGAGAGAAACTTCAGCCAAAGAACAAATTTAGCAAGAGGGTGAGAAAATGCAGAAGCAAAGGAAACTAGCCAAACAAGACAAAAGAATAGATTAGCCGTTAAACAAAGTCAAGGACCTTTATTTTTCTTCCCAAGGCTTAGAGATCATATTCTAACCACATCCTGTGAGCAGTGTTATAGAGACTAAAACCCCACCAGGTGGAAGAACTTAGCTACACAATGACTAGACTGTCACCATGACACGAAGTGGCTGCAGTTCTGAGAACTGGCCTCAAGAAACAAAATCAACCCTGGAATCAAAGATGAACTGTACTTAAAACAAGCAAGAGGATGCTGATCAGACCACCACAGGACCAATTTCAAGGTGACAGTCAGAGCTGACTGTGCTGTTTCTACATGTAGCCTACCACCTCCACCCCTGCCCACCTGTGCTCCCCTAAAATTCCCCTTTAAAAGCCTTGCTCCTGATCAGCAATGGGGAGTTGGTTCTTTGGGACATGAGTCCACCTTCTCCCCAGGATTGCCAGCTTCCTCAATAAAGCTATCTTTCCTTTTACCCTACACTTAGCTGGTAAAGAATCCGCCTGCAATGTGGGAGACCTGGGTTTGATCCCTGGGTTGGGAAGATCCCCTGGAGAAGGGAAAGGCTACCCACTCCAGTATTCTGGCCTGGAGAATTCCATGGACTGTATAATCCATGGGGTCACAAAGAGTCAGACATAACTGAGTGACTTTCACTCCCTCACTCACTAGCTCTAGGTATTGGATTCTTGAGCCATGAGCAGCCAAACCTGAGTTTGGGAACACCTTCACTGGGCCTGTAAACAAGCAGCCACCCCTTTCCTGAGAGTCTCAGGGGCTGTGAGCCCCCGGCAGGCAGGCCTGGAAGAGTCTGTGTAAGGAGCAGAAGCACTAGGAAAACCCGGCAGAGGGTCAACAGGAGGCTGAGTCTACACCAGAGTAGGCCTGGGGGCCTACACAGGCAAGGGCATCCATATCGGCAGTCTCCAACATTTTGGCACCAGGGACCAGGGCCTGCATAGGTGAGGGCATCTATATCAATGGTCCCCAACATTTTTGGCAGCATGGACCAGGGCCTACATAGGTGAGGGTGTCTATATCAGCGGTCTCCAAGGGGCACCAGGAACCGGTATCACGG
This sequence comes from Odocoileus virginianus, assembly GCF_023699985.2. NCBI lineage: Eukaryota > Metazoa > Chordata > Mammalia > Artiodactyla > Cervidae > Odocoileus > Odocoileus virginianus. Next base: position 1,679,870 of record NW_027224267.1, read on the forward strand.
AGGACAATTTTTCCACGGATGGAGGACAAGAGATGGCTTTGGTTTTACCCTCAGCTGGTTTTATCCTGCTGTGCAGCCTGGTGTCTAACAGGCCATGGTGGGTACCAGTCTGTGGCCCAGGGACTGGGGATCCCTGGTGTATACTGTGTGTGTGGGGGAAGCGGGGCACATGGAGACAACTGCCCCTTCTTCCCAGCCTGATTTCCTGAGCTCTGAGGCTTAAGTTGACCCATGGGGCCCCAATCAGAGCCCCATGATCCACTCGCTGTGGGACCCTCCCAAAGACAGCACAGCTGCGGCCCCCGCCATGGGTCTAGGAAAGCTCTGGGAGGTGGAAATACTCCCTGGGTGACAGCAAACAAGGTTGGCCAGACCTGAAAGACTTGGCCAGAAAGGTAAATCGATGGTGTATGGACCCCAGGGCCCTCCCCTGAGTCCGTGGCAGATGTCACTAATCAATCACCATGCTGTCGCTGAAACCGTGTTAATTTCAGAGTCTCTCCCAGCTCAGAGTCCAGGTACCAGACGACCTATTAATAAACTGCCTTTGATGCTGAAAACCCTTGCCCCTCTAGACTGAGCCACTGGGAAGACAGCTCACAACTTGCTGGAGAGCAAGCCTCTCTGTCCTGGATTCTTCCTCCTCTGTCCCTGGGTGGAACCGGGCCATGCCTGAGGTCTACAAAGAGGAATTTCACAGAATCACGGCAAGCCTGGGAAATCACACCATTCGCCGTGACCCCAAATTAAGACACAGAGCCCACACAGCCAGCATCACTCGGGGCTGGAGCTGCTGGGGCTTAATTGAGAGGAAGGCACACAGAGGTGGGCGGCCAAACAGCGGGGGTCTGGGGCGGGGGAGTCGGGCCCCCTCCAAGGCGACTCTGAGCTCCTGAAATGGGCCGGACCCTCACAGTAAGCAGAGTCTTGTGGAAGCTGGTATTAGCAGGCGGTCTCCCCGCAGGCTGGCAATCCCCAGACAGCGGGAAGGGCAGAGGCCGGCAGAATGCCGCCTGGTCTCTCCAACACAGGTAGGTGAGAGAATTTTCCCTTCTCATAGCTTTCCCATACTATTTACATCGCAGCCGACAAGCCACCGCCCAGGTATTTGTGCTGGAGGAGATTCTCGGGGCAGCCTGGACGGGGGGCAGGAGTCTCAGGTTCTGCCTCTGCCTCTGGGGATCCGCACTCTGCCTCTCCCCATGGGGATCTTGGGCATGCCATGGCCTCTTCAAGCCTCCATCCCTTCCCCTGAAAGATGGGGCAGTTTGGCCCCCAGGGGAGGGTCCGTTCTGATGATGGAATGTCTGGGGACCTGGGAAAGCGGAGCTTCAGTTACTCCTGAGAACACTCCTGCTGCTTCTGAGGCCGGGGGCTTCTTGCTCAGGGAGTGGTCACGCCGGGGCCCCTCTGTGCACGGGTGGAAGGTGAGTCACCCAGCCCCAGCCGGCAGGGGAGGGCGGCAGGGCTTTGTGCCCTCTGAGCTGGTCCTTGGGGAGGTGGGCAGTGAGAAGGACCTCCCCCTCCCAGGGGACTGGGGAGCATCCTGGCCAGAGGCACTGTAACCTCAGCATCTTCCCTCTGGGATTTGTAAGGGGCTGGAACTGTTTTCTTTCAGCCCCCGAGTCGTGTCCGACTCTGCGACACCACAGACTGCAGCCTGCCAGGCTCCTCTGTCCGTGGGATTTCCCAGGCAAGAATATTGAAGCGGGTTGCCATTTGCTACTCCAGGGCATCTTCCCGACACAGGGACTGAACCTGCCTCTTCTTTACCGCTGAGCCACCGGGGAAGTCCCAAGGGGTTGGATAGCCACGTCCAAAAGATGTGTCTGAATCCTAACCCCTAGAACCTCTGAATGTGAACTTATTTGGGGAAAAAAAGGAAGGTCTTTGCAGATAGAAGCGAGTTAAGCATCTCAGGACAAGATCACCCTGCATTATCCGAGAGAGTATTAAACCTTATGGCAACTGTTCTTATAAGAGGCAGAAGAGGAAACACATAAGGAGGAGGCCGTGTGAAGACAGAGTCAGAGCCTGGAGTGATGTGGCCACAAGCTAAGGACACCAGGGGTCACCGGAAGCTGGAAGAAGCAGGAAGGGTCCCTCCTTACAGCTTTCAGAGGGAGCTCAGCCCTGCTGACACCTTGCTCTCAGACATCTGGCCTCCACACTATGAGAGAAGTCATTTTTAAGCCCCCAGTTTGCAGTAACTTGTTCCCTGGGACACTGATGCAGGCTGTTATCAGGGGGATCTCAGCTAGGCCAGAGGGGACAGTTCAGCCCAGGTACCCGAGGCACACAGGCGGGGAGGCCCCTGAATGGGACCTCCTCGTGAGAAAAGGGGCTCCACCCTGGTGACCCTGCTCGGGGACAAGGGGGTCCCCGAGGAGGAGGCCGAGTCCAGCCTTGGGTGCGGTTGAGGCCGGAAGACCCTCTGAATCCAGCTCCTCCGGCTCTGCTGACAGCCGCCCTGCAGGCCCACATGGACTCAGGGCCATGTATTGTGGCCCCTCAGACTGGGCAGGACTCATTTTCAACCACTGGGAAGAGCATTTAGAAAAAAGCCTCATGAATGCTAGGGAGCCTGCCGTTACGGGCCCACGGAGCTCCAAGCGATTCAGTGGAAAACTAAAGAGACCTTTCTTCCCAGGAGCGGGAATCCAAGGCCATGGTGAGGTGACCTCGAGGGCGCCGTGGTGCCTGGTAGCTGGAGTGAGTCACCAGACAGCGGCCAGGATGGAGACCATGATGCAGGCAATGATGGGGCTGCGGGTGCGGGCAGGTTTAAGGGACCAGCCCTGGTCCTGAGCCGTAGGCCTCCCTGCTCTAAGCATCCTTCCGGACCCTCCCCAACCCCAGCCTTTCAATTCAGCATCTAGTCTTTCTCCTCTGTGTGCTCAATCGCTTCATCATGTCTGACTCTTTGTGATCCCATGGACTGTAGCCCGCCAGACTCCTCTGTCCATGGGACTCTCCAGGCAAGAATACTGGAGTGGGTTGCCATGCCCTCCTCCAGGGGATCTTCCCGACCCAGAGATCAAACCCGTGTCTCTTACATCTGTTGCACTGGCAGGTGAGGTTTCTTTTTTTTAAACCACTAGGGTCACCTGGGAAGCCCTTCCTCTGCCTGTTCTGGGTCTCACCTAGTCTGGCTCCCCTGGGCCCAGGGCAGGCCCCTAGAGGCTCCCCCCACCTGCCTCCCTGGATCTCACAGGCTGTCTCCATGGAAGCTGCCCTTCAGGAGGGGCTGGCCGTGGGGCCGTCCACCCTGGCCCCCACCCCCAGCTCCCCGCCTCCGCTGTGTCCACACCAAGGCCCAGCAGGAGGACCTGGAGGCCGGCCGACCCCTTGATCTCTGTTTCCCAGCTGGCGTTCTCCATCGTGAGGAAAGCTGTAAAGGCAAAGCTGGAGGAGGAAGCTTCCCGTGGGGCTCGGCGGAGGCTGCGTAGGCAAAGGGGGCTCTGCAGCGCCAGGCTGGACCCCCGTGTGATGGACAAGTTGGGGGGCAGCCCCCCAGGCTCCGGGCTGGTGTGAGCCCGGCGCTCTGCCTGCAGCCCATCCTGCCCAAGGCAGCTGTGTTTCCAGGCACTCGGGGTCCCTGTAAGAGCAGGACATGGCTGTCCACGGCGGTAAAAGGGACGAGCGGGCCTCGCCTGGAGATGGGCGAGGGGGTGCTGTGAGGATCCAGAAAGGCAATGAGTGTGCGCAGGTTTCCCGCAGGGCTTGTGCCCACGGGGAGGCCCAGCCTGGGGCCAGAGTCCCGCGTCGCTTGCTCACTCATTCATTCAACAGACAGCCCTTAAGTACTCAGCTCGTGCCCCTACGGGAAACAAGTCAGCCAGGCTCCACACTTGGGGAGGGGCCCCCCCTTGCAGCAGGAGCGGCAGACAATTCACACACATACACACACACACACACACACATGCGCGCGCACACACACACTCACGAGAAAGGAAGAGGGGCCCCGCAGAGGGAAGGGGTCGGGTGCAGGGAAGGCTGACATTTAATCTGTAACGTCCCTTTCAGCTCAGCATTCTCTCATTTAAAGATAGCATCATTTTGGGTTTTTTCCTTTTAAATGAGATCAGAGTGGAGGAGCTAAAAAGGAGAAGAAAACCCCGCCAGGGTGCGAGCAGCAAGCAAGCTGAGGACTGAAAGCCTCCTCGTTCCACACTGTCATCAGCGCTTTTTACCCAGAGCCTTTCAGATCTCAAAGGGCCACACTGCTGTCTGTTCCACAAATCTCGCTAAAGTAGGCTTCCCCGAGACCGTGTTCCTTCCCACGGCAAGGCCATCATAATCCCGTCCAACCGCTCCTTCTCAGCTCCATCAGAAAGAGATTCCATGAAATATGAGGAAGATAAAGTCGATGCTATGCAGGCCACGCTGGTTCCCGACTCGGGAAATACGGGGGCGGGGGGGTTGCGGGGTGTAAGTCATGTGACGGCACCGGCCTTCCGAGGGGGACACAGAGAGGTAACTCTCGCACACCTGAATCCATCACCTTGGAAAACACACTTGGAGAGGCACAAGCTGCCGGCGGGTGAGTCCCCACGAGTGGATGGCGGGGGCCTTGGGGCGGATAACTCTGAGATGCCTCTCATCACACGTTGATTTTTACCACGCTGTGTTTTCTAGGAAACACCAGAGAAGTAAAGGAAGCTAAAAAAAAAAAAAGCTGGGAAGTAACATTTGTGGATATAGAACAGCCTGACTTTCTGACATCCAGAAAGGCTACTTTCTAAGTCAGCAGGATTCAATATTTTTTGTTTCAGTTTCCCAAGTGTGGGGACTCAGGGATACTCCCTTTTTTAAGGGACTGATAGACCCATAAAAGAGAAGATGTTTGGGAGATGGTTGGCCTAGGACCTGGCCTGTAGTAAATGCTCAAGAAGTGTGAGTTTCTCTTTTCCCTGGAGGCCCCACCTCTGATAAATGAAAAGTTTGCACTAGATTATCTCAAAGTCCCACAATTCTAAGAATCCAGGTGGAAAAAGTTCTGCTTAGAGTTGATTTCCAAGTTATTTTCAGGGACTCCTCTGGTGGCCCAGTGGTTAAGAATCTGCCTTCCAATGCAGGGGACAGGGTTCAATCCCTGGTTGGGGAACTAAGATTCCACATGCCACGGGGCAACTGAGCCCCCGCGCCCCAACTACTGAGCCTGCGCTCTAGCCTGCACATCGCAATGAGACAGAGGCCAGCACTGCTCAAGAAGAACCCGAATGCCAAAACTAACAGTGAGTGAATGAATAAATGAATTAATATAAAACAAAGTTATTTTCATATTTACCTTAGTGGAAAACATTACCAAAAATGTCTTATCTCTCACTCACTTATTAAAAACACATACACACACCCAGGACCTGCTGTGAGCCAGGTGCTCTTGAACCTCAGTCCACTGGACGTTTCTAGCAAAGCCACAAGGCCAGCAGAGCCCCGGGTTAAGGGGCCCGGAAAGGCCCGAGGCCACGTGGCCAGCGGTGGGGGCCAAGCTGGGCTGTCCCCCACTCGAGGGCCCGTGCTTGTATTTCTCGCTCGGCCAGCACGCTGTAAGGAGGGCTGTGGCAGCAGATACAAGGTCCAGGCGGTTCCGAGTGCATTTCAGCAGCGTCTCATTCTCCACCATCAATCCCCCAGGAGCGGGTGGTCTAAGTGCCCACCCCTGCGTTTCACAGACAAGAAGGAGGCTCGGAGCCCTGCAGGGCCACAGAGGAGCCCCAAGGAGATGCACATGGTTTTCTCCAGTCCCTTCCCGTCCATGAGAACCACCTAGGGAGGGCTCTCGGGTGAGGGCAGGACCCTGCCTGTCTGGCCGCAGCTGGTTGTGCCAGGACTGGACACGGGCCCTCAGTGAACGGGACATCTTCTCCCTCCTGGGAATTTGGAACTAGGCCTGGAGAAGTGGGCTGAGGGGGCCTCTGAGCTGTTCTCTGATAAGGACTCATGGTCTGAGGCTGCTGTGATGAGCGGGACGTCTGTGGAGCAGATAGAGCACCCCTGCTGCAGGGCCAGCAGGGGAAGAGGCATCCTCAGACGGAAGGAGGGAGGAGAAAGTGTCTGACGAAGCCACCCCATGATGCTCACCCCCCAGTAACATCTGCCCAGCCCCGCGCCCACCCCACGATCCTCACCCCCCAGTACTGTCTGCCCCGCCCTGTACCCACCCCATGATGCTCACCCCCCAGTACTGTCTGCCCCGCCCCACACCCACCCCACGATGCTTGCCCCCCAGTGCCATCTGCCCCACCCCGTGCCCACCCCACGATGCTCACCCCCCAGTACCATCTTTCCTGCCCCTCGCCCACCCCACAATCCTCACCACCCAGTACTGTCTGCCCTGCCCCGCCCCGCATACTGTCTGCCCCTGGGCTCAGGAGCATGTCTGATTTCCAACTACCAGCCTCACTGTACTGAAGTCAAATGGAGGCGGTTTCTATTTTGCAACCTGCAGATCTCTAACTGGGACACACCAGGGTTCACCCTCAGTTCTTCCTGCTCCAGACACTGCAGGATTATACACCAGGAGAGAGCCAGAGAGAGAAGGGGGGTCCCAGAGGCGTGCTCTGGCTTCGGCACGGCCTCGGGGTGGGTGTCTGCCGCCCTTCCCTCCCCGGATCCCTGTGTCCTATGCGCCCATCTTCCGAGTTACCCAGTTTCATACCTGCCAAGTGAGAAGCCAGGCTGTGATAAGCCTGTCATTATGTGGTCCCTCCCATGCGCCCCGGGACTGTTGGCAAGGTTCCCCTCCCTTGGTCCTGGGGACGGGCATCCGCAAACCCAGACGGGCTTTCACGCCCTCCCCTGCTCTGCCCAGGCCTGCGCACCGACCACACACCTGGTGTGAGCCCCGTGCCCCGCTCTGTACTGATCACAGGGAGCAGGGGCTGCCAGGCCGCTTCCCCCACCTTCTGGGCACTGACCAGAGTTTTCAGGCACCCACAGCCAGGACTGGAGACGGGAATGGCAACCCACTCCAGTATTGCTGCCTGGAGAATCCCATGGACAGAGGAGCCTGGCAGGTACAGGCCACGGGGTCACACGGAGTCAGACACGACTGAGCCACAGAGCACCCACGCACGCACAGCCAGGAGGCTCGCCCCAAACACACTGCGTGTGGGGGTCGGGGTAACCAAAGAAGACCTGTCCCCAGGCAGAAAAAGCCCCTGAAACATGCAGAGAGGGCGCTTCCAGGTGCCCTGTCCTCCAACGGGGGAGAGGACTGGATAGACCAAGCCCCCTGCCTCCTGGCAAGGATAGCTGACACGCACAGGAACAATGTGGAGTCTGGGGGTCAGTGCTCAGCGGGGAGAGTAGCAGCGTGTTGGGGGAGATGGAAGGCCTCGCCCAGAAGGGCATTTCAGCACAGGCCCCGGGAGGTGGGGGCAAGTCACACAGACTTGGGGGCAGGTCTCCTGGGCCAGCCACAGCCCCAAGAGGAAGCCCGTGCTGCAGACTTTCCTTCGCCATCACTGAATTTTCAACCGTTTCTTTCCGTCTGAGGGTGTATGTTACTGCACACCTACTATGCACCAGGGATCTTCTTAAATCGCCTCACTGAGCAAGCGTTCTAGCTGCCGCAGTAGCGGGGGCTCCCAGGACAGGCTGACCTGCCACCCAGGTCCCGAGCTTCTCACAGTGGGGCTGCTTAGCACACAGCCCTCTCAAGGCACCCTCATGTCCGCCCATGTGAGGGCAAAAGGGGCCTGGGGCTGGGGGGCTAGGAGCAGGGACGTGGGTCCCAGGATCAGGGACATGTACACGTCTGCAGGCCGGCCTTCTGCACGGCTGATGCTGAATCTCTGCAGCAGCGGGCAGCTCTGGGAAGGGTGCTGGCTGCACCCTCCGCTGCTGGGAGGCTCTGTGAGGAAGGGCGCTGGGCTGCTCAGGGTCAAAGCCCCCTCCACCCGGTCATCCCTAGTTGTGCCACCTTCACCTAGAAGAGGCGGGGTGCTGTCCAGCCCCCGGTCCCCCCTGGGGTCCGGAACCACACTTGGCTGAGACACCAGCAGCCTGAACTCTGTGTGAATACAGAATCCGGAACGGGGGTGGAGGTCGCTCAGCCGCTCTGGTCCCCCCGGCTGGGAGCCCTGGGGCTCTACAGTTCCCAACATGTGTCCCCCACAAGCTCCCGGCCACCAGGATCGCCCAGTGGACTTTGCATGAGAGGTGCTGGCTCTTTCCAAGACTGGGACCCACCTCCCACGAGAGGCTACGTCTCATATCACATTGCCAAACACCTTCGTGCCTCTGACCCTGTTGGCTGAGACCCCTCCCCAGGGCCCAGAGGGGACCCCGAGGACAGTTCCAAGTCTCTCGTGGTCACTGCAAGGCCTCGGGGCGGGGGATCGTTGGCACCCCAGCCATGTCCCCAGAGGGGCCCTGGAGTTTAAGGGGACAGGCAAGTTCACAGCATCTTCGGGGAAATTGTCTTAGATACCAGGAGAGCCAAGCAGATGTGCACTTTCCCAGACCCAGCACTGAGACAGGCTTTTGGAACTGCTTGCTTGAGGAAGACCAGCCCTTCCATTAAGGGAAGCGGACAGCAGGCCCGTGCTCTGGGCTGTGAAGTCAGGACCAGGGCCACAGGGAAGGGGCAGGGCAGGGAGAGCTGAGCAGGTGCTGGGGGAGCTCTGCTGTGGAGGAGGGGAAGGGGGGGAGGAGGGGCGCAGGGGGAGGGGCGGGGAGGCGGGGCCACAGAAGGAGGGGCGGGGCGGGAGGAGGAGCCGCAGGGGGAGGGGCGGGACGGGTGGGGGAGGGGCAGGGCGGGAGGCGGGGCTGCGGGGGGAGGGGCCGCAGGGGGAAGGGCGAGTGGGAGGCGGGGCCAGTCCTGCGGACCTGGGTGCTGCTGGCTGGCAGCGCACTGGCTTCTCAGGAGCGGTTTCCATTTTGCTTTTTCCCAGGCCCATCCATGTCCCCGTTGTGTGTTGTGAGGGAAGTGGCCAGCCACCGGTGACAGTTCCTGGGTCCACCGGGCCAGACCACAGCCTCAGCGGAGCCCCCAAACCCGTGTCTAGGCTTGGCTGTGAAGGAATCTTGATGTGGTTCGCATCTACGACGCTCAGTCCACCTATGCCAGACTTGAACTGAGGAGGTGACCCTTGATCATGCCAGGGCACCTCCTCCAGCCTGCTCAAGGACTTGAGAGCAAGTTTCCCAAAGAAATTCTGCCTCAAGGCCACACCATCAGCTCCTGCCTGAGGGTCCAGCCTGCAGGTCTGCCCTGCAGCTTTCTGACTTGCTAACCACCGAATACAGTAGCCAGGTCCTTAAAATAAATCTATTAACTTACGCCTTCCCAGGTGGCACTAGTGGTAAAGAATCTGCCTGCCAATGCAGGAGATGTAAGAGACGTGAGTTCGATCCCTGGGTCAGGAGGATCCCCTGGAGGAGGGCATGGCAATCCACTCCAGTATCCTTGCCTGGAGAATCCCATGGACAGAGGAGCCTGGCGGGCTACAGACCATGGGGTCACAAGAGTCAGACGGCACTGAAGTGACTTGGCATGGCCTGCACATCTTTCTATTATCTGTCTATCCATCACCTGTCCATCCATTCATCCATCCATCCATTTACCTACCCCTCTATCTCCTATTACTTTAGTTTCTCTGGAGCGTCCTGGCTGACATGCTGCCCGAGCCCCTCGCACCTGCGGAGCCTCTCAGGAAAGAGGGCCCACTGGACACTGGCCAGAGGCTGCCCTCAGCGCCCATCTGCCCCGCTCTGGGCATTGGCGCGGTGCCCACTGCAGTGCCTCATTCGTTCCTTCAGGGCCAGGGACTCAGTCTGCGCTTCTGACTAGAGCCTTCAGGTGCCAAGCCCCCACTGGCCCTCTCTGCACAGTGGAGAAGGGCCAGTCACCGCGCTGTGCTCTGAAGGCCCGGGCTGGGCCACAAAACCACAGCACCAGAGTCCACGGTGAAAGCTCTGTGTGTGTGCACATGTGTGCACGTGTGTGTATGCTTGCACTCATGCATGGGTACGTTCAGGGCCCTTTGTGAACTGACCCCATCTTGGGGTTCCAGCCTCATCCCACCAGGATCCTTATAGTACGACCCCTAGACTTCTGCTTACCAACCTTCTGGACGGTTCCAGACATCTTGCTTCTGACCCTTTGCACCTGCTGCTGCCTCGGTCTGGTGCAGTCACCCTCCAGCCCCACTTGAGCCCATCAGCTCACCCCCATCTCTGGAGCTGTCCCTGGCCAAGGCAGGCTCTTCCCACGTGTCTCCTGACCACCCATCCCCCGCTGGACATCACTGTCCATTTAGGTACCCGAGTCACCCCACCAGGCTCCCTGGGGACACACACTCTCCCTTGCACCTCCGTACACCCAGAATGCAGGAGACCGCCAACTCCCATCCCCAGCTGCTGACCCAACTCCTCACATTCAATTCAGCAAACACACGCTGATGTTTTATTGATGGCATATTTGTTCTAGAAACAGCTTTTCATCTTTGCTCATTAGCTTTTTGCATTCCTGATAACATCCCTCCTTTAGATGCTTTAATATCAAAAAATTAACGATCAATGCGTAGAACAAAGGTTGGCGGACATCGCGAGCCTAAAGGTGTTAGTTTAGCAAATTCCTCCGTGTCCAGCATACAGAACTGCACACGCCAGAGGCCATACCATCTTTGTGAAAGAAATCAATGAAACAAAGTATCTAATTGGCAATTATGGTCTCAAGGATGAAGTGTTTTTTGTTTTTTTTTTTTAGCACTCAAGTCCTGCTTTCCTCCACAATCTGAGCTGATGAAGTTTTGTTCAGTTAATCTGGTCCCGCCTCCCAGTCACATGGGTCCCAGAGGGTTGGGGGGGCCCCCCAGGGGGACACTGATGACAAACATGATGAGGACCCACCCGCCCTGTCTCACTCAGGGAGCCCCTCCTAACGGGATCGGCAGGAGGTGGGGCTGGAGGGTCCTGCTCCTGGCTGTGAGTCTCTGCTCCCGGCTCCTCTGAGAAGCATGGATCCGGGAAAGCAACAGGGGAGGGGTTGAAGGGTGGGCAGAGGGCTCTGTCCATCCCTCCGCCTCTTCACAGGCTGCTCTTAGAGGGCAGTGACTGGGCACCCGGGTTTGATACCGACACGCTAGGTCCTTCAAGGCCTGGGCTCCGTCCCTGCCACCTGCACCCCCCATAGCTGGCCCATTGTACCAGCTGTGGGCTCCCTGGAGGCTCCATGTCCCCTTGTTCTCCTGAGGTGGGGCGTCCACCCAGCCTGGTTCCTGCTCCTTGGCCCCTCCCCACCCAGCAAATCCCTACCTGCCCACTGCTCCTCCCAACACCTTCCCTGAACCCTCCCCAACCAGCAATCCCAGCCCAGGAGGCCCCAGGAACAGAGCTGGCAGCCAGGGCATCCCTGGGTGCCCCGGGCTATCTGCCAATGTGAACTACAAATTGGCCCTTACTGAGAGCATTGCCCATGACAGAACAACAAAGGTGTTTGCCATCTGCCTTTACGGAGACTGAACCCCATGCTGCGAGAGCTGTTGACCTTCAACACCCCCTGGGGAGTTCAGAGTGGAGTGAGGCCCTCTGTGCTCCAGGGAATCTGGTGGGACAGGTCTTTAGATAGTTGGATGTTTTTAGGAACAGATTTTATGATCTCAATCCTTGCATCTCCTCATATCTAGAGAAGCACTAAATCCCTTCATGGTGACATCAGACCCTCATGACTAACAAAAAACCTTTTGTAAAATGAGTGCTTCATGGTATTGAACTCCCCCTTCACCAAAACCTTATATATTGACTTTCCCCCACTGCCGCTTTGGAGCATCTCTCAGAGCTATCTGAGATGCTGCCTCCTGGGCTCATTTTGCCCCAAATAAAACTTAACTCACAACTCTCAAGTTGTACATCTTTTTTTAGTCGACACCAGTAGCCCAGCAACCCAGGGTGTGGACACTCATTGCTCTGCAGACAAGGAAATGGAGCCTCAGACATCAGGGTCCAGGCGCGATGAACTGCCAAGAGGACTGGGACGCCCAGGCCTTCATCCAGAGCCCGGCTTCCTACTCCTCGAGGTTTATGTTCTAGAAGCATAGGGCAGGCGGGCAGGTGGGGCAAGACACCTTAGACCATGACCTGCAAGCCCCTATCAGCAAAGCCTGTATAAAGGCTGCCCTTTGGGGATCATTCTGAAAAGTAAGACCTGTTTCCGGACCCGGAGGAAGGAGCCTCATCGCTGGGCCAGCAGCACCCAGGCCCTGCCTGGTCCACACACAGAACAGCCTCCTCCCAGGAGCACCATGCATCAAGGGGACGAGAGCGGCTCAGACCTCCCCTGGGTGCCCGGCCAGCTTGCTGTGTGACGGAGGGTCAGGGGGCCCAGTGAGCCCTCCTGGGAGCACCACTGCCCTTTCCCTGGAAGGAAGGTGACTGTGGCATGGCGGGGATGCCCAGCCCTCCCTCATCACCTACAAGTGCCATTTAAAAGACATATGGACAGGGCGGCAGGCTCGGGTCTGCAGGCCTTTCTTATGAATTCATAACTGGAGCCCTGGCAGCATCAGTTTTAATTAAAAAGATGCTCACATGGGCGAGCACAGAGGCTCTGTCGTCACGAAGGGAGAAGGCGTGGAATGACTCTCTGGCATCTGAACTGGGTTCCGTGAGTCGGAAGGGTCAGTGCAGTGGGAAAGGATGCTCGCTGGAACACTGGGTGGAGGGAGCCCCTCCCAGGCTGCTCTGACCCGTGGGGCCTGACCTAGAGGTGCAGAAACACGACCCAGGCCTCCAGCCTTGGCCTCAACTGTTCCTTGTCCTGGAACTCTCTCTCCTTTGGCCCCTCCAGGGCTGGCCGCCGCCCTCAAATGGCTCCTCCTGGGTGGGGGGGGGGGGGTTTCCCTGACCATCCATTTGAAATGCCAGCTCACGTTCCTTCCGCCGTGGTCACCTGCCTCCTCCACTCATCACTCTGACGTCACCGATCTTCACGCATGAAACGTTCACCCATCACCGAGCACCGCCGTGGGCTCCAGATAACGTGGCAGGGCCATCGGGGTAAAGCATCTGTTTCTTCTTTTCATGGCCTGCCTTCTGCATGGGTGGAGAGGGGCATGGCAACCACTCCAGTATTCTTGCCTGGAGAATCCCCTGGACAGAGCAACTGGCAGGAAACAGTCCACAGGATCGCAAAGAGTCAGACACGACTGAGTGACTGAGCCCTTCTGCGTGGGCTTGTGCGCTCCATGGGGCCAGGGCACTTTGCTCAAACACTCAGCCCTGATGGTTCTCAGTTCTCTCCTCCTGGCTCAGGGTCCAGCCTGTGTGTCCCCAGGCATCTCTCCAGGACCATTGCAACAGGTCCTCCTTCTAAAGCAGCCTCTGGCTCCCTCAGCCCGAGGCAGACCGACTTAACTTCCGGCAGCCAAGGCCTCCATGGCATGCCCCTGCACCTGTCCAACAGGCCCCCACCAGCCCTGCCACCCTCTGGACTCAGGATGGCCCCAGACATTCCTGCCTTCTCTCCTGTCCAGGTTGTCCCTCCCACCCAGATCCCCCTCCTGAAAATCTTCGAGAATGAACTCAGATGCTAGCTACCTATGGTGACCTCTGAGATCAGAATAGGCAGAATAACTTTAAAAGCTATCAGCACCTAAAATAATCTCTCCCACTCCAGATGCCCCAGGGAGAGACCCTCATGACGGCCCCAGCGAAGTACAAGGCAGCACCCCCGTGTGCATGAAGAAGGGGAGGCCCAGAGAGGTGGAAGCGGGTGTCCTGAGCCACACAGCCCTGAGCTGCTCATCTGAAGGCGGCCTCTCCCAGCCTCACTCCCTGCCTGGGTACCTTCTCCTCTGCCTCTCAGACAGCCCTACTCACAACCTCGTGTCTGTCGGTGGTGTCTGCTCTTCCCCAGTCATAGCCACAAACCACCTGAGGGCTGTACCCTGTCTTAATCTCCTTTTAAATCCCAGCACTGCCTGGTCCAGGGGCCAGGAAAGAGCTGTGCTGGTGAATGGGATGCCCGTAGGGGGCTACAGCACAGGTGCCCCCTAGTCATACTAGAATGCTTCTTCATTTTCTTCCTCTCTAACAAGACTGAGGTGGAAAAGTGGATGGATAAGAAAGTGGGAAGATGGGTGGATTAATGGATGGGTGATGGATGGGTGGGTGGATGGATGGGTGGGTAGATGGATGGGTGGGTTGATGGATGGGTGGGTGGATGGATGGGTGGATGAATGGATGGGTGGGTGGATGGATGGGTGGGTGGATGGATGGATGGATGGATGATGGAGTGAATGGATGGGTGGGTGGATGGATGCATGTGTGGATGGATGGATGGATGGGTGATGGATGGGTGGATGGATGGATGGATGGGTGGATGGATGGGTGGGTGGATGGATGGATGGGTGGATGGATGGATGGATGGCTGGATGGATGGGATGGATGGATGGTGGAGTGAATGGATGGGTGGGTGGATGGATGGGTGGGTGGGTGGATGGGTGGGTGGATGGATGGGTGGATGGATGGATGGATGGGTGATGGATGGGTGGGTGGATGGGTGGATGGGTGGATGGATGGATGGGTGGGTGGATGGATGGGTGGGTGGATGGATGGGTGGGTGGATGGAAAGAAGAATGGATGGTGAGAGAGTGAATGGATGGGTGGGTGGATGGACGGGGTGGGATGGATGGATGGATGTGTGGGTGGATGGATGGATGTGTGGGTGGATGGATGGATGGATGGATGGAAAGATGGATGGATGGTGAGAGAGTGAATGGATGGGTGGGTGGATGGATGGGTGGGTGGATGGATGGGTGGGTGGATGGATGTAAAGAAGGATGGATGGTGGGAGAGTGAATGGATGGATGGATAGATGGGTGGGTGGATGGATGGATGGATGGGTGGATGGATGGATGGATAGGTGGGTGGATGGATGGATGGATGGGTGATGGATGGGTGGGTGGATGGATGGGTGGATGGATGGATGGATAGATGGGTGGGTGGATGGATGGATGGATGGGTGGATAGATGGGTGGGAGACTGGATGGATGGGTGGATGGATGGATGGGTGATGGATGGGTGGGTGGATGGATGGATGGGTGGATGGATGGGTAGGTAGGTGGACGCATAGATATGGTAACTTTCTGTGAGACGCTGAGTAACTCCATAACCCAATATGAAGTCCCATTTATTCATTTGGGGAAAGAGATGATAAGGCCCAAGGAGGAGAAGGAAAGTTTTCCCTTGGCCACAAACCTGCCTGGGGAAGACTGCAACCCCTAGTCCTGTGACCTCAGTTCGCCTGTTCCCCTCCTTTGTGACCTCTGACCTCCTCTCTCTCTTTTCTTCCAACATGACTGAATGTGAGGACCACTGTCTGGCAACAGCTGCCTCTCTCTGATGACACACTCTGGCTGTGACACTAATCTCACCTCCCCCCAGATGTCAGGTGGGAGATTGTTTTTAAACAGGTCTGCAGTGCGAAAAAATGAAATTCCTTGCAGGGTTCTCAGTCTTGGCTGCAGATTGAAATCACTGGGGGAGCTTTTTAAATAGACACAAGAGTCCTACTGCAGTCCAATTTACTCAGAATCTCTGGGGGTGGGGCCCAGGCTTGTAATTTTTAAAGCACCCTCAGAGACTGGGGACCAATCAGCTAGAGACTTGGCAGCCCTTGGTGGCTAGAAGAATGCAACAGACTAGACAGGTGTTTTGAGAGCAGAATCTCTCTGGATAATCAACATCCCTCCTGTAGGTTCTGATCCATCACCTGATCTCCCAGGAGTTATCCAGAGAGCCGAGGGAAGAGAAACAAACCACAGCACTTACCATCAGGGTCTGTGCCAAGCCAACTGCAACTTCTCAGAGTGCTGAAGCTCTTGAAGAAACAATTCTTATCCATCAGATTAACCCCAAGATCCCTGTCTATCATCCTCTTTTCAGTTCCTTGATGTGATTTTCATTATCATCACCATCATCATCACCACCATCATCACCATCATCACCATCACCACCACCATCATGACCATCATCACCTCCATCATCACCATCACCACTATCACCACCACCATCATTCTCATTCCCAGCATCACCATGTCAGCACCATCGACATCATTGCTGTCTCACATCCATTGTTAAGCTCTGTGCTGAATGCCTCCTTGTTTTTCCTTACGTCTGACCTCACAACAACTCTTCAAGATACTGCAGTTTATTTTCCAAATGAACACGTGGTAGTTCAGAGAGGTAAACAACTTGCTCAAGGTCACACAGCCACAAGATGGTACAGTGGGGATTTGGGTGCATGTCTGCTTGACACAGGATTTGGTGCTTTTAGTGGGAAGGGAGGGCTTCCCAGGTGGCGCTAGTGGTAAAGAACCCTCCTGCCAATGCAGGGGATGCAAGAGACACAGGTTCAATCCCTGGGTCAGAAAGATCCCTGGAGGAAGAAATGGCACCCCCTCCAGTATTCTTGCCTGGAGAATCCCATGGACAGAGGAGTCTGGTGGGTTACAGTCCACGGGGTCACAAAGAGTCAGACACAACTGAGCAGCTTAGCACACAGCAGCACAATGGGAAGGGAAAGATGTCAAGACTCAAATTCCTCAAAGCCCAGGAACAGCCCTGCCTTTCCCTAATCGAATCCCCCCCACAGTGCTGACAGTGAGAATCGATCAAGGTAGCGGAGATGATTAGAATCCAAACGACCAGCTGAGACCAGGCAGAGCATTTCAACGGAAGAGGATCAAGTTGGGTGTGGAGAAAAGTAAGGCCCTGCTCTTGTACTGTTTCAGTTCATTCGTTCATGCACTCATCCACCCCACAAACCTTCCCAAGTACCCCTCCTCTCTCACACCCAGAACCTTGAGGCCACTCCAGCTCTTGCGTGAGCAGAGGCTAACTCCCACCCCGCGATGCTTGTCCCTCATCTTTCTGCAGAGCAGGCTCCTCAAATCGTTCTGGAGACCCGGCTCTCTTCCAGGTCCAGGCTGGTCCCAGGGATGCTGAAATGACTGGGATGCAGATGAGGGACATGAAGAGCATGACAGCAGCCTGTGCAAAAGGCCTGGGTACCATGGGGCAGGGAAGCCAGCCAGGCGTGGTACAAGGGTTAGCTACCATAAGCAAGGCTGCGACCTGGGGCTACGTTAAGAGACACTGCTCCGTAGCTAGAAGCAAGCTGGGGCGTCCTCCTGGGACCTGGGCTATTCACACAGAAGCCTCATGACCAGTGACTGCGGAGAAATGGCACCGGAATAGGTTCATAAGAGGGTGGCAGAGATCCACCCATGCCTTTCAGGAGACAGTGGAGCTGAACTCAAGTGTGGGAGCTTGGAGCTGGGGATGGCGTGAGGGGCAGAGACTTCCCTTCTGAAGCCAGGAGGGCAGAGCCTCAGACAGGTGCCCACCCCTAATCAACCCTGTGAAACTGAAAGTGAAAGTGTCCGACTCTTTGCAACCCCACGGACTATACAGTCCATGGAATTCTCCAGGCCAGAATACTGGAGTGGTAGCCTTTCCCTTCTCCAGGGGATCTTCCCAACCCAGGGATCGAACCCAGGTCTCCCGCATGGCAGGCAGATTCTTTCCCAGCTGAGCCACCAGGGAAACCCAAGAATACTGGAGTGGTAGCCTTTCCCTTCTCCAGCGGATCTTTCCAACCCAGGAATTGACCCAGGTCTCCTGCATTGCAGGTGAATTCTTTGCCAGCTGAGCCACCAGGGGAAGCCTTGTAGGCATCTCCAATGACGGGGGCACTGGGCTGGAGCGGCCAGAGCCCGCCAGCAGGACAGACCATTGAGTGCTGGACAGTCACCCAGGAAGAGGGTCCCTGTTCTGGAGAAGGCCCTGGGGCCATGGTCTCCTTATCTCATGGGGCTGAGAAAGAATGATGCATCCGAGTTTTCTTGGAAAATTCCTGTCCGCTGCTGCCATCCCCAGCAAGGGTCCGCGCAGACAAAGGTGGTAATGTGGGGTGACCTGTCACTCGGCCACGTTCGGCAGCCTCTAGCAGCAGCACGTGGGCTCCGTGGATCGCCCAGACTGCCGTCCGGACGCTCAGGGGCCCGTGTGACCTGCTGCAACAGGAGAGCTGCAGCCGCCAGCACCTGGGCCGGAGCCAGGCTGAGCCCCAAGCCGTGAGACCTCGACACCCCTCCAAGAAACCTCGGGCACCCACAAGCCCCACGAGACTCCAGAGGGAGACGCAGCCGCGTGTCACCCCTGGGCCCCCCACGGACCCTTCCCAGGCAGCCACACCTCAAACAGAATCCAGATGACAGCATCTGGCCAGGGTTCTGGGCCCTCCCCAGGGCCTCTGTCTTGCAGGACCCACAGCCTAGCCAGGGCCCCACTTCAGGAGTCTCCCTCCTCATCACCCCACATCTAAGCCATCAGCTGCCCGCTAGTTCTGCCTCTTAAACTGGTCATGAGTCTCCCCCCCCACCTCCCTCCTTCCCCAGCTCAGGCCTCACCAGGGCTCAGCCAGACTCTCCCTGAAACCCGCTGTCCACCAGCAGCCAGAGGGATCCCACAGTCCTGAGTCCACTTTGGGAGACAGGTGGTGTCAGAGGTTGGGAGGCTGTAACAGAGAAGATGCAATTTCCCTAAAATGTTCCCTGAACTGCCTGCCACCTCCCCAACCCTGGCAAACCCCCAGACAGCCTCTCCCAGACTGCCTTGTGTGAGGCGAGGCTGTGGGACGGAACCCTGGTCAGCGGTCTGGGCCCCACTCTGGACTGGCCCATTCAACCTCCGACTGTGTGCCTCCCTGAGAACCCGGAGGAGGGCAGAGGAGCCACGAGATGGAAGGAGCCTGGGTCCCTGAATGCGGGCAGGGAGTGGAGCCCAAGACCTCCCTCGCCACTCCACAGGCTGCAGCAGGCTGTGCAAGGCCAGGGAGACGCCTCCGGGTTTGGGGTTGTGGGTTGGAGCAGGCAACGTCCTGAGATGGTTTTTGGCTCTGCATCCCCGTGTGTGGAGGAGGCTGGAGGAAGGTTCCCCGTGTGCAGTGGAGGGTCTCCCACAAGTGAGATCTGGGTCCATCTGGCTTTAATTCTGCTGGCCTGACCCCCAGCCCTGGCTCTGCCCTGGGCTCTCTGAATCTCAGTCTCCTCATCTGCAAAATGGGAGCAAGAGAGCAGCCCCCCTCTTGGCATGATCCTGCAACCACTCATCTCTGGAACAGGAGATGCTAGGAAGTCGTCTTTCTGCTTGGTTTGTTTTCTGTGTTTGTCTACAGAGATTCAACATTAGCCCTATTTAAAATGCATACCCGTTACAAGGAGCAAAGCCTCTCATCTTTGGCAAGTGGGATTAAAGGTGAGTCTTTTCTTGTCAACATGTCCTACATTTTCTCTGTATTGTTTATAAAGGAGACTTTATAAAGACTCTGTAATTTTATAAAGGATAAAAAAACAAACTTTAAAAAAAAATGGTGAATGGATCCGTAAGCACAGCCCCCTGGGGATGGGAGACGTGTCACTATAAACATCAAAAATTAGCAGAAACAAGGACACGCCATGCAGCCCAGCTCCTCCCCCATGGACTCACTGCCTCCCTGCACTTGAGCCCAAGTCCGACTGGTTGTGGAATGAAGCCAAGACGCCGCGCGTGTTACATTGTAAAGAAATCTGCAGGATTTGTACTGTTCCACTAAATTAAAATGAAAGAGAGTATTAGCAGCGCAAAGGAGAATTGTAACCGTGAAGATTAAATATTGATGCCCAGAGGATTCTTCACGGCTAAACGTAGGAGGACATTCCTGACGCCAGGCCTGATGGGCCGTGGGAAAGCTGGAACACCCACCAGTCCTGTGTGGGCGCTTTTAGTCCTCCACTTTCAGAGAGGTCAGGTAACTCGGCCGGGACTCCCAGGACCCGGGGCAAAGCCCCCGAGGGCTCCCTGCACCTCAGCATGAAGTGAGGGGGCTGGTGCTGCGGGTCTCAGGGCGAGGAGGGCCGTGACCAGAGCCGGGCACGGCTGCCCACCTCCACCCACCAGGCACACACCTGGGCTCCTCACCTCTGCACCAGGGCCCTGTGCCTGCTGGAATTACGGAAAGTCTGGGTACTGGGGAAAATTTAGGGTGGACTATTGTCCTGGTTTGCATTCTTCATTGATTTCAATGGAAAGGGTCACAGCACACTGTTTCTGTGGGTCCCCAGGGGTGTGGGTCCTCCCGGTTCTCTCTGAATGGATACAAACACCCTAAAACAACCCATTCTTGATTGCAACACATGTCTTCCTGGATGACAAATCTGACCATGGCCCTCCTCAGAGGCTCCCCACCATCAGGACCCAGCCTCCGCCCGTGGGTGCCCAGCATTCAAGCCCCGTCATCAGGCTGGTTGCTCTCCTTTCTCCTCCCTCCACCCCATCCAACCCACTCCTCGTCCTCAGGCCGCTGTTGTTTTCCTGAATAGACCACAGTTCCTTGGGCCCCCTGAGCTCAGGCTGCGTCCTCTCCTGTAGCACCTGCTTGCTGCCCTCCAGGTAACTTCTATTCATCTCTCAATGCCCATCACAAAACACCCCACCCGTCCCAGTCCCATGGAGGCGTCTCTGACTCCCTCAGCTAGTCGGCGGCTGGCCCACGAGGGTTCCAGCAGGGTCTGTTGGTGGGACCCCGACACCGTGACCGCACAGGACAGTGGACTTGTCTGGGCCCACCTCGTTCGTCTAGACTGGAAGCGTCTGGATTGTAGAGCTGTGCCCTTCACTGTGACGCCTCTGCTCTCAGCTCACTTCTGGCCGGAGGAGAAGCTCCCTGAGGGCAGTGGTCGAATTAAGTAATACTGCAGTTCACAAGTGGTCCCCAAAGCCGAATCAAGAAAGGATGCTCTTGCTTTCTCTCATTCTGCGTCCCTCAACCTAGAGGCACAGGGGGGCTCAGGGGACTGGCTTGAAATCACAGCTGCCCCACACCCCGGTCTCTGCTGCTGTGTCTGGGCTCCCCATGCGTCCACCAGGAAACCACGTCACGGCAGTCTGAAGCACATCAGCATGCAGGCGGCGTGGGCTCCTGCCGAACAATTAGTCGGGGCCATTTGTATGCATCGGGCTGTGCTCTGGAGCCACGAAGGAGCGGAACCACCGTCTCCCCAAATCCTCCCAATCTTCCTCCCCACTACTTCCAGATTCAATAAGCACAAATCACTGCTCTAATTTTTTTTTCCCCAAAGTTAAGCAGCAAATTGCTTTGCCAGCTCCAATGTTTTCAGTTTTTATGGGATGTGGGGGCCAGCCCCTTCCCTTGCGGTGGTTTCACGGTTTCCACCTGGAGCCCCGGGGCCAGCAGAGGGGAAGCTGGCTCACACACTCTCCGAGTGTCACCCATCTGTCCTCTCCCTGACACTCTCACTGAGCTTCTCTTCAAGGTTCGGCTTTATTCCTCGGAGTTTTGGGCCCCGTGACTGTCAGACTCAAGCTGCGTCCAGCGGCCTCTGGACGGGCGAGGGATCCAAACAATGAGAACTCAACTCTCACCACCGAGGACTGGGAGAGGCGGACTGGGCTTGTCTGGCAAGAACCCACAGCCCAACGGGTACGTGTTGGAGGAGCATCCCCACCGCCACCCCAGAGCACTCAGCCCCCCGAGAACACACAGGCTGCTGTCTGGGCACCACCTCTTTCCTTCTGGAAACCCAGCTGACCCACGTGTCACCATCTCCATGGAGCCCTTCCCAGCAAATCCATCTCCACGCTCTCACCACAAAGGGCCAACATTAAAACTCCAAGCCTCTCTTCCCAATGCTCTGCTCCAGGAGAGGAGCCAGCGGGGCCCTGTTCTGGAATGTTCTCACTGCCTGGCTCAGACGCCTGTCTGGATGCCTCTTCAAGTAGCTTCTCCCACACTCACTTCCCCAATTCCTCTCTCGGGAGGATGCACTCTCCCTGCCCCGTCCTGGCCTCTAGCTCTTGGCCCAGGGCCTGGGTGAGGAGGAATCAAGAGCAGGACCGACCACCTACTACGTGCAAGTCCAGCATTGGGCTCTTTCGCAGCCATCGGTGATGTGATCCATGGATCTCTCTGGCTAGGCGGGTGTCAACAGCCCCACTTCACAGAAACAGATGCTTTAGGAAAACATGACACATTCAGCTGATGCGCATGGGTGCCCGGTTCATAACTGCAGGTCGTGAAAACACCTGCGGCCTTGCAGTCGATGTCACGGCGCCTCCATAAGGGCGGGTCTGTTCCTCCATCTGCATTCGGAATCTGAGAGGCAGGCAGCCTGGTCTCCCCAGGTCCCCAGGGGCAGAGCCACCTAGCTGACCAGCGCCTGAGTGTGGATGCCTGAGTCAGCTCAGCCCAGGGTGCTAACCTCCGAGGTCAGCTACAGAAAGGGTTGCTTGCAAAGTCCCTAAAGCTCGGAGCGGTTTGTAACACCATGAGAGCTAACCGGCACGCAGCTTCTTACCACAAAGCCCCCTCTATGCGCTCCACCAGGCTATGTCTCCACATCCCCAGGCATCAGCCAAGAAAGCAGCTGTCTTCACATCCACCAAGTGCTTCTCCCTTTCCCTTTGTTTACAAGCGGCCCTGCGTGTTACGGCACGCACTCTACACGTGAGCCCCCACTTCACAGATGAGGAAACTGAGGTCCGTGTTAGCAAGGGGCAGAGTCACGAGTCAGCTCCAACCCCAAAGCTCACACCCCAGCGTCCCCTCTCACGCCTTCCCGCCCCTCTCCAAAAACCAGCGTTCGAGGGTCTAATTCAGGGGGACCAGGCGTGGGGGTGGACACCAAAACCGCAGCAGGGGAGGGCCACCATCTTGGAGGTTTCTAGCTGGGCCTACATGTTTTGAGGACATGTTTGCTGATGGTGGTGATCCCAGCATCTACAATAATCCGGTAAGCCTATACCACCGGCCACTTATACTACCCAGTACTCAGCCCTGGTGTGCCGGGGTGAGGTCCCCTCCCTGCTGGGCAGGACACAGGCTAACAGCCCCCTCGGCTCTCACTCAGCAGAGACAGGAGTCCAGGCCCAGGGCCGGAGGAAGCGGCCCTGGGCTCCAAGCCGCTGCTGCTCACCGAGGTGTGTGGCCCCAACAAGGCGCTCGGCGCCCTCACCTGTGAAACGGGGACCAGCGTCTCCTGCCCATCTACGTGCAGATAAGATGACGAAGTAGACAGCCTTGCAAACCATCAAATGTGCTTCTCTAATAGCAGGAAAACAAACCATCCACTTAAAAATGGACAAAGGACTGAATAGACTTTTCCCCTCCAAAGATAAACAAATAGCTGATAGGCACGTGAAAAGGTGTTCAACATCGCTAGTCCCCAGGGAAACGAGAATCGAAACCACAGTGTGATACTACCCCACAGTCATTAGCATGCGTGAGTGCTAAGTCACTTCAAGTCATGTGTGATTCTTTGTGACCCCATGGACTGCAGCACACCAGGCCTCCTTGTCCATCACCAACTGCTGGAGTTTACTCAAACTCATGTCGGTGATGCCATCCAACCATCTCATCCTCTGTCGTCCCCTTCTCCTCCCACCTTCAATCTTTCCCAGCATCAGGGTCTTTTCAAATGAATCAGCTCTTCACATCAGGTGGCCAAAGTATTGGAGTTTCAGCTTCAACATCAGTCCTTCCAATGAGTACTCAGGACTGATCTCCAGAGTCATTAGGATGGCTATTTAAAACACACACACACACACACACACACACACACACAAATCAATGTGTTGGCAAAGATGTGGAGAAATTGGAACACTTGTACACTGTTCGTGGGAATATAAAATATAAAATGAAAATAAAACGGTGGAATATAAAACTAAGGAAAATAGCATGGCAGCAAGGAGATCCGACCAGTCCATCCTAAAGGAGATCAGTCCTGAATCAAACCTAAAGGAAGCAGTCATTGGAAGGACTGATGCTGAAGCTGAAGCTACAATATGTTGGCCACCTGATGCGAAGAACCAACTTCTTAGAAAAGACCCTGATGATGGGAAAGATTGAAGGCAGGAGAAGGAGACGACAGAAGATGAGATGGTTGGATGGCATCACCGACTCGATGGACATGAGTTTGGGCAAGCTCTGGGAGATGGTGAAGGACAGGGAAGCCTGGCGTGCTGCAGTCCTAGGGGACTGTGAAGAGTCAGACACGACTGAGCAGTTGATCAACAACTGTAGCAACGTGGCAGTTTCTTAAAAAACTCACAGGTAGGGTTACCAGGTGAGTCAGCGTTTCTACCTCCGGATAATATCCCCACAGAATTGAAAGCGAGGTCTTAACGAGTACCTGTGTACTCATAGCTGCTTTGTTCACAATAGCCGGATTGTTCAGAGCAACTGAAACGAGGAAGAAACCCAAGTGCCCGTGGATGGAAGAACGGATAAGCAAATAAGATCTCTGCACACAATGAACTGTTGTTCACTGTTTAAAGAGGAAGGAAATCCTGTCACAGGTTCCAACTGGGATGAACCTTGAGGACATAATGCTCAGTAAAATTAAGCAGTCATGCAAAGACAGACATGGTTCCATTTATATGAGGTCCCTAGAGCAGTCAAACTCGGAGAGAAAGTAGGAGGGTGGGAACCAGGGGCTGGGGGAGGGGGTGGAGGACAGGGAGGGCTGGAGGGGGACCGAGTTTCGGTTTGTCCCCATGACCCCAGGGGCAGGTCTGGGGCAGGTTCTGACCACACTGGGCCTAGCAGGGGTGTGAGTTAGGCAGGAGTCGGAGGTGCTGCATCCGGAATGCCCTGCCCAGCTTTTGGCTCCAACCCCGGAGGAGGCAGGTGGGCGGTGGAAGAGCCCCAGTCAAGACCTCTCATCACTGGGCTGGCTCCTCCCCCAGCGGGGCTCCCAGAATGAGCCTCACTCGCGTGAAAATAGTAAAGGTCCATTTCACATTTTATCTCACCTTTCAAAATGTCTATTTTGAGCATGTTATTTTTTTTTTTTATCACATCCATAAAATCCTAGCTCTTGAATGAGAGTCCATATCTGGGTTGGAGGTTCCACCTTTTTCCTAGCGATCACGTAGAATCTGCAGCCACCAGGCGGAGGACAGGCCAGCCTGGAGGACCAGAGGCCGAGGGGAACTCAGCCTCTTGGGGGGATGGGTGAGTCCAAGTCCTGGCAGAAAGTCGGGGTGCAGGCAGGCGGCACAGTCCTAGGTAGCCCTAGTACAGGGCTGGGGCTGCTTTACTAGCTTTAATAGCTTTTTACACATTCAGACGCAAAGTCAGTCCCTTTATAGGCAGGAAATAAAGCAACGGGAGTAATTATTTTATTAAGGACCAGGGAATGATGAATAATTTAATTTGCAGAAAGAATTACACCATGGATTGAATCTCTACGTCCTCAGGCCTAGCGTTACTTTCTCTCCAGTTTCTTTTGACATTTCTGGCGGGGTGTGGGGGGAGGTGGGTCAGAACCTTCAAGCACGCTTTAGCTCTGCCTCCAGGGTGGGTATTCCTGGACGCTCCCAGGCAGGAGGTGACCAGAAGGGAGAAAACGAGGATAGGGTTGGGCGGGGAGGGACGAGAAACAAAGTCCTTGCCCGAAATGTGCCTTTTCTCAAGCGTGTCAGCATGAAACATGTAAATAACTCACTCAGTCCGTGTATACTGAATGCACACATACGTGTATGCTAGGCCTCGGGAGTCGGGGGTGGGGGGTGGGCAAGGCAAGTTTGCGGTGGGGTTGGGGTCACAGTCAATACGCTCCATCAGCTGGGGTGGGATGGGGGAAGCAGGGTGGGGGACATGTCTGTTACTCCCAGATCCGAACGTCCAGTCAAGTCATCTCGTCTTAACTTTCCCACCAGACTCCTGCTCCCAAGAAACCAGTCTTGCCCAATCTCGATTACACAGGTCTCTGCGTGTAATTCTGACAAGCCTGCGGTTGTTCCCACTGACACGGAAATTCACCGTGCCGCTCAGCTGAGCCACCCAGATGGCCGTGAAGGGCGGGCTCTGGATCCAAGGGCACCGCAGGGCTTGTGAAAGCCGAAGGGGAAAAGCACTCTTGACGTTGCATGCAGTGGAATAGGAATGGATCCTTAGGGGAGTCCGGGATTAAAGCTGCAGCTTCAGGCTGGTTTTCCATCGCGGGGCAGCTCCGAAGGGTGGGGCTGGCCCCCAGCCTGTCTGGACCTCAGATGCGTGCATGGAAGTCTCATGGCTGCACTGGCCACAGGCTGGAGGCCGCTACCTCATGCCCGTGAGCCCTGGGCACACTTCAGTATGGTAAGTGCCCTGGGACGCCTGGGGGGTGCCTCACTCCATCTGGGGTGTGAGATCACTCCGCCCCCACAACGTGGTGGGGGCGGTGGGCTCCTAAGACAAGCACGATCCAGAGTGGTGAGTGCCAACCTTCGTTGGAGCCCTGGAGCCCTGTGGAAGGTGTGTGTGCGTGTCACCCAGGTGGGGGGACGGGGCCAGGGAGGCCTTTGGAGGAAGGACATCCATGTGCCAGAGAGCGAAGATGGAGCCACCGGCTTTTCCTTCCATTCTCCCCAACCCTCAAGGGAGACCCTCCGAGCCTCGGTCCTCCCCCTGTAAGAAGCGGGTGATGAGCATGAGTCCTCCTTGATTCCCACTCCCTGCGAGCTGCCTGGCGCACAGCAGATCCACAGGTGTTTGTCAGATGAATGAGTGGATGTTGGATGGATTGGAGCAGAGGCTCACTTACAAATGAGTCTGACCTGGGGCGGGAGAGGGGGACAAGGAGAGCGGCTCTAGGAGACTGGGGAGAAAGGGTCCCAGAAAAGCCCTTGAAACCACACAGTCAGCCTCCTGGGGGTGTTTCCTATGAGGACAGTGGTGGAGCCAGAGCTGGGGAAGGCTTCTCACAGGGACACTGTGGTGGGACCCGGTGAGCTCCAGGAGCCTCGGATCTGACCCCCCGGAGCCTGGTTCAATGTCACATAGTCTGCACTGCACGTCTCAAGGCGACACTCTGCAGGGCTCCTTCAAAACAGGGCTCGGGGAGACCAGGCTGGCTGCCTACCCAGAGGGGCCCATGCAGGGAAGCCTCCAGGGCTTGGCCTTAGAGCCTCAGACTCATGCCAGCCCCCACCACCCACCCTGCACATCCCCTGCTAACCCATCACTCGGACCCTTACTCCACAGGCAGGAGCCCGGGTCCTCCCCCCACAGGCTGCTCTGTCCATCTCCATGTCTTCCCACTCGCGGGTCCCGCCTCCATCTCCTGCTCACCCTTTAGCGTTTTGCATAAGCATCACCTCCACCAAGGGCTTCCCTAGCAGCTTAGGTGGTTAAGAGTCCGCCTGCAATGCAGGAGACCCTGGTTTGATCCCTGGGTCGGTAAGATCCCTTGGAGAAGGGAACTGCTACCCACTCCACTATTCTGGCCTGGAGAATCCCATGGACTCTATAGTCCATGAGGTTGCAAAGAGTCAGACACAATGGAGAGACTTTCACTTTTCACCTCCACCAAGAAGCTTGCCAGGCAGGGCCCATTGCCCTGGTGTTGGGGCTCCCCTTGGCCCAGCCCTGAGCTCTGAGGCTCCTGCGACCCCCACGGTGGGCTCCTCTTGGGCCAGGACTGTGTCTGAGCACCTGAGTTCCCAGCATCGCTCAGGCCAGGCCCCAGAGGAAGGAGGCTCAGGTCACACTTAATGAATGAATAAATGACAACTGAATGATACATCAGTCTCGCTTATTGAAAAAAGGGGGGAAACTACTATGGTAACGTGTAAGACTGGCTCGACACACAGCCTCCCTCGCTCAACAACATCCAGCGTCTCCCCAGTACCCACAGTGTCTTGTCCCCGCCTGTGCAGTCCATAGCACCCACCCTCCGACCTCAAACTTCCCTGCTGGCCCTGCCTGCAGCCCCACACATCCTCCCCCTGCAAGGCCATCATGGGAGCCTTGCCTTCACACAAGCTTCTCTATTCTCTGTCCCTGGAATGTTCTTCCCTCCCTCAGATTTTTCTGAGAAATACTGTGCCTCCAGAGTGCCCGAAAGGAGTAGGATGCCACCCACCCAGGTCAAGGCAGGCTTGTTTCGGTGTATCCCCTCCGCCAAGACCCACCCCACCAAGCCTGCAGGTCAGAGATCCCCGGCCCTGGAGGTCAGGCCCCTCTGCGGAGGCCCAATGCATGCAAGGCCTGAGCACGTCAGCTCAGAAATGAAGCTCAAGGACCTCTGGTCTCCCTTCCTGGCCTTTCCCCGAGGCCAAGAAAGCTGAGCTAGTCAAGCGGAGACACACAAGGAAAATGCGTTCTGGCGCAGCCCCTGCTGAGTCGCCCGCCCCACCCCAGCCCCAGGCGCATATCTGTCACTTGGGATGACATCTGCAGGAGCACTCAGCTGGCTCCTGCCTGAAAGCCGCTTGGGGCCAGGGTGCTGGTGTCCCCTCCCCATCCCAGCTGGGCCTGGCCTCCGAGTCTGCCTCCTGTCCTTTCTGGAATAAAGTCGCCCAGCTCTGAGGCCAACAGTGTCGAGATGAGAGGTCAGAAACCCGGTGGAGCAAACGAGGTGCTCGGGAAGAGAAAACGTCCTCCAGGGAGGGCCGGGCGGTGGGGAGTCTGTCTGTGGCCCCACTAGGCGCTACGTTTGTGGAGCACCTACTGTGTGCCAGCCCCCGGAAGGCCTGGGGATGCCACGGAGAGGGGGAGACAGGAAGACGGCGTCCACGTGGGGCTGAAATGCCTGGGCGGGGCTCAGGCCTTCACGCTGGCTCTCTCTTCACCCTGCCACACATACAACTCAGCAGCAGGCACCCCTGCTCTTTGTCAGGGGCAAGACGGATCCAGAGCAGGGGAGGGGCCAGGCAGGGTCAGCAACCAGGAAGCAGCAGGGCAGAGTGTTACGGGAGGTGAGCGTGGCCATGCAGCCCAGCATCCTGAGTCCAGCGGCTGGGTATCCGCTTTCTCCACCTCCTCAGACCCAGGTGCGCGGGGAAGTCTTCGTTCATGCCGGTGACAATCCAAGTGTTTGTGCCAAGAAGCCCGTTCCTGCTTTCCCATGCGTGTGTACCAGGTGAGACGGAGCTGGTGGGCTCAGAAACCAAATCCCCCAGGGACGCGGGGCTTCTCCATCCCCCTGCTCCAGGCTGCCTCTTTCCTACCGAGGTTTCTGTCCTGCAGAGGGGGTCCCTCCCACCTCCTCACACCACGAGCTTATGGGTGGGAAACAGCAGGAAAATGCACAAAAAGGCGGATTCATCACCTGCCCTGAATGTAAAACAGAGAGCAGATTTATGGCACCTCTGGTTTCCTGATCGGAAAGCAAGCGTGTCATTCATTCATTTATTCATTCAACTCATAGACAAGGAGGGTCAGGGCTGTCCTAGGAAACTTGGGCTCTAACCAGGCATCACGGTCCCTGTGGGGGGTTACTGTGGGGGTCGGGGGGTGAGGCAGGATGCAGAGAGGTGGCTCCTTCCACCCAGCTCCTCCAAGGTGAAGGAAGACATGGAAGGCTCAGAGAGGTTGAGTCACCTGCAGAAGGGCACACAGCCCTGGTGCCAGGGGGCCTCCCCACCGCTGCCTGGGTGAGCCTCTTCTCTCCAAAGGAAGGAAAGAGACACCCCAGTGGCCCCCACACCGTCCATGCTGGCCTGCTCAGGTATCGCTAGGACCTGCAACCGTTCCCCCATAAAGCTCCACTCCAAAGCCCACTTCCTAGGCTGGACTGTTCTCAGCCTTGATGGGAAGAGTGGGTCCCCTTGTGACCCATTAAGGTCAGCCACCTGCCCTTCAATCCTGTTGCCATACTGCCAGCCCGAGGGAGGCGGCGGTGTGAGCAGAAGGGAAGCCTGACCCAGTGACCTGTCTGCCGCCGAGGCCACCTGTGTGTCCAGAGGACACGAGAAAATCCCCCTGACGGCTCAGAGCAGCTTCCAGGGCAGAGGTGGGGAGGGGCCCCTGCCCCTCAGGGCCCACCTGGAAACAGAGCATCTCCTTCTGCTGTCTCTCAAGAAGCCTTGGGCCTCCTGGGAAAACACCCTTTGCGGCCCAGTTCCTAGGACTCAAGATAACTAAGATGCAGGAGGAACCGGTTTAGCTACACAAAAGGTCAGAACTACACAAAAGGTCCTGGCTGACTCTGGCCCCAGGAGAGCCTGACTCTGTTTGGCAAACTGACTCTGGCCATTTGGAGGGGGCTGCCTGTGTATCGGGCGGACGCCTTGGGCTGACCATTTGGCCAGGGCCTGCGGTGGCCGGGCTCCGGGCTTTCCACCTAGGCCGGCAAGGAGCTCATCTTCCCCAGTTACAGATGAGAAGGGTGAGGCCCAGCCTGACAAGCGACCTCAATTAAAACCCCCTTGCCTGTTCAGAGCAGACAGTGGGAGGACAGAGGCCGGCAACCCACGTTGGGAGGCAGACTGAATTCCAGCTCTGGTGCTTACTAGCCATCTGCTGGCCTTGGGGGAAAGTCTCCTGCTTCCCGGGCCTCAGTTTCCTCACCTGTAAAGTGGGGATAACAGCATCAGCACCATGAAAGGATGAAGGATGAGGATGAAGGGGAGGCGTCAGCGGGGGCCATTGCCAGGCAGACCCAGCGCCGCTCTCCCAGGCCCTTGACCTGTCAGGCTCTCCTTTCTCCCCGCCACCCACCTGCATCTGAAGAAATAGCAGCTCAGAGGGATCAGGGTCCTCCTGAGACCACGCAAGGAGGGCAGGAGGACAGCGGAGAGCAGAGAGATGGAGAGTGAGCTGAGAAGAGCCGGGAGACTTCGCGGCCTCCTCCCCGCTGGGCAGCTGGGTGCGGACAGGGGTCCCACCAGGACCTCACCTGTTTGTCAGCAGATCTCAGAGCACAGAGCTTCTGAGAAGAGAGCCAGGCCCTGGGGTGGGGCTGGCTGTCTGCCACTCCTCTGTCTCTGTCTCTCCATCTGTCTGTCTCTCTCTCCGGCTGTCACGCACACACCCCTTCAGACACCTGTCCCACCAACAGGGCCTCAGGCTGTGTGCAGGCCCCCCCTCGATGGACAAAGCTCAGACCATCGACACCTCCGCGGCCTCCCTACCTCGTGGCCTCAGCATGGGTCTCTGGGCTCCCTGTCTCAGTAAACCCTGTGGTCCTGCAGCTGTTCTGTGGCTCCCACCACCCTGGAGACCAAGCCCAAGCTCCCCGCCGGCTGTCCAGGCTCGTCCCGACCCAGCCTGCTCAGGGCAGCCGTGTGCGCCGCTCAGCCGTCCACCCCATCCCGCTCGGGACACCCACGGCCTCCAGTCCTTGCAGGGCGGTGGGTGTGCAGGGGGCTGGTCCCCTCCCCGGCCTGCGCTTTCAGCACGGGGATCCGGGACCGGGGGCTGGGCCTTCCTAAGCCCACAGGGGGCCCACACAGGGGTGCCCCGCGCACATTTGGGAGCGGTTGGGACCAGGAGTCTACCTCCCCCGTGCCTGGAGGGGAGACCGGGGCTGAGGGCAGGCCAAGGCTCTGCCTCAGGGGTCCAGGCGGCTCTGTGGTGGGGCCTGCCAGCCGCCAGGCCAGGCTGCTTCTCCTATTCAGGTCTAGGCCTGGGCCCAGGTCACCATGTTCATTCACCCACTCAGCTGTTCATTCATTAACCCACTCACCTGTTCATTTGTTCATTCACCCACTCACCCATTCATTCATTCATTCACTCACTCATTTATTCACCCACTCACGCCTTTGTTCCCTCACTCACTCACACACTCACTCACTCACTCATTTATTCACCCACTCACGCCTTTGTTCACTCACTCACTCACACACTCACTCACTCACTCATTTATTCACCTACTCACGCCTTTGTTCACTCACTCACACACTCACTCACTCATTTATTCACCCACTCACGCCTTTGTTCACTCACTCACTCACACGCTCCCTCTCTCCCTCCCTCCCTCCCTCGCTCTGTGGCTCACGACACCTCTCAGGTGCTGGCCCCCTCCCACCCCGGGGCTGGACATCAGACAGGAGGGCCCTGGAAGGTTGGGGCCCATGTGTTGGGAGAAGCAGGCATAGACTGGAGCATTCAGCAAAGAACACTGCAGCTGCAGTGAGCGCTACACAGCTGAGAACAGGGCCTCCAGATTGGGGAACAGTTACTGGGGGAGTGGGGGCCCCTGCAGCTTGACCAGGCTGCTTCTGGACAGGCGTGAAGAGGAGATGGTCTCACATGAAGCCTTGTTCATGAAGTTTAACAGCCACTGGGAACTGCAGGTTCCTGGGGAAGGGCCAGGGATGGGGGACTAGGAGCCGGGGGCTGCTCCCCCTGTTTCAGCTATAGCTCCCCTGGTTTTCCTAATTCCTCCCCTCCGCTGGGTGGTGGGGCGGGCGGCACCCACCAATGTGCCACTGGGAAACCCAGCTTCACCAGGTAGATCTCACGAGTCAGAGAAGACCCTCCAGCAAAGCCCCTAGACACAGGTGAGGGAAGTGAGGGCAGGGGGGCTGGGTCACAGCCGCTCCGCACACAGGCACACAGGCGCCAGGGCCGGGTCCATCTGGGGGCTCCGCAGGCCCCGCCCACACCCCTGTGGGGCCCTCCTCCCCAGAGCAGGAAGACCCAGTTGCCCGTGTGTCCCGGGGGCCCCTCTTCTTCGGGTGGTTTGAAGGGCAAAGCAGAGAGCAAATGGTATTTGTTTAATTTCAAGGATCAAGAATTTCCAGATGTTTCCCAGGCCCAACCCTCTGCCTGGCTCAGGTGCCTGCTTCACAAACACCCCTCTGGGGTAGAAGGGGCGGCTCCCTGGGGACCCCTGGGTGTGGTGGAATTTCTGGCTGTTGAAACTCCAGGGGAGGAGGCAGTCAGGTTCCTGGAAAACT
The DNA here is from genome assembly GCF_023699985.2 of Odocoileus virginianus. Classification (NCBI taxonomy): domain Eukaryota; kingdom Metazoa; phylum Chordata; class Mammalia; order Artiodactyla; family Cervidae; genus Odocoileus; species Odocoileus virginianus. The sequence continues at coordinate 1,712,549 of NW_027224267.1, forward strand.
GGAGCGATTTTCCAGGCTGAAGACGGTGGAGACAAACACAGAACCCATCTGAGAACCTGACCTCGGGGCTCCACTGGGGAAGGAGACGGGCAGGAGGCTCCGGGGGCCTGGCGGGGAGCCGGCCCACCCACGCCAGCTCTGAGGGCTCGCAGCGTTGAAGAATGCAGCGATGAATTGCTGAAGCAGCAGAAGACGCCAACCAACATTTACTGAAAACCCTGTCCAGCGCACCGCCCAGCTAGGGTGACTCTGGGTCCCAGCAGCCTCCCCAAGGGAATTATCGCCCCACCTCACAGCCAGGAGACAGAACCACAATGCCACGCGCACACCTGCCCCAGCTCACCCACAAGTGGCTGGCAAAGCAAAGGTTTCCACCCTGGTCCGTGTGTATGGATCCCACGCTGCAGGTGCAGGGGAGAGGCGAAGGAAGGAGGGAGGGAGGAGGGGAAGGGAGGAGGAAGTGGGTGGGAGGTGGGGAAAAAGCCTTCTTTTGGACACACGAACTCCAGGTTTGGCTGGCACAGGGCTCTGGGGCAACCGTGGCCACGTCAGTGACTCAGGAGACGCGCTGTGCTCTGCATCCGGAGGGATGTGGGAGGTGTGGGCCTCCGGAGGACCACACCTGATGTCCTGGCTGGCTCACGCAGGTGTGCTGGGAGACACACGCAAGGCTGTTGGCTGTGTTGGACTGGCCAAAATATCCAAAACAAAACAAAAAAAAAAATGGGAGAAAGAAAACACAGCATCTCTCCAAAGGGAAACAGATCAACTGTGGGTTATCCACATAGCAGAATCCCACCTATCGAAAGGGATCTGTTTTTATAAACACAACACCAAGTGAGGAAGAACAAGCCTCCAGCTTGGGACCACGCATGCAGATTTAAAACACACGACCCAAGGGCTGCCTTATGTACACAGACGGACGTGGTGAAACCACGAAAACACAGATGAGGATGGAATACATCAAAGTGAGAGTGGGGGTCACATGGGCTCGGGGAGGGGCGGTGGCCTCGCTGCGTCTGCAATGCTCCAACTGCTTTCAAACAGCCCCCAACACGTATGCAAGACATTAGCATCTGCCTACTGTCCGCCGACATATAAGGGTCAATGATGTACATTCCCACAGCCAGAAATGCTTCATAACTGCAGTGTTATAACATTAGCATCCATCTCTGATGGCAGCAGGGTCCTCCAGACGAGTGGCAGAAGACATGCTTCCTGTCCTGAGCCCGCCTTCCTGGCTGAAGGACCCCAGGGGCTGGCTCTGACTTCCACAGTTCCCCATCATACGCGGATTCATTTACTTATGCCAACCGTGCGTCTCTCCCTCCGTGGAAAATAGAACCTTTTTTTCTAGGACAGGATTAGCAAACAACAGAAGTGACAGGATCCAGGACAATGGCTGAGCACACACTGGCTGAACCTAAGGAAAGGTTTTCGGCCTCTCCGAGCCTCAGTTTTCTCATCTGTGAAATGGATGAGAGTGACACCATGCTGCCCTGCAAGGTCATCCTGGAGAAGCAGTGATTGTATCCAAGGGGTGAGCAGCTAGCACACGGCCCTGCATGTCCTAAGTGACCAGTAAAGGGGAGGACAGGCCACCGTGAGGCGGGTCCCGTGAGCTGGGGGCCTTGGGACAGCAGGCCCTCCCTGTCAATCAGAGCTGTCTGCCCAACAGCCCCTCCCAGAAAAGGAGGCACCTCCGTCCAGGCACAGCAGCTGTGTCACGGACTCTCAGCCTCTCTTCCAGAATAAAAGGAAATCCCTGTGGCATCAAAGCTTCTTGGGAGGGGGTGGGGACGGCGGCCAGCACCCTTCAGCCCGTAGAGGAAGCTGTCTTGCTCCCTCTCTATGGAGGGGTCCCCTGGCCGTGCCCCGGGAACCCGGCCTGTGCACCCCCGGCCTGCCCAGGCTCCCAGCGGAGCCCAGGCCTGCCTAGCAAGGCCCTCCTGTCCCCTAGCAGCTCGCATGGCTCCCCAGTGCCCTGCCAGGCCCTCCCGGATGGAGGGAGGAGAGAATGAGCTGGACAGGGGGGACCGGACCCAGGCCTGGGAGCACCCAGCTCGGTTTCCACAGCGACAGAACCAGAACAACCCTAATCCCTGCCCTCCTCCCCCCGCTGCCTCGGGATCCAAAGATCCCAGGATGTGGAGAGACAGGACGAAGGCAGAGGGTTCCCAGGGAGCCAGAGACACAGAGCCTGGGGACTCAGAGAGCGGCCGCCTGCCTGGAATCCTGGCCCCGGCCGCCACTAACTCTGTGAGCTGCGGGTTCTTAAACCGCCCGATCGCACCTTGGCGTGGGGCAGGCACAGTGCCTCCGTCTGGGTGGCAGGGTGGGGCAGGGGTTGGGGGGGCTACATGGGGGTGCACCTGGGTGGGTTCAGCACGGCACCTGGCACACGTAGGTCCTTCACACCCTGTGGGCAGGATGAGGTGGGGGGGTATGGAGGGCTCCTACAATCCTGCATATGGAAATCACCAAAGCGCTCCCTAGAATAGACAAAACAATTTTCCAAAGGGAGTACTTCAGAGGACTCACATGGCCTGCTTTCAAGACCTACTATAATCAAAACAATATGGTCCAGACAGGAGAACTGACATGTGGATTCATGGAACAGAACAGACAGTCCAGAAACAGACCCGCCCATATATGGTCAATTGAGTTTCTGACAAAACTGAAAGGATAATTCAAGGAGGAAATGTTAAATTGAGGTCACGCTGCTGTAGGTGACAGTGAAAGTGTCAGTTTATCAGTCACGTCTGACTCTTTGGACTGTAGCCCGCCGCACCCCTCTGTCCATGGGATTCTCCAGGCAAGAATCCTGGAGTGGGTGGCCATTTCCTTCTCCAGGGGATCTTCCCGACCCAGGGACTGAACCTGCATCTCTCACAGCGCAGGCAGATTCTTTTGCCATCTGAGCCATGTAGGTGAGCCCCTTCATCGGTGGTTCTTATGAAAAGTAGGAAATTAGACACAGCCAGGCACATAGGGAGGAGGCCGTGTGACGAGGGCAGCAGAGATGGGGGTGATGCTTCTAGAAACCAGACATCGCCAATGAAACCCCAGACACCAGGGCAAAGGCCTGGGACAGTTTCCCTCTCAACCTCAGAAGTGACCAGTCCTGCTGAAGCCTTGATTTTGGACTCTGACCTCCGAAACTGGAGACAATAAACTTCTGTTGTTCATGCCCCCAGCCTGCTGTCTTACGCAGCCCAGGAAACGAACATGAGGACCGGAGGGAGGAAACACAAGGCTGTCTGCTGACGTGCAGGCTGGGTTAGGATGAGGAGTCCCTCTGGGAGGCCGTCGGCAAGTTCTCAACTGCTCAGCACCTCAAAGAGCGCCTGGAGGTGGTTTTCCGCACTTTCACTCTGGCCGGGACCTTCCCACAGAGGGCTGACTGCCTGTCCCAAAGCCACTCTCACCATGGCCAGAGAGGTCAGAGTTTGACCTCCCCCAAACCATGCTTCACATGGCAAATAGATGGGGAAACAGTGGAAACAGTGACAGACTTTATTTTTTGGGCTCCAAAATCACTGCAGATTGTGACTGCAGCCATGAAATTAAAAGACACTTGCTCCTTGGAAGAAAAGTTATGACCAACCTAGACAGCATATTAAAAAGCAGAGACACTGTTTTGCTAACAAAGGTCCGTCTAGTCAAGGCTATGGTTTTCCTAGTGGTCATGTATGGATGTGAGAGTTGGACTACAAAGAAAACCGAGTGCCTAAGAATTAATGTGTTTGAACTGTGGTGTTGGAGAAGACTCTTGAGAGTCCCTTGAACTGCAAGGAGATCCATCCAGTCCATCCTAAAGGAAATCAGTCCTGAGTGTTCATCGGAAGGACTGAGGTTGAAGCTGAAACTCCAATACTTTGGCCACATGATGCAACGAGCTGAATCATTAGAAAAGACCCTGATGCTGGGAAAGATTGAAGGCGGGAGGAGAAGGGGATGACAGAGGATGAGATGGTTGGATGGCATCACCAACTCAGTGGACATGAGTTTGGGTAAACTCTGGGAGTTGGTGATGGACAGGGAGGCCTGGTGTGCTGCAGTCCATGGGGTCGCAAAGAGTCAGACATGACTGAGCGACTGAACTGACTGACTAAACCACGCCTGTCCTGGGAGGAAGCCCCGCCTCGCGCCCTCCTCCCCGTCTCACCACCCAGGGCACAGGTCGGGTCCTCAGTGTCCCTCCCTCATCCGTCCTCCTCCATCCCATGCCCTGGATCAGGCGCCTGCCTCTCACCTGGATGTCACAACAACGGGCCAACAGGTCTGCCTGCCTGGGTCCCCCTCCTCCAGACCAGCCTCCCAGCTAGCTGCTCAGGTCAGACATGCGGCTGGTCCCTGCCTCCTCTCTCCCATGTCCCACATCCAAACACACAGCACATCCGTCGGCTCTAACTTCACAGATGCAGCAGAGCCCAGAACTACCTCCCCTCCCCGTCACCCAGGCCCTCACCTGGAGCTCACCTGCCTCCCTGCAGTGACTGCTGGCTCTTCCTAAGGGGTCTGGCCTTCTTGCTGTTCCTGCCTCCTGCTGCCACGGGGCCTTTGCACAGTCCGTCTGAAGCATACTCATCCCAGACACCCACCTGGTTCTCGCCCATCCCTTCTCAAGTCTTTACCCTAGTATTGTGGCATCACTGACCACCCCACTTCTGACCCTGCCCACCCCGCATGTAATTTCTGTCCCTCTCACTCATCACCTTTCCCCATCTTACAACACCTACTTGTGTTTTATAATTGTTGCTTAATTTCTGCTCCCTCCCACTAGTTTCAGGAACCTGGGGCTTTCTCTGTTTCATTAGTTCAGATGTCCCCAGTACTCAGAACAGCAGCGCTGAGCCCCTAACAGGGCCGCAATGCCTCATTGTTGAACATGTACATGAAAGTCAAGCAAAACAGGCACAGCGTGGCCCATCTGTCTGTAGGATCTGCTTGTTTTCTCTCTTCTAACAGAGTAAGAGGAACTCTGCCCGCAATCAGCCTTCTCCCTGCGCCTGTGGGGACGAGATGACCTATTTTACCTGCCAGGGAGGCCCTGCCAGCTCCCCCAGGTGCTTTCCGGAGGCCACCCCACCAGGAGTGGGCAGGCCAGGTGGGGCTTGTTATGTTAAGACCCTGGTGGAGCTGCAGCCTGGCCCACACACTGGGGCGTGCCCAACCAGGAGGGGTGGGCAGGATGGCACCTGTGCAGCGGTGGGACACCAGGAGGAAGGCGGGACTCAGGGGACGATACACAGGACCACCCCGAGGCGCTGGGCGCAGGGAGACCCTCGGCTAGCGCAGACGTGCGGCCCCTCGAGGGAAGGTCTCCGGGCTGTGGAGGCTCCTGTGTCTAAGGCCCCGAGCCCCACACACCTGTGTCTACACCCCTTCCTCACGTCCCAGCTTCGCTGATCACCAGTCTCCACCCTGGGGGCTATAGCTTCACAGCTTTTAGAAAGTGAAAGTGAAAAAAAAGAAAGTGGAAGTGTTAGCTGCTCAGTCGCGTTGACTCTTTACTACCGACCCCGTGGACGTAGCCCACTAGGGTCCCCTGTCCATGGCATTCTACAGGCAAGAATACGAGAGAGGGTTGCCAATCCCTTCTCCAGGGAATCTTCCCAACCCAGGGATTAAATCTGGGTCTCCTGCAATGCAGGCAGATTCTTTACCATGCCTTTAGAGGGGCTCCTAAATGCCTGGAGGTGGGGGCCACTGGAGCTGGAAGATCCAAGTAGGCTTGAAAGGACGGAGAACTAGAGTCTGCCCTTCAAAGACCCCTGCCCCTCAGCCTGCATGTCCTGGAGTCAAACTCCAATCCTACGCAACTCTCCAGGGGCTCGGAGGAGCTTCACAGACGCATCTGGTGGCTCCATCAACACCCAGGTGCCTGGCCCCAACCCAGAGGCTCTCCATGCAGAGGGGGGTCCCTGCCCCAGGCTTCCCAGGGCCAAGGCTGCGTCCAAATCACAGTTAGCATTTAAGGTCAAGGTCAGCAGGGCCCAGAAGCCCTCTGCTGTGGATGGAATGAATCAGGCCCGTAAAAGACAGGCTGAAGGCCTAAACAGGCACCTATGAATGTGACCTTATTCTAGAAACATCAACAGCATCTTTGTACATGTATCTCTTGAGAAATCTGTATGCAGGTCAGGAAGCAAAAGTTAGAACTGGACGTGGAACAAATCGGGAAAAGAGTACGTCAAGGCTGTACATTGTCACTCTGCTTATTTAACTTACATACAAAGTACATCATGAGAAACGTTGGGATGGGTGAAGCAGAAGCTGGAATCAGGAGAAATATCAATAACCTCAGATATGCAGATGACACCACCCTTATGGCAGAAAGCGAAGAAGAACTAAAGAGCCTCTTGATGAAAGTGAAAGAGGAGAGTGAAAAAGTTGGCTTAAAACTCAACATTCAGAAAACTAAGATCATGGCATCTGGTCCCATCACTTCATGGCAAATAGATGGGGAAACAGTGGAAACAGTGACAGACTTTATTTTTGGGGGCTCCAAAATCACTGCAGATGGTGATTACAGCCATGAAATTAAAAGACACTTGCTCCTTGGAAGAGAAGCTGACCAACCTAAACAGCATATTATAAAGCAGAGATGTTCCTTTGCCAAAAAGGTCCATCTAATCAAATCTATGGTTTTTCCAGTAGTCATGTATGGATATGAGAGTTGGACTATAAATAAAGCTGGAAAAAAATAAAAAAGTAAAAAAAGAAAGCTGAGCACTGAAGAATTGATGCTTTTGAACTATGGTGTTGGAGAAGACTCTTGAGAGTCCCTTGGACTGCAAGGAGATCCAACCAGTCCATCCTAAAGGAAATCAGTCCTGAATATTCATTGGAAAGACTGATGCTGAAACTGAAACTCCAATACTTTGACCATCTGATATGAATAACTGACTCATTTGCAAAGACCCTGATGCTGGGAAAGATTGAAGGCAGGAGGAGAGGGAAAGAGAGGACGAGATGGTTGGATGGCATCACCGACTCGATGGACACGTGTTTGAGTAAACTCCGGGAATTGGTGATGGACAGCCAGGCCTGGTGTGCTGCAGTCCATGGGGTCACAAAGAGTCAGATACGACTGAACGACCGAACTGACTGACTGTATATGTAACTGGTTAAGAGAAGGTCAAGCTGGATTAGGGTGGGCCCTACCCTAATGATGAATGTGCTTATAAGAAGAGGACATTTGGATACAGACACAGACCCACAGGGAGAAGCCATGTGATGACAGAGACTGGGGGGACAGCCACAGGCCAAGGACACCAAGGGTTACTGGCCACCCCCAGAGCCCAGAAAGAGACAGGAAGGATCCCGCCCCCTGCCACGGATCTCAGCCTCCCAACGCCTTGTTCTCAGACTGTGACGGTGTAAGTGGGGGCGGGCATGGTCTTCTTCTCTGTTGTTACCGTGAAGCTGAGGCCTCAAGGGGGACCCATGAGGGCAGGCCGTCCCGGGTGAGGTGGGCAGGGGCGGTGTCAGGCTCAGCCGGAGCCGGAGATGTCATGCCCCACCCCCGTCCCGCCCACATTGGAGCCGGAGATGCCAAGCCCCGCCCTCTCCCCGCCCACATTGGATCCGGGATGTGCCAAGCCCCGCCTCTCATCACGCCCACATGGGAGTCGGAGGTGCCAGGCCCCACCCCTCGCCCCGCCTACATTGGAGCTGGGGGGCCGGGCCCCGCCCCCCGCCCCGCCCCTGCCCTGCCCACATCGAGCATCTGTGAAATGAGGATAGCCGGGCAGCCCGGGAAGTCCCTGGAAGTGCCCATGCCTCAACTCGAGGAGCGGGGCAGGCGAGCTGGCCGGTCCCTGGGAGAAGTGTTAGATGGCGCTGAGCTGGGCTCGCCAGACTTGCCGGTCCAGCTCTTCTCCAGGGCGCTGAAGATGCTCAGCAGGCCTCCTGGCACACATCACCCCCGGCCGCCCCATCCCAGCCCTGCTCAGGAATTCCACGGCCCTAGTCCTGCTTGTAACTCTGCCCGGCTCACCCACGCACCCACACCTGTTGGCTCAGGTACGAGTACTGACTGGCCTCTCACCCAGCTCCCCGGCTCTGGCCACCCCCACTCATCGCCTGGCTCTGCCAGGCCACCCCAGGGCCTGGCTGTGGGGTCGGGCTCTGTCCGCTTCCCCTGGGGCTCTCTGGTGAGCTTGGGTGCTCTCCTGGGGGAGGTCCTGACACCCGCCTTGGGCTGCCCGCCCACACCCCCTGCCAGGAGGCTCACAAAGACCAACTCAGGTAAATCCAACCTCCACCATCTCAGAAGCAACAGTGACTCTTGGGAAGGGGCTGGCTGACTCAGGAGGCTCCCACGCCCGCACCCCCTGGCCTCCTGGCCCTGCACCAATGGGCAGGGCCCACTGCTAGTGGGCCCTGCTAGTAAAGTAATGCTCAAAATTCTCCAAGCCAGGCTTCAGTAATACGTGAACCGTGAACTTCCAGACATCCAAGCTGGTTTTAGAAAAGGCAAGAGGAAGCAGAGATCAAATTGCCAACATCCACTGGATCATCAAAAAGCAAGAGAGTTCCAGAAAAAAACATTTATTTCTGCTTTATTGACTATGCCAAAGCCTTTGACTGTGTGGATCACAATAAACTGGAAAATTCTGAAAGAGATGGGAATACCAGACCACCTGATCTGCCTCTTGAGAAATCTGTATGCAGGTCAGGAAGCAACAGTTAGAACTGGACATGGAACAACAGACTGGTTCCAAATAGGAAAAGGAATACATCAAGGCTGTCTATTGTCACCCTGCTTATTTAACTTATATGCAGAGTACATCATGAGAAACACTGGGCTGGAAGAAGCACAAGCTGGAATCAAGATTGCTGGGAGAAATATCAATAACCTCAGATATGCAGATGACACCACCCTTATGGCAGAAAGCAAAGAAGAACTAAAGAGCCTCTTGATGAAAGTGAAAGAGGAGAGTGAAAAAGTTGGCTTAAAACTCAACATTCAGAAAACTAAGATTATGGCATCTGGTCCCATTACTTCATGGCAAATAGATGGGGAAACAGTAGAAACAGTGGCTTACTTTATTTTGGGGGGCTTCAAAATCACTGCAGATGGTGATTGCAGCCATGAAATTAAAAGACACTTACTCCTTGGAAGGAAAGTTATGACCAACCTAGATAGCATGTTAAAAAGCAGAGATATTACTTTACCAACAAAGGTCCATCTAGTCAAGGCTATGGTTTTTCCAGTGGTCATGTATGGATGTGAGTGTTGGACTATAAAGAAAGCTGAGCGCCAAAGAACTGATGCTTTTGAACTGTGGTGTTGGAGAAGACTCTTGAGAGTCCCTTGGACTGCAAAGAGATCCAACCAGTCCATCATAAAGGAGATCAGTCCTGGGCGTTCATTGGAAGGACTTATGTTGAAGCTGAGACTCCAACACTTTGGCCACCTCATGTGAAAAGCTGACTCATTTGAAAAGACCCTGATGCTGGGAATGATTTAAGGCGGGAGGAGAAGGGGATGGCAGAAGATGAGATGCTTGGATGGCATCACCGATTCAATGGACATGAGTTTGGGTAAACTCCAGGAGTTGGTGATGGACAGGGAGGCCTGGCGTGCTGCGGTTCATGGGGTTGCAAAGAGTCGGACACGACTGAGCGACTGAGCTGAACTGAACTGAACCCACTGCACCAATAGCAGCACGTACACACCTCTGGTCTCCACCTCTGCTCTGCCTCCTTCCTGGGTGCCGCCGCTGGGTGCCGACCACAGCCACTGCTGTGCTCAGGCCCCCTCCCCGGAGGGGCCCCCCAGGCCACCCTCTGTGAAAGCACACAGCCACCTCCACTGGACCTCATCTGCTTTTCTTTACTGCATAGAAGTCGTTTCCACCTGGCAGGAGAAGGGTCACGAGTGTTCACTCGTCCGTGGTCTGTCCCTAGGACCCGAATATCCACTCCTCATCCATCTCCTTCTCTGCTGAGCCTCCAGCCCACAGCGGGGGCTGCAAAACAGGCGGGAAACATTCTCAGTATGGCCCGGCAGCATGGGAGTGTCACCCAGAAGAGGCAGGAAAGGCAGAAAGAGAGGTGGCCCTGGGTCAGGGTGGCGGGAGGCATCAGCAACAGGCAGAATAGAGGAAAGGGCTCGGAGGTCAGAGAAGCCAGCGCCTCTGTGCTCAGAGATTCCAGAACACGGGCTGGGGAACCCCATGGGGCTGGAGCCTGTGTCCCCCCATGTGGGCAGAAGAGCATGCATGTGTCACCGTGTACCTGGGGACAGCTGCCCCCTGCCCACATGCATGGTGGCCTTCAGGACTGAGGGTGAAATGGAGGCCAGAAGGCCCGGCAAAGCGTTGGCAAGTGGGCCCTGCTCCCAATTACCTCCCTCTCCTCGCTGGTCCTCTGGGAAGCAGGCCATCTGCAAGCTTCATGCCCACCTCCTGTGTGTCCCCTCCCTGACCCTGGCTCAACATATGGGGCTTCACCCACAAAATGCCCCCCCTCACCCCCCGATCCCATTGGGATCAGGCTTATCTCTACTTAGGAAGAAAAAGTAAATACCTTCCAGGGAAATTTTTTAAACAGATGGAATTTATAAAATATACAGCAAGTGCTGCCTTTCGTTGAATGGTGGGTAGTGGAGGAATGCTGGTCGAATCATTTCCAGCACTTTCTGTAGGGTGACATCAGAGCCATGTGGAGCAACGCTGCTGGGGGGACAGGCTTGGGGCCGCCACATCAGAGCCTGGTGCATCTGCTTAGCACACACCGACCCTGGGCCCCTGCAGTCCCCCCCCAGACACCCACCCAACAGAAATGCCCACTCTGCCCACCGCACAATGAACCTAAGAAGGTACAAAGCAGTGATACTTGAATAACCCCAAACTGGAAGTGCCCGATGCCAGCCCTTGGCGATGAGGACACTCAGGCAGCTGGCACAGGGGACACTGCCAGGCAGTGAGGCCCAGGGACCACAGGGCGGGGTCTGGTCCAGAGGGTGAAAGCAGTGGACACACATGCCCACCCCATTGATGCAGATTCAGGAAGAAGTGAAATTGATCAGAGGTGAAGAAAGTCAGAAAAGCGATTGCTCTGGTTGAGGGCCGATGGGTGCGGTTTACACACGTGTGTGTGTTTGCCAGGATACACCAAATTGCACAGTTACAGCGTGTACATTTTACTATATGTAAATGTTATGTCAAAATTGAAAAGATAAATGTGTGCAAATGCAGAAGTCTAGTTGGTAAGTTTTGCTTTTCACAGTGGTAGGAGTTAGGTGTTCTTTTTTATCTTTCTTTTTTTTTTTTAATATATATTTATTTGGCTGCACCGGGTCTTAGTTGTGGCACACGGATCTTTAGTTGCAGCATGTGAACTTGTAGTTGTAGCATATGAGGTCTAGTTCTCTGACCAGGGACTCCAGGCCCCCTGCATTGGAAGCATGGAGTCTTAGCCACTGGACACCAGGGAAGTCCCAGGATTAGGCATTCTGAAACAACTTTTTTTGTATTTTAGAGTTCAGCAAATGAGTAAGTATATTAAGGATAATGGGACCCACACTCCTCACTGTTGGGCGGGGGAGTTAAGAATACAGAAAAGAAGAAAACTAGAATGTTGTCCAAGGAGTTGTTGCCTAAGGATCAAAGCGAACTCATTGTCTGATGAAGACATACAGTGAATGGATGATACTTGCAAGTACACATGTGTCTATATGTATGTACATGCCTGTCTTCATACCTACAAATGTCTGTCTCCATTTCTATGTAAACACATCCTTCCTCCATCACCCACATCAGTAAGAGGTAAGGTGTTCACTGCTCTAAGGTTATAGTTCACCATGGTGGCTGTGTTGACACCACAGTTTCAATGAGCACATCTATGCCTGGATCTTGGTTTTTAAACACTACCTTCCATCAACCAGGCTGGTTCCAGGGTTGGTTCAAGGAATGCACAAGATAAGCCTGGGGCAAGTCTTCGTTTAAAAGCAGAGAAGTGCTCTAAGAACAGTGGACACATGTCAGAGACACAGAGGTCAGCTCAAAGGGCCCCACTGAGCTGATCTGGAGCCATTTAGGCATCACAGCAATTGTAGGCATGGACTCAGTTCAGTTCAGTTTAGTTGCTCAGTCTTGTCTGACTCTTTGCCACCCCATGGACTGCAGCACCCTCTTCCAACAACAAACAATAGCAAACACCCTCTTCCAACAACACAAGAGAAGACCCTACACATGGACATCACCAGATGGTCAATATCGAAATCAGATTGATTATATTCTTTGCAGCCAAAGATGGAGAAACTCTATACAGTCAGCAAAAACAAGACCGGGAGTTGACTGTGGCTCAGATCATGAACTCCTTATTGCCAAATTCAGACTTAAATTGAAGAAAGTAGGGAAAACCACTAGACCATTCAGGTATGACCTAAATCAAACCCCTTACAATTATACAATGGAAGTGAGAAATACATTTAAGGTACCAGATCTGATAAGACAGAGTGCCTGATGAACTATGGATGGAGGTTCATGACATTATACAGGAGATGGGGAGCAAGACCATCCGCAAGAAAAAGAAATGCAAAAAAGGCATGGACTACAATCTGTTAAATAAAATAAGCATTCACAAGTCTACATAGGAAGGAGGGAAGGAAGGAAGGAAAGGAGGCAGGAAGAGGGAAGGGAAGGAAAAGCTCTTTTTTATATAAGAATACCAAATTAAAAATACCGAGGGAAGATGGGCTTAGCAAAGGACCAGTTATGCTAACAGTGGGTAAACATTTGATGAGAACAGAATATTTACATACTCTCAAAGTACCTTTCTAAATATTGTTAATTACAAAAAAGGAAACAGTAACTCCACAGAGGAAGAAGCAGCAGGTTTCCAGCAAGTGACCCCAGACCCGCAGTACCGGGTGGGCCCACATCCATCCTCCTCACCTGGGGCACAGAGGGGTCCTGCCATGTCTGACCACGAGGGAACCGGGGCAGACCCAAGGGGAGAGCATCCTGCAAGTAACCACAGGGACTCCAGGGTCAAAAAAAACACACAAAAGGTGACGGAGGGGCCGTGTGAGCGCACATAGCCCCTGACCTTGGAGCTGGGACCAGGAGGTGAAACACGGTCAGAGGGCAGCCCTGGGGATGCTACACAGTCCCAACAAGGGCTGCGGGTTAAACAGTAGGATTGTATCAACATCACAGCCCTGGATGTTGACAAATGCACTGTGATTATCTGGGAGGACGTCCTCATCCTCCAGAAACACACTGGAGCAGCTGGCGTAAGGGGACATGACGTCACTATACTCTCAACATGTTAGAACACAAGTGTCTGTAAATACAAACGCAGGCGGATGGGTGGGTAGATGAGAGGGAAGCGGGAAGGGGACCCAGGAAGCAAATTGGGCCGAGGTGCCCGAGTGACTGCTGGCCAGGAGTTCCTTGCTCTATTTCTGCAGTGGTCCTCTAAGTTTGAAATTATATCAAAATAAAACATAACCTCCCCCCAGGAAAAAAGACAGATGTGGAGCAACCAGAACTCTTTGAGCCCTGTTGAGGGCAGTGGGCACGACCACCATGGAAAACCATCTGTCGGCATTTACTGGACGTTTGCCCTCTGACCCCTGCAATTCTGCTCCTAGAGAAAACCCAGCAGAGATAGGGGTACACACGCACCCCTAGATGGGCACCAAAGTGTCCACGCCGGCCCCAAACTAACTGGACTTGATTCAAATGCCCACGAGGGTAGAAGAGATTAGTAAAACATGAATTCACCCGACGGATTCTGCACAGAAATGAGGACCCACCCGGCAGACCAGACGGAGCTCGCAGGCCCAATACCTCACCAAAGAAGCCGGAGATGAAACAATCGGGGTTCCTGGCAGTGGGCGGGGCAGTGGTGGCCGGAAGGTGCACTGGGGCTGCCCAGAATCATGGACATTGTCTGGGCCCGGGCACTCGCTCAGTCTGTGGATCTTCCCTGAGCTGAACACTTATAATCTGTGCCCTTTCCTGTATGCATGAAATATTTTAATAAAAATTCTAAAAGTAACAGGGAATTAGTGGTTAGGACTCTATGTTCTCACCACCATGGGCCTGGGTTCAATCCCTGGTCAGAGAATTAAAGATCTCACAAGTCACGTGGCTTGGTAAAATAACGAAATAAATTATTTTAAAAATATTAGAAAGTCCAAGAGAAAAGTCTCCTATGGTATCACTGACTTGACGGACATGAGTTTGAGCACGCTCTGGGAGTGGTGATGGACAGGGAAGCCTGGTGTGCTGCCATTCATGGGGTCACAAAGAGTCAGACACGACTGAGCAACTGAATTGATTGAGTGACTGACTGATGTATCTTTTTATAAAATAAAAACCAATTTCGTGTTTCCTCAGTAGGGAGAGATTTCTGGGCCTCTGGGCAGGGCGGTGCCTGGGGAAGGAGACCGTGGCAGAAGTCATGAAGGCCGAGCAGAGGTCTGGGGCTGCCCGGCCGGGACCCTGGTGCAGGGCAGTGGGCAGGTGCCCACAGTCCTCGTGGGATGCGAGTGGGTGCTCAGGAATCTCAGGTGATGTGCTCAGTGAGGAGCAGGCACGTGGAAAGGGTGTTAAAGTGAGCCAACCCCTGGCTGCCCCAGGCAGCTCGGGATGGGGTGCCCACGTCTCCAGCCCCCGCTTTGCAAGTGAGACCCGGGAGCCGGGCAGCTGAGCGCCCAGGCTCACTTCAACCCAAAGGCTGTCCCTCCTCTGGTCCAGGGCACCCACAGTCCTAGGGCCAGTGTGAAGAGCTCAGCAAGTGCTGTTTTCCGCATGCTCTGCCCAACCCCGGACCCAGAGGAGGTGGATGGAGCCACCCCGGCCACATTCCTCCACAGGGCAGCGGCAGTCTTGGGCCCCCAGGCCTGACCTACATAGACGGGGGTGCGGACTGCCCCTCTGAATCTGAGAGACAGCACCACGCTGGGGGCTTACACCCTCCAAGGGGTGCAGGCGACCCCAGGGGAGCCCTCTGCCCTCGGGCCCTCGACCCACCCACTCCTGCCTGGGAAGACCCCAGGGAGGTGAGCCAAGTGGAAAGGTGGGAGCCATGAGCCAAGTCGAAAGCAGGCCAAAGGAGAGGCTGGCTATGGAATCCTCCTTTTAACGAACTGGATCCAGCTCGGGACACCTGGGTGTGTCCGACATCTGACCCACTTGACTGATAACTCATTTAAAAACTAAGCCAGAAAAATAAGAAGATAAGGAGTGACATAGAAACGAAACAAATTCCTTCTGTGTATGGGTACTTTCAACCAACACCTTCATATCTAGGGTGGGCCAGCCCACACTCGGCCAAGTTTCCAGACCTGTTCCCTGGCGGCTGTCTCAGGAGGCCAACGGGCACTCACATCACAGATGAAGACATGAGGGGCCCTTCCAAGGCACTGCGGGCCCGGGCCAGGAGCAGAGCCAGCCAGGCGAGCCATTTCAAGGGCAGATGTAGGAAACAGGGCGTCTGTAGTTGGTCAGTCATTGAATTCACTGCACCTTCTGGCATTAAAAGGACAGGATGCCTGTGCCGCCCACAGGGGGACAAAAATCCCCCCGAGAGTCTCTCATCCTGGGCTTTCCGTGGTGGCTCAGACACTAAAGAACCTTCCTGCCGTGCGGGAGACCCGGGTTCGATCCCCGGGTTGGGAAGATGCCCTGGAGAAGGGAATGGTTACCCACTCCAGTATTCTTGCCTGCAAAATTCCTTGGAGAGGAGGATAATGGTCCATGGCGTCCCAAAGAGTTGGACGCAACTGAGCAACTAACATGAACAGACATCAGAGGCTGTCTTTCTAGGAGGGGACCTAGCCAGCGGAAGACATCAGAGTGAGAGGATGCGCTGAGGGGAAGGGGGCAGACAGGCTTCTAGGAAAGAGGTGAGTTGTGCTTTACTGAAGACTGAGCTGGGTTTTGAAAGCTGAGTGAGAGTCTATCCAGCCAGGGGGTGGGGAGAGGGAAGGACGGTGCTCCAGGAAGCAGCGACCTGCACACCCTGCAGGGAACCAGGGAACACCAGGGCGATGAGTCAGGCTGCGGAGGAGCCTGCTGAGCGGGGCCGCCCACCAGGTGGACCCGGGGCTTTATAGCAGCCGCGGGGCGGCCGCACGCGCAGTGGAGCTGGCCCTGTGACAAGGCATGCTCTGTGTGCTGCTGCTTCTGCCGGGCGTGCTGGGCGCCGCCCTGGCCGTCTCTGTCTCTGGTCCCAAGGAGTGCGCCAAGGGCCCGGCGGTGTGGTGTCAGGACCTGCAGGCGGCGATGAGATGCGGAGCGGTTGGGCACTGCCGCATCGCGGTCTGGAGCCAGCCCACCACCAGGTCCCTGCCCTGTGACCTGTGCCTGGACGTGGCAGCCACTGCCAGCAACGGGCTGAACCCCGAGGCTGCTGAGACCGACGTCCTGGCTGCGGTGATGAAGACCTGTGAGTGGCTTCCCAGCCAGGAGTCTTCGGTCAAATGCAAGGGGATGGTGGATGCCCACAGCTCCGCCATCCTGAACATGCTCAGCGGGGACCTGGGCAGTGCCCCACGACAGGTGTGCACGGCTCTCACCCTCTGCCAGCCGCTGCAGAGACGCCCGGCCACCCCGGGGCCGCTCTCCGAGGAGGACATAAACGACATGGTGGCCCCGTTTGTGGCCAGTGGCCTCCTCGGCTCCCGCCGTCAGCGGATTCCCGCGCGCACCGTGTGCGAGGACTGTGTCCGGCTGGTCACCCGGCTCCAGGGTGCCCTTGGGCCCGACCTGTCCAGCCTGGCGCAGGTGACCACACGGGAGCAGTGTGAGTCCCTGGGGCCGGGCCTGGCTTTCCTTTGCAAGAACTACATCCACCAGTTTCTTGCTCCTGCTGAGCAAACACTGAGGTTCATGCCGCCCAGCGAGATCTGCGAAAACGAAGGCTTCTGTGAGGAGCGGCAGGGACCCGCCCGCTCGGCTCACGTGGCTGCCGTGGACGGGGTCCCCGCCCTGGAGCTGGCGTCTCCATGGAAGAAGAGCGAGGTGCAGATGCAGGGTCCCGTGGCCTGTGATGTGTGCCTGCAGGTGGTGCAGAGGCTGGACCACTGGCTGGAAAGCAGCAGCAGCAAGACCCTCATCAGCCAGGCCCTGGAGCGTGTGTGTTCCGCGCTGCCGCCTCCCGTGGGCCGGGAGTGCATCAAGCTGGTGGACACCTACACCCCCACGCTGGTGGACGTCCTGAGCAGAATCACCCCGGAAAAGATGTGCACGGTTGTTCGACTGTGCAGAGCATGGAGGCGGGCCCGGGCGGTCCATGAGGGCCCCGCGAACCTGCCGCCCAGCCTCCTGGACCGGGACAGCCTCTGCAGGGGGTGTCGGCGGCTGTTCGGTCTGTCCGTCCACAACCTGGAGCAGAAGAGCACCGAGCGCCGTGTCCTGCGGGCCTTCAAGCTCGCCTGTGGCATCCTGCCGCTGCCCTTCATGGTGCAGTGCGGCCGCTTCGTGAGCGAGTACCAGCCCGTGCTCATGGAGACCCTCCGGGACATGATGGACCCCACCACCCTCTGCACGAAGTTGCGCGCCTGCCGTGACCCCAGAGACGTGCTGCTGGGCACCGACCAGTGCGTCCTGGGCCCGAGCTTCTGGTGCCAGAGCCGGGAGGCAGCCCAGATGTGCAACACGGTGGAGCACTGCCAGCGCCGCGTGTGGAGGGAGGCGCCCTTGCGAGCCGAGAGTGTGGGCGACCCCGGCTGCCCCAGCCAGTATCCCCCTGCCCCCGAGAGGCCCGCCTCTCCTTGAATCCCACGGGGCCCTGTGAGGCGGGTGTTGCCCCCATGTCCCAGATGAGAACTGACTCCCAGCGGGGAGGCCGGAAAGGACCTGAGCTCCATCCTGACCCCAGGCCCACGGCTGTGCCCTTGCTCATGCCTCAAGTGGACTGGAACCACCTGTTCCACTACTGCCGCCCGCCGCCTGCCCTGACTCTCCATCACTGTGCTGTCGCTGATAGTGGGGGGGGGGGGTCTTGCAGTGGCCTCTGGTGCCCCCACTACACTTTGCCGATGGGGTCCCGACTGGGGTGAGCAGTGGCAGAGGGCAGGTGGGGAAGGGGCCGTGGTGGCTGGCGGGGAGCGAGCGGCAGGTCTTATCCACCAGCCATCATCATCTCTCAGGCCACAGCTGCACAACCTTGGGGTCCTTGCACTGGCTCAAAGGTGCATATGATGTGTTGACTGTCTCTCTGGGGAGGAAGCTAAATGCCCCGAGTGGTTCTTGGGCTCAGCGCAGTCCTTCTGACACCTCCTGCCCACCACAGGAGCCTCTCCCCACACCCCGGACTCTAGGCTGCAGGGACATCCGTGCTGCGCTCCAGGCGAGGCGAGGAAAACATGCCGTGAAAGAGCCCAGGGGGTCGGATGATGGGGGGCAGATCCTCCACCTGTCAGAGCCTCAGTTTTCCAATCTGTAGAATAGGGCTGATAACACCAGTCTCATGGGGATGCTGAGACCGTTAGAGGAGATGTCCCTGACCTTCTTCCTCTGAAAGAACCAGCAGCCATCCATCTGCTGGGGCCAGCAAGCTCAGGGTCCCCAGCAGAATCTGGCAGTGCAGGTATTGAATAAACCGCAAGCTTCCTCCCAGTGGCATTTGCTGTCTTCTCATTCTCCTGAGGCCCTGGGCAAGAGCTGCTGTGGCACCCCCTTCTTTCTGGCCTTGCCCAGGCATTCCCCTCCTCCAGGAAGCCTTCCTGAGGCTCTCAGCCCAGCTAGGCGCCCTCTGTGGTTTCTCCTCATGCCATATTGTCATTATCACCCCTAGCACACAGTGTGATCCCCTTGGGGTGGCCATGGGGCATGACTCCCACTGTCTCTCGTGCGCACAGCACAGGCCTGGCACATAGTAGGTGCTGAAACATTCGTGGGTCACACACATGAGCGTTTCAGTGGAGGCCAGGCCTGGAGAGGCCCCGCAGCTGCTTTCAGATGAATCCCTCTCGAGGAAGAGAAGTGCCCCTCCCCCAGGCCTGGGAACCAGCTGCCCCCACCCGCTCCAAACCTGTGGCTGCACGTCAGCCCAGCCGTGCACCCGGCATGCTGGTCATCCACGGACACTGACCGCTGGCCACCCCCGAGGGCTTCTCATCTGTCCCGAGAGCTCCGCCTGGCTTCACGCCTCCCCCTCCACAACCATCTTGAGGGAGGCATCGTGATCACCCCATTTCATAGAGGTGGAAACAGAAACCAGAGAGGTTCAGTAATTGGCCCAAGGTCACACAGTTAGGACGCAGTGAAGCCAGGAGTCCAGCCCAGATAGGAACGGGCTCCAGGGCCTGTGTTCCTGACCCTCACCCCCACTGGTGGAGTTCAAGGCCTGACTCCAGCACTCCACGGCCTCTGCCTCAGTTTCCCATTCCTGAACGGATGCCCCGCTCCCTGGGTCCTCAGTGGGACCATGTATGAGAAGGGCCCGCCCAGCAGACACACAGTCAAGAAGGGGCTCTTCACACCTCCTCCCCCACAGGACCGGCCTTTCTGCATTTCTAGGCTGCCTCCTACACTGTCTTTCATTGTTTTCTTTTTGCATATCTTCATCCTAAGACACGCACTGAGGTTTCTGGATCGGATATGGCTGATTTGTTTTCCCCGAGTGAGCGTCTTAACCACTCTCTGCTGCTGTTTCCTTATCATTTCCCACATCAAATTCCTTTTCGATGAGAAAGCTGGGGGGGGGGGGGTGGCGGATAAATTAGCTGACTGCAGCTGCCGAGGCCATGAGAGCATGCGTGCAGGGGTGCCGGGACACCCGGCCCCAGGGAGCCTGTGAAGGTCTCCACCGGGCAGCGGACGGAGGGCCTTGGGGAGCACTTCCTTAGCATGGGGGCCTGTGACTCCACCGTCATCCCCAGACCTCTCAGTGGGTGTGTTGTAGGCTTGTGTCTGTGCACACATTCACTTCTGCACGAACGGTTTGCATAGAGCCAGAGTCTGCTGAGCCAGTCCAGGGAGGGTAGGGGGGAGGACTGGGAGCAGGTCTGCCCTTCATGCTCCTTCCTCTACCTCAAACTCTTTGTCTGGGAAATGGGCCACTAACCCCAAAAATGATTCCCAACAGTGGAACTGCTTCCCAAGCCAGCCCCCTGGTTGGCTGGGACCAGTGCAACAGACATCCCACTGAAGCCCTGCTTCCTCCATGGCCCCGCCCCTCTCAGTCATCTGCATCGCAGCCTCCGGGCCTCTGTGAAGGTCCCTCCCTCCTGCGGACCTCTGTCCCCATGTCGCCTCCCTGCCAGCATCTGTACTCACCCCACCTCGATCAGTTCAGTTCAGTTCAGTTCAGTCGCTCAGTCACGTCCAACTCTTTGCGACCCCATGGACTGCAGCATGCCAGGCTTCTCTATCCATCACCAACTCCCAGACCTTGCTCAAACTCATGTCCATCGAGTTGGTGATGCCATCCAACCATCTCATCTTCTGTCATCCCCTTCTCCTCCTGCCTTCAATCTTTCCCAGCATCAGGGTCTTCCTCAATGGTCACCGTTGAAGGCAGCCCGGCCCCTGAACCATGGGCAGCTCCAGTTCCTGGACTCACCCCACCTCCCCACCCCACTGCCATCACCCCTGGGCCCCACTCAGACACTCTGACCCACCCCCCCACGCAGGAACTCTAGAGTGGCGGTGGGGGATGGGCCAGGGGCAGGAGCGACCCTGACTTGAGTCTGCATCAGGTCTGTTTCATCCCCACCGGGTCCTAATGCTGGTGACGCAGGGATATTACCTGCGCCCAGCCCAGCGGGCTCAAATCTCTGGCCCAGAGAGGGACCGCGTCTTGCCGGGGTCCTGTTGTGGGGGTTCGAGACCCCGAGCTTAGGCTTCAGCTGCGTTTAGAGTCTGGCTCTGATGCAGTGAAAGGCATGAGAAACAGCTGCATCCGGCCCCTCCAAGACCCCCAGGGGCCTGAGCCCCAGCTTACAGGAGGGTCTGCTCTTCCCTCCCTAAGAGGCCCCCAAGTACATCTTCGTGCCCCCCGCACTGACGCAGTTGCCGTGACGCTGCCCTGGAGGCTCAGACTGTGCCAGAACTCACCTCTGGACCCCTGGGACGTGCCAGACCCAGGTGCTAGTCAGGGGCCCTGCTGGCGGCAAGCGGGGCCCATCACGCCAGGCCCAGCAGTGACTGTCTCCTGCCGCCATGGGGACCTCCCTGTCTCGATGGTCTTGCTTCCAGAGACCAAGCCTGCCACCCCGGGAAGGCTGCTCTTGTCCCACTGCTCTGAAACCCCCTCAAATTCACCGCATGCCTGCTGTCACTGGGGCCAGGCCTGATTCAGCGTGGTGGGACATTTCTGAGACAGTCAGGGAATCTTGGGGGCAGAGTGGAGAGAATGCAGACCATGTAGGGGTCATGTTCGAGCCTGGCTTCACCACTCACTGCAGTGTGACCTTGGGCAGGTTCCTTAGCAAGTCTGAGCCTCAGTTGCCCTGTGCGTATGTCACGGATAATGAAGGTGCCCCTCCCATGGCATCTGCTGGAGGACTGAGCGAGGTACTGCCCGCATCGGAGCCGGGAACACACAGCTGGAGATGTCATCAGCCCCAGCCTGAGCTAAATTTTTGCAAGTTCCTGCAGCTCGGAGAACCCGGGAACATGGGCCGAGGCCCAAGGGCCTGAGGCCACCAGGTCGGCCTTAGACAGCCTGTCCGTCAGATGTTCTGGGCATTCCAACTGTCTTGCTGGGCCCCGTGCAAAGTATGAGGTTGTCTGGGAGAAGCTGCTGGACACGGGAGGAGTGGGCAGATGGGGAAAGAGATGGCGGAGGGGAGGGAGACACAGAGATTGGGAAGGATCTTCCCGTCTCCATGACACACCCCGGTTTCTCTCCAGAAAAACCAGCACCTTCAACACTCTGACAGCACGTGCTCGGTCCCCGAGCCCCGGCAGCCTCCCCTAGCTCAGCCATGTGCCGGGAGGCCTGCTCTGGAGAAAACCCAGCAGCAAAGACCCGCCCAGCCTTCCTACTCCTCCTCAGGCTCTGGGCCACCAGCCCCCACTGCGTCCCAGCACGCGGTTGCTGGCCATGGGAAGCAGCATCTCAGGAATAGCAGGCTCGACCTGGGGCTCTCTGCTGAGACAAACTGGGCCCTGACCCCCAGCAGCAGCCTCTCAGCCGTCCTCCCAGGCCTGCAGCCAAACAGACCCCCCGTGACTCCCGCTGAGGGGTCACGATCTGGGGTGTCTGAAAATGGTGCTTTCCCCTCCTGGTCCCCTGGGGAAAGTTACAGGGCTACCCCTGGGGCCCTGGGCTGCAGGCCTGACTCTCACGACCTGCCCGCTGCTCCTCTGCGCCTCTGTTCCCCTCTGTAACTAGGAGAGGTTGGACCAGATGGGGTCAGAGCACAGATAACCTGGGCCCGAGGGTCCTGGACGATGGCTGAAGCTAGGCCCCTTGAGGGGGCAGACTGGTGGCCCACCCCTCTAGAGGTCAGAATGCCAGGCTGCCTGTGAGAGACCTCAAAATTCTTCCATGCTGACAGCGCAATAGCTTCATTTTAGAGTCCTCTTCTGGCCAAACCAAACATGCCTGAAGATGCAGACTGGCCCGCCAGGCCCCCAGCATGTGACCTCGGCAGGCTGGGACTCTCCTGCTGGAATCCAGTGCTTGGGCCTGTGGGCCAGTCTCAGAGGCCCAGAAGCCCAGCGGTCCTGATTCCTCCCGCAGCGCCCCCCTGGAGCCTCTCTGGGGTCAGGTTTCTGGTGCAGGGAGCCATTTACCCAGGACAATGCGGAGTCATGCAAAGGAAGGGAAAGCTCAACCCTCCCAGACCAGTTTCCCAGATTCCCTTTCCCAGGGGAAGGGCGAGATTATGAAACCGGGGCAGCAGAAAGGGAGAGGGGGCCTTCCAGGGCAGCTTACTCAACTGTCACGGGGCTGCGATGGGGAAGCGATGTGTGCTGCCCAAGGCCCCGCCGGCCAGACCTGGGGGGCTCCAGACCGTCCTCCATAGCCATCGTGAGCAGGGGTTGGGTCACCTGCCAAAGGCCGGTTGTAGGCGATGCTGGTTTAACAGAACCTGGCACTCTGGGACGTGAGCGGGTGAGGAAAGCAGGAAGGCGCCAGGCAGGCCTTGGCTCCTCCACACAAGGCTACCTGCACCTGCACCCCCCCTGCCCACTGCCCCCAGCCCCAGGCTCCGGGGGCTGAGATCAGCCCACGTGGCTCAGATCAGGGGCGGGGCTGGGTCGGTTCTGCCTTCCTGCTGGCCCCAGCCCCCGCACACAGGCCAGCGAGCATCCTGCCAGGGATGCCGGGAACGGCCCCTGCCCCTCCAGGAGGCGGGGAGCACAGGGGTTGTGGTCTGAGGCCACTTGTGCCCTGACTTTGGTGCTGGCTGTGGCAAGCCCTGGCTAGGGACCTTCCCGGGACAGGTGGGAGCCATTCCCGGGTCTTGAGTGCAGCCCTCAGGGAAGACAAAGTGGGTCCCCTGCCCTGCTTCTCCCGCTGAGACCCTCCCACACCGGGAGAAGCCATCACCCCCAGTGTGGGTGGGCTAAGGAGCTGCTGGGAGTCAGCCCTGCTGGGGGGCGGGCACCAAGAGGAGAGGTTGCTAGAGATAGAGATGCGGGGTGACTTCGGGCAAGCTGCTGCCTCGTCTGGGCCCTTGTTTCCCCACCTAGTTCAGAGGGCTGTGCAGATCCGGATTCCACAGCCAAGAGGCAGGACTCAGTGTCCACACTGGGCAGACAAAGGTGGCGAAGCCGAGGGAGGCAAAGGGACATCTTGGGGTCACAAGGGTCTCAGCCAGGATCTCCCCAGCTACAGACAGAGCTCCCCACTCCATTCTGCCCTAGGCATTCCTGCTGGCAGAGGATTTTCTAAAGATGGGGCAGCTGTTACCCCATTGTTCAGAAGAGGAGCCAAAGGCCAGGTCCAGCCCCTGCCACCTCCTCCTCACAGACCGCTGACCCCAGGGTTACTCGCCAAGGGGAGAGGGGTCAAGGTTCCTGGGGAAAGCCAGCAGCATCCCCCCAGCCAGCAGTGCATATAGATCTGCAGAGTCCTAGGAAGCTGGAGGGTTCCAGAACCTTCCTCAACCTTGGTGTGCTGGGGCAAACTCACACCAGCTCACACCAGCTTGCATCTGTTCACATCAGTTCACACCAGCTCACACAAGTTCACATCAGCTCACACCAGCTCTACCAGTTCATACCAGCTCCACTAGGACCACCAACACCACTAGCTCCACCAGATCCACCAGGTCATATCAGCTCACACCAGCTCACACCAACTCACACCAGCTCATATCAGCTCACACCAGCTCACACCAGCTCACACCAACTCATACCAGCTCATATCAGCTCACACCAGGACACACCAGCTCACACAAACTCACACCAGCTCACATCAGCTTACGTCTGCTCACATCAGTTCACATCAGCTCACACCAGCTCACATCAGCTTACATCTGCTCACACCAGCTCACACAAACTCACACCAGCTCACATCAGCTTACATCTGCTCACATCAGTTCATACCAGCTTACATCAGCTCACACCAGCTAAACCAGCTCACACCAGCTCCACTAGGACCACAAACACCACTAGCTCAACCAGCTCCACCAGCTCCACCAGCTCACATCAGCTCACACTAGCTCGCATCAGCTCACACCAACTCATATCAGCTCACACTAGTTCACACCAGCTCCACCAGCTCACACCAGCTCCACTAGTTCACACCAGCTCGCACCAGCTCACCAGAGTCAATCGAATACATCTCCTGCCATGTTATGTTCAGTGACTTCCTGCTGGAAGCTTAAAACTGGCCATGATAAGAAACTACATCATGGACATTGGAAAGTGCTTCAAATTAGAAGGGGTTTTATTGGTTTGCTTTTTGTTTCCTGGAGTGCTGGTGGTTAAACACTCACCATTCTTCCTAAAGCTCCAGAATTCAAGAACCGAAGGCAGCCTTATGCCCCTGACATATCTGCCAGGCCTCTCCGGCCTTTCTGACTACCGATTCTGCCAAATGAAGGGGGAGGATGGGCACTGGTTCCAGAACCAAGGCAGACCTGCCCCTACCCTCCCAGAGCTGCTCACAGGCCAGCCAAACAGAATGTCTAGTCTCTCTGCTTTCAACTCCATGGGTGAACCTATTGTGTGCTAGGCGCTGTTCTAGGCCCTGGGATACACCATGAGGCACACAGGCGAGGTTGCTGCTGCCTGATGGGGGAGGAGAGACAAGACATCTATGAAAAAGTCATACCAAAATTTGGAAATGGAAATTTCATTAAAGTAGTGTCATCACAAATAATTCATTGAAACCCTGAGAGATTATAATAAATGCAATACAGAGTAAAGAAGCTGGAGGAACAGGATCTAATGGGAAGAGCTACTTAAGAGAGTGTTGTCAGGGGCCCAGAGGAGGTGACACTCAGCTGACTTCTGGCTCACGTCCAGGGAAGGGTTTCAGGACAGAGATGAGCTGGGGCAAAGGCTGGGGGTGGGCGAGAGGGGTGGGGGAGGCAGGCATGGCTGGAGTGAGTACCAGGGCTGTGGGAGAAGCGACCAGGAGGTGAGAGGCATTCTCTGGGGAGCCCTGTGGGGTGCAGCAAGGGGCTGCATGGACCTCCAGGTGTGATGAAAGCCATGGGACGGTTATAAGCTGGGCAGTGATGAGTCCCTTTGCTGAGAGTCGGCTGTGGTGCTGGGTGAGCCTAAGGGGGCAGGAAGGAGTCAAGAGACCCGAATGTGGCTGGTGCAGACGTCCAGGTGATGGAGGCTTTGCGGGGATGGAGCAGGCAGGGGTGCAGGCTCGGGACAGACCCTGGAGGAGGAACCACAGGGCCCGCTGGTGGAGCAGACGGTGAAGAGACTAAGGAGGATGTGAGTCTGGGAATAGCGCGCAGAGAGCCTGGTCCTGACACATCCTCGTCCTGACATGCACGGGACTGGGGCAGGAGCGCTGATGGGAGCCGGGGGTCTCCACACTCAGCTCCCCGCCCCAGCTCTGTCCTGCCCTGCGAGGGGCCTCATGCACGTGTGTGGGCTGCAGCCTGCTCATCCCCTCCACAGCCACCCCAGCCCCACCCACCATCCATCCCTCGGGAGAGCCGGGGGTCTCCACACTCAGCTTCCCCCCCCAGCTCTGTCCTGCCCTGCGAGGGGCCTCATGCACGTGTGTGGGCTGCAGCCTGCTCATCCCCTCCACAGCCACCCCAGCCTCACCCACCATCCATCCCTCGGGAGAGCCGGCGGAGGGAGCAGCCCGGGCTGCGGGAGGGAGCGGGGCAGCCCCCATCCCCCATTGCATGCTTTGGCTGCAGGCTATCCCTTATCCCCGGGGACCCTTGTCCTATGGGAGGGTGTGGCCCCGAGGAGGCCCAGAGCAGGGTGCTCTGAGATGAAAGAGGCTCGGCTGCCAGGTCTAGGGAGGAGTCAGGGGTCAACGAGGGCAGTGAGTAGCAGAAGGCCACAGCGAGGGGGAGAGTGGGCCTCAGTCCATCCCTCCGCCGCTGGCCGCCCTTCGCTGCAGGCCTGCCCTGCTCTCTGAGTGCCCTTCTCAGAGCAGCAAGGGCCTCAAGACATGATCTAAGCTTCACAAGGACCCAGGGGACCGGAAGAGGACAATGTGGAGATAGGCGGGCAGAGAGGCCTCGGCGATGTCCAGGTAGAGATGAAGGTGGCAGGGATGGTGGGGGAGAGGACACGAGAGATGGTGACAGAGCCTCGAGGGCTGCGACTGTGGCACAGTCACCCCACCGGCCCCAGTGCCGGGGGGACAGAGACACTGCTGGACCAGAGGCTTTGGAGACCCCATTCACTGCACAGAGGGACTCAGGCCTGATCCAACAACGCTGGCCAAGGGCAACAGCACTGCTCAAACAATGAGGATGTAACAGCCAACGTCTCCTGTGAACCAGGCGCTGGGTTACACGTTTTCCATCCGTTACCTCGTTGGACCCATTTTACAGACGGGATAAGCTGGGCTCAGAGAGAGGAAGTGACTTCCCAAGGCCACACAGCCAATAAGACAGGGGGAACTCGTCTCTGCCCTGGAAGCCTGGGCTTTCACACCTCTCGTGCAGGCTTCGCCAGAGGGAGAAGTCCGCAGAGGAGCTGCGATAATGGGCATCTCTTGGGAAACGTGTGGCATGGTGGTGAAGGGCGCGGGCTCTCCTGCTGGCAGAGCCCAGACCCTCTGGGTGCCTGCAGGGGACACAGGCAGAATTTCAGCTGCAAATACCATGCAGACCAGGGGCGGAGCAGAGCAGCGGCTGGGTCCCTGTTCTCGAGGAAACTGGGAACCGGGCTCGGGACTCTGTCTCCAAGGAGGGAGCAAAGCCGAGCAGCAGTGACGGCAGACACCTGGGCACGTGCCTGGGCACACTGCCCGCTGTAGCTCAGGGCTAAGAGCAGCCTCCTGGCCGCCTGTCCATCTCCCCCGGAATGGAAGCCCCAGTGGGGCAGAAGTCAAGGTTCTCCTTCAACTCAGTGCTGAGTCTAGGAGAGCGCCCAGAGGGGTCAGCGCCCCGGAAAACTAGCTGAGGGACGCAGGGAAGGGGGCGTGGAGATGAAGAAGGGGTGACGTGTCTTAGGCTGGGCGTGGCTTCGGGCTGATGGCACCTGGTAGGTGCTTCAGAATGAAGTCTGACTGTGTGAAACCAGTTGGGAAACTCAACCTTCCACGGGCTTATTCCTGCACATCCCAGTGTTGTCCGCTGAAACATGAGCAGCTTACCTGAGGCCACTATAAACGATAGAGCTGGGACATCCAGAATTAGGGTGCCCATGATTCTCCCCGATACAACCAGCATTAGGCTTTTACCCCCAAACAGAGTAGCCTTCCTAGCATCGTAGAAACAGCCGGCATCTTGAACCCTGTGCTGAGCAAACTCTTCCTGGAGGATCATCTACTGATCCCAGGGGCTCACTTTCTTAGACAAGAAGCCAGGGTTCAGAGAGAGGACTGACTGTCCCCGGAACCTGCTGCTAATGGCAGAGCTGGCTAAGCCCCTTGATGCCACTCGGCTGCCGGCACGTTCCCTGGACACTGCTCGGCCCGTAAACGGGTTTATGGCTCCATCCTTCAAAACACACTCAAGCGAGGTTTATTACATAACAGAAAACAAAGGTAGTTTGGTAATATGTTTCCCACTCGGGAGTTTTATTAAAATGCAATGAATCTCCAGGACAGAGTGTGACTTTAAAGCAAAGGGCAGAGATGCAGGTCTGCTCTTCTTCGGTGAAAGGGCCGGGGTGAGGAAGATGAGGAGTGAGCATGGGGTGGGGGTGTGAAAAGAATGCAGCATTTTGGCCCCGCCCACCCCAGGCTCAGCCCCTCCCAGAAGCGGCAGGGAATGGGACTTTGCACTCAGCTGGGCCCCGGAGGGCAAGAGGAATGAGGCTTCACAGTGCCAGCACTTTGTCAAATACCACTTTCCCTCCGTGGTTCTGTTAAACCATGCCTTCTACACCCTGCAGCCTCACTGTCTACTCTGAATGCTGTAGCCGTGTTCTTGTTCTAATCCACAAGCCCCAGCACCTAGAGGACACAGTTCATCTTGGGCTGGCTCACAAGACTGGCCTTGGTCCAACTCCCCCGGGGCCTCACAAGCGTGCTCTCCCGCCCTCCTCTGCCCACCTCGCATTTTCACCACTCCAGGCCTCTTAGGGTTCCTCTCACACCAGGCTGGTAGGTGCCTCTGTGATTTTGCACATACCGTTGTCTCTGTCTAGAATGTCTTTTCCTCTGCCTGACTACCTGGAAAACTCCTATTCATCCTTCAAAACCCTATTTGGACATCACCTCCTCCGAAGTGTCCAGTCATTCTCTCCCATGGTTTCCTTAACGGTAGACAGATGCTGGTCCCTCCTTCAGTCCCTTCCTCTCTGAAAAGGCTGGTGTCTCATTCATGGCCAATCCTAAGGCCTGAGGCTCAAGAAAAGTCTACAGGGTTTGATTATCTGAAAACTGTCTTATTGTCTCATGTTCAATCTCGGTGCCCCAGCCAGGTCTCCAACTGACCAGAAACACAGACAGCCTCTGGATGCCTTCAAGCCCTGTGTGGTCAACAGAATAAGCCCCCAAACATGTCCACCTCCTAAAGCCCAGAACTTACGCATATGTCACCTTAGAGGCAAAGGGACTTTGACATGGTTAAGTTCAGAACTTTGAGATGGGGAGGTTCTCTTGAATTATGCAAATGAATCTGGTTGAATCACATGAGTCGTTAAAAAGGAGAGCCTTTCCAAGCTACGGGTAGAGAAAGAGAGGAGAATCAGACGAGTCAGAGGAGGCAACACTGGTGGCTTGAAGATGGAGGAGGGGCCACGAGCCAAGGAATGCAGGCACCTCTAGAAACCAGAAAAGGCCAGGAAAAAGAAAAACTTCCTCTAAAGTCTCAGGGAAGGAAGTGAGCCCTATGCACACCTTCGTGTTAGCCAGGGAGACCCATATCAGCCTTCTGCCCTCCAAAACTGTGTCGTAAAAAATTTGTGTTGGTTTTGAGCCACAGATTTTGTGGTCATTGGTTACAGCAAGAGAAAACCAGTGCACCCCGTGCCCCAGCCTGGCTGTTTACATGGGTTCTCCCAGTCCCTGGGCATCACCAGCCTCTGCACCATTGCCACCTGCCTTTCTTTTTTAAGATTTTTTTTTTAATGTGTACTGGTTTTCTTTTGAGTCTTTATTGAATTTGTTACAATATTTTTTCTGTTTTATGTTTTGGTTTTTTGGCCACAAGTCATGTAAGATCTTAGCTCCCCAACCAGGGGTCAAACCTGCACCCGCTCCACTGGAAAGTGAAGTCTTAACCCCTGGACTGCCAGAGCAGTCCCTGCCCCACTCCCTTGACTGCCTTCCCCCCACTTCACTGGCCATTTTCTGCCTTGTGAACTCCTATTCATCCTTCAGAACCCATTTTCCAGGTCCCTCTGATGGGACCTTGTGCTCTTGGGCCGGCCGGAGCACCGTGTGCCCTGAGTCTCAGCCGTGCCTTCCCGCACACACAGGAAGTAGGGCACCATCTTGGATTCTCTGCTCTCCCACCAGTTGGGCCAGATCGTGGGTGGCAAGTGCTGGTGCTCGTTGATTCTGAATGTTTGGTGCCAAAGAAGTGCCTGACACATCGCAGGATCTCAGAAAGCAAGTTGCAAGTGACCTGACCGGGGCTTGGGGTGGTCAAAGTCAGAGGCCTCCAGCTATTCGTGGAATTTGTTGAACAATAAGGAGGCCCCCACCTCGCTGCTGAAGCTTTACTTTAACTGGAAGTACCTTCATGCCACCAAAGGAGACACATTTATCTTATTTCCTTGGACCTAAACAGCTCTTTCATGTCTCTGCCCCCCAGTACAATCAGTTACAGCCTCAGAGACAGACCCTCCATACACTCAAGTACATGGCGGAATCCTGATACCCTGTAATCCAACAGACAGGAAAGAAAGTCCCTGCTTAAAATACATCCAAAGAAAATAATCAGAAAAGTGCAATAATGTACCTACAAGGCCAAGAACACAGCTTTCTTTACATCTTTACATTAGCGAAAACTGAAAATGACGCAGATGTCTAAAAATGAGGATTTGGCTAAATAAATAATATCTCCTTCATCTGAGGCTACATTACATGGCCGCTAAAAATAGTGGTTTTGAAAATATGTGGGAGCATAGGAAAATGTTTAATACTGGGATTCAAAGTTTATAAAACGTGTATACATTTGCATCTTAAAAAGACTGGTGAGAATTTTCATCTCAAACATTAACATTTGTTATCTCCTAAGGTAGCTTAACACAGGGGATTGTTTTTATGCTTCGTTGATGCCATAGTTTCTAAAATTTCTGTGATGAGCATGTGTTATCACTTTTAAAAATATTTTTTTTAAGGAGAAGCTTCTGGAGAGGAATTTAGCAACACCCTTATCAGTACTATCTTTAATATGTTACTAAATCTTTACAGGGTTGAATGGCATTATACAGCACCCAGTTATAAGGAAACGTGAGGTGGTCACCACCGAATCCAGGAGCAGTGTTTTGTGGGTTTCAATCCAGCTCAGGAAATCCCGGATACTGAGATGACGGGAAACTCAGATCCCAAGAAGAGATGAGGAGGAATTATACGGAGGGTCTGCAAGGGCTCAGAGGAGGAGCCTGACCCAGCCAGGGTTGGGGGTGGGGTGGGGGACTCGGGGAAGGGGGGGACCTCTGGGCACAGAGGGGTGGGGGAACAGGAAGCTGCTGCTGAGATCTGGCCGGGGGGTGGGGGGGTGGGTTGTGGCGAGACCTGTGGGGAGGTGCCATGCCGGACGGACGAAGGTGGGGTTGGGGGAGAACTCTAGAAGAATCTGCGGTGTCAGGGGCCCCCACGAGGTGGTTCTGGGGTAAGTGCTGGCCGCAGCATCAGAGCGTCCGCTCAGCACTCACAGGCTGGCCCTCCCCACAGAGCATCTGTCTCCGTCTCTCAGAAAAGCATCTGAGATGACCATGTGGGCCAGGCAGCTGCGCTGTGGGCTCGTGGTTCTTCAGGGTCACCTGCGTGGGCCAGGCTGTCATCAGCGCCGTGAGAGAAACCAGGTGCCTCTGCCAGCCCTCAGAAAGCTAAATTCAGAGCCCACACCCGGCTCGTTCGGGGCTGTCCTGCAGAACCCGGGAACCCATCTGCTTTCTGCTCGTGTCTCCTTTTTCCCTGAGAAGTCTTCTGGAGCCCAAGGGAGGCTTACAGCAATGGGATCAGAAGAGCAGGATGCCGGAGAGGGAGAGAGAAAACCACTGCAGGCATGCGGGCGAGCCCAGGTGGGAAGGGGCTCCCTTGGGGTAGGTACCACACAGAGAGCTGGGACTCGGGCATGCTCGGGGCGCCCAAGGCCAGATGTTCTCATCACCCTCCAAGGCCAGCAGCAGCATTCTTGAGATGCAGCCGCGGGCCGCAGGAGGACTTCTGATCTGTCGTGTAGGTGGACCTGGCAGAGCCCGGCGGGATGGATGCTGGGGAGGGTGAGGCGGAGCACACAGGAGACGCCACAGTGGCCACGGCAACACGGAAGGCACCGTGTACACACAGCTGCCCTGGAAGAGCAGGGAGCCCGTGGTTCCCGAGGACCGGGGCTGAACCTTCCAGAAGTCTTCCCCGACTACCACTTCCTCTGCTCAACAGAGAGGGGCGGTCCAGTATTTCCCCACAGTGTGGGCTCCCTGCTTATCACTCATCTGTTAGCCCTGCTACACTGTGAATCTCGGGGGTCATTGATCTCAGTGACTCAAACACAGAGCCTGGATGGAAGGATGCAGAGACAGATGATGGATGGCTGGGTGGAGGGATGAGGTGCAGCTGGATAGATAGGGAGTGATGGACGGATGGCTGGATGCATGATGGATGGGAGAGATGGCAAGAAGGAGGCCAGGGTGGTGGGGAAGCGAAGAGGCAGAAAGAAGAGAAAGCCAGATGGCAGAGAAGATGGTCAGCGTTAGTGACCAGTAGGGGTCCTCAGAGCTGGGACCCAGGACCTGCGGCAGGCCCAGCACTGGACTCAAGACGGAGGAAGAGGTTGGGGGACTGGGGAGGCTGAAGGGTCTCCTCAAAGCTCCTGTGAGCTCTCGGCCACCCCAGATCTGTTCCGGAGCCTCTTACAGGCACCCCGAGGCCTCAGAGCCTGACCTCATCCAACTGTTGATCGCAGGTGAATTATTTATTGAAGAGACTCAAACCCAGGAAGCTTTTAAGTCAGCGCCTCGATCCCTTTCTGGTCTGTGTCTTGTTTAAATCAAACTCAGGTCTCCATGGTGATGTGTAAGCAAACACAGAGAGAGACTGTTGCAGGGAGAGAGTCCCAGCCGGTGGAAGGGCAGCCGGACACGTCAGGGGAAGAGATGGAGGAAGGAAGCCACCCTCTGACACCTCGCAGGCGCCACGCATTGCACACGCAAGGTCTCCTGTCAGCCTCACGTCAAAACGGCGAGGTCTGCGCCGCCAGACTCAGGGTACAGACGAGGCCCGGGGTGGGGGGTGGAAGCCACAAAGGAGGAAAGGTGCGGAGCCAGACGGAAACCGGATCTGTCTGGGGGCACCGACCACCCGGCCTAGAACGCCTGCAGTCAGCCACAGAGCAGCCCATCACCGTCTAAGACTCTCTCTGAA
Organism: Odocoileus virginianus; assembly: GCF_023699985.2. Taxonomy (NCBI): domain Eukaryota; kingdom Metazoa; phylum Chordata; class Mammalia; order Artiodactyla; family Cervidae; genus Odocoileus; species Odocoileus virginianus. Next base: position 1,745,624 of record NW_027224267.1, read on the forward strand.
ATAAGGCCCGCTCTTCCCGCCCACAAAGAGCGAGACTTGCCACCTGTTGAACATTCCCTGCGAACACTCGGCGCGTCCACCTGTAAGGACCCTAACAGCGCAGCAGCGCTTCGTCTGCCTGGACATTCAGGCCCCGAAGACACAGCCTGCGATCCCGGGGACTGCCCGTGGGCTTCCGGAACACTCTGCACACGGCCGGGCTCTGTCCACCTCACCCTCCGGACGGTCCAGCTGGGCAGACGTCCCCGTCCCCGGCCATCATCTGTCTCCGCAGAAAAGGACCCTGACGCTCCTTTATGTTAGTACATATCAAGAGGTTATCATCCGGCTGTGACCTGATGGCTCAGATTCCCTAAACTCTGCATCCTCAACATGTAACCCCCAAATTCTCTATATTAAAAAATGGAGAGAGAGGGAGGTACCCTAGGAAAAATAGAACCAAATCTGGTTTGAAATGGAATGGCATCAAAATCCAGTAGCATTGCAGGGAGACAGATGTGGTCTGGAAATCTCACAGGCCAGTTCATCTGGAAGAGAAGATCTATATAGTAGCTTCCCAAAGCTCCTTCCATGGAAAACCCGCCCCAGGAAACACTCAGAGGAGCCAAAGTAAAATAAAACTTAAATTGCATAAAAAATTTAAACAAGTAAAGTTAATTGAAGTAAATAAAAAGTAAAATAACATTTTAAATTAAAAATTTTTTAAATGAAAGCTCATGGAATCAGATGGGATTGGAGAAATGCCACATGATCTTCTCCTGGAGACGTATGGTGCCCAGTGGTGTGTTAGAGACTCTAGTGTGTTCCCCTGCAAAGAAACATGATCCATTTTCTTCCATCTAATTATGTTTGCCTAGCTTATGACCACACAACATATATTTTCTGGAAGCATCGATGAGCACCTGTTGTGCTTGAGTGTCGTTCAGCAAACAAGTCCCTTCTTTCCCCTCCCCTCCCCCACTGGGGCTGGGTTTGACCTGTGACTTGCCTCAGCCAATGGAATTTAGCAAACGTGCGTGAACAGGAGCCTTAAGTGTGCTTATAGGGGTGCTTGCCTCTCTTGCTCCCCTGTCCGTGCCTGGGAAGAAGGGGTCCTGATGGCCTCTGGCTGGTCAGCTGGGGTCCCAGCACAAATGGAGCAGAGTCAAGCCTGCCAACCTCAGGGGGAGCTGTCTGGCCACCCCAGCCTACTGCAAACAAATCAGTCACCCCAGGGCGTGAGAAAAAGGAGCCTGCTGAGTTTGGGGTGACTAGTTACACAGCATCATTGTCATTATAACTGAGGAATGCACCAGCCTACAGAAACACTCTTCTAAGAATGGCACTTCTAAGCATCGCGTATTTCAAAATATGACATAGAAGAACACTCTTGGGAGGACACATTCTTAGAGAGTTGGGAAAGAGTAAGTGACAATCACAGGAGCCCAGGACACAGTTGGAGGATGCCCATCTTAACATTAAGGGTCAGGAAAGGACTTGGGCTATTTGCAGCAGAGAGGCGGGGTTGAGGAAGGAATTTAGTGATAGAAAAAAGACGGGCAGGAAATACAACAGCTAAATCCCAGAGGAGGGGCCTCAAACAGTCAATAAGACACAATAAAAGAAAGTTTGATTCCACAAAAAATCACGCAATTGCAAGACAGGATAACACTGAATTATGTTCTAACGTCCACTTGAATGCAGACACACAGTCTGAAGATTCCAGAGACGGGGGGCAGGAGTCGCTCACAGACAGACTGACAAAGGAAAGGCAGGTGGAGACAGACATGGGCGAACACACTCCGCAGCCCTGATGGGAACAGCGCAGCCTGGGGATGGAAACCCTCGCGCTCCACAGCGGGGGAAGGTGTGGCTCAGCCAGCCAGCTCACCAGGGCTGCAGGGATAAACGACCCAAACCCAGGCGTGAGCATCAGTCGCGTTTCTAAAGGCAGCACACTGCCATCTGCGTTAATTTTTTTTTTTTCCTATTTATTTTTTTTTTATTTTTTTATTTTATTTTATTTTATTTTATTTTTTATTAGTTGGAGGCTAATTACTTTACATCATTACAGTAGTTTTTGTTATACATTGAAATGAATTAGCCATGGATTTACATGTATTCCCCATCCCGGTCCCCCCTCCCACCTCCCTCTCCACCCGATCCCTCTGGGAAGACCCAGAGGGTGCGTTAATTTTTAAATCGCACTAAACCCTAGGACATATTGATTGTGGACAGACACATACATGTGTACTTAACACATGACACCCCCATGGGGATGACTTCTGGGGTGGGGGATGGCGGGCATGGGGGAGATGGAAGGAAGGAGGGGAGAGCTGGGCTGGATCAGAACCTGGAAGAGTGTGTTTCTTTAAGAGATGGAGAGCCCAGGAAGAGAAAAATTAGCATCTGTTACAGCTAGGGAACCCGTGCTGGGCTAGACTGCTGTCTGCTGCAGTAACAGCTGAAGCCCCAAACTTCAGTGGCTTAAGCTGATTATTCCTGCTCATGGACCACTGGTTCAGATAAATGACATGACACCACAACAACCACAAGGGAGGCCAGGGAAGGGAGAAAACGCTTGGATTATTTGGTGAGCACGGGGTTGTCTCTGGCACGTGGGTACTCAGGCAGCTGGCACACCACATTCCACACCTTCTGTGTCCGTTCAAGATTTCAGGACTAAAGTGAAGATGGAGGAGGAGAATCCCCCTCTCCCTCCCCCTCCCCCTGCCCGATGCAAAGAGTTGACTCATTGGAAAAGACCTATCTATATATCCATCTATCCACCCATCCACCCACCATATATCCATCTATCCATCCATCCACCCATCCACCAACCCATCTGTATATCCATCCACCCATCCACCCAACTGTATATCCATCCACCCATCCGCATATCCATCCACCCATTCACTCATCCACCCATCTATATATCCATCCCTCCATCCCCCATCCACCCGTCTGTATATCCATCCATCCATCCTTCCACCCATCCACCCATCTGTATATTCATCCATCCATCCACCCATCCACCCTTCTATATATCCATCCATCCATCCGTCCATCCATCCACCCATCTGCATACCCATCCACCCATCCACCCATCTCCATATCCATCCATCCATCCGTCCATCCACCCATTCACTCAATGCCCAACATCACCTTCTGTACCAGATCTGACCTAGGTTCTGGGCATTGGGAGATCATTGCAAGTGGACCCTACTGGTCTCCATCCTCAACCTGTTTATGTTCTGGCAACCAGGGGTCGAGGGGGGCACCATACCATACATAGGGGACAAACCACACCGGGACCCCCACCCTCCAGGAGAGATGTGATAAAGAGTGCCTGGGGTCTGCGTCATGCCGAGCAGTGGGGCGGCTTCTTTGAGGAAAAGAGGTTTACGCTGAGACGCAGAACGAGCAACCCCCAAGGGTGGCAATTGTGGTGTTGGAGAAGACTCTGGAGAGCCCCTTGGACTGCAAGACCAAACCTGTCCATCCTAAAGGAAATCAGCCCTGAGTACTCATTGGAAGGACTGATGCTGAAGCTGAAGCTCCAATACTTTGAAGAAGGAATTTAGCAATAGAAAAAAGATGGGCAGGAAATACAACAGCTAAATCCCAGAGGAGGGGCCTCAAACAGTCAATAAGACACAATAAAAGAAAGTTTGATTCCACAAAAAATCACACAATTGCAAGACAGGATAACACTGAAACATCTATGAGGAGCCAGTACCCGAGGTTCAGTACCAAGGGCATGCCATGCAGGCGCTACAGAAGGGACGGACTGTACACAGTGGGCAAGGTTCAGCCAGCAGGCTGGGTGGCTGGAGACCGAGGAGCAAGGGTGAGAGTGGAGGAGGGGGCAGGGGGTGGGGTGGGGGCCAGGGGCACAGCGTCCCCGCAGGGGGTGGGGCTCAGGTGCTGGTCCAGGTGCCCTGGGAAGCCAGCGGCGTGCTGAGCCTCACTCCTAGTCAGCCCAGCCCCCGGCTACTCAAAGTGAGGTCCCTGGAGCAGCAGCCTGGGCCACACCTGGAAAGCTGGTAGACACGCAGAGCAGGGAAGCCTGAGGACCCCCACCCTGGAGCGGCCTTTCCCCGGGCTGGTCTCCCCGGGGCACTTCTGAGAGATCCCCACACTGAGTCCACATCTGCCAAGGAAAGGTGGTAGTTTTTAAGAGCTTTTCAAGTGACCTTTATGTACCTCCTGCCAAGGACAGGCTATCTACACATTGGGCCCTGCTCAGCTCTTGAGGGCTTGCGTCCACCTTCTTGGGAGCATTTATGAGGCCATCGAGTCCCCACTGGCCGTTTGGGATCCAGCTTCAGAGACCCCAAACAGACCCCTCAAGACCCCAGCCTGGGTGGCTGGCAGCAACCTGGGCTCTTGAAACTCTGTGCCCTGCTGCCCAGAGATGCCTAGAGATGCAGGCTGTGGGCACTCTCCAGGGGGGTATGTAAGGAACATTTTGTCCTAGCGTTTGTATTTCTAGGACTGTCTATCCTGACCTTAATATCATCACAGGTCTGTCACGGAGGAAATACAAACTGCACACCAGGGCTTTAGGTGTCCTGTGAGCGCTTATGTTCCTCTGTACCTGCCCCCACTGGAGAAGGAAATGGCAATCCACCCCAGTGTTCTTGCCTGGAGAATCTGTGAGCAGAGGAGCCTGGTGGGCTGCTGTCCGTGGGGTCGCACAGAGTTGGACACGACTGAAGCGACTTGGAGGAGCAGCAGATCTGCCCCCGCAGTTTTTGGCTCTGCCCACTGAACTCCCCCACCGGGCTCAGACAGAACATTGGGATACATGAGTGTCAGCCTCCAGGGTGAGCGGGCAGGACCAGATGTGGGCGAGTGTGCATGTCACACGTCCCTCAGGCCCCACAAGGAGAGGGGTCTGGGGGGCAGCAGTGGGGTGAGCTGGGAAGGGCTGCTAGGCCCGCCGAGCATGGAGCAGCCAAAGGGGAGAATGACACAGGGCGTCGCTGTGAGTCACCGGGGAGACCGGATCTAGGGAGGGGTCACACAGCACAGTGGTGGATGCGTCCTGAGCTGAGCGGGGGCATCAGGAAGGCGTGCGTGCGGAGTCGCTTCAGTCGTGTCCAATCCTTTGCCATCCTACAGACTCTAGCCCACGAGGTCCCTCTGTCCATGGGATTCTCCCGGCAAGAACACTGGAGTGGGTTGCCGTGCCTTCCTCCAGGGGATCTTCCCAACCCAGGGATCGAACCCTTATCTCTTGTGTCTCCTGCTCTGGCAGGCGGATTCTTTACCGCTAGCACGTCCTTTGGCATCCAAACCTCCTGAGACTGCATGCGACCTTATTTGGAAAGAGGCCTTTGCAGATGAAATGAGTTAGAGAGCCCGAGATGAGCTCACCCTGGATCACCCGGGTGGGCCCTAAATCCAAAGATGTGTCCTTGTAAGGAACACACGGAGGAAGCCACGTGAAGATGGAGGCAGAGACTGGAGAGATGCAGCTGCTAGGAAGGCCCCCGGCCCCCAGTCCCCAGGACCTGGAAGAGGCAGGAAGGATCCTCCCCAGCACCTCCGGAGGGAGGCCGGCCCTGCCCGCATCTCCGTGTCAGACTACTGGGCTGTGGGACGGTGGGAGAACATTCTTCTTGTTTTAAGCCCCTAGACTTTGGTCCTTTGCCCCAGCAGCCCCGGGACACTTGCAGAGACTGGACATGCAGGTCAGGGCAGGGTCAGCCGGCTCCTCTAGCTACCATTCACCTCGGGATGGTCCAGGAGGGGAGGTGGACCAGCTCTGTGCTTGTCCAACCCCTGAGGCCAATCAGCAGCTTTCTCGGCGGAAGGGGCTCCCACACTTCCCCCCTCCTCCTGGCTGAGAGGCTGAGCAGAGAACAGTGCCCACGGAGAAGGAAGGGGCAGAGGGCTGCACCCTCGAAACCAGCCAGGAAGAGACACTCCCGCCATGGGACCCACAAATGGCAGAACAATTAAAATTGCATTCAGCTTAGATTTCAGAGAGCCATTTCCAGACTGTAAATACCACATCTGTCATTAAAAATGTATTTATTGCGATTACACAGGAGAATTCTTGGGAGTCTGGGTGCACATTCAACAAATGTGTCTTTAATAACCCCACTGAATACGTGTTTGCCAGACCCCAGCACCCTGAACCTCCAGACGTGCCCTTAACTGCAGACAGCGGGCGGTGACACCCTGACCAAGGGCCGATGGCAGTCTCGCCCCTTCTAAACAAGCCTGCATGGTCTCAATGCAGGGGATGTGAGCAGGGGATGCTCGCAAGAGAAAACACGATTAAACCCAGAAACCACTCGCCCTTGCTAGGGGTATGGAAACGGCACTGCCTCCCTTTGGGCCAGTAGGTTAGGAAGTTCCAGAAAAGCTGTCAGCCCGAAGGCGGCCAGGAGGCAGGGCACTGCCCCATGTGGAGGGTTGCATTCCTCCCAGAAGAGAATTTGGCTGCAGCACGCCAGCCGTGAATCTGCTCAGAGCGTCTGGCTCAGAAATGGAACTCCCTAAGACGCTTCCCAGGGAACAAAGTGGAAAGGAAAGCAACGTGCCAAAATGTCTTAGGACCACAGCAGGCCTAGGAGTTGTGGGTATGGTGTGAAAGTGTTGGTCGCTCAGTCGTGTCCGACTCTTTGTGACCCCATGGACTGCAGCCCACCAGGCTCCTCTGTCCATGGGATTCTCCAGGCAAGAATACTGGAGTGGCTTGCCATGCCCTTCTCCAGGGGATCTTCCCAACAAAGAGATCGAACCCAGGTCTTCTGCATCGCAGGGAGATTCTTTACCAGCTGAGCCATAGGGAGGCAGGGCTAGGAGTTAGAACGAATCAATCCCAGGGGTGAGCGCACAGCCATAAAAAATGACCACGTGGCCCGTAATACCACACGGAAAAACGGGAAGCACCTTGCAAGTGTGACAGAGAGAAGGCGCGCAACTTGATTCTGCATCTCACGGTACAGCAGTCTCAGCACAAGAAAGATGAGATAAACACAGAAATCAGGCCTGACAGGTAGGGATGTAGATGAACTTTCTGGAAATAACTGATGCTTCTGCATGTATTTTTAATAAAGGGGAGGAAATGTCTGAGTCTAGAGACTGATGAGAAAAGAATGTGGAAAATTAAAATCTGTTGATTTGCTTCGGAGGAAAACTAAATTTAGACTATGTGCTGTTCTGGGGACGATTCGTATGCAGTCTCCCTCGGTCCTCACGATTTCCCATCCAGGGATGTTTCCACTTTACAGACAAGGAGACGGAAGCTCTTGAGAGGAAAAAGAGCTCCCTGTGGAGACTCTGAGGTGGGTGGTTTGTCTTCCTTGAGACAGGCTGGGACCGGGAACCCTTTGCTGCAGTTTTTGCCTGGACAAATGTCTCCTCAAGCAACAAAATACAAAGAGATATAAGGGACTAAAAACAGCTGCGCGCATGCACCATTGGAGCAAATTCTGGACGAGATTCACAAAGACCAAAAACCACAACTGCCATGTCTAAAGCCATGCTATTCTTTAGTTGCTCAATCTTATCCGACTCTTTGCGACCCCATGGACTGTAGTCCACCAGGTTCTTCTGTCCATGGAATTCTCTAGGCAAGAATACTGGAGTGGGGTTGCCATTTCCTTCTCCAGGGGATTTTCCCAACCCAGGGATTGAACCCGCATCTCCTGCATTTCAGGTGGATTCTTTACTGCTGGGTCAATCAGGGAAGCCGTGTCTGAAGAGCCAGGAGCAAAAAGAGGTTTTCAGGAGCAAAACAGGGTACTGTGCCTGACCTCTGAACTCAACACCGCCAACAGGGTGGGCAAACCACCTAAGCCAGCCCTCCTGCCCGACCCTCGGACACAGCCCTACCCTGACCCCATTTAAAGAACCAGTTCGGCCCACCTCAGGAAGTGAGCAAAGGAACCTGTTACTTGATCTAGCTCCCTCCTGCTGCAGCAGGGACCCCAGTAAAACGTTGCCTGAGTTTGTAGTCTGGCCTCTTGGAGTTTAGTCACTCAGTCGTGTCCAACTCTTTGGACCCCATGGACTGCAGCACACCAGGCTTCCCTGCCCTTCACTATCTCCCTGGAGTTTGCTCAAACTCATGCCCACTGAGTCGGTGATGCCATCCAACCATCTCATCCTCTGCTGCCCCCTTCTCCTCCTGCCTTCAATCTTTCCCAGCATCAGGGTCTTTTCCAATGAGTTGGCTCTTCACATCAGGTGGCCAAAATATTGGAGCTTCAGCTTCAGCATCAGTCCTTCCAATGATTGAGGGGCCAGGAACCCTGGTTGGTAACAGCCTGGCTTCCCTACCTGTACATGAAGAATTCTGAGTCTTGAGGCCACACTGGAGGGCTAGCCAAGGTCATTTCCACCCCCACCAAGCCCCCAGGAAGACTTGCCACAAATTTTAACTCCACCCAGCATCTCTGTGAAGCAGAACAGTGACACCAGGAAGGACTGCTGGCTCCTTAAGCTACACTCACAATAACCTCACCTCCTCTGTCCCTGGCTTCTGAAGATGCTGCAGGAGCAGACAGAACCCAGCTCCCACATTCCAGGGGATTAACAAACATTCATGGATACCTGGGCAGGGCTGGAGCTTGAGTTGACTTAGTAGAAGGACTCTGCTTGGAGCTAGAGAGGACGAGTGCCTCTCTCTACTTTGCAGCCAAGGGAATCAGTCCTTGGACCACCCACCTGGAAGGGGGAACCTTCCAGGAGTCGGCCCTTCTCAAGGAGCCTGGCCCCAAAACCAGCCCCCAAATGCAAACCTTCAAAGGGCAACTGATGAGATTTCACTGGAGCTTTAAAGCTCAGGCCCCTCTCCACTCTCATCCCAAAGAATGAACAAACAGCCTTATCCACCTCCGGAGGAGCACTTCTGAAAGCAGGCTCCTTGCTGGATGAGCTACTTCAAGGCATGAGATTGAAATATCCCAGCACATAAAGAAGCGGGGGTCCTGGCCAGAAAGAATCTGTGGCGGGCTCCTCATCCTGAGGCTGGCGTGGAATTGGAAAGCAGACTGGCGAGTCTGGGAGGCAAATCTGAGGCTGAGAGGGGCAGGTTCGGAAAGGCACTTCTACTGGAAAAGGGAAGGAAAACGCATGGCTCCCCACTCCCCACATCAGCACCAGGGCGACCACGCCCACCACCACAAGGCCACCCTGCTCCTCATCTGGCAAAGGATGCACCCAACTCAGGGGTCATTTCAGCAACTTGCAGGAGCATCAGGGCAATCCCTCGGTAAGAACCAACTAGGAATCAATCATGAAGCCCCTTTGCTAAAATCAAAACCAAAGGCCAACAGGAAATCAACTCAAGGTGGCGACATGCATGTCAGGAGTCCTGATCAGCAGGCTTCTGTGTTTTTAATAGATCTCAAATAGAAAGAAAATGAGTTAATTATCACTCGAGAAACATGTCTTGGAAAGCAAAACGGTTCAACACGCAGAGAATGTGGAAATGTTGAGCGGTGCCCCCAGGACACAGCATCCTCGCCTGAGAGATGCATTGAAACCCCAGCCCAAGACGCTGGGATCCTTCCTTCCCCTTCCAGGGGGCTCGCGAGCTGTCACTTCAGCCCCACTCTTTGCGACCCCATGGACTGTAGCCCGCCAGGCTCCTCTGTCCATGGGATTCTCCAGGCAAGAATACTGGAGTGGGTTACCATGCCGCAGACACAAATACAAAGCTGATCATAACCCAAATGACATCTCCAGTCCTCCTCCTCTCCCACCTCCCTGAAACCATCAAAGAGGCCGCCTAACTCTTGGACTGAATTCACCCTTCACATACAGACAGTTAGTGCCCATCGGCAGTGGCGGGTTCTTTATTTTCCAAGCTCTTGGACTGAGCCAGGGAGAAAGAAAGACCCCCGGACCGTGAGGATAATCGGTGTGTCTGGGGAACTCCGTGAGCTGCGTCGGAAACTCGGAGCACAACCAGAGGAAATTGTGCACTGACCTGAATTCACAAGGCAGGCCCCCTTCCCCCAGGAGGACGACAGCAAGAGGAAAGGAGCCCAGACAGAAAGGGAAGAAAGCAGAGAGCCTTCCAACGCCCGTCTGTGCCGCAGCCCTGTGTGCGCCGCTGACGGGACTCCTATTGGCCTTCACCTTCTCCTACACGCGTTTTCCAGTGGAAGGGAAGTCGAGAGGCTGCCAGTGAGGGGGCTGCTCCAGCCAGGCCCCAGGATCTCAACCCCAGCCTTGGAGACGTGCAGGTACAGGAGGAGAGGAGGCCCGCCCTCGGGCTGACTTACCGCCACAGAGAACTTTCCAGAACCTTCCCCATGTCTGCGTGGTAATACTTGGTCAGGATCAAGATCACCTGTGATGGCAACAGAGACAAAGGCAGAGATCAGCTGCTTTCAGGGCTCTCGACGCGGGGGGTATGGTGACCCTCCCCCACCCAGGATGGGGCGGGGTGGGGGGTGCTCTTCCCATGAGCCCCAGCCCCCAAGCCCCAGAGCACTCAGACCCCAGGCTGGTTTCTGCTCCAAAAAGTCGCTCTGCGCCTCACAGTGACTCTCGGAATATCCCACGCCCGGGAGGTCCACCCAGCACTGCCTGCCACTCAGGAGGAATCTCCTCAACTCAGCCCTGGACCGTCTCAGACGCGGCCCCAGGGAGCCGAGGAGGAGGTGGTCCCGGTGAGCAGGAACGGTCGCGTGAGGCTGTGTAAGAGGGGCTTTGTCCCCAGCCACACCTGCGAGAACAAGGAGCCGGCCAGAAACAGCAGCTGGGGGCTGCAGGTGAGGCTAGCGCAGCCCCAAAGTACGCGCTGTCATTCACGTTCCCTGGAGCGGCGGCCGAAGGCAGAGCCGATGACAGCGGGCTGGGAAAGCGGGCGGGGATAGCCGGGACCTTGGGGGGCATGGGGGTGGGGAGGAGGTGGGCACGAATCATCAAAGGCACACACGCTCTTAGTCGTTGGTGCACACACTGGGCCCTAACTTAACAGAGTCTTCATTCCAGGCCTGTGCAGGAAACACAACTGTTTATAAAAATGAAAATAAATGCACGTAAGCAGCCGAAAGTTTCCCACCCCCCAAAAATGTATGAACAGCAAGGGAATGAGATTTCATTCACCTGCCAGGCGAGAAAGAGGCCCCCTCTCCCCAATTACTTCACAAGCCTCTACATCAAATTCCATTTCACTCACTGCCAGACCCTATTAGCGGCTCCTAACATCCCCGTTGCTATGGGAACCCCAGGAGGTGAAGCAGGAACAGCCCCCCGGGGTCCCAGCAGAGCGGTCGGCCTGGTTAATTCGGGGTCAGCACATGGGCCATCCCCAAGTTTGGTGCCTTCGGGCAAGCAGGACTTTTCTGCTCTCCGTCTTGGGGGGCACATTCACTGCCGCAGTCTGGCTGATCTTTCTTTCCCTGGTGATTAAAGCAGGGAAGATAGAAGGAGGAGATGTCAAGTGAAATGGGACAGTGTGCATTTTAAAGGCAGTGATGATTAAAAAAAAACCCGAGGTCTTGTCAATGGAGGCGCGATCGGCCTGCCTTGCTCGGGAACAAAGCGATTTTCTCCTGCTGGGCTCTCGGGCTGCCCGAGTCAAGCAGGAATCCTCTGAAGATCGGGGAAGGCAGCCGAGTGACAGGCCCTGGACGTGCAGGAGACAAGCGTATTTTTAACCTATTGATTTATATTTTATCATCTTGCTGTTCCCAGAGGGGATTTCAAGAAGCAGGAGCGTGACAGCTGGAAGGGACCTCAAAGTCTGTTTAATCTGGCCCTATCCAGGGCGAAATTGTCAACCTCACATCCTTGGAGAGCAGCTGCCATCTGGGCTGTGCTTGCACACCTGGTCGGCGGGGAGCTCAGCCCCTGGCCTGGTGCTCGGGCCCCTCTATGCACCAAACTCAGTCTCCTGGTAAATTCTGCCCATGTGGACTCTGTCCTGCCACAGTGGGCCATCACCAAGGGGTTCCCCCTCCCACTTCCCACTCATGCCCACCCCCTTCATTCTAAGCTCCGGCCTTTGCATGAGCTGGTCCTCATCTTGGGACCCTCTTCCTCTCCCCCCACCCCCACCTCTAATGCCTGCGTTAAATCCTACTCAGCATTCAGATCGTAGGCTAACTGACACCACCTCCAGGAAGTCCCCCAGGCTCCTCCCCTGGATTCACTGTCTCCTCCAAAGTCCTTCAGACCCTGTGCTTCCCACTCCCCCAGCGCAGCCCACAGGTCTGTCACCACCCTGAGTCACGAGCCCTTTGAGGGAGGGGGGGCTGTGTCTTGTTTCATGTCCCAGTGCTGGGCACAGAGCCTGCTGTATAGTGAGCACTTGAACTGCTTGTTGGCAGAAATATAGGTGGCATTTCGCAAACTGATGACGAGGAAGGCAGTGAAGCCAGCATGTGCCCTGGCCACATGCTCACAAGCCACTCTTCCATCAAGCGGGTACCACCCATCTTCCTGCTGGGGGTGCCCTCCAGGCACCACGCTGACCCACCAAGCAGGAGGAGAACTGGGGTCCTGAGGCCAGGACGCAGGTTGTGCCTGCCCAGGGGTAGACCCATAGAACTGCCCAGCTGATCAGCCTGGGGGTGGGGAGAGCCGGACAGCCCCAGCTGACACCCCTGATGCTGCAGTGGGCAGTGGGAAGACCCCTCTGCTCTGGGGGCAGACCCTCCAAGCTCCATGTCCCTCAGTCCCTGGGTCTAGCCCCTGGAGGAGGAAGTGGCACCCATTCCAGTGTTCTTGCCTGGAGAACCCACTCCAGTGTTCTTGCCTGGAAAATCCCATGGACAGAGGAGCCTGGCGGCTACAGTCCATGGGTCCCAAAGAATCGGACACGACCAAGAGATTGAGCGTGCACGCATGCAAGCATTAGTTCCCAAGGCCAAAAAGAAAGAAAAGTAAAGTGTAGTCGCTCAGTCATGTCCGACTCTTTGCGACCCCGTGGACTATAGCCTGCCAGGCTCCTCTGTCCCGTGGGATTCTCCAGGCAAGAACACTGGAGTGGGTTGCCATGCCCTTCTCCAGGGGATCTTCCCGACCCAGGGATCGAACTCGGGTCTCCCGCATTGCAGGCAGACTCTTTACTGTCTGAGCTAACAGGAAATCCCAGTTCCCAGGGGAAAGGGCTGATGATCAAAAACACAGGAGGGAGGCATTTTGATATCACTGATTGAAAAAAAAAAATCACTTGAACATTCACAGGGAATTGGAAACTGCACCAGTATCATAAGAGACCCACATTCTGTGCTCAGGAGACCACCCTGGGTGTCCCAGAGAAGCCTGGACACAGCCTCATTCAATGCAACAGAGCGCCTGACCTCCTGTACAGATGGGACTTGGGTCCTGGGTGAGGGCTCCCTGCCCTGGGCAAGAAGGCTGACCTACAGCGGGTGCTGAAAAAGGGGCTGTCGGGGTGAACCTCCTGGAGGACATGGGGCTGTGGCCTTGGCCTGGCTAGTGCACGTCTGCAGAATAGCAGCTTGCTGGCTGATCTTCTGGGAGGCCTGTGGGCACCTCCCTGCCTTGAGCCTTGGACCTGCCTCGTGTCATCATGGCCTTTGGCCTCTCTGAGCCCAGCAACCCCCTCTGTCCATGAGGATGATGTAGGACTCGGCCAATGCCTCACCCAACAGCAGAGTTGTTCTTGGGCCCACGTCTCGAGTATGAAGACTTCCTCCCGGACAAGCCCTGGCGGGTCCTAGTGTCCTCACTCACTCCCTGCACTTAGAAGGATGCCAGCCCGGGGGGGACAGGCTGGACCAGGACAGACGGGAGAGACACAGCAGGATGGGCTCACGACAGAGCTCTTTCCGGGCCCCGGGACACACTGCAGTGGGAATACAACAGCCTGTGGCTCCTTCTAGAATCACAGCCCGTCAGCCCCGCGGCCCGGCACTTTCGCTCGGGGAGCTCTCCCATGGATGTCCCCATGCACATGGACTGATGGGTGTCCTGGGCGACTGCCCACGCACTGTCTATAACAGCTGCAGACTGGAAGCTCCGTGCAGACCCACCCCAGGCCCGACCCACTTGCCGGGACTCAGCTGCTCATGGGAACACGGGGCGGCATCCAAGAGCAAAGACTTACCACGGAGACTGCGGAAAGGAACCCCCACCTGCCCCAAGGAGGCCAGCTCAGCGAGTGGAGCCTGGGCGGAACAGTGCTGTATCCCTTCTGTGTTCAACATGGGAGAGGCAGACCCCCTGAGCTGAACTCTTCAGCACAGTTCCAATAGTAGGCTTTCTGTTCCTTGAATTTTACCTCCATTGAAAAAGGGAGCAAAGATGAGAGTCGATACTCATTTCCGCTTGAAGACATGTGATGACAGGGGATGCTAGAGGGGACGGAAGAGACTTTTTACAGGGTAGTCTTTGGGGGAGGGGGAGGGCTGGCAGGGGGGAGGGGAGGTTTCCACTGGGGACCCTTTACTATCTGCAGCCCACTGGCCTGCCAGCCACTCCACCTCCACACATCCGGGACACGTGTGCACATGTGCATATGTATGTGTGTGTGTGTGTGTGTGTGTGTGTGTGTGTGTGTGAGCTCGGGTCAGCAATTCCATCTCCACACAAGAGGGGCGTGCGTGCCCGTGTGTATGTGTATGTGACCTCAGGCCGCACGGTCACTCCAGGGCACCTCGCCTCTGATGAACCCTCATATCTGGCCACAGGCTTTCTCCCTCCTACCTTCAAAACATGAAAAAAAAATGCTCATTTTCATGTTGGTGGGGCTGGCGTACATGGCTGGCAAAGATTAGACACTGATGAAAGCTTTCAGCTGGTGCTTAATAATTGCTTCCAGTGAAGCACGCTGACAAATCCCTTCCTAACTGAGCCGGGCTGCCTGGACCCTGAGGCAGTCCTGATCCCTCGGGGGCAGCGAGCGGGTCAGACGAGGTGAAGGAAAACAGAAGGATGGCCCCACCCGGAGGGTCCCCACCCCCGACCTAGACATGGCTGTGAATCACGATACGGGGGAGGGCACGGACCCCTGCCCCCCAAAAGCACCAGGCTTCTCCCATAAAGCTTGCATGCAGGAGGCCAGGAGAGAACGCACGTTCTCCCACTGTTTCCCCCAGTAGCCCTGTAAATGGCCCCCTTTGCAGATGAGAAGCCGAGGGGAGACGGGCAGTGGCCACCCCCAGAGGCACATGCAAGAGACGGCGGAACTATAACCAGACCCACTGGCCTGAGGCCAAGCCCGTGGCTCCTTCTAGAACAGCCTCCTGGGGACTTCTCCGCAGCCCGAGCTGAAGAGGAAGGGGCTTCCTGCTGACCACAAGGCGGCCAGACCGCCCATTCCCCACCCCCCAGGAAGGCCGTGGGCTCAGCAGTGGACGCCTTCGCCCAGATGCCTCCTCCATGAAGAAGTCAATTCTTGTTAAGAGAAATCAATTCCGCATTTATTTACCAGGGAGGGGAATCCTGTTTCTCTCTGCTAAAGGCCCCCGAGGGGAAGGGTGAAGGGATCTGTCAGGCTCAGAAAGCCACACAGCGGGTGCTAGTTCTCCAGAGTCAGGCCTTGGCAGAGCCCAGCGCTTCCCAATAGACACCCTAGACTGTGTGAGTGTCCTCACTCACTGCTGCGACCCCAGGAGGCTCACCCGCCTGCCTTCTCCCCCTCCTCCATGAGGCTCTCCTGGACTCTCCACGCTGGGGGATTCCCCACATGCTCTGGGAGCCTCCCTGGAGGTTCTCACTCCCAGCTGGGCCATGAAAGCACTTGTCAATGCTGCCGATGGCCCCAGACATTTCCCTCCAGCAGAAACCTCCACAGAGTAGAGAGCCTGGGTCCCCACCTGCCACACCCTCCCTCCGTATTCAGTGCCCGGGCCCCCTGGCTCCAGGCTCCTCTGCAGAGCCTGGAGGACTTCACAAGAGGCTGGCCGTGTTCCCAGAGCCCAAGGGATCTGGTCTGAATCCTGGCTCTACGATTTAGGAGCCCTGTACTCCTGGGGGCTCAGTTTCCTCATCTGTGACACAGACACTGTGTCGGCTCCCAGGACTGGAGCAGAGATGAAATGAGGGTGGTGGGTCCACAGTGAGCTAGGTTAGGGCCAGGGTTAGAGCTGGCACTCAAGTTAGAGTTTGTGTGAGGTTTAGGGTTGGGGTTAGGTTTAAAGTTTGGGGACAAATAGGGTTTTAGCAAGTGCTAGATTCAGGGTTGGGGTGGGACTGGAGGTGGCATGGGCCTTCTCTGTGAAATACTGTTTTGCATCTCATGGTCTGGGCAGCACTTGTTTAATGATACTTGTGAGAAGCATTGCGTGTGGCAGTGTAGGTGAGTTACTATAAAGTGAAAGTATTAGATACTCAGTCGTGTCTGACTCTTTGAGACCCCATGGACTATAGCCCGCCAGGCTCCTCTGCCATGAAATCCTCCAGGCAAGAACACTGGAGTGGGAAGCCATTCCCTTCTCCAGGGGATCTTCCCAACCCAGGGATTGAACCTGGGTCTCCTGTATTGCAGGCAGATTCTTTACCATCTAGCCATCAGGGAAGCATCGTATGTGTTAGAGTAGGTGACAGTGAAATATCTGTGAGAAGCTTGTTATATCAATGAATGGGCAGACCTACCTACTCACCACCATAATCTCCTCTGCCCACTTCTGTGCCCATTCTGCTTTCTTCCCTGGCCCAGACCCCTGCACCTTTCCACCTACTGGGCCAGCGTAGCTGCTACCTCCTCCAGGAAGCCTTCCAGGATGTCTCCAGACTAGGTTGCTGATGTGATTACATCAGATTTTCCGACAGTGGGCGTGAGCTCAAGCACAATGTTTTGGAGGTTGAGCCCCATCCCCTCACCATCTGCTCTGCCCTGAAGCCCAGCACCAGGGTAAGACCCATGGCAGGGGAAGATACACAGCCTTGGACCCGACCCCGCCTGTCGGTGAAACTACACTGCTGTGTCATGCCCCTCCCTGCTCTAGTGTCTCATCTACAACCCTGGAGGATAAAGGCCACACACCTCTGAGTGGCTGTGATGGCGAAGTGTCATCACACACATGTCGTAACATGTGTGGAGGGCCTGGCACCCCACTGACTCAACTGGGGGGGCTGGCCGATGGACTGTGCCTTCCCTTCTCAACAACGAAGGTGATACTCAGGCCCTCGGGGATGCTTCGCCATGCCCTGAGACACCCAGCCCCAAATAGGATCCCTTTCTGAGGTCACAAGGCTTTGACCCCATTCAGTCATTCTGTCTTGGTCACAGGAATAGAGGCCAGAGGCCACCCAGCAAGTCCCAAGTAGGACCTGACTTCATCTCCCTGGTATCTGAGCAACCCCTCCTCCCTACCCCCACCCCCAAGCTCAAGAAAAGCAGGAAGAGGGCAGCTGGTGCCTCCAGGAGCAGGAGGTTGGAGGGGAGGCAGGTGGCCCTGGGAGGGGTGATGCTGCTCTCTGTGGAGGCAGAAGCCAGGTGAGCCCACAGAAGCCCCTTGTTCAGAAGCTTCTACCAAGACAAGGCAATCCAAGGATGGCCTTCTGGAGGCTTGGGGAGGGGGAGGGGGCTTTTGGTGAGGCTCTGGGTGGGAGGGCACTGGTTCCTCTCCCTCCTAGGAGGAAGGACACAGATGCACACAGAGGCTGTTGGCCAACCAAGGCAGACACGGCAGTTTGGATCTGGGCACCGGCTTCAACCCAAAGGAAGGGATTCTCTGCAAAGGAGGCTTGGCGTCTGTTTCCTAGGTCTGCCGGCTCACTGAGGATACACTGAGCAACGTCATCAGAGGAAGCGAGGTCAAGGGAACACGGATCTCGGCACTGTTTCTGTAACTTCTTGTTATTCTTAAATAAATACAAAGAAAGCGAGACTTGGGAGACACACCAGCCAGATGTATACAGAAATAGACAGATGGAGACTATGCAAGCTCCCACCTCCCCACACCCCGAGGGCACCCGGAGACACAGCTGAGCGGGCGGCCACCCTCCATCCCCGCTCTCCAACCGGCCCCGTGCGGGAAACCAAGGCCCATAAAAACGCCACTTGAACAGCAGTCACGGTGGGGTCCCTCCGCGTGATGGGCAGGCCTGGACCCGTGGACCAGCCAGGGCCGGGGATGCAAGAAGTAAAAGAGGACGTCAGAGGAAGAGAACAGCTCACGGGCGCCATGGCCTTGAACCCATGACCCTGCCCACCAGCGGCCACAGACCCTTCTCCCTGGGAGAGACAGCAAGAGGCAGGTGCCCCAGGGTAGGGTCCCGGGGGGCTTCTCCAGGGCCCCGCGGTGTCCACACTGGCAGCTGAAGTGTGGTCGTCTGCAGGGGCACACTGTTCTCCTGAACCCATTTCCCAATGCAGCTGCCCGGCCCTCGTGGGCAGCAGGTGTGTCTCTAGACTCGCTTCCAGCCCACAGAGCCCAGCCCGGCAGCAGCAAGCGCGCCGGACCAGGAAAACCTCCCGATCATCGTGATGCGTGAAAAGCAGGCGGATTTACTCTACTGGGTCCCACGCTGAGCACTTCCTAGATGTCAGCTCCTTTAATCCTCCCAGAAGCCCTGGTTGCCGGGAACCACTCTGTCCCCGTTTTGCAGGTAGGCACGTGGGGGCACACAGAGGGAGGCTGCCCTGACTTGAGAACATAGCCCTGAGGCCTCTGGAAGTCCGGCTGGGAGAAAGGAGGCCCTTTGCCCAGTGCATCCTGGTTGAACTCACCAGTGTAAGGCTGGAGGACACCAAAGCGCGCTTCCTGCTGTAATCAAACTCCTGTCCTGAGCATCGGCCCCTGGAGGTGCCCGGTAAAGCAGGCTCAGAGCTCCGCTGGAGCTGAAGAGCTTAGCTGGCAGTGGAACCCGGGCTCTTGGATCCCAGCGCTGCCTGACAGCTGACACCCGGATGGGCTTTCCTTGACCTTGGAGGGTCAGGCCCTGGGCACCAGGCTGGGCTCCCGGCAGTGGCGCCCCTCCCACCCTAGACCATCGCGAGCCCACTGCGACCCGGCCAAGTCCCCAGCAGGCTCTCCACTGACTTTGCTCTGGATGTTTTACGGTTCCAATTTCAGATCGTGGCTTGTCAGTATTTCACCACTCCTCCGAGAGCCCTCGTCCAAGCAAAAGGCTACATTAAGGCTGATTTATTCGTAATGCCTCAAAGCCACCACACAGACAAGCTGACCCCCAGAGCATCCGGAGCCAGGGCCGGGTCTCCAGCCCCGCCTTTGTGGCCGCATTCGCCAGGGTTCGAGAATGAATGAGCAAGTGAACGCACAGGTGGACGGCACGTGCCAATCAGGCAGAACAGACAGCTGTCCACCAGGAGGAGAACCCCGCCTACCTGAAACAGGCCCCGCCCACTGTAGCAGGCCCCGCCATTGGAACAAGCCACACCCACTGGAACAGACCCCGCCCCCTCACCCTTCTTCTTGATCCCACCCCGCTGCGCTCAGCCTTCAGCTTGCTGTTCCTAAGAGCCCATGTCCTGCACCGTCCTCCTCTCCTCCCGGGGAACATCCTAACTCCTCCCAGGAACTCCTCCCAGGCAAGTCTGTTTGGGAAAACTTCTGGAACCTTCTGCCCGCCTGCTCTGAGCCCCCACAGACCCAGGACATGGTGGGTTAGATGCAACCCCCACAAAGGGTGTCCCTCTGGAGTCTGTGGACGTGACCTGGTTTGGGAAAAGGGCCTTTGAGGATGTCGCTGAAGATCTCCAGCGTATCCTGGATTATGTGAGTGGGCCCTAAGCCCAGTGACACGTGTCTGTATGAAGAGAAGAGATTGCACACAGGCAGGAGATGTGAAGATGAAGGCAGAGATCGGGGCGATGCATCTACCAGCCAAGGAACCCCAAGAATGACCAGCAGCCCCCAGAAGCTGGGGGAGGGGCCTGGGGCAGACTCTCTCTCAACAGCTTGGGGAGGGACCAGCCCTGCCAACCCCTTGACTTTGGGCTTCCAGCCTCCAGACCCTGGGAGAACAAAATCTCTGCTGTTTAACCACTCCGTTTGTGGTGCTTTGCTATGGCCGCCCCAGGACACTGATACAGGCACTCGCCCATCTTCCAGATGGGGACGCTGAGGCTCAGCTTGTAGGAGGTGACGGCTGGGAATGGGCAGGGCTGGGGTCTCCACCGGGGGCTGCCTGACTCCACAGTTAGGGACCCCTCCCACTGCTCCAGGTGCCCCTTCAAACAGAGAGCCGGCCCCAGACAGCCGGGGCCATTGGAGGCTCCCTGGGGGCCCCTGTTCACTCCCTGCCGCCAGTTCCCCTTGGGAGACGCTGGGGCGCCCACCTTGGGCTGGGCCTTAACAGAGAGCAGGTGAGCGCCCGCTCAACCCCTCCATCAATCAACTGCCTTCACAGGCACGCAGCCCAGGGTTTAAAAAAAAGAGTTGAGAACTAAGCTTTGAAAGGATCCCTATAAATCAAAATCAGTCAGCAGAAAATAAATGGAGGAACATTACTGATCTGTGGAAAACGGCATTTTTACATCATATCTGTTTGAGGGATAAAGTGTATTTTAATAGGTGGGTCTTCATCAACGTTTCCACCTCAGCTGTCCTTTAAAAATATTATTTACCCTCCATTGCTCATGACCTGATTGAATTTTAATTCCACCCATCCCTCCTTTTTAACAGTCACTCAAAGTAAAATTTTTAATGAAATTATAGGACTTTTTTTTTTCCTCTTGGCTGTCACTCTTCAAAATGATGCTCGGCGTTCCTACTACCTGGAAGAGTTGGCATTTTTCAGATCTATTTATGGTAATAAAGGGTAATTGGAGAAGTTGTGATGTTGCTGGTGCCACCTTCTCTCGACATAAAGCACGCCCAGGGAATCTCCTGGAGGGGGTGGAAATTGCTGATACTGGTTCTAAAGCAGAAAGCCCTCCCCAGGCTCCCATGCCCGCCGCCTCCCCACCCCGACCCGTCCACTGTCAGAAAACTGCACATTCCTTACTTCCAAGAATTTCTCTTTGGAGAAGATGCTGTCATATCAGAACACAGGAGCCCAGAACAAAGGAAGCTCGAGCGATGGGGTAGTGAAGACTTTGACTGCATCTGGCCAGGAAGGCTGAGATTTTTGGGGAGCAGCAGCCCCTGAACGGGTCTCTTGACCTCACGGAGTCCAGACAGGCAGGTCACCCAGAAAGACCTGTCCCTCAGGAGAGTCGGGAAAGCAGGGAGGCTGGTGGCTTAGCTACCAGCTTGGAAAGAAGCCACCAGGGCCCCTCTGAGACCTGCAAAGACGAATTTATCTCCCGAGAAAGCCAGTGGGAGAGACCAACGACGGAGTCTGTCCCTATTTCCAGAATCAGCTCCTCTCAGCCATCTGGGGTGCAAAATGACTTCTGGGGGCCTCAGGCATTAGGGCCTCTGTGGGCCACTTCCTCCATAAAAGATATTAACACTTCTATTTTGCAGCTGCATTGGTGTAAAAAAAAAAGAAGAATATATTCCTATTAAACATCAAAACATTTCCTTGACCTAAAACTTTATTTCTTCTTCTGATTTTAAAGGACAGTGAAACATTTTTTGTGGGTCTCTAAATGGGTTGTGGGCCCTGGCACAGAGCCCCATGTCTGCAGGAGACCCCCGCCGGCCCACCACCTCCGCTGCCCAGCTGCGGCCTGCCCCCCCAGCCCCCCTCGCCTGCTGGGTTCTCAAGTGCAGGCAGGTCAGGAATACCTGCCCCCTCACCTGGGAGGACAGAGGACCCTCTCCTCTGGAAGGAGACCCTGCTAAGAGTCTCAGCAAACCTATAAACACACAGGCGCATCAGCACCATTTTCCGCTCCGTTCCAGGGTTTACAGACCAGTCTGGGACCCAGTATGGGGCTTCCCTGGTGGCTCAGCTGGTAAAGAATCCTCCTGAAATGCAGGAGACCCCGGTTCAATTCCTGGGTCGGGAAGATCTGCTGGAGAAGGAATAGGCTACCCACTCCAGTATTCTTGGGCTTCCCTTGTGGCTTAGCTAGTAAAGAATCTGCCTGCAGTGTGGGGGACCTGGGTTCGATCCCTGGGCTGGGAAGATCCCCTGGAGAAGGAATACGCTAGTGAAGTCACTCAGTCGTGTCCGACTCTTTGCAACCCCATGGACTGCAGCCTACCACACTCCTCCGTCCGTGGGATTTTCCAGGCAAGAGTACTGGAGTGGGTTGCTATTTCCTTCTCACCTCATTATTCTTGGTCTTTCCTTGTGGCCTAGCTGGCAAAGAATCTGCCTGCAGTGTGGGAGACCTGGGTTCGATCCCTGGGTTGGAAAGATCCCCTGGAGAAGGGAAAGGCTACCCACTCCAGTATTCTGGCCTGGAGAATCCCATGGACTGTGTAGTCCATGGGGTCACAAAGAGTCAGGCACCACTGAGCAACTTTTTCAATGTCACTGGGACCCAATCAATCTATAGGCCAATAAGCCCTTTCCACTTCTGCAGCAGGGAGGATAGGAAATCAATTTCAAACTCATCTTGGTGGCCTTGACCAGCCTTGGGGCCCCTCCAGAGGGGCCTGGACTCTGTGCCTTGCGTTAAGTGTGCGGATGGTCTGGAGGCGTCACCGGGAACCAGCTTTATGCCCAGCGCTGCATCAATGTAGATGAGGAAGGAGAGGCCTGCACACCCAGGCGTGAGCACCCCCCGTGTTTCCTGCAGCCCAGACCTGCAGGCCAGGACCGCCCCCCTCCACCACTCCCCCACTCAGCCCCAGGCACCAGCTTTACCCCCATCCTGGCCCTGAGATGCCTCCCCCCACCCAAGAGATGCCACCCCCCCTTCGCGGTCCTCAGGAGACTTTGGTGCCTCTCCCGTCTCAGGCTTTCCCAATGACGCCCTGTCTTCTGACCTGCGTCACTTTCTTCCTCATATCCCACCCTCGTTCACCAGCCCGTTTTCTCCCCGGAGGCTCCTGGAGAAGCGGGTTTGTTCCTGTTCGTTACTGCCGAACGCATGGCATCGCCTCTTCTCTGACCCTTCCCAGTTGGGGTCCGTCCCTCCTGGAGCACAGGGACCAAGGACTTGCCCGTCCCGCCTCCCCAGCACCTGGCACACAGTAGGTCCTCTGGCTGTGAGCAGCTGCAGGCTACATAGAGCTGGTACACCAGAGCTGTTGGGCTGTCAGGGCAGAGGAGGGTGGGGATGACCCCGCCGCTCTCATTGGGACGTCTCGGGAGTTTGGAGATTAGCCGTGTCCACTACCCACTATTCTGGGACATTCCTTCAAAGAAGGTTTAAATCGTACTTTGAATTAGAAAGAGAATGGTGGTGGGGGGTGGGGGCAGCTGGAGGGGCATTTCCTTCTGTCCAGAGCCCACTCGTTCAGTCCCCTTGGGGGAACTCAGCCTTCCCCAGGGAGGAGGAGAGGAGGGCTTTCTTCCGAAAGGGGACCTTTTAGGTGCAGCTGTCAGTGGCAGGAGCTGGGGGGCCGGCCTTTGGTGTCACATCCTGGGGAAAGCTGTCCCTAATGTGAGTCAGCCTCGAGCACGGCCTGCCCCCTCCAGGGCTCATCTCCTGGCCCTGGGGTCCCCGCCTCTCTCACAGCGCATGCCTGAACGCTCTCTCAGCTGGGCTGCAGGTCAAGGAGGCCACCCCAGTCCCCTCCAAACAGAGCCAGGAATCCTTGTCAGCATCACTTAGCCTCAAAAACAACCGTGTCTGATCATTCGGGGGCCGCCTTCAACGTCGCACCAGAATCACCCACCAGGAGGGCACCTTCGGAAGTTTTTTAGAGATGGTAAAGAATCCACCTGCTGTGTGGGAGACCTGGGTTGGATCCCTGGGTTGGGAAGATCCCTTGGAGAAGGGAAGAGCTACCCACTCCAGTATTCTTGCCTGGAGAATCCCATGGAGAGAGGAGCCTGGGGGGCTACAGTCCATGGGGTGGCAAAGAGTTGGACACCACTGACCAAATAACAGTTCACTTTTACTTAAATGGGAAACTTTCACACCATTTCTAGAAATGGAAAAGCGAGCAACTCCGACAAGGAAGTCAATGGAAAGTACCCACAAAGCAACTCCATGAAAACAAAGCATCCTCTCCTGCACTGTGTGGTTCACCCAAGACGAGCCCAGGACCTGGGGCTGCCCTCAATTTACGAGAGGGGAAGCAGAGCGCGGTCAGAGGCGTGCTCACCCGGGGCCAGGCTCTAGGATGATAGATACAAGAGTGTGGTCCCTGCCAGGCCTCTGGGGTCACTGGATGCCCCTGTCCTGGCCCCTCCATGACGGCAAAAGTTCCACTCTTGAGAAAGCACCCAGCTTCTCTGAACACAGAATCCCTGACGCACCCAGCTTCCCTGCCATGGCCCCAGCAACCTGGAAATCCAGTGATGGGGAGCTCACCACCTCACCAACAGAACTCCAATAAGACAAGAAGGGTCAGTGAGACGGTTGACAAGCCTCAGCAACTTCCGCTTCTGTAAGACCAGGCTGACCGCAGCAGCTCAGCCCCTGCGAGCGCTATTTCTGGAAAGCCAAAGAGCTGGGGGACGTGCGGGCCAGATTCCTATCTGTGAGCAGCGGCTCTCTTCAAATCGAGCCAGGCTTGCACACAGGGCTTCCCCGGTGGCTCAGTGGAAAAGAGTCTGCCTGCCGTGCATGAGACGCCAGAGACACGGGTTCAATCCCTGGGTCGGGAAGATCCCTGGAGGAGAAAATGGCAACCCACTCCAGTATTCTTGCCTGAAAAGTCCCATGGACAGAGGAGCCTGGAGGGCTAGAGTCTATGAGATCGGTACCGTCAAAGAGTTGGATATGACAGAGCGTCTAAACAGAGTGCAGAGAGGCTCAGGCTCAGTCCTGAATCCCAGGCTGATGTTGAGCGTGTCTTTGAGAACAGTGACCCCTCACCTCTGTCGGCTGTCATCTCAGCTTCTGCTGCACAAGCATGCTTACCGAGGCGGCATCTTTGCAAGACTCTGCCCCAGGGAGAAGGTTCTCCCGGTGATACCCCCAGAAACCACCTCCCTGCCCTGGGCAGCATCAGACGGTCACACCTTTTCTGGAAGTGGCTGCTACTTTGGAGGCCCGTGACCATAGATGTCTCACCTCTCCTAACCCGGCCCCCAGCTGGCACTGGGCGGCTGGGGAGGCAGAAAGGAGCCGGCAGACTTGGGGGACGGGTGGGAGCAGGACCAGTTCCGTGAAGAAGCAAACCATCACAGTGGATGCTTTGAGTGTCCGAGACTAAGTATTTTAAGAAAAGAATTTTTAAAATAACACTGGGTGGTTTCTAAAAAGCAAATGCCTGCAGCTGTCTTCACCATGTTTTCTAAGCATGCCACAGCCTAAAAGAATGTGGGACTTTCAGAGTGGTCTTAGTATAAATCTTCCAAACAAAGCATCATGTTTCTAGAGAGTCCCTGTCTCTGCTGAGAAAAAGAGTCCAGAAAAACTTTAGGGTCTACAAGATTCTGCCCCATTCTAGCTAAGCAGCTTGGACAAGCTGCCCATCACTCGCAGCCTCGGGCTTCCTATCTGTAAAATGGGACTCCAATAATATCTGCATGAGAAGAATATTTAACGGGGAGGTGAATACCACATAAATCTCACCTGTGGATGGTAAAGCCTCATTCACACACCATTGTAACTGCCGCACCCCAGCCAAGTGGCCGTTCAGCTTGCTTGCTTCATATGACCGGAGGCTCCCTACTTGCCAAAGCTCCTCCTTGTGTTTAACTGAGCCTGTCTCTCCAGGGGTCTATCATTCAGCCCCAGCCCTGCCTCGGGATAGCACAGGCTGCATCTGACCCCTGATCAGCAGTCCTGACCTCCCTCCTCCCTGCCCCAAGGCTCAAGTCTCCCAGCCCCCGCTGAACTTGCCGCAAACCAGTGAACTAGGGAGTAAGCCAGACCCCACCTGCGATTTCTAAATGAGTCCTTCTTTTCAAAGCAAGTCCACACGGAGAAGTGTCCTGTCCCCCAGTTTGCCTCCCTCCACCCCAGGCATCCTCAACTGCCTCCCAGCACAGGGTCCAGGGCCACAGAATTCCAAGATACCTGCACACTTGCGTTTCAGATGTGTGACTGACATGCTGATTACACCAGATCAAAAAAAGATGGGTTCTGTATGATACTGAAAAATGGAGAAGGATCTGATAAAAGGCTCTCTTGCTGCCTTCTCAGCCAAGGTCAATTACAAATGCCAAGAATTAACCTGTGTCTGTGTGGGACAATGGGGCCAGAGGAGAAACATGACCTGTCCTCTTAATTAAGACTGTCACAGATGGAACCCAGGCTTGGGTGGGGCAGACCTGGGCTTATCCACAGCTGTCAGTGACCGTGGCAGTGAGCAGTGGGTCTGGAGGGGAGTGGTGGAGTTGGGCAGTAACCCGGGGACGCCGTGGGCAAAGCCTGGCCCAGGGGTCCCCTGAACAGCAGGAAGGGTAGGCGTCAGACAGGAGCTTTATGTCCTCTGAATGGATCCCTAATAATAACCATCAGCCAGGAGAAGAAGCAGTCGAGTAAATTTCAACAGAGATGTTCCTTTCATTCAAGGTCACTTTGATCAGCCAAACTGGTTTCATTTTCACAGCCAAGAACAGCCACCATCTTCCCATATATATATTATCTGTAATAAATAAAGACAACCCTGCTTCTCTCCATACTTCAGGTTGGTCTAAGGAATTCTAGCTAAAAGTAGAGGGGGGCAAATATATCTATATGTCTTTCGTCGTGAAAACTGGCATATATTGGTAACTTGTTTGAAGAGAAGGAAATGGTGGAAGGGTTGGGTTCCTGAACACAAAAAGACCTTCATGTTTGAAATCTAATTTACAACCTCTCCTTGGGGTGAAGTCACTTTATCTTCCTCCAAAGGACAAGGATGGGAACAATTCTGTCTGAGACCCAAACATCTGGCTGAATCGCACCTCACATATCTCAGACAGAATGCTGCCTTCACAGGAGTGACTTGTTATAAAGCAGACCTGTCAAATCCAGCTCCACACATAAACTTCCTGAGCCGATTTCCCTAAATCACAAGCCTGGCATTTCATCACCAGCTGTGTTGGAGGGCGTTCTACAGTCCCGGGTGAAGGGGCACCACCCCACCACCTCCCACCAGGGCTAAAAACAGACCCATCTCCATCAACTTGACAAAGACAAAAAACTTGAATTAAGAGTCCTGTCTAAAATTAACAGCGATTGAAAGTTAATGATGGGGCAACTTTGGCAGAACTATCTCAACATGCATCAAGATGTGGTCTCGGCTTTCAGACGGGAGGCCCCAGTGGTAAATGTCATGGGAGCTCCAGCTGAGACCACGGCCGTGTGGCTTTGTGAGCACCTTCCTTCCACCAGGATCAGACGCTTGGCAAACGGTCTGATCTGTCAGCCCAACGCTGCCCCCAGCTCTGGGGCTGGGCTAACACACCCACTTGTCAACACCCGAAGCTGTGTCTGCCTGTCATCTCGCAGCTTAGAACAGCAAGCCAGGAGCAGAGTCTATTGGGTGAATCAACTGTAGCGCGAACATTTAACTCAATCGGCAAACACACATCACGGGATCAGAGTCAAACCGTAATCAGAAAATACTCATACACAATGTTACAGGAGTTATTTGAGATTCAATCCACAGCAGGTCCTTCCTGCACTTTCACAAGTACGTGGAAAATCTGTGTGTCTCTGTTTCTTCCAGGAGACTGTGAACTTATGGAAGGCAACCAGCATGACCCATGCTGTGTTCAGATCCCAGCCCTGGTGCAGGGCCGGTACCCTGAGGAGGAGACTCTGATTAACTGGGAATGGTGATCCTTGTAACAACTAAAAACTACATTCACACACACGTACACGTGAATGCACAAAGATGTGGGCACGCACATGCACAGACGTGGAAAACAGACCAGATAGAAACACATCTGAGTGTAAGAACAGGTTATTAGCGAACTGCTTTCTTTTCTCTTTTGCACGCCTGCAAGTGTATCTGCAATAGGCGTGTATTGTGTGATTTACAACCTGGGGGGCGGGGGCTGTCCTGTGACAGAAGAGGTGGGTGCAGCTGTGCATGGTTACAGAGCTCTGTCCAGATGAGCTTCGAGGAGGCCGGGAAGGCAGAGATCACTACCCACTGCGCTCCTGTTATGTCTCAAGAATTGCCCACATATCGCCTTGCATCGAATTCACCCAGCTCTTGTATTTCTATTGCAGGCCACTTCTCTGGAACTTTCTAAGCTGTAAGCATTCACCCAAATTAATCTTCATAACGACCCCATGACTACAAAAGGCCCTCCTATTATCCCTGTGACTGCTGAGGTACAGAGCAGTCAGGTAACTCACACTCACATCCCAGGCAGCCAACGGGAGAGAAAGGGGTTTGAGTGAGATGGAGAGACCGGCCAGGTCTGCCCGACAAGAAATCAGCCACATCTGTTCCCACCTGTCCTCCACCCTGGGGTCACTCTCAGATCTGTCATCTCTAAGGACGCTTGGGCAGGTGGATGTTTATTTCAGTCCGGCTGAAATGTGCAAATGTGTGTGTTGCTTTGTTTGTGCTGTTGAAGTGAAGTGAAACCCGCTCAGTCGTGTCCGACTCTCTGCGACCCCATGGACTGCAGCCCGCCAGGCTCCTCCGTCCGTGGGATTCTCCAGGCAAGAGCACTGGAGTGGGCTGCCATGCCCTCCTCCAAAGGTTGCCGTTCCCAAATTCTTCTTTAGTGTTGTTGCTTAGCTGTTATCACCACTTTCGCGGGGCCGGCCCAGGCTGGTTCCGGGTGGTCCAGCCCGAACTGAGACGCTCCTCCATGCAAACTGAGGTAGTGTAGGTGAGCCCCCCTCACGCTCAGCAGCACTGTTATCAAGAACTGGACGCATGGGACAAGCATGCCCACGTGCTGGCCCTGGCGAGTCCGCTCCCCAGAAAGCCTACAGAAGTGCACTGCTGCTGTCCCCACGATGCCGCCAGGCCCAGAAACAGAGTGCTTACCCAGCCCAGGCCGTGGGAACGTGGGGGTTTGCATGTCCTGGGAGGTCTGTGGAGCTGGCCCAGATGCTTCTTGGATTTTTCCATTTATCCTCTGAGTGAGATGCTGATAAGACCCCAGCACCCCTTTGGATGCCTCTGCACCCTCATGCTTAACTCAGAGGTAGGAAGAGACACAGCCTCTCATCTGAGGCTGAGTTTCCCCTCTTTGTGGTAGTGAGATACCCATCACCAGGGGCAAGCAAGCACACACCGGGGGAGGACCTGAACGAGGTGTCCAGGGGAACTCGCCCAAGCCGGGGCTGGACCAGGCAGATTCACAGGCCCTCCCCAACCCCGTTCGCCCATCCTGCCCCTGGGCCTTTCTCATCGCATGCCAGAAGCCCAGTGATGGATGGACTTGGTCAGACACTTCCTGCTGAGGATTCCCTCCAGTCCCAACCCAGATCAACCATCTGTCAATGTATTTGCAATTGAACCATAACCGAAGCACAGAGGCCCACGGGAAGGCACACTTTGGCTGGGGTGTCCCTGCTCAAGGCCCTTCCTCCAAGCCATCATCCACCTGGGCAGAGAGGCGGCAGGGGCACATGGCCACTGCAGACGCAGGGGAACGGCACAGGCCTCGGGCCCCTCGGGATATTACTGCAAAGCGTGGTCTGCTCAGAGACGAGGCCTCAGACCTTGATGGCCACCGAGACACCAGCCTTGGTCTCAGCAGGCACTCGGCCATGCAGGGTCAGAGGTGAGCTTGGCCAGAGAGTGTGAATAGAAGGAGAGAAAATGGGTGAGTCAGGCCATATCATCCGAAAATCCCACACCTGGGGAGCCTGGGAGGTATCCCGCTGCTGCTGCAACCAATTTCCATGGGAGAAACTCAGCAACATCAAGTGACCCAGTGACCAGCAGGGTCGCGATCCGCGGTGAGCGGTCATCCCCCACCCCTGTGGCTCCCGGGGCCCGTGTGTAGGCGAGCCCGTGGCAGCTCAGTTCATCCACCGGTGATTAAAACCTGCAATTCCCATGCCTCTGGGGCACTCCAGGAGTTCCAGGTTGCCCGGCCAGCCTCTCAAGGGTCCCTGCTCATCTTCCAACACGATGATCCTCAGGCCCCAGGGAGAAGGAAATAACTCTGGCTGTAACTCAATCCATTTTTTTTTCCCCCATCAGATAATGAATGAATAAAGTCCCACCAAGACTTTGAAACCTGGAGGCTGAGGAAGGCGGAGCACCAGACCCAAGTATGAAATAATGAATTTATAATCCCTCTCCAGAGCAGTAAGGATGGAAACTGACATCACCATGGAAACCAGGGAGGTGTCATGAGGTTCTCAGGGAGGACTAAGGCGGGCCCTTCAGCTGGTGCTCCAGGGCTGGAAAGGGTGAGAGAGCAGACGGCGGAACGGGGCCTTCCTGGTCTCGGAATCTGCTCAGTACATCCGCCCACTGGGCTGAGAACGGGCAGCCTCTCAAACCAGGATCAGGGGCCCCTGTGCCCCCAGAGTCTGCAGCCAGTACACATGTGGGCACAGCCCTTGTGAACCTCCACAGAAACGCAGCAGAAGGGACCTCAGGATAAACAGCCCGGCTCTGTGCAGGAGGCCCCGAGAATGTTCAGCAAAAGGCCGATTCTGCTTAGTGCTGAGGACACCCCCTCTCTGCCTCCAGGAGCTCCCCAGAGCGGGGAGAGACCCCTGAGTCAGACCAAGGCCTGGGGCAGGGTCTGGGGTGGAGACACCCAGGAGAGCAGAGTGGTCTGGGGGACGGGGTGCGGATGCTCCGGCCGGTGGACCTTGGCGAGCAGGAGCAAAGGGCACGGTGACGAACACCGAGGCGGGGATGGCCGTGGTACCGCTGCCGGGCGCAGCTGGGACAAAGCGCAGCATAAAAGCAACTCCAGGCTGCAGCCAGAAGGCACCGGGCAAATGGAAAACAGTCTATTCGCCCAGAGAAACGCCACCTCAGCTGGGCGTGAGGCGGAGCAGCGTGGGGTGCGGTGAACAATTGCAGATGCAGGAGAAGGTCCTGAAATGCTCCAGCTGCAGCCCCACAAACCGACACGTTCGCTCACAGGCCAGAAGCGGCCAGAACAGCCGCCTGATGGTGATGGGCAAAACTGTTTCTTTTGAGGGAAAGATTTGACGGCGTCGATGTATAATTTTGCAATCAAAATTAGTCAGCCGAGCTGCCAAGGACCCTCATTTGAAATGGTTTTACCCGAGCTGTTAATTCTGTCCTCAGCTTCCGTATAACTCATTAGCAAGAACACTAATGACGAAGCTCCCAGATGGAGCAGTCGGTCCTCTGAATGCAAACTTCTCCCTCGCCTCCTCCATGCCCGGCGCCAGCCTGCACACTCAGGGCAGGACACTGGGGGCTCATCGCTCCCTCCCTCTGCTTGGGCTCGCTCATCAGAACAGAAGAAAAACGGCGGCAATCCTAATTCCCAGCCCTCTGGGTGACCTCAGCACAGCTCTGGTTGGAGGTCAGGGGCTCGCACCCCAGCTCAGACACGAGAGGCTGGTGAGCGTGAGCAAAGCTCATGCCGTCTCTGGGCACTGTCTCCCCCAGGCCCTTCCTGGGCACTGAAGGGGGTGATCTGATAGGAAACTCCGAGCCTGCCTGTCCTGGGCACCCGGCATGGGCCGGGCACACGGCAGACGCTCCACAACAGGACTTTCTCCTGCAGGAGCTGCAGAAGCTCTCTGTTCACTATCCTAGCACTTCTGTTTTTATTACTGTCACTACTACCCCAATTTCATAGATGAGGAAACGGAGCTTAGAGAGGGGGATTCACTTGCACTTGGCTGATTTCATCCATAAATGCTGCGTTGGGGACCAAGAATCATGGCTTTCAAACCAAATGGGGGACATGACTTGACACATCCTTAAAGCCCGAGGGGTTGTCCTTGGTGGGGGAAGACTTTCAGGGGCTGCACCCAAGGGGGGAGCCCTGGATGGGAGCCCTGGAGGTGAATGGGGCACCTCCTCCAGGAGGCCGGGCCCTGTGATATTACAGGCCCCTGCACTGTCCCCCTCACCCCCTCCATGTGTGAAGAGGGGACACGTAACCTGGGGCAGGCGGTGATGGCTGAAAAGCCCTTTGTAGGCAAAGGGATCCTACTGTCTTTAAGCTGCTCTCCAATCCGCCGTAAATCTTCCTGCAGCCCAGAGCAGAGGATTTGAGGCCCTAGGAAGCTCAGCCATTCAGAGGCAAAGCTGAAAATGCAGCTGACATGCCCCCCAGGTGGCGTGGGAAGGCGGGCGGGCGGGGGCGTCTGTCACCAGCTCGCGCTCTGGAGCTGCGATTCGGGGTCGGGTTCTGGGACCCTGCCAAAGCCTTCATTATGCTTGGAGAATGTTCTTTTTAAATTGTCTCCCTTTGTTTTCCCACTCCCCCAAATTTATTTAAAAATAAACTGCGTGAATTCAATGCACAGTTTCACAGCCCCATAATAAGCAATTTCCTGGCGAGTGTCAGAGCCAACGCCGCCTCCTGAGTGCGCACACACCCAGGCCTGTCAGCGGTTCACAGACGCGGAACGAGCAACCCCCAAGGGTGGCAATCATGGTGCTGGGGAAGACTCTGGAGAGCCCCTTGGACTGCAAGACCAAACCCGTCCATCCTAAAGGAAATCAGCCCTGAGTACTCAATGGAAGGACTGATGCTGAAGCTGAAGCTGCAATACTTTGGCCACCCGATGTGAAGAGCTGACTCTTTGGAAAAGACATCTTTCCCAGCGGAAAGATTGAGGGCAAGAGGAGAAGGGGATGACAGAGGATGAGATGGTTGGATGGCATCACTGACTCAGTGGACATGAATCTGAGCAAACTCAGGAGACAGTGGAGGACAGGGAGCCTGGTGTGCTGCAGTCCCTGGGGTCACAAAGAGTCAGACACGACTTAGCCACTGGACAACAATGAGGGTAGCAGGGTCCCCTGAGAACTTGCCCGAAAATCACCCCTGTCTACTGTGTCCTGTCCTCTCTTCCTGTGCTAGCCATCTCCACAAAGATGCTATTGTGTAATTCTCCAACAACCCTGCAGCAGAGATAAGATCATTCCTCTTTACAGATGAGGAACTCGAGACTCAGAGAGATTAATGAATTTGCCAGCGTTCACACAGCTAGCAAGCGGCAGGGGAGAAAGTCAGGCGGAGGTTGTCCGAGTCCAGCGCCCTGGGCCTCACCGCTGTATGGATGGCTTTGCCGGCTCGCCATTCTGGCCATTGTGTTCTGGACACCCCGAAGACTGCTGCCACCCCTCTTAAAGTGCGACCTCACTTGAACAGTGTTCAAGGTAGCCAGGTCATTGAAACAGACCACAGACTATCACCTCCCTGGCCGTAGGTCCAATACTTCTGTTAATGCGGCCTGGGATGGAAGTGTCACACAATTCCCCTTTGGGGAGCTGGCACTCCACAGAGAGCCTGGGACTATTCTAACCTGCTTTTGGGACAGCGGGGCTGGGAACCTGGATGCACAAATTACATGCATCCACATAAAATTGCTCCCGTGACTTAAGTCCCTCCCGCCAGGTCACAGTTTGCTGTTAAACGGTATATGGACTCGAGCCAGGGCCTCCCTTCATCTCCCAGTGGCCTGAGTCATGGTTTCTTCCACTTTCCTGAAGCCTGGACTGGGTGATTGCTCAACCAGGACATCTTAGGGGCAGGTGTTCAGGCGGTGCCTCAGAGACTAAGTCAGCAAAGAGTGAACGGATGCTTTCAGCCCACGACTGTGTCCCAAGGGCCTGAGCCCATTGTGAACCAGAGCGCTCCCTGCCCCCGCGGGGTAGGCCGTCTTGGGGGAGCGAGGTGGACAAGCCCAGACCGGTGAGCACACAGCCCACCATGGCCACGAAGGCCGTGGAGGGGCCAGGGCGAGGGATGAGGACAGCATCTCAGAGACAGGGGTGCCGGGGAAGGGGGAGGGCAGGGGGAGGGGAGGAGGATGGGAGGAGGAGGGGAGGAAGGAAGAGAGGAGGAGAGAGGTCAAAAGGGGGCCTCCTGGCCTTTCCTTCCTCGTCCACAGACAGACCGGAGACGCCAAGGAGGACGAGGCTGCAGGGATGCTCTGAGAGCCGCGCGTCCGCCTCCTGGTGCCCAGGCTTGGTGCCCAGGCCGATGGACATCGCTGAAACACACAAGAACAAGGGACACCTCCCGTACCTGTCGAGGGCAAACGGCATGCGCCGACAGCTCTGGGCTTGTTTTGTCTGATGGTGGCGGTCGGGGGGAGGGGGCGGCCCTGGCAGCCGCGTCTGTGGTTCCTGCCAAGCAAGGCAGATGCGGGTGGCTGTGAATTTATGACATACTGTGTGAAGAAGGCCCCTGGTTTTCTTTCCTGGGGAGTCCCAGCGGGACGGTCCACACATCATTTATGACCGTCAGCGGGCAGTCTTGGCTGCTGCAAGCGTGATCATGAGTAGCAGGTACTTGTCAGGTTCCTGGGGCCACAAAGCTGCCCCCTCCCCCAATACAAGCGAGCCCCACCGCCCCACCCCCCGGGGAGTCCTGGGGGTCCACAGGACCCCCACGGGCAGGACCAGATGGTGGGGACCACACCTCTGTTTTGCATGTCAAGCTCTGAGGTCCTTTTTGAAGAAATGCTTCTGGACCTTAAAAACGTTTGAAAGCTGTGGACCACCCCATCCAAAGGGATCTCCTGACTGCACCGGATGCCCCAAGCCCAGCCCTCATCCAGGCCCCATCTCAGGCTGAGGCACGGCCCACTGAGATGCCCCAAACAAAAGCTTGGGGGCCTGTGACACACCCTCTCCCCCACGCCCTGCCCAACATACCACCCATCCCTGTCCCTTCTCTTCTCCCCCAGACCCCCCACCTTCCTCCTGCTTGGCTGATGTCACTCCCAGGGAGCCCCGCCCTCTCTCAGCTGGACCACTGAGGCTCGCCTCGGCCCTCAGGGGACCCCTGGAGCCCTCCCTTCTCCACCAAACCACCCCGCAATGCTACAGCCAGGGCCGTGTTTCCACAATGCCAGTCTGACCAAGTCCCCCTCCGTGGCCCCCGACTGCTCTCCCCACCCAGCTCGCAGAGCCCTGCCTGCCCGGGTCCACGGACCTCTCTCGCTCTGCGGGGACAGCACATTGCCGCTCGCTGAGGCTGATGGCATTTCCGCCCGGAGCCATCAGCCTCACACAGACGAGATCTCACAAGTACAGGAAGACCAAGCAGCATGCAACCCGGATGCGGCAGGGCTGGGATTCGAACCCCGGCCAGCCAGCTGCCTGGTGGCTCAAATGGGTGGGGAAGATCCCCTGGGGAAGGGAACGGCTACCCACTCCAGTATTCTTGCCCGGAGAATCCCATGAACAGAGGAGGCTGGTGGGCTACAGTCCATGGGGTCGCCAAGAGTCGGACACGACTGAGCGGCTAACACAGCCAGCTCCAAAGTGGGATTTTCTAGGCTCCTTCTGCCAGGAAGGAGGAGCTAGGAGAGCTGCTGGTGTGAACACCTGTGGCCCCAGGTTCTGTCACTTACGCACCGTGTGACATCAGGTAAGGTTCCAGAGCCCTGTGGCCTAAGGCTTTTCCTCTGCAGATGGAGCTGACAACCCTGGCCTCCACGTCTAGGGAATCAAGGTGAAAGCCGTCTGCACAACAGGGTCTGGCATGTAGCAGGCGCTCCTGCCAAGGCTAGTTCACCACCCCTGACTTTCCTTCTGTCTTGTTAAAGGGATCAAAGCTAAAGCCATCCTCAAAGGAAGAGAAAATGTTACGGCCGAGACTCCTTCTCAGCCTGACCCTTTGCTAAACCCCTGTGCATTGCCCCAGTGGCTCAGAGGTAAAGAATCTACCTGCAGTGCAGGAGATGCAGGAGACCTGGGTTCGATCCCTGGGTCAGGAAGATCCCCTGGAGGAGGAAATGGCAGCCCACTCCAGGATTCTTGCCTGGAGAATTCCAAGGACAGAGGGCCCTGGGGGGCTATAGTCCATGGGGTCACAAAGAGACACAATTGAGCATACGCACAGAAGAACAGTGGGCATTGCTCTGAGCAGGAGACAGAGACAGCCCAGGAAGGGGAACCTGCAGACGGACTCCAGGAGAGGGCCTCTCCAGCCCCGCTGCAGTGGGGCCCCTGGCAGCACACTTTGTGGACAAGCGGTGATCTCCGGGGGCTCCGGAGTCAGCCCAGAGACAAGGTCAGTCCTGTGGCTTTTATCACATTGGGAGGAACAAGAACAACATGTCACCATGAAGACAGGTGCATTTGCCTGTCCAAGGACAGCCCAGAATGTTCCCACATGGAGAGAAAGATGCCCACAAATCAACCCAGCCGATCTGAGGCTGGTCAGGGTGTATGAGGCACCTGCTGCTAAGAAGACCTGGGTCGGACCTGGATTCTAAGCCCCAGCGTTTGTATGAGGCTTTACAAGCTATGATGGTGGTGATGGCGATGATGGTGATGGTAGTGAGGTGGTGATGGTCCTGACACCATGATGGGGGTGGTGGTGATGAAGGTGATGACTGTGGTGATGTTGATGCTGGTGATGAAGGTGATGTTGATGGTGGCGGTGAAGGTGATGACTGTGGTGGTGTTGATGGTGGTGATGAAGGTGATGACTGTGGTGATGTTGATGGTGGTGATGAAGGCGATGACTGTGGTGTTGTTGATGGTGGTGATGAAGGTGATGACTGTGGTGATGTTGATGGTGGTGATGAAGGTGATGACTGCGGTGTTGTTGATGGTGGTGATGAAGGTGATGACTGTGGTGGTGTTGATGGTGGTGATGAAGGTGATGACTGTGGTGGTGTTGATGGTGGTGATGAAGGCGATGACTGTGGTGATGGTGGTGGTGATGAAGGTGATGACTGTGGTGATGTTGATGGTGGTGATGAAGGCGATGACTGTGGTATTGTTGATGGTGGTGATGAAGGTGATGACTGTGGTGGTGTTGATGGTGGTGATGAAGGTGATGACTGTGGTGGTGTTGATGGTGGTGATGAAGGTGATGACTGTGGTGATGTTGATGGTGGTAATGAAGGTGATGACTGTGGTATTGTTGATGGTGGTGATGAAGGTGATGACTGTGGTGTTGTTGATGGTGGTGATGAAGGTGATGACTGTGGTGGTGTTGATGGTGGTGATGAAGGTGATGACTGTGGTGGTGTTGATGGTGGTGATGAAGGTGATGACTGTGGTGATGGTGGTGGTGATGAAGGTGATGACTGTGGTGATGTTGATGGTGGTGATGAAGGCGATGACTGTGGTGTTGTTGATGGTGGTGATGAAGGCGATGACTGTGGTGTTGTTGATAGTGGTGATGAAGGTGATGACTGTGGTGGTGTTGATGGTGGTGATGAAGGCGATGACTGTGGTATTGTTGATGGTGGTGATGAAGGTGATGACTGTGGTGGTGTTGATGGTGGTGATGAAGGTGATGACTGTGGTGGTGTTGATGGTGGTGATGAAGGTGATGACTGTGGTGATGGTGGTGGTGATGAAGGTGATGACTGTGGTGGTGTTGATGGTGGTGATGAAGGTGATGACTGGTGGTGTTGATAGTGGTGATGAAGGTGATGACTGTGGTGGTGTTGATGGTGGTGATGAAGGTGATGACTGTGGTGATGTTGATGGTGGTGATGAAGGTGATGACTGTGGTGTTGTTGATGGTGGTGATGAAGGCGATGACTGTGGTATTGTTGATGGTGGTGATGAAGGTGATGACTGTGGTGGTGTTGATGGTGGTGATGAAGGTGATGACTGTGGTGGTGTTGATGGTGGTGGTGAAGGTGATGACTGTGGTGGTGTTGATGGTGGTGATGAAGGTGATGACTGTGGTGTTGTTGATGGTGGTGATGAAGGTGATGACTGTGGTGGTGTTGATGGTGGTGATGAAGGTGATGACTGTGGTGGTGTTGATGGTGGTGATGAAGGTGATGACTGTGGTGGTGTTGATGGTGGTGATGAAGGTGATGACTGTGGTGATGGTGGTGGTGATGAAGGTGATGACTGTGGTGATGTTGATGGTGGTGATGAAGGTGATGACTGTGGTGGTGTTGATGGTGGTGGTGAAGGTGATGACTGTGGTGGTGTTGATGGTGGTGATGAAGGTGATGACTGTGGTGTTGATGATGGTCGTGATGAAGGTGATGACTGTGGTGGTGTTGATGGTGGTGATGAAGGTGATGACTGTGGTGGTGTTGATGGTGGTGATGAAGGTGATGACTGTGGTGATGGTGGTGGTGATGAAGGTGATGACTGTGGTGGTGTTGATGGTGGTGGTGAAGGTGAAGACTGTGGTGGTGTTGATAGTGGTGATGAAGGTGATGACTGTGGTGGTGTTGATGGTGGTGATGAAGGCGATGACTGTGGTGGTGTTGGTGGTGATGAAGGTGATGACTGTGGTGTTGTTGATGGTGGTGATGAAGGTGATGACTGTGGTGATGTTGATGGTGGTGATGAAGGCGATGACTGTGGTGGTGTTGATGGTGGTGATGAAGGTGATGACTGTGGTGATGTTGATGGTGGTGATGAAGGCGATGACTGTGGTGTTGTTGATGGTGGTGATGAAGGTGATGACTGTGGTGTTGTTGATGGTGGTGATGAAGGCAATGACTGTGGTGGTGTTGATGGTGGTGATGAAGGTGATGACTGTGGTGTTGTTGATGGTGGTGATGAAGGTGATGACTGTGGTGTTGTTGATGGTGGTGATGAAGGCAATGACTGTGGTGGTGTTGATGGTGGTGATGAAGGTGATGACTGTGGTGGTGTTGATGGTGGTGATGAAGGTGATGACTGCGGTGTTGTTGATGGTGGTGATGAAGGCAATGACTGTGGTGGTGTTGATGGTGGTGATGAAGGTGATGACTGTGGTGGTGTTGATGGTGGTGATGAAGGCGATGACTGTGGTGATGGTGGTGGTGATGAAGGCGATGACTGGTGGTGTTGATGATGGTGATGAAGGTGATGACTGGTGGTGTTGATGATGGTGATGAAGGTGATGATGAAGGTGACCACTGACAATTATGGAGCCCCCTGCAGTGTACAAAGTGTTGTATATGCTCAGTTCCACTTGTCTTTCACAACAAACCAATGAAGGGCTCTGCTATTACATTGCTATCATTATTCCTAGTTCATAGATGGACACAGGAGCCGAGGAGGTCTAGGTGTGCCTCTTCAGGTCACGTCCGTAATTAGTGGCAGAGTCAACATCTGTCCTCAGATCCGTCTGACCCCAGGGTCCACCTGAATATAATGGGAGGGGTCTGTTGGTCGAATAGGTGGGCTGAGGAGCTGCGACAGGGCGGGGGGTACATTCACAAGGAGTCACAAAAAGTCGCCGTGTATCAGAAGAACCTCGGGAAGGTCCCTGAGCTGGGTTAGTGTGGGGGCTTCTGGGGCAGGAGATGTGGCTAGACTTGGCCAGGAGAGCCTTGAAGACCAGGCCCAGGGGTTCAGGTGTGACATCTGGGCAGAAGGTCGCCAGCTGAGGAGGGCAGCTGTCGGCGTGGTCCACACCCAGTCGTGGTAAAGTCGGTGGCTATGGTCAGCCTCCACCAGGCTTGCAGTTCTGTGGGGCAGGACCCTCTTCCTGGGCCGTGGGGCTCGGCCCCCAGCAGAGACGATCTTGTCCCAGGAGCCCGGGAGCCCATCCAGCAGCTGCATGGGTGATGAGCATATAGGCTCAGCTCAGTGAGTGCCCGCTAATTAATCCACCATGAAAAGCCAAATAAAGCAAAAAAACCCAAAACCAAAAATCACCAATGGCCTTTTCTCCTGGTCTCTGATCTTCCATGTGGCAGGGATAGCGATCCACCCAGACTGAGTGTAAGATAAAGTGGGGTCCGGTGTGGGGACTCCATTTCTGAGCAAGCCTTGAGCTCATTTGTTAAAAGGCCAGGACCCCTCACCACGCCTGGCTGAGATGCACATTCCGAGGGTAGGGAAGGGTCTGACATCCGGGATGCAGGTTCGATCACGTCCAGTCCCATCTTGCCATTCTCATCTCTCAGAGCCCCCCACTTTCACACGGGCTCTTCCCTCTGCCCTTCCACATTCTGTCTGCCCGGCCCAAGATCACAGAGTGGGTCCTGGCGTGAAGACCCAGACCCAGGTTTCCAGACCCCAAGTTCAGTGCCCTTCTAGCTCCACGTCTCCACCTATCAGGCCGTGTGTCATGGACCAGGACAGCATTAAAAGGAGGCGTGCTCATCCCCCAGGGCAACTTCAGAAGGGCTCGGGCCTCCTGGAGGCCCCGGAATCTGTGTGAGCCTCACATCCACGCCGGGGCGCGGTCATTAGCCTTCCACCTGCAGCAGGGCCTCAGTTTCCCTGGCCCTCCTTAGCCATCGCGTGAAGGTCCGTTTAATGAAAGCCTCACAGCTGCCCGCAGCAGGGCCCCCAGCATCCCTTCTCTCCGCCTGGGGATGTCTCCTGTTGCTTTGGAGTCAGGCAAGCGGTTCTGTATCTCTTCTTTATAAAATAATATTATTCACCGTCATCGGCTCCCTGGGACTGCAACAACAGGAGCGGGGGGTTGGTGCCACTATTACGCGGTCCAGCCCGCATCAGGCGGTGGCCGATCGGGGCGGGGGCGGCAGGGCGCGGCGCCAAGGGTCCAGTGGCTGGACCGGGCTTCTGGCAAGGAGCTGCTAATCTGGGCAAGGGCTTTAGGTGCTCGCTTTCAAACAAACGCGCTAAACCCAAATCAGATCCCCGCCGCCTTGCCGCGCTGCTTGCTGGCAAGGGGTGACATTCATGGGGATGCAGTCACCGGAGACACAGGCTCATTTCCAAAGTCACTGCACTGAGAAGGTTTCCACGAGGAAACACAGAGGCGACCATCATTTTTAAAATCTGCTTGGCATCCACATGCTACAATTAGGCATGATGCATTTACCTCCAAATGACGTATTTTATTTGCTAAAATAACGATCCCACTGGTGGGGAGTGTGGAGGGGGTGGGGTGGGGTGGGGTGGGGCCACGAAAAGGAGGAGGAAGGGAAGGGGGCTTATAAATCCCCGTGCAGCATTGAGGAAGCTGAGGCTAGGGATGGGCACGGAGCCCGGGGCCTGGGTGGGACTCGGCACAGAGAAACAGAACCTGGGGACCTTGGGTCTGCACGCTTGTCCTCAAACTAGAGGACATTTATCACCCCTGAGAGCAGAAAGGCGCACGAAGGGGGGCCGGGCCGGGCTTTGGGGGCCAGCCCCGTTCCATCAGTCTGGCACCACAGTCTTCCAACAGGAAAACGAAGCAGTGACCGTGCAGAAACTTCCGGCTCCAGGGATAAGGACTCGCCCAGAAGGGCTGAGATAAGAAGGAGGAGCCACCACGATCCCACGTGAAAAAGAGGGAGACAGGTGTTGGGGGGACCGTAACACTTGTGAGCTCCCCCTTCTCCAGGCGTTCACCCACAGGACTCACAGAACTCTCAGCCTCCACCCTCAGAGGTGGGGACTGGCATACCCATTTCACAGATGGGAAAAACTGAGCCTCGGGTTCTCAATCCAAAGTCAGACAGTCGCCTGCTGATCTGTGGCTCTGACTGGTTCCAGCTGACTGAGCGGCATCACCTGCTCCCAGTGAGATTGCAGGCTGCCAGAGGCTCCGGGATGGGTAGATGTCCCCATTTTTTTTTTCTTTTGGAAAAGAAGAATATTTGAACTCAGAATGAATGACCTAGTGACCTTAGCATCAAATGCAGCACAATAATGGAATCAATGTTGAACAGAGAGTTTTGAGGTTTCAGAGAGAGACACACCAATATGGACTCATCGAGAACATACAGTGCCCTCAGGAGTGAGTCGGGGGGCCACAAGCTGAGTTGTCAGCGGCTGTGGGCTGGAAGATGCAGTGCGTCCTGGGATCACGCCCACAGGACCTGCTCGTGGCCCACTGAGATCTGCCCCCACGGCTCCAGCGTCTCTAACTCACGGAGCCTCACACAACACAAGGGTCCCAGCAAAACCCCTTAAGCCTTAGAGGGAAGAAGCAGAAAGATACACCAGAAGGTTAGCGAGACAGAGCTCGGGCATCACCGTGGACTCCTGTCCTCGTGGTCCACGGGACACCCCATGTATCTGCTGCTTGGCAGTCAGAGGCAGACCCAAAAAAACAGCACACGCAACTCAGCAGACAGGTGCTCTGAAGCCAGACACAGATGAGTTGAAACCCCAGCATTACAACCTCCTCATTGGCCTCAATGTTCATCCATTCACTCCTGGTTAGCTGGGTAACCTTGGGTTAAACACGTAACTTCTCTGAGCCTCCAAGTCCTCATCTTAACAGAAGATGCTGAAGCTCCAATACTTTGGCTACCTGATGCAAAGAGTTAACTCACTGGAAAAGACCCTGATGCTGGGAAAGACTGAGGGCAGGAGGAGAAGGGGGCGACAGAGGATGAGATGGTTGGATGGCATCACTGACTCAATGGACATGAATTTGAGCAAACTCCGGGAGATAGTGAAGGACAGGGAAGCCTGGCATGCTGCAGTCCATGGGGTCGCAAAGAGTCAGACACGACTTAGTGACTGAACAATAACAACAAAGAGAGATAACAATATACCTAGGGCAGAGTCGGGGATGTTTCAAACGCACAAAGATTTTTAGTCATTTTTCTCCTTTAGTTGTTTTTGTAACTCACAACTTGTGAATGCAGCTTCCCTATAATGTTTCAGAGGGGAGCATCTCCCCACGTGGCTGGCATCCGCCTGTACAGACCCCGTGGGGCCTGACTGCATCCTTGTGGTACCCAGCCTGCACAGCCCTGGCCTAAAGTCCTGCCAACACATCAGATGTGGTGAGTGTCGGCTCCTGTGGTCTCACAGCTTCCATCTAGCTGCCAAGTGTGGGGATTCCCTCCCCCAGCCCGGGCTGCAGGTCACACCCTAAAAGGGCAGCTGCTGCAGGCCCCCTACTCCAGGGCTGGCGTGGGAGACATGGACCCCCCAGGACAAGGGACAGCTCTTCCCTGGCCCCTTGCTGTCCCCACGGGCCACGGGGCCATCTGTCAGGCCTTGGGGGTCGGGGCACAGGGGACCCACGCCCACTCCGTTAGGAGGAGACAGGAACAAACATATCACATATCCTCCCCGCAGGAGCCCCACCAGTCCAGGCAGGCTGGAGCTGATCCAGACCGGTGACGTCAACCAGGCCCCTGTTCTAGCCACAGGCCAGGATGGGATGCGTGGCCTTGCTGTGGCTATTAGGATGAGCCAGTCGTCAGACAGCCTGATGGATCACTTCCTGTGGCCTCCAGGAGGGGTGATGCTCAGGAAGGCTTTGTCATGCAGAAAGTAGGGAGGAGATGGTCCTGCTCCTCTCAGTCTGGTCAGACCACCTCCGGGGGCCCTTCTGAGCTGGCCTTGCCCCCCGCTGGTGTCCAGGGGAGGAGGCCTGGTTGGTGAGGGGAAGGATGCAGGGGCCAGGGAAGGGCGGCCACGGTCAGCAGACCTCAACGCCATCCTGCGGAAAAGGGTATGATGGCTCTACAGGACTCTGGGTTGGGTTGGGGGACGGGGGGAAGCTGGGAGCTAGAGAGAGCACCACCCAGAATGGGATGGACCTTGCAGGGGATGGGGGCTACCCAGGACCACCCAGCAGAAAGGGTGGGAGACAGGAGGACAATGTCAAGACTAGATGGTTTCCTTGTCACTGTCCTCTGTGACCATGAGGCCAGGTCACCTCACCTCTCCCAGCCTCAGCTTCCTTGTCTGGAATATGGAAGTAAAGCAGCGCTGTGATGGTTACTACCAGGGCTGCCTAAGCTAACGCCAAAACAGCACCACGGGTTCTGTGGGGCAAACAGCCGGCAGATCAATGGCATTTGATATTGATCAATAGTGGAAATATTAACGAGATAATTATCTACCTCATGGGGCATTAGCTAAAATAAAAAAATACTGTGAGGATTAATTAAAATAATGCCTGTGATCATTTTAACCCGCTGGCTATTGAAGGGCTCAATGTGATAGCTACCGTTACTACGACTCGGCATAATTGCTATTCTCGGGGGCTGCTTTCCCAGCGACAGCCACAGCGGCAGGGCTCCTCTGCCCCAGGTTGCCCTCCTCCCTGGCCCGCTGTTGCCTCCTGCAGCGCGAGTCCCCCCGGGGACACAATCTTGACCCCAGAAGGGCCTCCTCTCAGCCGAGGCTGGCCCCTTGGCGGCCCGTTTGTATTCTGCAGGCTAAAGTGCTATTTATTCTCAATCCTCTTGACCTGATTTTAATCCCAGCTACATTCATGTCTACAGGCATCGAGCGGAATACGTTCCGTGGAAAAATAAATTCATTCTCACAGAACGATGCTCTAACAGCAGCCGGCAAAGGTCAGACTGAATGCATTTTCCGCCGGCTGTCGGGATCTCCAGCATAGATCTTCAGAAACTCGATGGGTCCCTTCCAGGCGGGAGTGCAGAAGAGGAAGTCAGCCGGGGTATTTTTAGATCCCGCCATGGCCCCTGCTTACACAAAGCCAATTAAACAAACAGCGGCGCCCCTGAGCACTTTTCCTGAGTGGTTTTTCCTAAAAATAAATTACCCGGCATCACGAGGCTCAGCATCCCTGAGCGTCCACAGCTGTCAGATAAAATATCTCAGTGGAGAAGCTTCAACACCTGCACTCGCAAATGGGGACCCTTGAGCAGGGTGTCTTGAGTCTGAGCTTGACCCTGATTCCCCAGGCCCGCCCAGGCCTGGACAGACTATTATCGTCAATGATAAGAAGGACAGCCCCGAGCAGACCATGTATACGATCCCGTGTCACCCGCATTAATTAGGTCACGGGCTCCCAACCCTGAGAGTGGAGATTGTGTGAGTGTGATGGACACAAGAAGGGTCCAGCAAACTCCGTGACTGGCTGGAGCTCACCCAGCTGTGATGTGG
Organism: Odocoileus virginianus; assembly: GCF_023699985.2. Lineage (NCBI taxonomy): Eukaryota > Metazoa > Chordata > Mammalia > Artiodactyla > Cervidae > Odocoileus > Odocoileus virginianus. The sequence goes on from NW_027224267.1 coordinate 1,790,272, forward strand.
GCCAACTGGGACTCAGGTCTGGGTCTGCAGACCACACAGCCTGTGCCTGCAGCCAGTATCCCAAAGGTCACACGATGTAGTTTGGAGAGCAAGAAGACCCTCACCCTGAAGTGGCCGGGATGCAAAGCTGGATGCCCAAGATGGCTAGACCCTCCTGACTTTCAAGAGAACTTGAACATCCCAGACTCGAAGCCATAGCTCCCACTTTTTAAAGGTCACTAATTATGATGAATTGAATTGTGCCCCACCCCAAACTCATATCTTGATGTTCTAACGTCCCAGCGCCTCAGAACATGACCTTGTTTGGAATAAGACTGTTATAACCATCTTAAACTAGTTAGGATGAGGTCATGCTGGTGGTGCTGTTTAGTTGCTAAGCTGTGTCTGACTCTATGACCCCTTGGACTGTAGCCCGCCAGGCTCCTCTGTCCATGGGATTCTCCAGGCAAAAATACTGGAGTGGGATGCCATGCCCTCCTCCAGGGGATCTTCCTGACTCAGGGATCAAACCCACACATCTCCTTCATTGGCAGGTGGGTTCTTTACCATCTGAGCCGCCGGGGAAGCCCCCTGCTGGCGTAGGGTGGTGCTAACCCACCCCGACTGCTGTTCTTAGAAAGAAGGGCTCTGTGTGAAGAGAAAGAGACAGACACAGAGGCCAGATGATAGGTCCAGTCAAGGAGGAAGACCGGGAGCAGGCCCTCCCCAACGGACTCAGAGGAAACCAGCCCTGCCAACGCCTTGGCCTTGGGCTTCCAGCCTCCGGAGCTGGGAGAGAAGAGATTTCTAGTGCTGAAGTCACCAGGCTGGGGTTCTCTATGCCGGCAGCGCCCGGAAAACAGACGAAGTCATTCGTTCTCAATTCAGTTCAGTTCAGTTCAGTCGCTCAGTCATGTCCAACTCTTTGTGACCCCATGGACTGCAGCACGCCAGGCCTCCCTGTCCATCACCAACTCCCGGAGTTTACTCAAACTCATGTCCATCGAGTCGGTGATGCCATCCAACCATCTCATCCTCTGTACAGGGTGACTAAAAGACTTTGAAAGAATAAGGCCAAAGCCAAGGCCAGGGCCTCACCAGTGGTGTTTAAACCTGCAAAGTCCCAAGTCGCAGGCCAACCCCCACCCCCACCCCGAGTTCTGGCAGCAATTACCCTGCCCACTCTGGCTCCGGAGCCAGAAAGGTCACTTCAGCTCTCTGAGCTCAGGTGCGTCCTCCTCCTCTATAACGAAGGGACACCCGCACCCTGTAGCATTGTGACCACAGTCCCAAGACTTCAATGCATCTAGTTTATTCTGTGCACCGTAATGCATTTCCCAGAGGTTTTGCAGGGAGTGTCCACTGCTTCAACAGCCAGTAAACAAGCCCCAAGCCCAGCACCCAGCCCGTCAGAGGCACTTGGGAAATGCACTGCACGATGCCAGGGCTGTGATTCATGAGAAGGTACGACAGTTACGGGTGTTCTATCATCAGATCACACAGCATCAACTGTCACCAAGCGGAAACTACAACAGATGCCAAGAGAAAGAGACGTGAGGTGATCGTGAAACTCGTGTGGGACCTTTGCACTTCCTACTCTCAGTTCTGGTCAGATGGAAAGAGGAAAAACTAGGAAATGACACAAAAGACCCAAATTTTATTAAAAACATAGTGCTAGCTGATAAGGCCAACAAAGCATCTTTTCTATCGCCCATGAGACAGTCACAAAAATTGACCCAGGGTAGGGTGTGGAGGGGCTTCCCAGGTGGTGCCAGTAGTAAAGAACCCGCCTGCCAACGCAGAAGACGGAAGAGACGCGGGTTCGATCCCTGGTTGGGAAGATCCCCTGGAGGAGGGCATGGCAACCCACCCCAGTGTTCTTGCCTGGAGAATCCTGTGGACAGAGGAGCCTGGCGGGCTACAGTCCATGGGGTCGCAGAGTCGGACACGACTGAGCCACCAGACACGCTGCTCATAACCATAATAACAGAGGGTCTGGCCCACAGGACTGTGACCTCTCTGGGTCTCAGTGTCCTCCTCTGTGAAATGGGCGTAATGAGCAGACAGTTGTTACGACAACACCGCCAGCCTTTCAGGATCGTGACTTGGGGAAAGGTAACCTCTCTGAGCCTCTGTGTTGTCATCTGTAAAACGGGGTTAATGAGAATACTAATATCCACCCAAGCACTATTGCAAGAATCAGAGATGACATGGACCAAGTTCCAGTATGTAACAGGCATTCCACGAATGTCAGCCAGTGACCCCCCCAGCTCCTTAACCAGGTCACACCGACTGATCCCTCGCTCACTCTGTCACCACAGACAACATTGTACTGATGCTAAGCTTTTCCCTGGGACCCTTCTGAAAAAAGAACAGATTCCACATCAGCAAGACCTGGTGTAGTATTTCCTCTCTGACATATTCAGGAAACCCGAGCCTGCTCACTCCCCTCCTTGGGAACCAGAGGCGGTGGAAGCAAACAGAGTCCCAAGGGGTCCACCTTGAAATGGTCCCCAACAGGAGGAACCACTTTCCTTCCTTCTGGTCATCTGAGCCGATGCTGGCAGAACACACAGTCCACAGATGCTCCAACCCCACTGCAAGGTAGAGCAGGCCAGGGAGAGGGGTGGGGGTGTCTCCCCCACGTCCCACCCAGCCTGGAGCTTCATGCCTGACCCGAGGCATCACGCCAAAATTAAACCTCTCATTGAAAATCAAAGAAGAATTTGTATTTCTCTATCTTCCCCCGACAGAGCTCATATTAGCTCAAGGAATCTTCTTAAAAAGTCTCGCTTTGGAAAGGTTAAGTCACCTTGAAAGAACAAAATTATCACTCAATTAGCAGTGCTGCCGATTAGCGATTATTAACACTCTAAGTGTGCAATTAGCACCTCCTTCAATCCAGTTCCTCAGTGAAGTGTCCCAGCCGCGGGGGCCTGGATGGAACTCTGATAACCACCTCGGAGACCTCACAGCACACGTCAGTCACCATCAGCTGAAGTTTTAGACAAACTTTCAGGATCTATGAGTCTGTTATCTGCTCTGTCCCCTCATTAAGCAATCCAAATTTTCACATCTGGGACTAGGAGCCAATAGAAACGCCACTATGCAATGGCTTTATATTTTTAATTAGAATTTTCAAATAAAAGAGCAAAGGCTGGGCCCTGAAGGCAGATTGGAGCTGGAACCTTCCCGAGTCCCAGGGGCAGGCAGTCAGAGACACAGAGTTGGAGATATCCAAGCAGACGGAAGGTCACAGAGCAGCCAGGGCCCCCAGCAGGCCCCGGAACAAAGGGAGGGGGCAGGGTTCGAGCAAGCTCCAGTCCTACCCCAGCTCCCTCACTTCTACACGGGCTCAGAATGACTTCTCAGTTCATTGGAGAGATTCCCCAAGATCATGGATATAAAATGTCTGGCCTGCGTTGGGGCTGAGCAGCTGGCTGGCCAGTCTCCCCCAGGATGGACTCGGGCCCAGGACCACAGGCACCTTCAGAAACCCCAGGGCCATCCATTCACAGGCACACTGGCTCTTCAGAAAGCATTCCTGGGGCTACTCTGTGCCCGGGGCTGCCTCAGTCCCTGAACACGTGGCTTTGAGCAGAACAGACCAGTCCCTCCCCTCTTGTTAACACTGCAATGCATGCAGAAGGGGGCCACTATGGATTGAAAGTTTGTGTCTCCTTAACACTTGGCCACTAAAACCCTAACCCCCAGGCTATGTGTTAGGAGGTAGGGCCTTTGGGTGATGAGGTTTAGATGGGATTATAAGGGTGGGGCCCTCATGCTGGGGTTAGCGCCCTTATAGGAAGAGGAAGACAGAGAGACAGCTCCCTCTACATGATGAGTACACAGCAGGATGGTTAACAAGCCAGCCCTTAACCTAGCCCTGAATCTGCCCACACCTCAATGCCAGACTTCCAGCCCCACGAACTGTGAGAAATAAACATCTGCAGTGTAAGCCCCTGTAAACATCTGTCTGTGATGTTTTGTTACGACAGCTTGAGTAGACTAAGACAGGCCAGCGTAGAAAGAAAGCAGTACATAAGCCAGGTACGCACTACGTCAGATGGTGATGAGCTCTTGGGGGAAACAGCAGAGAAGGGGCCAGCTCTGCAGGCCGCGGGGGGGCCCTGAAGTCTGGGGAACAGTCTTTCTCTGGGCCGTCTGATGTGAAACCCTCTGAAAAAGCGACAACAAAGACCTGCAGGAAGAAGCAGCCACAAGAAGACTGATCCGAGCAGAGGGAGTCAGCACAAAGGCCCTGTGGCAGCGATAAGCTCGGGGGACCCAGTGGACAGAAAGGAGGCCCGAGTGGCTGGGACCCGGAGACCAGGGGGAGAGGGGAGAAAGAGGTCAGAGAGGGGGCAGGGCTAGGAGGGACCCCAGGTAAGGAAGCCCACCTCCCACCAGCTGGCCTGGGCTCCCTGATGTCCAGATCTCACTCAGGCAAGGAGAATGGACTGGGAAGGAGAAAGCACTGGCTCTCGCCCAGAGGCCACTCCCTTCTCCCCCAGGGCTCACAACAGGACAACATTTCAGTCTCCCTGGAAGTGGAGTTGAGCCCTGGGGCAGGAAAGTGGGTCCACCCCTCCTTCCAGTTCCTCTTCCCACGATTGCAAGCATTTAGCCCGAGGCTCCCAGCACTGGGGGGTTGTTCCTTCCCCTGGGTTTCCTTCACAGCTGCCTCCACTGGACCTACATTTTCTATGTGCGCCCCCTCCCTCCCACCCACACAGTGGGAACAGAGGACTCCGGACTGGACGACACAGCAGAGAGACGCAGGCCAAAGGCGCCTGGTCTCCCTGTCGCCCCCTGTGGGAGTCCCAGCCCCCTAGGACCACCCAGGCTGGTTGCTGCATAAACAAAAAGCTCAAGCACTTAAGAGTGTAAAGTGGTTTGTTATAGCGGCAAACCTACACTGGCTGATACAGACTGTGTGGCAAAGCTATTTGTCCAAAGGTGTGCACAGGTCGTCCTAAACCAGAAGAATGTGTCATGAGGCCGGGGAGGGCCCAGAGAAGTCTGGAGGACACCATAAACCCAGAAGAGCAGGAGGGGGTTCCCTGGAGGGTCTGCCTGAGGGGGGGGAGGGGAGAGAGAAGTGGGGGGGTGTGGGTGAGGCCTCGCCTTAGTGTGGCTCCTGGACCCGGCTCGGGTCCCTCCAAGTGAGCCCAGGGCCCCTCCCACAACTCAGGAATTATGCAAACCAATAGAACATCATTAGCTGGACGGATAAAGTGTTGAACAGACTGAGTGTTGTCAGTAAAATGTGGGACGTTTTTTCCTGCGTATGTTTGTGTTTTCCTATCACTCGATACTGTTTGGAAACAGAAGATGAGACTGGAAGAAACAAAGACTGATCAAAGCCTCACACTTTGCGCGGAGGCGCCAAACACCACCGATGGCAATCCTCCCCGTCGTGTGAAAGGAGGCGGTCGAAGGCTTGGCGGATGAACGAAGTCAAATCTGGGTTTTCGGGTTACTTTGGAGCTCTGATTTTCCACCCAAGCCCCGGGGCCCCACTGGCTGCGGGCCCATCCATAGGGTCCCTCAGCTCTTCCCTCACTCACCTTCCAGCCCTGTGTGGCGGAGAGGGGGCGGGGGGCTCCCTCCAGCGCATTGGCCAGAGGCTTGGGGGGACTAAGGGCGGTGGGGGCAGTGAGTACAAGCCACAAGGACACAGCCCCCAAACCCACTTGCCAGCAACGTGGTCCAAGGCGAGGGCGATGTGCAAGTGTGAGCAATGAGCCCAGGGACACCCCGACGTGTGAACACCAGCCTGGGGCACCCAGACAAGACCGCAGGTGGCCCCAGGCTGGCCAAGCACTCCCACGGCCCCTCCTTGGTCTTGCCCAGCCTCCATCAGTATCTCCCCCATCCCCTCCCCCAGACGACGCAGCAAGGAGCGTTAATGGGCTGGCCCCGTGTTCAGAGGAGTGCCAGGAACGGCGGCTGGGCTGAGCAAACCCAGATGAAGGAAGCCGACCCCAGGGGTACATTTCTACGTGAGCTCAACTCTAATAAGGAGATTAGCAATTACAGTCGCAATTAAGAGCAGTGAATTTTTCAGAGCCAATTAAAAAAGCAATTGTGGCCAGTAGTCCTTTATGAGTAAGGCAGGAGAGAAGGCCTGCCTGCGGCCTTGGTGGAAACCTCTGCAGGCCCAGCCCCACCCTGGTGGAGCTGGACTAGGCCCCACCCTGACGCCTCCTCTTTGGGCCCCTTCCCCCACAGTCCTCTGGGGGGTCCACCCAGCGGCCCCCGCGCTCCTTTGAAACATGCCTGCCTGACCGTCTGAGCGGCTCCCTGGGCTCTACAAGCTCTTGGGGAGCCCAGCTGCACCCTGGCACTGAGCGGGCACCCTTTAGGAGGTCACCACGTGGCCAGGATGTAGGGGGTCAGAATTCCCAAGCACAGCATCAGACGCCCTACCAAACCTGCCCAAGGACTCACCCCATTGTCCACATGTCATAAGCTCTTTTTCCCATTGAAAAGTGAAAGTAAAGTCGCTCAGTCATGTCCGACTCTTTGCAACCCCATGGACTGTAGCCTGCCAGGTTCCTCCCCTTGCAAGTATGTACTCTAGGCAAGGATACTGGAGTGGGCTGCCATTCCTTTCTCCAGGGGATCTTCCCTCCAGGGATGGAACCCAGGCCTCTTGCATGGCAGGGGACACTTTACCATCTGAGCCACCAGGGAAGTCCATTGAATGGTCTTCCAAGTGGTCGTTTAAAGTTGTTGACCGTTGATCATAACAAGAAGTCAATCAATTTTCTTAAGGACGGTCCTACAGTAGGCCACTGCTGTTGGCTCCTAGTCAGTGACACCATAAATAGCACTGATGTGAACATCTTCGCTGGGAATGGCTTCCCAATTGCGAATGATTTAGTGTCTTCAGAGAAATTCAGAGTAGGGTTTTCCCATCACAGGGCAAGTGTGATTTCTTTAAAGAGGCTGCGTCAATTTACAGCAGGGCAGGAACTCGAAACATGTGGAGAAGACCCCTTCCGCTGCATTTTTGCTGGCCCTAGGTACTACCGTCGGTTCACGTGCTCCCAGCCCCTTTTTAAAAATCTGCCGCCAAGGCAACCAAGAGAAGGATAATGTGTGGATAAAATGCATGTGGGGGAGGCAAAGGGATGTATAACAGGTTTGCAAAGGACCCCTCAGGGTATTTAAAATACAAAGCTGAGACGCTGCAGGGATGGTCTGAGTCTGTCTAGAATTGTCACCTAGGCAACAGGCCCTAGCCACTCCCCCGCCCCCCACCTTACCCAGGCATGGGAGGAAAGGGCAAGAGTGTTGGATGGACTGGAGCTTGCATGCATGTGTGCATGTGTGCGTGCTAAGTTGCTTCAATCACGTCCGACTCTTCGCGACCCTATGGACGGTAGCCCACCAGGCTCCTTTGTCCATAGGATTCTCCAGGCGAGAGTACTGGAGTGGGTTGGACTGGAGCTTGATTGTCAGCAGCTCCGCTCAGCTGCCTCTGGGCTTCGCTTCCCCGTGTAAAGAGCTCCTCTCTCGAAAGCCTGTTGTCAAGATGAAGCACCTAATGTACTCAGAGCGCTGGCTGAGCAACTGCTCATGAAGTAGGTGCTCCATGAAGCTGAGTTTCTCATCTGTAGGGCTAATAAATTACGTGTATGGAGAAGGGTGTATATCTCGGCATCCTCTGTGTAGGACCAAGGAGAATGCTAGCATCATATTCCAAACTTGATTCCAGTGATGTAAGCCCTCTCCTTTTTGCTTTCTGATGGCAAAAAGGCAGGAAAAAGACGACTGTTAAAAACACGGTGGGGAGGGGTTATGTCCCTGTTGGTCCAGTGGTTAAGAATCCACCTCCCAGTGCAGGGACGTGGGTTCAATCCCTGGTCGGGGAACTAGGATCCCACATGCCATGGGGCAACTAAGCCCACACACCGCAGCTACTGAGGCTGCGCACTCTGGAGTCCAGACTCCGCAACAAGAGAAGCCTGTCCAATGGAACAAAGAGCCCACGCCCAGAAGGAGGACCCAGCACAGCCAAAACCTTGAAAAATAAAAACTATGAAAATAAAAACAGAGAATTCAAATCTGTTCTCTACCAGCCATGTGATTTGGTCCACTTCCTTAGCATCTGGAAACTTGTTTCATCAACTGTAAAAATAGGGGTTTGATAAAGGAGCCAGACTTTGGGGGGTCCTGGGGGGTGGGGAGTTGAATACACAAATGCACCATGAACATCTGATTCCAGTGTCTGACATACTGTCAGAATTTAAGAAATATGAGTTATTTTTATTATTCCTCAAATTCACAGAAGAACTTCCTCACACGATTTGCTTTCTCAGAACGAAATCCAATTTCCTAATTCTTGTGAGAGAGCCAGCAGCGCTGGAAGAATGAGCTGCCTGAAGGATACGCAGTTAACAGTGAGTCATTTCCCCAGGAATTCCGAAAGGGCGACCCAGGGAGGTCAGCTGATCTTACGTCCCTGCTCAGCCTCACAGGCAGGACCCTTTCAATTAACTCCACGTTAACGGCTAATCTTAGGACGTCGTTAGACAATTGCAGAAAGCATCCTCACTCCAGTTCATCAAGATTGGTTGCCTGTTCATTTCATGCGATCCACAAAAAATGTTGTCCTTTTGAACTAGCATGGTTTCTGGGTGTTAATCGCAAGTCTATTAGCGCAGACACTGTAATAATGAATTGAAATTTACATCGTGTGTAATCTCATTAATTGTGTGATCATATCGGGTTTGACAGTTTTAATGCATTGCTAAGGGAAAATAGTCTCATACATGACATTAAAGATCTTATCAAGGTTAATTTGCCTTAAAATGTTGTTACTACATAATTTTTCATCTCCGTTTTAAATGCTGTGGTTCAAATACATGGCGCTTTGATCTGGGGAGAAAGTATCCACACACACCCCAGAAGCAGAGTAGCATTCCTCACCTCTCAGGGGAGAGGGGAAGAGTGGAAATAAGCGTGGGATTTGAAACCACTCAGGTGAGCTTTTCAGCTCTGCTTGTATGTGCTGTGTGACTTTGGATAAAATGCTGAACTTCCCTGGGCCTTGAGTTCCTCATGTGCAGAGGGCTACAAGAAGCCCTATTTCATTGGATTGTCATGAGGCTGAAACAGGTGCATAGACGGTCCAGGAGAATGCCTGACACATGGTAGGTATGTTTTATTCTTATTCTTCATTGCACTGTCAACACCTGGCATAAGGCATGGCACACGGGAAGTCCACTTTAAAAGGATCTAGGGTTGCCAAGGAGACCACATGCAAAGAGACACATGGATAGCATCAACAGAAAAGCCAATGACAAATCAAATCCACAGTAGGGGAGACTGGGCCAGGTGCCCCAACTCAGACAAGTGACCTTGAGCTGTCCGAAACGCAGAAGACTTAGAGGAGCTGCCCTGACAGCCTTCCTCAGGACAAAGGCTTTATCGTAAATCAATTCTGTTCAAGAAGCTTTTATATGGCACCTAAGTGGGCTGGGTCATAGCTGTCCTCGAGCACCGGTTTTTTCATGTTTGTAGGTGAAGACAATGCTGCATGATAGGAATAAGAATAATGAACATTAATAAAGTATTTCTCATAGACATGATCCTATTTTTGATCAGCAGAGATTTGCAGAGTTCCTAGGACTATGGACAGGCTCCACGTTAGGTGTTGGGCGTACAAAGCTGATTCGGTCTGACAAGTTCCCTGGCTCCACGGTTCTTTCAAGCAGCTATAGTTTGATGAAGTCATGATGGGGTAAATAAAAGGAGTCAAAGGAACTCACAGCAGGAGAAATTGGTGCCAGTGAAGATCTGGGAAGACCTCCTTGGAAAGGGGACAATTAAGTGAGGCTGGAGGAGAAGCATCAATCCTGCAGGAAGATAGAACAAGTACAAATGTACATGTGCCTAACAACACAGCCCCAATATATGTAAAGAAAACCTGACAGAATTGAAAGGAGAAAAAGTAAATTCAACAATCACGGTCAGAGATTTCAGTACTCCACTTTCAGGAACGGTTAGAACAGAAGATCAGTATGGGTATAGAAGATCTGAACAACACTATCAACCCACTTGACCCAACTGGCATTTATCAGACTCTCAATCTAATGACAGCAGAAAAAAATGATTTTTTCTAGGGCACAGGGAACATTCTCTCACATGCTAGTCTGTAACATAAGACTCAATAAATACAAAACGGTTGAAGTGATATAAAATATGTTTTCTGACCACGATGGGACTAAATTAGAGGTCATGACAAAAAGAAATTTAGGAAACTCCCAAACACTGAAAAATAAGCAACACGCTTCTCAACACCCATGGATCCAAAAAGAAATCACAAGGAAAATTAGAAAAGATCCTGAACTGACTGAATGAAAACAAAACACAACACCTCATAATGTATGGGATGCAGCTGAAACAGTGTGAAGAGGAAAATGTATAGCTTTAAATGCTTATCTTAGGAGGCAAGAAAAATCTAAAATCAACCATCTAAGCTCAAGAAGCTACAAAAGGAGGTGAAAAACCAAACCCAAAGTAAGCAGAAGGAAGGAAATAATAAAGATCATGGAAAAAATAAATGAAACTGATGACAGAAGAGCAATAGAAAGAAATTAATGAAACCAAAATATCGTTCTTGGATAAAACAAAGAGACATGATAAACTTTTAGCTAGACTGACTTTGAAGAAAGAGAAGGAACTGGCCAGAGAAAAGATCGCTGGGAGAAGGTGAAGGGAAGAGAGGAAGAAAGTATTCCAGGCAAATGACTATCGAGAGTAAAAACTCAGAGATAAGAGAGCATGAGGTTCATGGTGACACTCGAAACTGAAGCGGGGGGTTGGGGGGGAATCCTAGTCTGTGGTTTTGTCAGTGTCCTTCAGTTCAGTTCAGTCGCTCAGCCGTGTCTGACTCTTTGCAACCCCACAGACTGCAGCACGCCAGGCTTCCCTGTCCTTCACCGTCTCCCAGAGCTTGCTCAAACTCATGTCCATTGAGTCGGTGATGCCATCCAACCATCTCATCCTCTGTCATCCCCTTCTCCTCCTGCCTTCAGTCTTTCCCAGCATCAGGGTCTTTTCCAATGAGTCAGTTCTTCACATCAGGTGGCCAAAGTATTGGAGCTTCAGCTTCAGTCCTTCCAATGAATATTCAGGACTGATCTCCTTTAGGATGGACTGGCTGGATCTCCCTGCAGTCCAAGGGACTCTCAAGAGTCTTCTCCAACACCACAGTTCAAAAGCATCAATTCTTCGGCTCTCAGCTTTCTTTATGGTCCAGCTCTCATATCCGTGCATGACTACTGGAAAGGGTGCTTCAGTCAGTCAGTCAGTCAGTCAGCCAGTCAGTTCAGTTGCTCAGCATGTCCAACTCTTTGCGACCCCATGAATCGCAGCATGCCAGGCCTCCCTGTCCATCACCAACTCCCGAGTCCACCCAAACCCATGTCCATCGAGTCAGTGATGCCATCCAGCCATCTCATCCTCTGTCGTCCCCTTCTCCTCCTGCCCCCAAATCCCTCCCAGCATCAGGGTCTTTTCCAATGAGTCAACTCTTCCCATGAGGTGGCCAAAGTATTGGAGTTTCAACTTCAGCATCAGTCCTTCCAATGAACACCCAGGACTGATCTCCTTTAGGATGGACTGGTTGGATCTCCTTGCAGTCCAAGGGACTCTCAAGAGTCTTCTCCAACACCACAGTTCAAAAGCATCAATTTTTCAGCACTCAGTTTTCTTCATAGTCCAACTCTCACATCCATACATGACCACACTGGAAAAACCATAGCCTTGACTAGACGGACCTTTGTTGGCAAAGTAATGTCTCTGCTTTTTAACATGCTATCTAGGTTGGTCATAACTTTCCTTCCAAGGAGTAAGCGTCTTTTAATTTCATGACTGCAATCACCATCTGCAGTGATTTTGGAGCCCAAAAAATAAAGTCTAACACTGTTTCCACTGTCTTCCCATCTATTTGCCATGAAGTGATGGGACCAGATGCCATGATCTTAGTTTTCTGAACGTTAAGCTTTAAGCCAACTTTTTCACTCTCCTCTTTCACTTTCATCAAGAGGCTTTTAGTTCCTCTTCACTTTCTGCCATAAGGTTATTCTGCATATCTGAGGTTATTGATATTTCTCCCAGCAATCTTGATTCCAGCTTGTGCTTCTTCCAGCCCAGCATTTCTCATGATGTTCTCTGCATATAAGTTAAATAAGCAGGGTGACAATATACAGCCTTGACGTACTCCTTTTCCTGTTTGGAACCAGTCTGTTGTCCCATGTCCAGTTCTAACTGTTGCTTCCTGACCTGCAGATTTCTCAAGAGGCAGGTCAGGTGGTCTGGTATTCCCATCTCTTTCAGAATTTTCCACAGTTTACTGTGATCCACACAGTCAAAGGCTTTGGCATAGTCAATAAAGCAGAAATAGATGTTTTTCTGGAACTCTCTTGCTTTTTTGATGATCCAGCGGATGTTGGCAATTTGATCTCTGGTTCCTCTGCCTTTTCCTAAACCAGCTTCAATGTCTAGAAGTTCACGGTTCACGTATTGCTGAAGCCTGGCTTGGAGAATTTTGAGCATTACTTTACTAGAGTGCAAGATGAGTGCAATTGTGCGATAGTTTGAGCATTCTTTGGGATTGCTTTTCTTAGGGATTGGAATGAAAATTGACCTTTTCCAAAGCTTAGATCACCTCAAATGTAAAAAGCCATCACTTGGAGGTTTTAAGCAGAAAAGAGACACAGTCAGGTTTTTATGGTCACTTCATCTCAAAGATGGGAAACTGAGGCTTGGGGTGGTCTTGGGAGTTGCCTGAGGTCACACGGCTGGCCAGTGGCATTGCCGGAGCACAAAGTCAGCGACAACCAACACATCATCTGGACAGAGCACTGGAAGGGCAGTTGGGAGACCCCCAAAACGCCATCCACCGCTGATCGTTCTTGTGTTAGTCGCTCAGTCATGTCCAGCTCTTTGCGACCCCATGGACTGCAGCCCGCCAGGCTCCTCTGTCCATGGAATTCTCCAGGCAAGAATACTGGAGTGGGCTGTCATTCCCTTCTCCAGGGGATCTTCCCAATCCAGGGATTCAAACCCAGGTCTCCCACACTGCAGGCAGATTCTTTACCATCTGAGCCACAGGGAAGCCATCACTGGGGGCGGCTGTATTGATGGGGCTGCTGGCAAAGCTCCTGCAGCTCCTTCCAACCACGGCATGCACGAGTCTAAATAAAGACAAGCTCTGCGGCCCTGAAATCCTATCTAATCTGTGTTTTGTAGGTTTATATTGGTCTTACGAGCACAGCACAGCTCAGCCTTTCCTGTGCCACATACTACAAAGTTTTAAAACTTCAGAACAGATGCCAAGCAGGAATAAATACCACAGTCTCTGCTCTCTGGAACAAGCTTCTGCAACTCCCAAGTTCTCGGAAATCAGGCCCCCTACCCGGTCTGAGTGACATTTTTATCACAAGATAAAATTCTCACTCAGCCTCCTGGAATCCGTCCTAGTCCCTGGAGGGAGAGTCACAGTGCATTTCTCCAGCCAGGGACCCGAAGCAGGGCAGACGGCGCCCCGGCCCATGGGAGCCAAGAGCAGCCGGAGGAATCCGGCAAGGAGGGGCCCACAGTGCCAGGGTGGTGGGGGCCTGGGTGGTCCCCAGAGCTAGAAGGCAGAGCCCAGAGCTTCCAAAACCTTGACCCCCAGAATTCTGGGCCCCACCCTGGTTCAGCTGGGTTCCTCTGTGCAGATAAACCATGAGTCTGGGTGGGGGGAGCCGGGTGGACGTGGAACGTGTTTTATGAGCTTTGCAACATCAGCCTTGAGAGTGCCTTGGACAACAGGGGGATCAAACCAGTCAACCCTAAAGAAAATCAACCCTGAGTTTTCATTGGAAAGACTGATGCTGAGGCTGAAACTCCAATACTTTGACCACCTGATGCAAAGAACTGATTCATTGGAAAAGACCCTGATGCTGGGAAAGATTGAGGGCAGGAAAAGAAGGGGGCGACAGAGGATGAGATGGTTGGATGGCATCACTGACTCAATGGACATGAGTTTGAGCCATCTCTGGGAGATAGTGAAGGACAGAGAGGCCTGCGTGCTGCAGTTCATGGGCTCGCAAAGAGTCGGACAGGACTGAGTGAACAACAACAGTATCAGCCTCATTTCCAAGCCAGAACCCATGCTTCCAATTACCCGTCAGCCCGCTCCCTACCTCCTGCCCGTGTCTGGAGAGAGCTTGCTGGTCAAGGGTGCATTTCTGCCCCTCACTCCATGAGTCCCTCTCAGGCCCTCCGGGGCAGGGACCGCCCAGACTGCCCTCTCCTGGTGCCAGGAAAGTTGAGCACCTCAGGGGCGGCCCCTGCCTTAGCCACCCTCCCCCCCCTCACTGCCCCCAGCTCCGATGCTGCCTTCTGGAGTGTCCACTAGGGCCCTTCTGGGCCCACGGACCAGGGTGGGCCTCTGTTGTGACATAACAGCACCCTGACTGTGACTCTCACTCCATCTAAGCTTCTCCTTCCAGCCAGAAGGAAAGCCCTGAGGGTGCTGGGCAAGTCACCCGGTTTTCCTCCATTTCTAGAATCTTCCACGGGATAAGCGAGGCCAAGCTGCTGGGGGCCCAGTGGCCCCTGGAGAACACTCAACCTCTGCTCTTGAGGACCCGACAACTCAGCAGAGCGAGCTCACCGAGACCCCAGCTCCCAGGGGGAGGGGAGGGGAGGCACCGTCACGCTGGCTGAAGTCCTGAGGTCCCCACGGCTCTAGAGCAGCAGTGGTCTGTGCAGAATGGATGGCGCGGGGCAGGGGGTGTCAGGACCCAGCGTCCAAACCACGCCATCCCCACCCCCCAAGGCAAGTCTACACTCACAGGCCTGGGGCAACTAAGCCCTGGGGCAGCTGCCGCAGAGGCTCACCAACTCCCTCCAACTTTACAGATGGCCAGTCGGAGGTTGCTGGCCATGCCGCTTCCCAGCTGCCTGCCTCGGACTGGCCACTGAACCTGGAAACCCCACACTGCTCCTAACGAGACCAGTCTGCACCCCTCGGGGACGCAGGTGAGGCCAGGCAAGGTGCTGTGTAAGTGGAGAACAGCTTCCGTTTGGAATATTCCATGTATCAACTCTCTGAATCCTCCAAACATGACGCACACAGGTACTAGTACTATTAGCCCTATTTTCCAGATGGGGAAACTGAGGCAGGCAGGTTCGGGAAATGTCCCCAGAGTCACTCAGGTAGAAATTGCCACTCTGGGCTCTGCAATTGGAGCCAGATGCCTGGTTCTCTGCACTGTGCCACTTATGTAGGTCAAGTCCCTCTGCAGAGGGGGCGGGGGAACAAGACTAGCTCACAGGCACCCTTCGCATGCCAGGCGCAGGGCTGTTCTGCCCACACTGAATCACACCTGCCCCCTCCCTGGTTCAGGACGGTTTCGTCTGCCTTACACATGCCGAGGCCAAGGCTCAGACGTGTCACCTGCTTCACCAGTATCATTCAGCTGAGTGTGCGGATATACCAGGGGCCAAAACGAGACCCCCTGGTTGCCAAGTTCCAGCTACAGTGTTAACCTGCCCGCCACCACTCAGGATGGCCCAGATCACCTGAATCTGTCCGAAACTCACATTCTCAACCACCACTCAGAGCCCCCGTGAGCGCCTGGGCATGTCTGCAAATGGCACAGTCAGACCAGGCTCACGCCTGGTGTTACTGTTTGAGCCGGCTGATCCTGGGCCAGACCCTGGGCTTACCTGAGGTTTAGTATCGCTTGGTCCTGAATGCAGAGCTATCTGATGGGAAGAGCCCCGGCAGAGAACGATGCAGAGCGGCTGTCAAACAAACATCACCCTATTCCCGCGCCCACCCTTGCTTCCCCACACCCTTCCGCAGCATCTTTCCCGTGTCCCTGAGATCCTGTCCCTCCGCCAGGCTGGCCCCCAGGGCGGCAGGTATCTCCACCTTCACAGTAACTGCATCTTCTTCCTGCCTCAGCACCTGCAATTCACCACTGAAGATGCTACATCTGCTCAGTCGCCCCGCTCATGGCTCCAGGGGTTAACGACCAACACCGTGACTGCCCACATCAGAGGCCAATTACCCCTCCCGGGCCATTTCTTTAAAGCAGATTACTTTATGTGAACATTTACAGGGGACACGTCATTACCCAGGCTTCAAAAATCCTTCAGGGAGTGAAGTCTGGGAAAGGGAGGATGAGAAAAGTCTCACGCGGCTGGCTCTGTGTGCTGAGCTCTGGAATGTCGAGCGGGCTGGGCCAGGGGCCCTGCAGGTCACACCGCGACCCTCCCGCCGCCCTTGCAGACCCGCGTGTCCAAGGACGCCAGGACACAGCCTGGCCTGCCAGACAGCTGCCTCCGGGCATACCCACCGCACCCTGCACTCAGCTCTTGTTTGCCGAATAAAGACCAAAGAAAGGAAGCCGGTCACGCATCCCTATTGGATCCATCCAGGGCCGGTTGCATCGCTTGAGAGGCCACACGCAAAATGAAGACGCAGAAACTTGTTAAGAAATGATTCAGAATGTCAAGACAGCAGCAGCAGCAGCATAAACTAGGCACCAGGCCCTCTCGATGGGGGTCCTCTGAAGGTGAAGCCCTCTGAGCATAGGGGCCCCCCCGAGCCCAGGGCTGGGGGCTGAGGGTGGGCACCTGCCCAGTGGCCCAGCGGGCAGGTGGAACAGCCCTGACGATGAAATGGGAAGGACGCTCTGCAGGCTGGGGCCCCCAGTGACCATGTGGTCCCTGCCAATGCGGTGCCCGACTATGATGGCACGGGGTGGCACGCTGACACACCACTCCAGGCGGTCCTGTGTGGGGCTCTGAGGCCACGCAGGCTCGGGCCCAGGTCCTGACCCAGCCTCTGACCACCTGTGGGACCGAGGCACTGTCAATCTGCCTCCCAGCCTCAGTCGCCACATCTATCAGATAAAAGTGTGAGCGCAGGCTCCCGTGGTGGTCCAGTAGTTAAGAATTTGCCAGCCAATGCAAGGGAGACATAGGTTTGATCCCTGGTCCGGGCAGATTCCAGAGGCCACAGAGCAACTGAGCCCAAGCATCACAACTACTGAAGCCTTGCATGCCTAAAGCCTCTGCTCCGCAACAAGAGAGGTCACCGCAATGAGAAGCCTGCACGCGGCTACAAGATAGCCCCTGCTTGAAGCAACTAGAGAAAACCTGAACACAACAATGAAGAGCCAGTGCAGCCGAAACAAATAAATAAAACTGAAACAAGCAAAAAAAGATATGGGTTCCATGTTGCAGGTGCTTCCGGGTCCCTGAGAGGCGACACTGGCAGGCCCAGCTTCGTGCTTGGCACCCGGGGGCCCGTTGTGAGTCCACAGCACCAAAGTCACGCATGACCCCCTGATGCCCAGCAAGGTCAGGGCAGCCGTGGCAGGCTAGGCTGAGCTGCGGTAATTGCCGTGCCTGGCAGGCACCTGCCCTGCGTCATACGGGGACCAGAGCAGGCCTCCCGGCTCCCATCAGCCGGTACCTCCCACACATCCCCACCTCCCTGGGTGCCAGCCTGCCCAGGTGGGCTGCAGGATACAGCGGCAAGCCCAGGAAAGGGAGACTCCCAGACAGCGTGCGGCTGTTTTCCCTCAAAATCAACACCCCGGGAGCCCTCGTCCATCTCCTGGGAGCCCAGGAGTGAAAGTTCTTTGAAAAGCCCAGTGGGCAACTCTGCATCAGAGTCCCTGCTCCCCACCCCGCCGTGCCCTGGCCTCACCCACAGGGCACCTCCTGCCCTCCCTGACGAGCCAGGTCTGCCTCGGCCAGCCCGTGGGTCTCTGAGGGTCCTGTCCTGTTCCTCCACCTTCAGCCCCGTTACCGGCTGCCCCCCACACTGATGTCCAAGTCAGAACCGGGTCAGCATCCACGCTGTGTCATCTCTGGCCCCAGCCAGGGCCTTCGCCCCGCCGAGCCTCAGCTGCTCATCTGCGGGATGGGGCTAACTGCCCCTGGCAATTCCTGGCTGTGACCCGGCCTCATCCCAGAGTGGCTCCTCCAATTCTTTGTCCCAGACCCTCACCCGCTTTTGGGGGACAGTCATCCCACGAGTCCCCAGCCCCCAGAGTTGCAAATATGGAGACAACTGAGCCGGTTTTTGGTGGCTCAGATGGTCAAGAGTCTGCCCGCGATGCGGGAGACCCGAGTTCGATTCCTGTGTCCAGAAGATCCCCTGAAGAAGGAAATGGCAACCCACTCCAGTATTCCTGCCTGGAAAAGCCCATGGATGGAGGAGCCTGACAGGCTACAGTCCATGGGGTCGCCAAGAGTCAGACATGACTGAGCGACTACACTTGATTAGGAGTTGAACTGTGACCCCCAGTTCACATGAGAGCCCTAACCCCCAGCACCACAGAAGGTGACCTAATTTGGAGATAAGGTCCTTACCAGGGCAATCAAGTTAAAATGAGGTCAATAGGGTGGGTCCTAACCCGATATGACTGCTGTCCTTACAAAGAGGGGATGTTTGGATATAGGCACATGGGGAGAAGATGTGTCTTGTGAAGATGAAGGCAGAGATGGGCGCGATGCCTGAACAAGCCAAGGAATCCCGAAACTTGCCAGCAAACCCCCATCAGCTGGGGGAGAGGCCGGAACAGATTGTTCTCAGCATCAGAAGGAGCCCAGCTGGCCGGGCCAGACTTCCGCCTCCAGGTCCAGAGGAGAGGAAATTTTGGCTGTTGAAACCACCCAGCCTGGGGCCCTTTGTTACCCAGCCCCGGCAGACAGATACATACACACCCCGGGTCACACTCTAGTTGGGAGTCGTGTTTCTGGGTCGTGGGACAGCTGCCCAGCCAACTGCATGGACCTGCTCCCCGGCAGAGGCCACTTCTCCAGAACAAAGCCACTGACTGCACCAGGGGAGGCTCAGGCAGGTGGCAGTAGCCAGGTGATGCTGGACTTTCTCCCCAGCCGGTCGACACTCCATCCCCCCAGCCCCACGGGGCCGCACCCCCAATCCAGGCGGCAGCACAGTGACAGGTGACAACCCCAGGGTCACACGTGAGGCATCAAAGTCGCGAGGATCAACCTTCTGGGAGGCCCCCAGGGAAGCTGGGGAGGCCCCTCTCAGAAGGGGTCTTTGTGGGGGTGGCCGAGGGGTGCCGCAGTGCCCCCCAGAGTCTGCCCTGCAGCAGCCCAGTGGGTCTCTGCATGTTTTCCGTGGAGGCAGCAGCTCCTGCTGTGGGAAGGGCTTTGGGGGCCGCGTGGGCCACGTGCTCCCCAGAAGCCGCAGACACGCCCCCCAGCAGCGGCAGCACGGCCCCAGGAACTGTAACCCATCATGCCAGTGACTGGTGCCCTGCCACTCGGGATTAAATAAATGGTCTCCAACTGTGATTGAGGCGGTGCATAAAATATCTCAAAATTAATTTTTAAAGAATAAGTGAGGGCATGAACGTTTTATGTGCGAGCTGACGGATGAGGACCGCAGCGTGGGGTGGGGTGAGGGGTGCCGGGGGTGGGGGGGGCAGGCCAGAATATGCTGCAGAAAGAGCACTGGACCAGGAGTCCCTGAGCCTCGCACCCGGCCCCGCCCGAGCCTCTGGGTGGCTCAGCCTCGGTTTCCACACCGGCTCAGAGGGACTTGGACCGGATGGCCTCTTAGCCCGTGAGCTCCATTCAGCACAGACTAGACAGCCCAGCATGCTTGTCATCCAGTCAACCAGCATGCACGGTGCACCTGCAGCTGCCAGGCTACGTGCTGCCGCCAGGGAGCTCGGCCCCCAGGGGAACCCAACAACAGGCTGGCGGTGGGGTACACAGACAGCCGCAGAGCACCTGCAGGGGCCCACAGGCGACCCCACGGGCAGCTCGCAGGTCAGGGAAGGGGGTTTCCGGCAGGGGAACCGCATGTGCCACTGCAGACCCGCAGACAGGACGCTCGCTCCAGAAACTCCAAGGAGCCCCCAGGGGCCTGGAGGGGAGGCAGGACGGAAGGCTCAGGGTCGGCTCCTGGGCGGCCAGGCACGCCCTGCCAAGGGGTGTGGACCTCACCACACACGCTGCAGAGAGCACGCAGACCCCGATCTTCCATCAGGATTTAGAGCCTGGCAACTGTTCTCTGAGGTGGCGCTAGCAGTAAAGAACCCAGCTGCCAATGGAGGAGATGCAAGAGACACGGGTTCGATCCCTGTGTTGGGAAGATCCCCTAGAGAAGGACATGGCAACCCACTCCAGTATTCTTGCCTGGAGAACCCCATGGACAGAGGAGTCTGGTGAGCTACAGTCCGTGGGGCCACAAATAGTCGGACATGACACTAGTGAGTGTCTGAGCACTCACGCAACCAATCTCCACACCACAGCCAGGCTGCAAAGCTGGCCCCATCACTACAGTGAGGAGCCACTTCAGGGGCTCCACACCATCTCCAAAGTCCAAGCCCCTTCCTGTGGCTAGAAGGCACTTCGGGGCCTGCCCACCAGGCCCCTGGCCAGACACTTGACTGCCTGCCGGTTCCTCCAACAGGCCAGGTTTCCTCCCACCACAGGGCCTTTGCACTTGCATCCCTGCCCCGCTCCCAACTCCGCTTGAGTGCCCATCACATGTCTATCCACAGGTCATGTTCCCAGGAAAGCCCTCGGGTCCAACTCCTGCCCTTTTCCCCCTTACTCTCCTTCCTCTTCGCAGCAACCGCTATCGTCAACAATTACCCGTGCAATTATCCACTTAGTGTCTCTCCCGGCCCCCAGCCTGCCTGTTCCAGACAAGCAGGAACACACCCTCCCCCCATGAGTGCTGCGTGCCAGACCTTCCCACCAGGTCCCCACAGAGCAGGTATTTGTCAAATCCTTGTAAGTGAATGAACACATGGGCGAATGAGTGGATTAATGAAAACCCCTGTGACCCCAACACTTTGAGATTCTACAGGGAATGTCTGTCTACAGGAATCCTCAGGTAGGAGGGAGGTCCCACAGGGCTCTGATGTGTAGAGCAGGAGCTTGTCAAACTAAGCCTTCCTGCCTCTTTAGCCACCAGTATTTATTAAACTGTCCACGGAATTCTCCAGGCAAGAATACTGGAGTGGGTAGTCATTCCCTTCTCCAGGGGATCTTCCTGATCCAGGGATCGAATCCAGGTCTCCTGCATTGCAGGCAGATTCTTTACTGTCTGCGCCACCAGGGAAGCCCATTTTTTAAACTTTTCTGGTGATTTGGTGGTAAAGAATCTGCCTACAATGCAGAAGACCTTGGTTTGATCCCTGGGTCAGGAAAATCCCCTGGAGAAGGAAACGGCAACCCACTCCAGTATTCTTGCCTGGGGAAATCCCATGGATGGAGGAGCCTGGTGGGCTACAGTCCACGGGGTCGCAAAGAGTTGGCCACGACCAAGCAGCTTAGTACTCTTGCATGCAGTGTTTGCACGGCCCTTTGGCCCCTGTCATCTCAGTAGCTCCTACCACCATGCTGGCCGTAACGGCCTTGATTCCTGCTTCTCAGGCAGGAACAGGGGCAGCTTGGCGATGAGTCCAGGTCCGGGGCAATCCGTCCCAGCTCTGCACTCTTTCTGACTCAGCCAGCTGGGCCTTGAGCCCAGAGCACAAAGATCCTCTGAACCCTGGAAGCTGCCTCACGCCTTGGGGCCAGCTGCTCGCAGCATCTGCACGAGGGTCTGGGAGGACCCAAGAACCCCCGTCCTGGCAGACAGGAGCCCCTCAGCCTCCTGCTTGCCTGGATCCGCCTGGCCCAGGCCGTGGCCCTGAACCCCCCTCCCTCCCCAGCCCCGAGGAGGGACTCCAAGAGTTAGGGTCTCCCGGCCAACCCCGACCCCAGGAGCACAGTCATCACAGGGAGGCTGGGCTCACACCTCCTCCCAGAAGCCCCCAACCCCACCAGGTCACTGAACTACCTGCCAGACACACGGTCACTTCCCTTCCATCAACCGAGCAGGTGGGGGGTGGTCACAAAAAGGCAGGTGGGGCCTCCTCTAGCTCATCTAGCTTCTTCTCCTGGGAGGTGGGGTAGCCCATCCCCTCCAGGACGGGAGGAAGACCCCCATCCACACCCTCAGATGACATAGCACGTCATAGCACAGAACAAAGCAGTTGTCACCTATCTGAGACTTTAGTTTATAAAGTGGACTGAGGGGTCTTCCTTGGTGGTCCAGTGGTTAGGACTCCATGCTTTCACTGCCAAGGGCACAACTTCTATCTCTAGCTGGGAACTAAGATCCCACAAACCCTGTGGTGTGGCCAAAAAAAAGAAAAAAATAGCGGACTCCAGTGGACAGCCAGGGCTGGGGGAGAAGTGAGCTGTCATCAGTTACCTTCCCCCCAAACCCAAGTGAGAAAGCCAGGCACTGCCAACCCCGGGCAGTAGGGGGCAGAGCTGAGACGTGAACCAGGCGGCCTCTAAACCCAGCAGCGGAGGTCCCCGCCCTGGCCTTCCAGCCTCCTCCGTCCTGCACGGCCCCAGGCACCCCTCCTTGCAGGAAGAGCCACTGGACCGTCAGATTGGGAGCCCGGATCTTCTAGCCTCCCCGAGCCTCACTATCTTCATATGTGAATGGGCTAATGCAGCCCAGCCAGAGATCCGCCTAGAAAGCTGGCCGGGGCTGTGTGCCTTTGAGGAAGGAGGGCTGCTGATGCCCAGTCCTGGAAATCCCAGCCCCATCTGCCTCCAGCAAGACACACCTGCCATCCTGAAACAGCCTCCTCCTGTTTACAGGAAGGTGAGGAAGAGGGCGAGAGCAGGAGGGAAGCCAAGTGGCCAGCCCCCTGACCGGGGAGCGGCAAGAGCCCGGCAACAAACCATCCCTGGAGGCAGCTCTCGGCAGGTCGGGGGTTGGCGGGGTGTAGGTGGGTGCGCGCTGATGAAGGAACCTCCAGGAGGAACCGCTCTCACGTGTTTTGGTTCTCGGGGAAATGTTTGGGTTATCAAAGCACCCTCCCTCCCTGTAAAATTCCCTTCTCTCCCAGGGGAGGGTGCAGAACAAAAGCAGGTCTTTTTTTGTCTTCCTTTCCCAGTCGAACTGGAGACCTGTGCAAAAACCACTAAAAGCAAGGCATCTCCTACCCCGTTGTCAGGGCTTCCCTGGTTGCTCAGACAGTAAAGAATCTGCCTGCAATGCGGGAGACCTGGGTTCGATCTCTGGGTCAGGAAGATCCCCTGGAGAAGGAAATGGCAACTCACTCCAGTATTCTTGCCTGGGAAATTCCATGGACAGAGGAGCCTGGTGGGCTACAGTCCATGGGGTCACAAAGAGGTGGACATGACTGAGCGACTATCACACTACTGCTAAGTCACGTCAGTTGTGTCCAACTCTGTGCGACCCCATCCTTGGGATTCTCCAGGCAAGAACACTGGACTGGGTTGCCATTTCCTTCTCCAATGCATAAAAGTGAAAAGTGAAAGTGCAGTCGCTCAATCATGTCTGACTCTTCGCGACCCCATGGACTGCAGCCTACCAGGCTCCTCCGTCCATGGGATTTTCCAGGCAAGAGTACTGGAGTGGGGTGCTATTGCCTTCTCCAATCACACTACTACTAGGGGCATGGTGATGAGAAGAGAAGGGTGGGGTGGGTGGGGCGTGTCCTGGACAAGACTTGCCAGGGATTTTGGAATTGCAAGCGTGAAGGTGGATTTGACCTTGGCACTGCTGACCAGCTCTGGGCTGGGTGAAGCAATGCAGATGCCTTCTGTGTGAAATGCTCCACGGCTCCCCACTGCTACCAAGATCCAGTTCAGAGTCCTTACCCTGGAGATGGCATCTCAATCCACCTCCTGAGCTTTATTTCCTCCTAACCTCTAGTCACAGAGCTCTCCTCTCTGCTCTGGACAATGCCTTCTACTCTGATGCACACTATGCTCTCTACCAAGAATTCCCACACCCACCAGCTTCATCAGCCAACACCTACCCATCCTACAAAGCCTGTTCATGAAGCCTTCCTCAGAGTGGCCTGAAGAATAGTCCCTCCCTCTCTGTGTCCCAGGGCACTTTATCACCACTACCACCCAAACACAGTGGGCCCCCATGGTCTTCCCCTCCCCATCTCCCACAGTGGACAGTGAGTTCCAAAAGGGCAGGTCCTGTGTCCAGCTCCGCTCTGTATCCACAGGCCTTGGACACATCTCCACGGCTTTGATTCCTCTTGTTTGTGGTCCTAGACCATGTAGCCTCCTGCAACAATCAGCGAGGTCCAGGTCATCCTACTTGACTAAGCCCAGGATTCATGTGCATCTATTAAGGGTTTAAAATTATTCACAAATAAAACTCAGTCATGAGACTGTCCACTCACTCACCTACTCATCCAACCATCTATCTACCTATCCATGCATCCATCAACATATCCATCCATCATCCATCCATCCATCTACCTATCCACCATCCATCCACCCACACATCCATCCCTCCATCTGCCCATTCATCCACCATCCATCCCTCCACCAGCCATCCATCAACCTGTCCGACATCCTTCTATCCACCCATCCATCTATCTATCCATCAACCCACCCACCATCCATCCATCCACCCATCAACCTATCCACCATCCAACTATACATCCACCCATCCATCCATCCATCATCCACCCATCAACCCATCCATCCATCTATCCACCACTCATCCATCCCTCCATCCACCCATCCATCCATCTACCATCCATACATCAACCTGTCTGACATCTATCTATCCATCCATCTATCATCTATCCATCCACCCATCCATCCATCCATCAACCTATCTATCAACCCATCCAACATCCATCCATCCACCCATCAACCTATCCTCTGTCCAACTATACATCCACCCATCCATTCTTTCATCCACCACCCATCCACCAACCTGTCCAACATCCATCTATCCATCCACCCATCATCCATTCATCCACCCCTCCATCTACCCATCCATCCATCCTTCAACCAACACATCTATCAACCCATCCACCAACCATCCATCCACCCATCCGCCAACCATTCATCCATCCACCTATCCATACACCCATCCATCCATCTACCTATCCACCATCCATCCATCAACCCATCCACCCACCCATCTATCCATCCATCCATCCATCTATCCACCCATCTATCCACCCACTCAGTACCCATTTCTTGAACAACTACTACGTGCCAGGCCCTGTGCCAGGCCTGGGGAATAAACACCACAGACAAGTCCTGGCTCTCACAGAACTCACAGCCTCAAGGGCTTGACAGACAACAAAGCATAAGAAGGC
Source organism: Odocoileus virginianus (assembly GCF_023699985.2). Classification (NCBI taxonomy): domain Eukaryota; kingdom Metazoa; phylum Chordata; class Mammalia; order Artiodactyla; family Cervidae; genus Odocoileus; species Odocoileus virginianus. The sequence continues at coordinate 1,815,438 of NW_027224267.1, forward strand.
AGGATGAGGGCCTGACAGAGCCACCTGGGGACCAGAGGTGCCTGGCGGAGTCTGGGAAATCTAGAGTAGGAGTCGTGATTGGCTAAGGGAAAGGGGAGAAGGGGGTTCCAGGGGGAGGAGCCAGCAGGGAAGGAGGCTGGGCATGAAAAGAACCCCGGGACAGCTGCACTGGGGCCGTGGGGGAGGGTGGTGAGGGAGAAGCAGGGCCAGGACCAGGGCGGGAACAGGGAGGCCGTGATGGGGAGGGGGCATCACGTTTGCGGGGAGGGGGCCACTCTCAGGCTCTATCCCTGAGTGAGGACCTCCGCACAGTCGATGCCCCAGACTCCTCACCCTGGGAAGACTCTCAGTGGGCAGGGTTGTCGAGAGGAATAAGATGATGGGAAAGTGAAAAGAAAGTGAAAGTCGCTCAGTCGTGTCTGGCTCTTTGCGACCCCATGGACTACAGAGTCCATGGAATTCTCCAGGCCAGAATACTGGAGTGGGTAGCCTTTTCCTTCTCCAGGGGATCTTCCTGATCCAGGGATTGAACCCAGGTCTCCCGCACTGAAGGCAGATTCTTTACCAGCTGAACCACCAGGGAAGCCCAAGAAAACTGGAGTGGGTAGCCTATCCCTTCTCCAACGGATCTTCCTGATCCAGGAATCAAACTGGGGTCTCCTGCATTGCAGGCAGATTCTTTGCCAACTGAGCTATGAGGGAAGCCCAAGATGATGGGGAGACTGAGACAACAGTCCAAAACAGCAGGAGCCGCAGAAGGCTCTGGCGCCAGGATGCGTCCAGTCGGCTCTCGTTTTAGGGTGCTCTCCCGGCAGCCTGGAGGCCAGACCAAGGGGGCAGAGATGGAGGAAACATCAGCTCAACGACCAGCCCTGCCGTTTCCCGCCCCAGGAGGTGTGAGCTGGTTTCTCTGCCCATTTCAGGCCCACAGCTTTCCTGGGCCCCTTCCCCAGCCCAGTTCAGGGAAGGAGAAATGTTTGGACAGAAAGAAACATTGACCACAAGATACAGCTTCATGTTGAAGGCATTCCATCCATAAGCTGCTTCCTTATTGCTTTCAGATGGTTTGAAAGAACTGGCTTGGAGCCTTCGGTGGGGAAACAAGAGCCACAGGGTTGGGGCTACAAGGCAGAGGCTGGATCCGGCCTCCAGAAACACAGGCACACAGGTCAGGGCCCTGGCTCTGTTTTGGGGTGTCTCCTTTGCGCTCCCTTGAGCCCAAGAGGAAGCAGGTTTAGTGCGAAAGCCGGCCGACCCACACCCCCTGCGACACCAACATCTCGTTTGAAAACAGCCACCATCTTCGCAGAGCAAGGGGCCTCAGAGAAGCCAGGAGGCACACGAAGCATCTGACAGAGTCTCCGGGGCTGCTGCGGCTTCCAGCAGGTGCTTCTGGCCCTCATGGGCCTGGCTGGGAGATGCCCCGAGTCATCGTGACCTTCCCTGGGCACCTACTGTGTGCTGGATGCTGCAGGAGCCAAGAGAAAGCAGCTGTCCTTGTATCTAGGATAAACGAGGTGATACACGAGGGGGCTGGCACGTAGTAGGTGCTCATTAAGCATGGTTCCCTCCCTGCTGCTTCTGCCTGTGGACACTGGTTCATGTAGATGCTGCACCCCCAAGCTGTACCCTACTCTGTAAGAGCCTTGGCGAGGCTTCCCGCCTGTTCCCCAGGACTGGCTGGGTGATTTGGGCAAAAACCCACTCTCAGGATGGCCTGGTGGAGCCCCTGTGTTCAAGCCTGGACCCCTCCCCTTCCTGTGAGACCTCCAGCAGTTCACGACCCCTCTAGGAGCCTCCGCGTCCCTGGGGCTCCCCAGGTCCACCCAGCAGGGTCTGGACATTCCCACCAGATGGAGAGCCGAAGCCACTTGACGCCCTGCCTCTCACAGCACCCCATGGAGCAGCCTCGCGGGTCAACTGGGAGCTCATTAGAAACAGCATCCGGCCTCACCCGGACCCACTGAATCAGAACCTGAATTTTAACAAGATCCCCGGGGACAGTGGGTGTCTGAGAACCTGAGAGGCGCTGCCAGGAGGAGCCGGAAGGGGGGGCCCTTCCTTCCCATGCCTCGCTCGGCTTTAAATCGATCCCCTACCCACTGGCTCGCCAGCCCTCCGCTCCCAGCTGAGGTTAGACTCCGCCTCGCTTCCACCAGCATCTCTCAAGTCCCCCACCCGCTCACCTGTGGTCCTGTCACTCCCAGCTTCACAGATCCACACTACCACACTGCCCCTCAGGTGCCGGCCCCTGCCCCCAGGTGCCCTGACCCAGCATCATGCCACCAGCTCTGGGCTCAGGGGCAGAAGAACCTCCCTGAGTCTGAGGCTGGGGCTGTGAACAGGCCTGGATCACACAAGTCCCATGTGCTCCTGGCCCCAGTGGTTTCCAAACCGAAGAGAAAGAACCCCAGAGGCCACCATGTGGGCAAAGCCCCCACTGTGTGATCTGACCTTCGCCCCCCTCCTCCAGCCTGTCCCCCCACCTCCAGGCCCTGGGACAACCACACACAGACTCCCTTGGCACTTTGATCCTCTGTCCCCTGTGGGTCTCTCTTGGGGAAGCCCAGCCAGCTCACCCGGAGGCCCTGAGAACGTTGCTTCCCTCTGAGGCTGTTTCCTGGATGCTATGAGCAAGAAGACCCATACTTCTCAGGGCAGAGGCAGGGGCAGGGCTCCCAGGCAGGTGTGGGCACCAGTTGCACACGAGGGACCAGAGGACTGTCCACGGCAGCATTGATTTTCATTTCCAAATTCTGCACTTTATTTCTAAATTTTCCACCCGTTTCTAAATTCTGGGACCACCGTGCCAAGTAGAAGGAGCTGGGAGACCCAAGGTCAAGGCCCGACTGGGACAGTACTTGCTGTTTCCCCGTCAGGGAGAGGGCGTGTGTCCCAGAAGGACACCCCACAAGCCAGGGGTGTGGGTGGCGATGCAGGAGTCCTGTGCTCCCGGGAGAATGCGGGCGCCTTGGGCGGAGCTGGCCAAGAGGCTCTGTGCAGTGGGCTGACGAACGGCCCCAAAGGCGTCCAAGTCCTAATTCCCTGAACCTTGAACATGTTGCCTAACGTGGCAAAAGGGATTTCGAAGATGCTATGGGGTTAAGCAAGAGGTGGGGATTTATCCTGGATGGTCCAGGTGGGCCCTAAATGCAGCCACAATGTTCTCCTAAGACGGAGGCGGAGGGAGACTTGACCATGGGGCAGGAAACCAGACAGGTTACAATGGAGGTGGGGGTTGGAACGGTGCGAGGGAGGGGCCGTGAGCCCAGATGCTGGACATGGCGAGGACTGGACCCCGCCCCGGAGCCTCGGGAGGAAACGAGCCCTGCGCCTTTGCGTTTAGCTCCCGAAGGCTCGCAGCTGCCCCCGGGCCTTCAGAACCATAGGAGAGTAGGTCTGTGTTGCTTTCAGCCCCTACATTTGTGGTCTGCCTCTGAAGCACCCTCGGACGTCACATTTCCCTCCTGAGTTGAGTTTGGTGCAGTGAGCTGGGATGAAGGTTTTCACTAAAGAAAACTAGATTGGGATTGACATATACACAGTAAGGATTGATGCTTTTGAACTGTGGTGTTGGAGAAGACTCTTGAGAGTCCCTTGGACTGTGAGGAGATCCAACCAGTCCATCCTAAAGGAAATCAGTCCTGGGTGTTCACTGGAAGGACTGATGCTGAAGCTGAAACTCCAATACTTTGGCCTCCTGATTCAAAGAACTGACTCATTGGAAAAGACCCTGATGATTGAAAGATGGAAGGCAGGAGGAGAAGGAGACAAGAGGACGAGATGGCTGGAGGGCATCACCGACTCAATGGATATGAGTTTGAGTAAGCTTCGGGAGTTGGTGATGGACAGGGAAACCTGGCGTGCTGCAGTCCATGGGGTCACAAAGAGTCGGACATGACTGAGCGACCTGAACTGAACTGATACACACTACTCTACGGAAGATAGATAGCTGATAAGGACTTACTGTGTAGCACAGAGAACTCTACTGCTCTGTAATAGCCTAAATGGGAAAAGAATCTAAAAAGCGGTGAATGTATGTATGTGTATAACTGATTCACATTGCATATACCTGAAACTAGCACAACACTGTAAATCAACTCTACTCCAATTAAATCTTTTTTAAAAATTAAAAAGAAAACTGGATGTGAGCTGGGCTCCCCTGCAGGCTACACTGTGTTCAGGTGGGGGGCGGGGGACCCGCGGTTCCGAGGGCCCCTCAGCTGCACACGCGGCCAGCGATGCGGACACCACCCTTTCCTCGAGTGGCTCCATGTGGCTGGCGGCCGTGTCCTCGGTGGGTTGGGAGACTGGCCTGCTGACCTTTGGCTCTGCCTGAAGCTTGTCCCACTCCCTCAATTCCTGGACCCCGGGGGCTTTCCCAGGTAAGCCAGCAGGAACCCGGCTTCCCCTGTGCAGGCAGTGGGAAGATCAGCCCTCCAGAGGCCAGGTCCCAGCCCAGGCCAGCTCCGCGGGGCTCTGAAAGCCCCTATTGAGTGTGGAGCTTGACCCGGCAGCCTTGCTGGGAGCTCTGAGTCACAGGACTTGGAAAGAGCCTCTGGATTCTTTCCCAGAGCCGGAACACAGGCCTAGGGGGATTCAAAAACCACTTTTGCTCCAACTTGGCCTTTGTGCAGGAGGCTTCAGAGTCTGCAGGGGACTCGGGGAGAACGCACCCCACCTGATCACTGCTGTGGGCCAGCGGTGGGCCATCTGGGGCCTCTCAGTATGCAGGACTCCAGTCTTACCTGAGCTACCTTGGATGCCACAAGCAGGGCTGCTGGACACAGAAGGCTCTTTCTCAGGCTGCAAGGGCAGGCCCACAAGAATCAGTTGAGCACATGTGGGGAAACCAAGGTCCCCCGAGGGGCTGCCCTTGGTCAAGGTCACAGAAGGTGGTCAGTGGCAAAACCAGTGCCCTTCACAGTGTGGATAAATGACAAGCATTTGCCTTTGTCTTCACAGATCATAAGTCCATGTGGCAAAGATAGGGGCTTCCAGCTGCTCTGATGGGCCTGAGTGTCAAGCCCAGCCAGCCTCAATCTCAGTGGGCATGTGACCGTGTCTCAGAGCCTCAGTTTCTTCATCTGGAAAACGGGAATGACAATAGCCCTGCCTGGAGTGGCTATAAGGATTTAACAGTGAGCACAGGTCAAAAACCCAGTATGATGGCCAGCACAGAGCAGGTGCTGGACCTCTGAGGATAAAGAAGAGAAGGATAAATTCACAGTGAAGTCCCTAGCTCAGGAACTCATGTGTGTTCCGGGGTGGGGGGATACAAGAAAAAACTTTACACGCCTTCAACAGGGCAGAGTATGGGCAGCAGCCCCAGAGAGGCCAGAGTAAGACTGCAGGGCCTTCACATGGGAGGAGCCTTCATGTGCCTGGGGAAGGAAAGAGGTTTCACGGAGGCGGCCATGTGGAGACTGATCCCCAAAGGTCAAGAAAGCTTCCAATGGGCCAACAGGAGGCAGAAGGTAAGAGCCCACAAGTGGTTCCAGAGTGGAAACGACACTGATGGGGGGAGCTGATGATGAGTGAGGGGTTGAAGGGCGTCCCCCCAAACTCACACCTACCTGGGACCTCAGAGCATGAGCTTGTTTGGAAATGGGGTCTTTGTAGATGTGACCACGTTAAGATGGGGCCATACGAGGTAAGGATGGGCTCTGAATCCGATGACTTATAAGAGCAAGGAGCCGGGGGGTGGGACACCACACACAGAGAGGAAGGTCAACAGTGCCGCTGCAGGACAAGGATGCCCGGGACAGCAAGGAGCCCCAGGCGCCGGACAGGCAGGGAGGGCTCCTTCCCAGAGCCTCCAAGGGTGCATGGGCCTGACACCGGGGCCCAGACGCCTGCCTGGCCGGTAGAGAATGAGTTTGGTTGTCTTGAGCCGCATTGTGGGGTTGTTCACGAAGCTCTTGGAAAGCCATGCAGCCCCCAGCCCCCAGCCGCTGGCTTGCCTGTGAACCAGAAAGGAGCAGGCGTCGGATCTTTGGCCCCCATGGAGTTGACGCAGCCCTGGGAACACCAGCCAAGCAGCTGGGAGCAGGGCGGAGGCCCCTGAACTGCGGGGGACGGGGGACAACAGGAAGGCCACTGCGTCCCCACTCCTCCACCCACCCATCAATGGGGCCCTTCATGAGCCGCCCGCTGGCCCCACGCCAGCCCCCGCCCCACTGCCCTGCCCTTCCACCTCCATAGCCACGCTTCCTGCCGGACGCCAGCCCTCGGAAGCCAGGCTGGCCTCTAGCCAGGCCCAGTGGGACCACACTCAGCCTCCCTCCTGTCCAGGGCTGGGAGGGTGATGAGGATATCAGTCCGTCATCACTGTCGTCACTGGCCGCTGGGTGCCAGGGCCATGAGGGCCTAGCGGGGTCTGGTGGGGAAAAGTGAATGAGGCTGGGGTCAGGTCTGGGGGGTCAGTGTAGTGGGCCCGGGCCTCAGTTTCCTCCCCGTGGGGTGGGGTAGGATTCCTCTGCCCGGGGTTTGCCAGGGTCAGAAGAGGCAGTGCACGCTCGGCCCCCCAAGTCCTGCACCCAGCACCCTCCCTCTTTCATCTCCAGGCACCTCGGTTTTTTTATTTTAAAACCCAAGTGGAGGGGTCTGGGAGATGGCCCCATGGCTCCAACGACACAAACCTGTGTGCTATGGAGCCGACCTTCCCTGTCCAGAAAACAGATGCCAATGCTGGAAACCACAATGTCCTCATTTGGGACAAACCGCCATCATGAGACGCCCCCATCCTGGCCACACAGAGCACGTGGATCTGCTTGGGGCTGGGCCCCATGTCCACAAAGGACACGGAAGTCCCTGTGTCTCAGTGTCCACAGAGGAGGTATAGCGGCAACTGTGGGCACCCAGCTCTGCGGCCTCGAATGCCGACCTGAGACTTCAGGGGGCCCTGTGGCCCAGCATGCAGTATGCACCCCGATACTCAGCGCCCCAGCAGAGGCAGTAAACGTGCACTGCTCAAACTCACATATCGTGTCTCGAGCCCAGGGTCCTGGGGCCAGGTTGGGAGTGCAGAGCAGTGGGTCCCTCTGAGCCCCAGAGCCCCTCAAGGGATGCTTAACATCTTTACACTGACTGAGGCAGAGATTCAGCTCAGATGACAAGTTTGCCCAAGAAAAAGACCTGTGCAAAGCAGCGTTGTTTCGATAGCAGTGATGGTGCTGCTTCAGGCAGGGATGGGAGAGAAATCAACAGCCATCAGCCCAGGTACCCCCTGCAGCCTCATGGCAGTGGGGGCCCTGTTGTCAGGGGAGGAAACTAAAGCCCAGTGTCTGCTCAGGAAGACCTGGGGGAAATGGAACCTGATCCCCATCTACTCAAAATCCCAGGAAGGACACACCCGCCTCAGGACAAGATCTCTTCCTCTGGGGCCCCCAGTGACGGGCCCTAACTTGCCTGAAGCCTCCCTCCCAGCTCCCACTGTTCAGCTTGTGATTTGGTCAAACCCCAGGAACTTCAGAACGGCCTCTCATCACCTGCTTCTGAGCCTCTGCAGATGCCGATCCTTCTGTCCAGAACACCCTTCCCTGCTTCCCCATCCCATGGGATCCACTTGGCCATCACACAACACCTCCTCCGAGAAGCACTCTGTGCTTACTCCCTTGTCCTATCTGTGGGGGTGATGGGGATCCCCCAGTCACCGGTCACCCAGGGAGGGTGACCTTCCAAGGGCGGCGCCTGGCACCCCATAGGTGCTCAGCACAGGCTTGCAGAGTGAAGATGGGTGGCTTTGCAGGACCGTCCGCATTCATGTGCCTGCCGAGCAGGGGTGCACAGGGGAAAGACCCAGCGCTCATGCTGGGAGGAGACCGGCGGTCGCTCAGTCCCCCGATCTGAGGAGGAAGAATCCCTGCCTGCTGGACCTCCAGAGCTGTCTGCATGCTCCCAGTGATGATGAGCTCACTCTCTCTCTGGGAAAGCTCCGTCCACATCCACACAGTTAAACCTGTAATACCATTGATCAGTGGAGCCGCCCACCCCCCCGGCTCTCGGGGCACCCAGCAGAGGCCGCTGGGCAGACCTTGAGGTCAACAGGATGCCCTGAGCTTCTCCCTTCTGGGATAGAGAGAGCCAGTTACAGCCTTCAGCTGTCCCTTCCTCCTGCTTTCATTCATTCACTCACTCACTCATTCATTCATCCCCTGGCAGTTAGGCACCACAAGAGGTGTCTTTGCCCACATCATCTAATTTAAACCTCACAATGGCGACAAGTCCCATTTTACAGATGGATACACTGAGGCTTGTGGGGGCAGGTAGGGGGCTAGGGTCACACCCACCCCACCTGCTAGTCCCATCTCGCCTGCACTCACCCCATCCTCCGAGCATCTGCTGGCCTTTGTCCCAGGGAGGGGGCTGGGGTGGGAAGCCCCTCCATAGGCCCCCAGCCTCCTGTGTCTCCTTGGCCAGGACAGTCTGCAGTGCTGCCTGCTCTTCATCCGGGTCTGACCGCACCGTCCAGAATCACACGGCCCCGCCTTCCCTGCCCGGCCGGTCACTCCTCAGCTCTCAGACCTGCTCCTCAGTCTCTACGGCACTTACGCTCGTGTGAAATTACCTGTTCAATGACTTTTGTTTCCCCTGTTAGCATGTGGGCTCCCCGAGAGCAGGAACTCTGCTCTGCTCAGCACCGTGAAAGTGTTAGTCACTCAGTCGTGTCCAACTCTTTCCGACCCCCTGGAAAAAACCCCCTAGCCTGCCAGGCTCCTCTGTCTGTGGAATTCTCCAGGCAAGAATACTGAGTGGGTTGCCAGGCCCTTCTCCAAGGGATCTTCCCAATCCAGGGACTGAACCCACGTCTCCTGCATTGCAGGCAGATTCCGCACCATCTGAGCCACCAGGGAAGCCTTTTCACTACTACGTAAGAGCAGTAAGGCTGGGGCGCTTTCCTTAAGTGAACGTGAGGAGTGTGGGGGTGACTGTTGGCATAACCAAGCCCTGCTGTTCATATCACTCCACTGGACCCACCGCCGACTCGCTCCCGCCCTCGACGGGCAAGTGACAGTGACACGAGGTCCCAGCCCCGTGGTGTTCGGAGCAACTCTGGCCAACATCATCCAACTGTCAAAGGCTCTGCCCTTGCCTCCGGAAAGAGCGGCTCATCCGAACGTGTGGCTGTGTTTGCGTTTCTAAATCCCCCTTGAGTGGCTGGCTGGCGCACGTCAGCTGTCTCTCTGGCCATCTGGCAGCAGACTCGGAAAGCAGCGTCCTCTAAATAAACTGTCACATGTGAGTCTTCCCAGCGGGTAATACCAGACACCTCAGGTGGAGGTGGAAAACTGGCCTTTTCTGGGTTCCCTGTGTCCAGACCTCAGTAAAAAGCCTTCTCTTCTGCGGGGATCCAGCGTTCATCCAAAACCCACAGCTCAGAAGGCAGAGTGTGTGCCGTCCCCGTGCTCTGCACCAAGCTGGCCTGCAGGGAATCAGGACAGGTGGGGCTTCCCTTGAGATGCCATGATTCAGAAAGAAGGGCTCCTGGGGTTGAGTTTTCTAAAACCTCCACCATAGACCTCTAATGTTCTGGGCTGTTCAGTCACTCAGCTGCGTCTGACTCTTTTTAACCCCTTGGACTGTAGCCCACCAGGCTCCTCTGAGCATGGGATTCTCCAGGCAAGAATACTGCGGTGGGTTGCCATTCCCTTCTCCAGGGGATCTTCCCCATCCAGGGACTGAACCAGGTCTCCTGAATCACAGGCAGATTCACCATTTGCACTACCAGGATAGTAAAACCTCCAGCGTAAACCTAATCATTGCTCTAACTCTAACCAATGTGGTGGAGATCTATTTTTAAGTGATGACTATGTTTCCTTCCCTTTTTAAGAAGAGTGCCCTGCATACCATGCAGTATCTGACGCCACACACCCAGCCCTCTGTGAGAACCAGGAAGATAATACAGAGTAAAAGCAAGACGGAGCACACATTAGGAAACAGGGGGCTGCAGCAAAGCAGAGGGCACAGCCCCCCAGGCTGGGGCAGCTGCTGCCCTACACACGCCAAGTGCCGACACCTAGTAACGAAGGGCCACTGCTGCCCAGCCCTCGATTTACCAGTCTCTTGACTTTTCACGGGAATCCAGAATTCTAGAGTTTTATGCTTTTTAAAAGCTAGAAAAAGCCATACGAAGCACATAGGACAAGTCAGAGGGGCCAGTTTGGCCTTTAAGCCACAAAACCCAAACCCACCTCAATTCCTAACTGGAAGGACTAAAACCTCGATACTAGCAGCCTGATAAAGTAGGAAGCAAGCCATTTCAGGCATAATACAATTTACCGCCAGTATACAATGTCTAGCACTCAATCAAAACTTATAAGATACATTTTTTAAAAATAGAAAGAACCCAAATGGTGAATGGAAAACCATAAACTATGATCTCTTAGCACAATGGAGCATTACTCAGAAATTAAAAAGGAAAAAAACTGATACATACTACAGGACGGATGCATCTCAAACACATTGTGTTAAATGAGAGAAGCTGGACTCAGAGGCTACAAGCCATATGATTCCACTTACATGGCATCTGGAAAAGGCAAAACTATAGAAAAGACCAATTCAGTGGTTTTCATGGGTAAAACAGAGAGGAGGATTGACTACACAAAGACTTACAGGTACCTGAAGGAGCAGCAGAATCTCGCTATATCTTAATTGCAGTGGTGCTGATATAACCATAAACATTTATCAGAATTAATAATGTTTTACACCAAAAGGGGTCCATTGTATGATATGTAAATTCTACCTTGGTAACCTGTAAGGAAAAGAGAATGGTCAGGCCATGGATGAGGAGCTCGGCAGGGAACAACTTAATCGCTGCACACACTGAGCAAGCACTATTACAGTTAAGTGCCGGTTATTGAACTAATTGTTTATCTCGTTTAATCCTCCTCAGAACCCAAGGGGTAGCTTCCACCAAAGAGTTACAGACAAAATCGGGCATCAAAGAGGGCAGGTGAGTGGCCCAAGCTCATGGAGCTGTGAGTGGGGCTGCTCCGGGCATGTCTGACTCCCCGGAGTGTGCTGGTGGTGAACTGACACCACGTCCTAGAGCCGGCAAGGTGAGGCGTACGGGCCCGGGAACAAGCTGGGGGTCCCCACCGCGTCTCTGGCACCCACGCAGTGCCCTGATCCCACGAAGGGTCGTGAACCGGACAGCTCCGCGTGACCCCAGCACCTCGGAACCAACGACCGAGGGGACAGAGCCCAGCCTGGTCACAGCCTAGCTGGAACCCTCGGTGACACACTTCCCTGACTCCCAGTTTCCCTGTCTGTAAAATGTAGACAATACATATCAACAGGATCGCTCGAGGACAAAGCAAAATACACATGCAGAATGACTAACCAAGGACTTCCCGGGTGGTTCAGAGGCGAAGAATCCACCTGCCCATCAGGGGACACAGGTTTGATCCCTGCTCTTGGAAGAGCCCACACGTCTCAGAGCAACGAAGCCTGTGTGCCACAACGACTGAGCCCGCGCTCTCTGAGGCCACGTGCCACAACTGATGAAGCTCCCAAGCTCTAGAGCCCAGACTCCACAACCAGAGAAGCCACCACAATGAGCAGCCCGCCCGCCGCAATGGAGAGTAACCCCTGCTCGCTGCCTCCAGAGAAAGCCCAGTGCAGCAATGAAGACCCAGCACAGCCAAAACAAACAAAACTTTTTTAAGTGACTAACCAACGTCTGACGCAGAGTAAATGCTCCACTCCGTAGAGTTACACTGCTGCTGTCACACCAGCCGCTGTCCTCCCCACACCCCTCACACCAAACAGTCTGGACACTTTTCGGAATGGTGTTCATCGCTGCTGGGGCCAGGCCTGTGCTAGAAGTTTCCTCTGTTCAGTGCTCCCTCCCACCAGCCTTCGCTACTTCCAGCCGTTGGCTTCAAGACCAGCTCAGACAGAACCTTCTCCCCCTGCTGTAGTTTAACCCATAAATAAGGATGGGGAAGGGCAGGGGGCTCACTGTCTTCACTGAGACCATCAGGCTCTCTCGCACACTCAGAAACTCCCAGCAAAACCTTCAACCCCAAGCAGAGACTGCACCACACACCCCCTCCCATCCCTGGGGTTGCCAGCCTTGGGAGGTGACCTGTGGACCTTTGCTGTCGGGAATTGAAGAGACGCTCCCAGGAGATAACCCCACCCCTGGTCCCTGGCAGGTCTGGTGTAAGAGAAAAGGAACTGGACTGGGTTCTAGAGACCTGGGCTTGAATACAGTCTCTGCCACCCCTCAGCCGGTCTGCTGAGCCCGCTCTTGGATGCTCTTCCCTCGTGTGCAAAGTGGCACAGATGCTTCCAGAATTAAGATGCGTGTAAGGAAAAGCAATGGTTCACAAAGCTGTCTGAACCCTTTCCCGACCTTCAGGCGCGTGGCCACCTGCCTGGCTCTCCACCTCCCATCCCCACCAGCCCCCAGGCCCCGCCCCGACCTGTCCACCCCTCTCCTTCCAGAGTTCCCATCCTGGACACCCATCATGTGACAACTGAGTGTTTATTATGCTTATCTATTTACCACCTGCCCCTGACTCCAGAATATCAGCTCTCAGAGGGCAGGGTTTGTTTCTGATTAATTCACTGCTATGTTCCCAGAGCCTGGTGGTGTCTGGCCCACAGCAGGTGCTTCAGACCCACTTGCTGAGGACTTGGCTGGTCCCCCAACTTCTGTATTTGGAGTCATTGGATGTTTATGCCAACTTAGCCTCCCAAGCTTTGTGCAGACAAAAATTTTCAAATAACTGAAGCCCAAGATCCTACAGCAGCTTCCCTGGTGTCTCAGTGGTAATAAAACCCACCTACCAATGCAGGAGACACATGTTTGATCCCTGGGTTGGGAAGAGCCCCTGGAGAAGGAAATGGCAACCCACCCCAGTATTCTTCTGGGAAATCCCGTGGACAGAGAAGCCTGGAGAGTTACATAGTCCCTGGGGTTGTAAGAGTCAGACACCACTTAGTGACTCAACAACAAGACCCTATATCAAAGCCTTGGGTGGAGATGGAAGGGTTAACTTCTTGTAAGGCTGAAGCAGAAAGGAACCCACAGGGCAGTCAGCACAGCCGTGCTAGATGGCCATGACCTTTCATTCTGAGCAATACCACCATCTGCATCAATTACCCCAGACAGTCAAGCTGTGTGCAGCCTTGAGTCTTGGCAAACTTAGACATGATGACCTGTGCCCCCTCCCCTGCCCGAGCCTGTAGGACTGAGGCTCCCACGAGACCCCTTGTGCTGGGCTGGAGGCGGATGCAGGACTCACACTAGGTGCGCTGGAGAACCCCTCCCCAACCAGGTGCCTGGGCCTCCCCCGCCACCCAGAGCATGTCTGAGCCACCATGTGAACCCCACCTGGGTCACCTACAGACTCCAGAAGCCCCGTCCTGCCCCCACGGGACCAGCTCCACGGAGCACCCACCTGCCCCATCCGAGCTGGGGACCAGGTATCGGGGGTCCTTCCACTCACCCACACATTCATCACACCGTGCAAGAGCAGGGAAGGGCCCCTGCCCCCCAAGGAGGGACCCGTCCACCCAGTGGTGTGGGGTGCCTCGCACCAGGCCCACCCTCAGGGCCAGGCCATCTTGGACTCAGAGATGTGGACGGGGTAGTGGGCTCCAATCCTGGCTTCCCTGTCCCCTCTGTGCCTCCGTTTCTCCAGCAGAAGATGGAAGGAATCCTGGGGAAGCTCTTGGGAGAGAGGCCAGTGGGCAGGGAGGGAGCGTTAGCCATCATGGCTCACGGCAGGTGCATTTTAGGCCCAGGTGAATGTACCTCCGGCCCAGCCGCCATCAGAGAACACGGTGGGGCCCTGGGCTAACAGGCTTCCAGGACAGAGCTCCACAGGAATTCAAGCTCTTGATTCTGGAGTCTGAAGGCCCAAGACCAAGCTGTGGGCAGGGACGGTTCCTTCACGCCTCTTGCCCCGGCCTGGAGATGACCACCCTCTCCCCGGGTCCTCACATGGAATCCCCTCCATGTGCGTCTGCGTCCTGATCACCTCGCCAGTCACCCTGGATCGGAGCCACCCCAGTGACCTCATCTTACTTCTATCAAGTCATCAACGCCCTCATGTCTCCCAGCTGGCGCTAGTGGTAAAGAACCTGCCTGCCAAAGCAGGAGACACAGGAGACACAGGTTTGACCCCTGGGTTGGGAAGATCCCCTGGAGGAGGAAATGGCAACCCACTCCAGGATTCTTGCCTGGAGAATCCCATGGACAGAGGAGCCTGGCGGGCTACAGTCCGTGGGGTCGCAGAGTCAGACGCGACTGAAGTGACTTAGCACGCATGCACACAAAGGCCCTCACTCCAAGTTCAGCCCCGTTTTGAGGGATTGGGGCTTCAGCTTGCAGGTTTGGGGGGCCGCCCTTCAGCTCATGTGCCTGGGCACTTACTCAGCATTTAATCTGCTGGTCTGGGGGGTCCCACTGGGTTCTCGTGCCCTCAGTGAGCACGCCCAGCCTCCTGTTTGCTGGCCACCCCCAGCTCCCCCCAGGAGCTGTCTCCCACTCCAGCCTGCCTGTGCCAATGCCTCATTCATCCATCAGATCTCACTTTAGAGACCCTCCTTTCCCGGCCCCCAGCCTGGGGGTCCGTCGGGGCTCCCCCAGCCACAGGCACTCCTGTGTTACTACTGCCGCAGGCAGCTTGGACATTGCTCCGTCCCATCCCCACCACTGCACCAGGTATTAAAACATCGCTGTTGCTGCTCAGTCACTAAGTTGTGTCTGACTCTTTGTGACCCTGCAGACTGTAGCCCACCAGGCTCCTCTGTCCATGGGATTCTCCAGGCAAGAATACTGGAGTGGGCTGCCATTTCCTCCTCCAGGGGATCTTCCTGACCCAGGGATCGAACCCACGTCTCTTGTGTCTCCTGCACTGGCAGGCAGATTCTTTACTGCTGAGCCACCAGGAAAGCCTTCTCAGGGCACTTGGGGACCCCTGAAGCTTTGCTCTGGTGCTCTTAAGGGTCTCTGGTTGTTTGGGGAGAGTTACAAGGATTCTCTGTGACCTGGGGGCTCCTGGGAAGGGCGTATGGAAGTCTATTTCAGGGGGCACCAGTTCCAGTGATGGAAATGGAATCCTGGAGGGACCCTATTCCCACATTCAAGGGCTCCAGAGTGGGGTCTCGCCTCCCATCCACGTGAGGCAGATGTCACTCTTACCCAACTATATGTCCTGTTCAGGAGGCTGGGGCTGGGACTTTCTGGTACCTGTTCACAATGGCCAGGAACTATTCAAGGACACTGCCCCTCGGTCCCCACTTGCTCCTTGTATAGAACATTTCATTGCTCACCCATAATTCACCCTGTCATCCTTAATATCTAATAACAGAGTCAACATTTTCTAAGCTGAGCCCTTTATGGTCATCATCTCATTTAACCCATGTAAAGGCCCAGGGAGGACTGATAACCTGTCCAGGGTCACGTCGCAAGTGCTAATGAGGTCAGCTCTTCCAGAGCAATTACCCAGTGCAGTCCTGAGTGTAGTTTCTACTCACATGTTTATCCCAGACACTTTGTGATTGGGGGCTGGGGCTACACTGGCTCACAAGAGGTCCTCAACAAAAGCTTTCCAGATGGTCTTTGTCTTTTCTGGTGTATTCTGTATCCCAGATAGTTATCAGTGGAGATGCTCAATAGATATTTGTCTTTTGGGGTAGCTGGAGGAATGAAGAAAAGGAGAAATGGAGGAAAAATAAAAGCATGGTGGGTGGATGGATGAGTGGACAGATGGATGGATGGTAGGCTGGGTGGACAGGGGGAAAGTGGATGGAAGAAAGGATAAATGAAGTGACAGATAAATGGATGGATGGAAGGGTGGACGGATGGATGGATGGCTATGTAGATGATTTAAAGGATAAATGAATGGATGAATAGTGGATGGATCAATAGGTGGATAGATGGAGAGATGATTGGATGAATGGATAGGTAGATAGGCAGATGACTGGATGGGTGGATGGATAAATGAATGGATGAAAGGTGGATGGTCCCTAAGCCTATCCCCACCCCCGCACCATCAGTGCCAGGGAAGAAAGTGATGTGGAGGACACAAAGCCGGCAGCAAGTTGCTGGGTAGAGAAGCTGTGGGTGTGACTCACGGGGGTCGAAGGCAGAAGCAGCGGAGGGACACAAGGGAGGTGAAGACCCAAGGGCCTTCAGAGGTCAGAGAGAGACCTCCTCACTAGGAGAAAGACAGGCTTCCTGGGAGAGGCGGCATTTGAGCTACACCTAGGAAAGTTTCCAGGAGAGACGCGGGGGAAGGGTCCTCCTGGCAGGAGGCAGGACAGGAGCAAAGTGACAGCGCAGGAGAGAGGCAATGTGCACCTGGGAGCTGGCAGCCTCCTCACCTGCCTCCCTCCCGGGCCCTGAGCTCCTACAGGTCAAAGTTCAGTCACATCCTTGTCCTCGCGCGGCAGCAGCACTGGCCTGACCCCTCAGAGAGCAAGATGACAGGTGGTGAGGACTTCCTGCTCCGATGGGTTCAGCTCCTGCTGCATGTCCATCTGCTCAGAGCCCAGGATGTGATGACGTGAATGAACACAGAAACGAGCACGCACCGAGGGCCTTGCTGTTTGTTCAGTTACTACATCACGTCCAGCTCTTTGCGACCCTGTGGATGGCAGCACACCAGGCTTCCCTGTCCTTCACCATCTCCCAGAGTTTGCTCAAACTCATGTCCATTGAATTGGTGATGCCATCCAACCATCTCATCCTCTGTCGTCCCCTTCTCCTCCTGCCTTCAATCTTTCCCAGCATCAGGGTCTTTTCCAATGAGTCAGCTCTTCACATCAGGTGGCCAAAGTATTGGAGCTTCAGCTTCAGCATCAGTCCTTCCAATGAATATTCAGGGTTGATTCCTTTAGGACTGACTGGTTTGGGCACCTACTGCATGCCAAATGCTTGACATGCCTGGCCTCAGTGACCCTCAAAACTACCTGGTCATGCTTACAAATGGGAGACTGCCGGCCCTGGATCACAGAGTCAGGGGCTGGCGGAGGCCGGGTTTGAGCGTGGGTCAGCTTCCTGGAAAGCCCCTGCCGGTCTACAATGGGGACAGGAGAGGAACGGGGCGGGTGGTGAGTCCCGGGCACAGCTCACACACTGGCTTCACACCCGTCCCTGGGCATCCTGGCAACATCAATTTACAAGATCTCCAGGGCCTGCTCACTCTCCACTTAACATTTCCTAATGATTCATCAGGACACAGTAAGAAAATCCATACATTTCTTGAGAATGCTGGAGGAAGGAGTGGGGCAGCCCGTTCTGCTCCTGGTCCTGCATCTGTGCCGAGCGTGGACCAGGCCAGCCTGCCCGGCCTTCCCTCTCGCCCAGTGGGCTGGCTCAGCTGCTTTCACCCATCACTGCCCCAGTAAACCCATAAAGGAGTCAGACTCCAGGTATAAAAAAGAGAGAAGGTGGCTGTGCAGCTGAAAGGACAGCTCCCATGGAGAGAAGAGGGGGCTCTGAGGTCCCCAGGCTCCACATCAGTTTCTGGAATCTTCCCGGACAGAATCCCAGCTGCTACCCAGGTGTGTCCCACGCCTGTCCCTCCTCTGTTCCCTGAGCACCCGTCAGGGTGGACTCTGGGGTCTGGAGGAGGTGAATCTGCTGCCCTTCCTGCTCTCAACAGGATGCCTTAGCCCATTGCTACAACAGAAATCCCATCACCATGTGGCTGAATCACCAATATTTCTCTCTCACAGCTGCAGAGGCTGGAAGTCCATGATCAGGCTGCCCACAGGTCCAGCATCTGGTGAGGACCCCCTCCCTTCCTGGCCTCACACGGCGAGAGGGACAAGCAAGCTCTCTGGGGTCTTTGCTAAGGGCACTGATCCCATTCATGGGGGCCCCACCCTCATGATCCACGCACCTCCCAACACCATTGCCCTGGGGGGCTGGGATCTCAGCACGTGAGTCTGAGGAGGGGGAGGAGGACACAAGCATCGAGTCTGTGGCAGAGGTCTAGGCGGGTGGGACAGGTGAGGAGGCAGAAGCCCTCATCCGGCCGAGGTGACAGGTGCATGGAGAGGCGTGCGGACTCCTGGCTGGGAGAGGACCCAGCTCTGCAGGGTCCTCCTGCTGAATGCATGAGGTGCTGAATGAGCATCATGAGGGACTGAGGGGGAGATGCCTGAAAGCAGGGCAGGCCCCATCTGGGTCCCACGGCACCGGGAGCAAGGGAGCTGCAGCAGCAGAACCAACTTTGGAAACATCCCCCAGGGTGGCAGGAACGTCAGGAAGGCTGGCACAGCAAAGCCAGTGGTAGATAGACAGCAGAGAGACAGGTCCCGAGCGGAGCAGCTGCCACCGGTCTCCTGATGGAACAAGACACCAGCAGGAGCGCTGGGCCCTGATTAGGTGAAGGACAAAGCAGCCACAACGTCCTCATGCTTGCGGTCAAGGGGACTGCCCCACCCAAATCACGTGCAGGAGAGGTCCTCAGTCTAGGGGAGAGACCAAAGGAGCAGGGAGATGCCAGCCCATCATACGTCCTGCCAACCTCCCAGACAGCTTCACGCTGGAATCCATCTTGGCTGAGAGATGCACATACATCCACCAGAAAGGACCCCGAGTCAGTCCAGATACAGGCACAAGCGAGGTGGCCAGCCAGAGACAATCCAGGAACCTGCCCCCAAGCTGTGCTGTGCGCTTAGTCGCTCAGTCCTGTCCGACTCTTTGTGACCCCATGGACTGTTGCAAGCCAGGCTCCTCTGTCCATGGGGATATAAGCAACCTAAGCCACGCCTACTGCACACAGCTCACTCTGAGCTCACCTGTGTATTTTTCCACATGTGCATTGCTTCTAACAAACCTTGTCTCGATTTCACAGCCTCGGTCTCTTTGCTGAATCCTTTCTTCACAGAAGACAAGGACTGAGGTCCTTCTTCTAGCCGTTCCACTGCCAGAATCAATGAGGCTGCTCCAAATGAATAGATGAGGCCATGCAAGTGCCCAGAAAAGAGCTCTCTGGGGGGGGGGTCTCTTTGGCTAAGGGCGCTAATCCCATTCAGGAGGCCTCCACCCTCATGACCTAATCACCTCCCGAAAGCTGCTCTTAGTGACCCCTAGCTTGGGCCAAAAGGATCTTTCTGTCCTCCTTACTCCCCATCTTGCCCAGGCAGCCTCTCCCCACCTCCGCTCCCTGCTTACCCCATGCCGGCTCCTCTGCCCTCATCCTCAGGAGCTTCTCTCTCCTGCTCACCCCACAAGAGGAGGGCTGTATCCCTGCCGCCTTTGTATCCCCAGGCCCGGCACACAGTAGGTGCTCCACAATTTTCTAACGACCGAATGGATGACGGATGAACACTCCCACCAGACGGTGCCTCGTGGTGTGCTATGAATCAGTGGGGTTCATTCCACTGCTTTCCCACACATTGGAGCTCAACCAGTGTTAGAACTTGAATCCATCCAGTCAGCTCATGTGCCGGAGTGAAGTGGACCATCCTGTTCTCCCCGAGTGCAGGGGCTGCACACAGTAGGGAAGCACAAATCCAGCGTGGCCTGGCAGTCACAGCACCACCAAAAACTACACTGAGGCCCTCAAGCCCCCTGGCAGTCACAGCACCACCAAAAACCACAGAGGCTCTCAAGCCCCCTGGCAGGCCTCCACCCAGCTTCATGGCCCATTCACGAGGCCTGGAGAGATCAGCCACCCCAGGGTCCAGCCACGCAGAACATTTATTGCCCAGCTGGCTGCAGCTCAGCCCAGAGGCCTGGAGATCCAACGAGGACCTGGCACTGAAGCTGGAGTTGCGTGATGTCCAATTACACAGAACATGCTTCTCGTTGCAGAGAAAAGAACCCCCACCCCCACCCCCCGATCATCAGAGTGGCGAGTTAGAGGCCCAAGGCCTCTGCTGGGACCTACCCGAGCCACGGAGGGGTGTGATCTGCCCCGTCAGGCCCCCGGTGGACAGCGCAGGGTCAGCCGCACAGTAGGACGTCTGCTCATCCTCCACCAACTCAGGCAAGTCCCAGGGTAGGACCCCAGTGTAGGCTGAGCCCCAACGGTCCCCTCCATCTCTTGTGGCTCACACGACCCTTACAGCATTGGCATGGGGTTGATGTCGTGATTCCAAGCTCAGGAAACTGAAGCTCAGAAGCTGGAAGCTGCCTGCCCAGGGACCCACAGCCAAGGAACAGCTGCGGCACGTCTGGCTTTAGCTCCCTGAGGCTCTTGTACCAAAACACCACAAATGAGGGGCTTGCAGCAACTGAATGGGTCCTCCATGGTCTAGAGGCCAGAAGTCCCAAATCCAGGGGCTGGCAGGGCCAGGCCACCCCTGGAGTCTCTCCATCCGAGAGGGTCCTTCCTGCCTCCTCTTGCAGGCCTCGCTTGGTGGCCGCATCACCCTGACCTCTGCCCCCATCTTCACGGGCCTCCCCTCTGGGTGTGCACCCAATTCTCCCTCTTCTTAGGAAGACCCCAGGCCCTGGATCAGGGTCCCCCCCAACTCCAGCATCCCTGCTCTTAACTGGATCACATGCACAAAGGCCCTACTGCTAACTAAGGTCACATCCACAGGCTCAGGTGGACGTGAACTGGGAGGGACATTGTTCATCCCAATTCAGGCTGTGCCTCTTCCCCAGCGCATCCTGCCGTGAACGGAACAAGGTCGTTTCACTTTTCAGCCAACGGGGCAGAGCGTCCTGCTCCCTGATGGACGGTTCATCCATCCCTGATGGATGGAAGACAGAGGCTCCTCCACGGCTGGGGGCTCATCTCGGTCTCGCCCCCCAGTTTCCCCACAAAGAACTTGCGTCTCCTCCCTCCCAGGGCTCAGAGCTCTGACGGCCTCATCTCCGGAGGTCAGGGTGGGTGGGGGCTCACGCGGGGAGCCGACCACTCTCAGAGGCATCCACCTCCACCAGCATCCCCACACATCTGGAACTTTCCGGGACATCTGGAGGGGAGGCTCCTGGCCGGGAAGGAAGCTGTTCACATCCGTCATTCTCCCTGGGGGAGAGCTGCACCTCCTTGCCGGGGCTGGGCCAACTCTATGAGGCTGTCTGGGGTCCCAGCTGTGGCCTCTGGCCGACCTTTCCGTGGGCCCTGCAGACATGAGGGTTCCGGTGTGTCCCAAGAGGGCCCCGGGCTCTCGGGGGAATCTGACAGCCCCTCCACACTGGGCCCATGAGCTCAGTTCCAGCAAGTTCTTCCTGCGAAAGTCTGGCAGGTACTGCGTGGAAACAGGAAGACTCCACGTGCGGGGCAGTGGGCCGTGGCAAGAGGCACAGTGAGGCTCCCTGAGATAAAGCGTGGGGACCCCTCTGCACGCCCTGGCTCCCCAGAACACCCCCAACCATAGCAACAGGTGCGGTAGGAGCTCTGGGGGGTGGGGGCCCAGGATGGGGACTATGAGACCCAGGAAAGAGGCCTGGCTCTTGCTAACACCTGAGGCGGGCACAGATGGGAGGAGGGGGAGGTGGGGACAAAGAGGACGGAAGAGCCACGGGAGAGGGCGGGAGGGCTCATCCCACACACCCCCCTAGGGAAAAGACGCGAGGGCGCCCCAGCCCCGACGGGCCACAGGGCCAGAGTCAACCGGCCAGAGCGGGCCTGTCTCCAGTATCCGGCCAGGACTGGTCAGAGCCCGAGCGAGAGCTCAAGATCCCCTAGTCACACCGCCAACAGCAGGACTCATAAAACAGTGACAGAAGTATCAATTGTGAAATCGAAGGACGGCACGTCCGCAAAGTCGAATACTTCCGCCTTTCACAGGCACTGTTCTCTTCAAAAGAGGAGAAGGAAGAGGACCCGCCACAGACTGGGAGACAGCGTTTGCCAACCACACGCGTGATAAAGGACTCGTAATCCTGCGTGTCTAGAGCTCTCGCGAAACACAGCCACCACCACCTCCAAAGCACCAACGTCAAAGGTGGACAAAGGATCCTAGCAGACACCTCACCAAAAGAGACAGAGAGACAGTAGAGAAGCGCAAAGAAGAGATGCGGACGTCACGGGTCACCGGGGAAATGCAAACCTAAGTGCAGTGAAGTCCCACCACACAGCGACTAGGCGGGCTGGAATCAAGGAGGCGGAGCATGCCAAGGGCAGGTGAGCGGGGAGGAGCTGGACTTTCACTCATTTCCATGTGAAATGGTAGTGTTGGGAGCTTTCTCAGAAACTCAGCCTGCCTCAGCCATCCCATCCAGGCCTGGATGTTCACCCGAGAGAAAGGAAGGCAGGGGTCCCCACGTAGAATTGCACAGGAGGGCTCAGCAAAAAGCTGGAAATAAACCAAATTCCCACCAGCAGGCTAATGGATCAACACGCTGCGGGATGTCCACACAGCAGGATGGATGGAAGACACTATCGATGGATGGACGATGACAACATGGAAGAATCTCAGAGCAACTCCAGGGAGTGAAAGGGGACCGACAAGAGACTGGTTCCGCATGACTCCACGGAACCGTCGAGAAAGGCAAACTGACCCACAGTGATGGGGAAGAGGTTACCTGGGGAGCCGGTGGGGGGATCATAAGAGGGCAAGAGGAGACCTCGGGGGTGACGGACACCCCGCCAACGTGACGATGGTTTCACAGGTACACATGCATCCAACGTACCACATGGTGCACTTTAAATACGCGTCAACTGCATGTCAATTAAACCTCAGTAAACCTTTTTTCAACCTGCTGAAGGCTGGCCAGTCCCTCTAGCTCACACAGAGCATTTTACTCTGGACCACGCTGAGCCACATCATAGATGTACGAGGCGGTTCCATTCACAGCTTTCCCTTTGTAGATCTGCCAAGATGTCCTATTGAAAATCTGTCTTTGCAACCTACAATCTTCTCAGATCAGGGCAACACAAACTCACAGGGAGGGTCAAGGCCCTGGCGGGGAGACCCCTCTCCTGACCCACCCAGTTTCTGTCTGACGTGTACCCCTGACCTGGGGTGTGCCTGCAAGAGGGTCCCGGGAGCAGGGGTCCCAGAGATCACATCCTTGTGTTTCTGGAAATGTCACTGCTCAACTGTCCTATAGGTTTCTAGCCCCATGGTTCACAGATCATTTTTAGAATGACATCAATCTGCAAAAGTCAATTTACCAAGTGGACAGAAGTTGCATTTTATCAAGTGTATTTTTTATGCAAGTTTATTTAATAACTTCAGCTTTTAAAGCCAATCCAGATGGATAGGAAGCTGCCCCCAAGAACACTCACTCATCTTTGGGGACTGCCCCCCACCACCCACGTCCCCGCCACATCCTGAGCTGTCTCTGTTTTGTGGGAAACCCTGATCCAGACAGGAATGGCGCATCACTCTCAGAGTCCTCCCCAAGAGACGCAATCAGGCCTGATCCCTGTAACCTAGCCGTGGGAGCTTTCTTGTATATTCCCTATAAGCAGAAGGCAGCCGGGAGGTGTCCCGGCTTCAGACTGCTTAAACAGTCAAATGACTTCAAAACTGAAATCCAGATCGAATGCTTGTGGCGCCCTGGAAGTCTGCCCCAAGGAACCCCAAGCTTCAGAATCCACGTTCCAGGTACACGTCCCATTTTGCCGACAGGCTGTTGAGGCCTGGAGGGGCACAGCCTCTGCCTTGGACTCAGGAGAGGAACCTGGCCCTGAAAGGATGCCTCAGGCCCTTACTTCTCCCAAACTCACTGCCGCTGGTAAATGCAGGGAAACAGGGCTGCGGCAAACCTCAGCCTGCACCCACGGGGCTGGGGCCCTGCCTCCAGCCAAGCCGACCACCCGCCTGGTTCAGCCTCTGGAATCAAGAACCCAGCGTTCAAATCTCTGTCCAGCACTTGGCAGCTGTGTAACGTCAGACACCTGACTTAACCCTCTGGGACTCAGTGTCCTCATCTCTAAAATGGGCATGGTGATGATCCGCACCTCCGTGAGTTGTTGAGGAGATTAAATGTGAAGCCACGGGTGCAGGGCTCAGCAGATCCAGGCCCGGGGCCAGGTTGGGGTTGGTGGGGGCGGGTGGGCTGTGGGCAGATCACCATCAGCTCTTCGCCCAAGTCTCTCAGGCCCGCCCACGTCCTGTCGGTCATCTTCCTCGCTGGCCCCTGTTCCGCCTACACCTCTCTCCCGGCTCAAAGTCCCCCAAACCCAGCCACCCACCCTTAAGCCTCCTCCTCCAGGAAGTCTCCCCCCCTGCATACAGCGGAACATCCACACAGAAGGGTTCCCACTCTTTCTGAATGCTGACATCTTGGTCACTTCAGCCGCCTCCCTGAAGCCCTGTTCCCTCCTCTGCCCCTTGGGGTGACAGCCTTCGCCTGCAGAGCTGCTGCAGAGAGGGAGCGAGCGAGCCCCGGAACCCTGCCTGGCGCCCTCGGGGCACCGATGCTGGCGGAGCCCCGTCAGCGTCTCCCCGTGACTGCGTCACACAGCCCCGTCCCTCTGCCCCCCGCGGAGCTGCACGGGTGGGGGCTGAGTCTCTGCGTCCCCCTGGAGCCCAGCCCAGAGCCGAGAGGAGAGACAATGCATCACAGCCACTGACTGAATGGAATTCAAGTCCCACAGTTTTGCAGCCCCATCCCAGAAGAACTCAAACAAAGGAAAATGTCTCAAACATACCTAGCAGCCAGCAAAAGCCGTGTGCCTGTGTGGAGGACTCGGGTCACGCTCCCCTTTCAGGTGCTTCCGGAAAAGAAGCCCACCATCTCCGCTCTCCTGATGTCAATGAAGGCATCCAAGTCGGCCTTTGACCAGAGCCGTATAAGGGAAAGGTCCGACTTTTGGCTGCCAGGAGGGTGAAAACCCTTGTGTGGGTTTCAGGTACATAAGAGGCGCTCTGGATCCCTGAGTCCCCAGAGAAGTCAGAGCCCTAAATTCTATCGCCCCCCACATGTCTCCGATTCGCTGGGTCATCTGGGTGGGTCACTGGACCTCTCTGGGCGTCTCGAACGTTCTCACACACGAGTAAAGCTTCCACCATTCAGTGGTGTTCACGGCCAGGCACCAAGTGCCCACGGCCCCTAAGCCCCTCCCAAATGCCAGCGTCTGCACCATCCTGGCCGTCGGGCTGGCAGGACGCTAGACGCAAATGCCCACTGCCCACCCAGCGGGCAGGGCCAGGTAGGTGGAAGGTGGCAAAGGGAGGGAGGGTTCATGGGGGCGGCAGGGGGGTGGGCGTCCCAGGAAAGCGCCACAACAGCGGAGGCCAAAAGGAGGAGGAGGAAACACGGTAACACGATCCTGGGGACAGTGGACCCCGGGGCTCAGCGAAAGCCTGGGGGTGGGCAGGAGGCCTTGGCATAGAAGGTCTGAAGTCGTGGGCGTGTGGACAGAGCTCCCACAGGCCAGGCGGGCGACGGTTTCTCCAGGAGAGACAAGAGGAGGGGCAGAGAGAAGGGAGTGGGCTGGGGGGAGGGGGAGGGGTGCCTGAGGGCCAGCCCAGCTGGGGGCGGGCGGGGTGACCATCTGACTCCTTTAGGGGCTGAGAGGTGTCCAGTTCTGAGTTTGTGGGTGTGTCTGCCGTATACACCCCAACTCCATCACCCTCAACAGGAGGCCCCCCACTTGTCAGAGTTCCAGGTACCAGGCCAGTCTGAAGCTGCTCCAGACCCAAGGAGGGAGACGAGCAGGTGCCTGCCACACGAGCAGCACCCAAGCACACACACGCGCACGTACACACGTGCCCACACACACACACACACACATACGCATCTGTCAGCTCCGCGCCCGCCCGTGAGGCCTGGCTGAGGCTCAGCTGTCCTCCCTGGTGTTTACAGAGCAGCTGTCAGCACCCACCCGCTGACAGTCCTTCCCCTGCCTGCGAGGAAAATGCAGGAACAATGAACAGCCCGGCACAGAGAGAAGGAGTCAGGCAAAGCCTGCAAGGAGCAGAGGCTGAGGCCCAGGCCTGCAGGTCGGTGTGGCCGGAGTGGCTGGTGTGGTCGGGCGGGCACTGGGCCCCCGAGCCTCCGTTTCCTCTTTGACAACCAGAGGGAAGGCTTCCCTGGCCCCGGCTCCCCATGGGACTTGTCTGAGACAACGCCCAGGAAGTCGTGCGCATCCAAGGGGCTGTTTTTCTTCTTTTCTGGATGAATCAGTTATGGAAGGAACGTCCAGGCTGCCTGGAAGGGAAAGCGAGCTACAGCCTGGAATCTTCCAGAATCCCCTTCCCGGGGTCTGTGCAGGGTCCTTCCAGCACAGTAAGGCCTTTGTCTGGCTCTTAGAGCAGTCGGGGCTGGGAGACGAGAGGGCCGTAGGGCCCTCGGATGTGGTCAGCCAGCGCGTCTGCGCCTTCCTGGGAATCGCTGATCAGGCCCTGAGGCCTTGCCCCAACACAGCAGACCCCCGAGAGCTGGACCATCTCAGAAAACCCAGAGTGTGGACAGTGTGACCTTTCAGACGCCCTGTCACCCACCCCCGCCTCAGGGTGGGTGAGGACAGCAGGGTGAGGCTGGAGGCAGGGAGTCTAGCTGGAGGCTCAGATGAGGAGGAAGAGCTCTGGGCCCCCTGGGTGTTCACACTTTTCCCCCTGAGAAGTGGGGGACAGCAAAGCAACAAAGGAGCAAAGCAGCTTTGCTTTGGTGGGGGCACGGGGTCAAACAGACCCCCTCATCTGCCAAAAAACCTACTCCAGGGGCTGGTTGTTGCAAAGCTGCCCCCGGCTCAAGTCCAGCCCCTATGGCCTCTTAGGGACCCCCTGCAAGTTCTCCCTGCAAGCTGCTGTCCCGCGGACCCGACCTCAGTCCTTGAGGCCTGCACCGTGCCTGCACCCCTCCAAGGACCTCGCCTCTGACGCAGCTCTGCACACTGTCCTGAGCAGAGATCTGTCTTCAGGAAAGGCCCCCACGCTGGCCCAGGACCTGTCTGGTCCCCCTTCCCCAGCACAAGCTTCCGGGAAGAGAGGGTGATGGGCTGGGAGCCCCAGCCGTCCTGGGTGTGCTTCTCAGGTCCAGCGTCAGACGCCCCCGTCCAGCCTCTGAGCCTGCTGTTACAGCAATGCCAGCCTCAGAACGGAAGGCCGCATGGGCCTGGCTTGTCTCTGCTCCCCGGGACTCAGCAGGACCTAAACAACCTCTCCCCTTCCCCTCCCAGCGCTCCGCCTCCTTCCGCCGCTCTCCCTTGGGGCCACCCAAGGGAGATGCCCGCCCACCCCAGAGGCCAGAACTGGGGCCTTCCTTCAAGACGCCGCCTCCGCCCCCACCTCCAGACGAGCATCCTGGTATCTCCCACCACCCACAGCTGCCGACCTCGGTGGATTCCCGGGCCCCGAGGGAGGCCTCCCTGTGCGTCTCTGCCCCACTCCCCCCAGCTGCACTCATACCCTGCCCCATGCCACCAGCTGGCTGACTGGCACATCACGTGAATACCTGGAGAGCGTTTTGACAGCAGCTGGCAGAAGCAAAGTCCCGGTGCACCCAGCCACCAGCCTCTCCCCACTCCCAGGCAAACTCAGGAATGAGAGTCACGGCGGGGAGTGACCACAGCCGGGAGGGACCCAAGTGGCCCCGAGAGGCTCTGCCTTCCAGCAACAGGAGGACAAATATGAATACCCAGGGGTCCGGGGCTCTTCCGCCTTCTCATTTGAGCCTCCAGCTAGACTCCCTGCCTCCAGCCTCACCCCACCATCTGCCTTCACACCTGGTTGTTCAAGGAGCAAGGAGTCCCCGATCCCCAGGGACTCTCCCAAGGACACATCTGAGCAGGCATGTCCAGCTTACGTCCATTCAAGCCCTCTTGTGGCCCCAGGACTGGAGTGGAGCCATCTGGATGGACACTCGGGCCCCTGTGTTAGGATGCGGAGGCCGCCATAACAAAGCCCCATAAACCGGGCAGCTAAAACAACAGACACGGTTTTCAGGAGGTGGAAGTCCACGATCAAGGTGTGGGCAGGGCTGTGTCTCCTGACACTCTGCTCCCTGGGTCCCTACATGGGGGGTGGGGGTGTGTGCACCCTACCCCTCCCTTCTTGCAAGGACCAGGGTCCACCCCAGCAACTTCGTTCAACCTCGATCACTTTCTTCATAGCCCATCTCCACACACAGTCATTCTGAGGTGCTGGGGGTCAGAACCTCCACACGTGGATTTTGTGGGGACACAGCTCAGCCCGTAAGAGCCCCCGAGAGCCTGCACTCCCTCCATGCGCCATACTTCTACTGGTCCTTGGATGGTCCCCACCCAGGACATCTTGAATCAGAAGTTGGGGTTAGTGAGGGGTCTGGGGATCAGGTCAGAGGGCAGAAGCACCCCCTAGAGGCCTGTTCCCCCTTGCACAGTTCAGTTCAGTTCATTTCAGTTGCTCAGTCGTGTCTGACTCTTTGTGACCCCATGGACTGCAGCACGCCAGGCCTCCCTGT
The DNA here is from genome assembly GCF_023699985.2 of Odocoileus virginianus. Taxonomy (NCBI): domain Eukaryota; kingdom Metazoa; phylum Chordata; class Mammalia; order Artiodactyla; family Cervidae; genus Odocoileus; species Odocoileus virginianus. Next base: position 1,843,705 of record NW_027224267.1, read on the forward strand.
CCTTCACCAACTCCTGGAGCTTGCTCAAATTCATGTCCATTGAGTCGGTGATGCCATCCAGCCATCTCATTCTCTGTTGTCCCCTTCTCCTCCCACCTTCAATCTTTCCCAGCATCAGGGTCTTTTCCAATGAGTCAGTTCTTCCCATCAGGTGGCCAAAGGATTGGAGCTTCAGCTTCAGCATCAGTCCTTCCAATGAATAGTCAGGACTGATTTCCTTTAGGATGGATTGGTTGGATCTTCTTGTAGTCCAAGGGGCTCTCAAGAGTCTTCTCCAATACCACAGTTCAAAAGCATCAATTCTTCGGAGCTCAATTTTCTTTACAGTCCAACTCTCACATCCATACATGACCACTGGAAAAACCATAGCTTTGACTAGACAGACCTTTTTTGGCAAAGTAATGTCTCTGCTTTTGAATATGCTGTCTAGATTGGTCATAGCTTTTCTTCCAAGGAGCAAGCATCTTTTAATTTCATGGCTGCAGTCACCATCTTCAGTGATTTTGGAGCCCCCCAAAATAAAGTATCTCACTGTTTCCATTGTTTCCCATCTATTTGCCATGAAGTGATGGGACCGGATGCTATGATCTTAGTTTTCTGAATGTTGAGTTTTAAGCCAACTTTTTCACTCTCCTCTTTCACTTTCATCAAGAAGCTCTTTAGTTCTTTGCTTTCTGCCATAAGGGTGGTGTCATCTGCGTATCTGAGGTTGTTGATGTTTCTCCCAGGAAACTTCATTCCAGCTTGTGCTTCATCCAGACCAGCATTTCACATGATGTACTCTGCATAAGTTAAATAAGCAGATTCCCTTCTCCAGGAGATCTTCCCAACCCGGGGATCAAGCCCAAGCCTCCCGCATTGCAGGCGGATTCTTTACCAGCTGAGCCAGCAGGGAAGCCCCCAGATGAGAATGCAAGGCCAAAAAGGTGCAGATTCAGCCTTTTGCTCTTGGCTGCCTCTCCAGCCCTGAGACCATGCTTGGTACACAGCAAGTGCTCAGTAAGTTATGTGGTGAATGAATGAATGGTACGAAGTCTTAGAAAGGAAACTGTACTTTGGTTTCAGCTGTCAACCGAGGCTGACAGTTGCATTCCCTTCCTAGAGTTCCTGGGAGAAGCCCCCAGAATCACTGGGCACAGGGCCCAGCTGACCAGTCACCCAGCCACGGTGACCTCCTCCCCCTCTGACCTCTGACCTCTTTCCCCAGGGCAGTGTCACAACGGGCCCCCGTAGTGAGTGTCACCGTCACCTGCCAAGACGGTAGGCTCTGCTGAGGTCTGTGCCCAGAGCTCTGGCTGGTTTTAGATGGTGTTTTTCTTCATCTGTGGTTCAGCAAATGACGATTAAGCACCTGCTGTGAGCTGACCCCATCCAAGGTCCAGAAACAAATCTGATACTAGCGGCAGTATCAGACTTCAGTACCATAAATTCTCAGTCCCTAAGGAGCGTGTGGGTCCAGAGGCCCCTCAGACACCAACGTGAAAAGCAACAATTCTCCTTCTAAATCTCCACAGCCCAGGTGAAAAAACAGAGGAAAGACCAAGAAGGGACCGAGCGGATTTGACTGCATCCAGAATGGTGCCAACCCACACCTAATGCATTTCAAGACCAGCAAGAGGCATGGAAGAATCTTGAAGCTACAGAAAGGGATCAGCTAGCTTTCTTTTTAGATGAAGAAGAACTGGAGATAGTGAAAGAAAAAAGCATAGAAGACACCATCCAACAGATAAGATCCATTAATAACACACATGTAAACCTATGGCGGATTCATATTGGTGTACAGCAAAAACCATCACCATTTTGTAAAGTAACATCCTCCAATTAAAATACGTAAATAAAAAAAACTATACTCCAAAAATAAATGTAAAAAATAAAAAATAATAATTCCTTAAAGTCTGAGTTCCCGACACAGTTTAAAAAGTTGCCGCCTTTACTTAATGAAGGTGGGCACGCCTCGTTGCTCTGGAGACTGTGTGTCCTGGGGACACACTTCCTGGGCCGAAGCGTCTTCTCTGACCCCACGCCCGATCCTTCTGGAGAAGGCCCCCTGGGGCACTCATCTTGGAAAGTCACATTAGGCTTGCTTTCCATCCCCCGGTCTGAGCTCTGTTGTGCCCACTGGAGGAGGACCCGGAGCACCTGCAGCGTTAACACTGCCCGGTGGACACGGCACCCTCGGCCCACGGACAGCCGCGGCCCCAGAGCTCTGCAGATGGCAGTCACCGCCTGGCTGGGACCGTCACACCCCCAGGGGCGCGCAAACTCAAGCTATTAAAATGCACGATTAGGGAAGCTTTGCAGCGCTAATCAGATGGTAGTCTTAAGTTTACTGACACCATAAAATGCTATTTGATATCTTCATTAGCGTGTATAAAAGGAGCACACGTATATTAGGGTTTTCCGATGGCTCGGTGGGTAAAAAAAATCTGCCTGCGATGCCAGAGACACAGAAGACTCAGGTTCGATCCCTGGGTTGGGAAGATCCCCTGGAGGAGGGCATAGCAACCCACTCCAGTATTCTTGCCTGGAGAATCCCATGGACAGAGGAGCCTGGTGAGCTATAATCCATGGGGTCTCAGAGTCAGATTAAACTGAGCACAGACGCACACACACACACATGCATGCACACACACCATTCACATGGACTGATTGCCCACTGTGTGCCTGACACTATTCTAGAAGCTGAAAGGACAACAATGGACAAATGAGCTTTTGTATAGTGGAGGAGACAGACAGTACACAAGCTGCTAGGACACGGTCATGTGCAGCTGGCTAATGCCGTGGAGAAAAACTGAAGGGAGGGAGGGTCCAAAGCCTACAGGGTGAGCCCTGGGTTGCAATCCTACATAAGGAGGTCAGGGGGCCTTGCTGAAGAGCGTGACGCATGTGCAGTGCCCCCAAGAGCCGGGCACATGCTTGGCTGCAGGAAGGGCGTTTGGGTGGAGGAAATGGCAGGTGCAAAGGCCCTGAGGCTGGAGTGTGCTCAGCAGGAGCGGTTGTCGTGTGGGGTGGGCTGAGAGGAGAGGCGGTGTGGATCTCAGAGTCCTGGTGGTGAACTTGGCTTTTCTTTCTTCTTCATGTGGATCTTTTTTAAAGTCTTTACTGCGTTTGTTACAATATTGCTTCTTTTTTAGGTCTTGGTGTTTGGGGCTTAGGTTCGTGGAGTCTTAGTTTCTCGACCAGGACTCGAACCCACACTCCTCAGGTTGGAAGGTGAAGTCTTCACCGCTGGGCCACCAGGGAAGTCCCGAGCGTGGCTTCTCTGAGTGAGATGGAAGGCCCTGCAGAGGTTTGCGGTTTATACATCTTTCCTCCAGCCACGTGCAAGCTCTTGGAGGGCGGGGACCACGACTGGCTCCACCTACCACTGGCCTTCCTGCGAATGCTGCCCCATAAATCTGGGGAACAAGACGGAGCCTGCAATCGGGCCCCAGGACAGGACTAGGGATGAGACACAGTGAGCGAAACGGCATGCAATTCTGTGCCGAGCCAGGAAAGACGGGCTGCGGGTGTAGACAGTGCAGGGTCGGCAGGTGGCCCACCCACTCACTTTCTGTGCTGCCTGTGGGTCCCAAGCGAACCACAGAGCCCACTGCAGGGGAGAGGGGAGAGGCCAACGAGGGGAAGGCGAGAAGGAGGACCCCGGCCCGGACGTGGTGCCGTAGGGTTAGGTGCCATCCGGTTTACTCAAGAAGGATCTGCAGGAAGAAGGATACGAGGTGTTAACCACATCCTCCCAGAGCAGCTAGAAGGCAATCCGGAAACGTGTGCCGGGCGAGGAACCGCCTGGGCGGTCAGCTGAGCTAATGGAAAAAGACGGGAAACGGCCCATTTTCACCTCGTTCTGAGGATGTCAGTAAACACTCTCCTCTAGGCTCCCCCCAACCCGCCCCAGGACTGACGACACTCAGAGAGGGCGGTGGACCCAGCTGGGTGGGTTTCGACCCGCCCCGGGGCTCAGGCAGCAGCTAGGGCCAGCCTATGCCTTTGCCTGGTGGAGAGGGGGTTCAGCAACCTCCAGGCACAGCACTCCCCAGGCCAGGCCACTGTGCGTCGCTACCATGGACTGGACCACACCCCACGTGTCAGCCTGGCCCCGAGCCCTGGACTCTGCCCTCTGTTATGTAGAGAGCAGCTTCTGAGAACCTGTGAGACCCTGATCCACGGCCCGTTCATCCACTCGCTCCATCCACTCGGGGTTTGCGGTCACCCCATTTCCGTACCCCTGGTCACCCTGAGTGTGTATAAGAGAGTGATGCCTTCAGTGCTGACTCCCTGACTCCCCCATCACAAGGCAGGCGCCATGAGGGTGGGGGGTGGTTCTCTGTTCCGACTGCTGCTGTGTCTTTGAGGCCCAGCATACATAGTAGATGACAGGCTTCCCCTGGTGGCTCAGTAGTAAAGAATCTGCCTGCAATGTGGGAGACCCGGGTTCAATCCCTGGATCAGGAAGATCCCCTGGAGGAGGGCATGGCACCCCACTCCAGTATTCTTGCCTGGAGAATCCTAAGGACAGAGGAGCCTGGCGGGCTACAGTCCCTGGGGGTGCAAAGAGTTGGACACGACTGGGCGACTAACACTTTCACCTCCGCATAGTAGACGCTAAACATATTTGTGTGGAATGAATGAATGAGGTGGATGGGAGGACACTGAGGCTAAGCTCTGTTCTGTTGTAGGACCTAGGGGTGAGCTAGAGAGTGTCTCCCCAGGAAAGGGGCCCCCACTTCCACCCACAGTGCCCCCTGCTCCATCCCTTGGAGAGAACTCTCTCCTTGGGTCCTCCCAGTCTGGGCTCCCTCCTCCAGGAAGCTCTCCAGGCTCCCGCACGGCAAGGATCCAGCTCAGCTCCTGATCAAGCCACTGGTCAGTGACTCTGAAGGACGGGACAGTGCCTTCCCCGTCTCCTCCCAGTCAACGGAGACCAGCAGAGGGCAGTCCGTTCTCTCCTGACCCAAATCTGCCAAACTTAAGTTGTCTTGCATGCATGCGTGTTAAGTCGCTTCAGTTGTGTCCAACTCTGGGATCCCGTGGACTACAGCCAGCCAGGCTCCTCTGTCCATGGGATTCTCCAGGCAAGAATACTGGAGTGGGGTGTGGTGCCCTCCTCCAGGGGATCTTCCCAACCAAGGATCAAACCAGCATCTCTTGTTTCCTGCATTGGCAGGCAGGTTCTTTAGGACAAGAGCCACCTGGGAAGCTATAAGTTTATCAGTTTCCAACAAGAAAAGCCAGTTCTACCAACCCCTGACTCCTGTCCTTCTAGCTCAGAAACGTCTCTAGAACCTGTCTTGCTGCCCCTGCCCGATGCTACTCCCTCAGCTCAGGGGCCAACTAGAGTCAGGCCTGGGGGTTGCCTGGGGGAAGGACAAATGTAGGTCAAGGAGGCAGGTGGCCAGCCGAGCCCATCAGCCCCCAAGGGGTCAGCTGAAGTGCTTGAGTGAGCCCTGGGCCACAGGGTCCCCGACTCCCCATTTTCAGATGACTGGACAACAGGGCTGTCTAAGGCCTCTCCCATATACCTTTAAGAAGAAAGAACCACAGAAATCAACGGAGTAGGAAATTCACCAGGAACTAACAGGCTCTCATTTCAGATGAGTCCGGGTGCCTTCGCCTTGTTTTAAAAGAAGGGGGAGCGTTATCTCCAGCTGTTCTTTGATGTCCCAGGCCAGATGGCCTCCTAGAGATTTATCTGGAGCCGTGCAATCCATACCGAAAGGAACTGAGCCTTGCTCAGAGGAAAGGCGAAAGGCGTCTGGGGCGGTCATCTCTAAGGGGGATACCAGCAGCAGTGCTGAGTTGATTGGTGTCCGGGGCTCATCACTGAGGGCTCATCACAACCCAGACCACCAGCCCCCCAGCCCCCCAGCCCCCAGCTCACTGGGCTCCCAGCTGCCAGGACAGCGCCCCCCCCCCCACCCCCTGCCCCTGCCAGGCCACCCGCTGTGTCTGCAAAGTCCCTATTCATCCCCGCCAACCAAGCGGGAGTGGGTCCCCCACCCCCAGGCTCACTCCCCTCTTGTCTGCTCACCTCCCCCACCGGCTCACCACCATTCAGCTTTACATGCCGAGCTGGGGGGCTGGGGAGCTGGGGGTGGGGGGGTGGCTGGGCCGGGGTGGCCCTTTTGTGAGGCCTCCCGCTAATGCCTCCCGCTAATCCCGCAGTTTGCACAACTCTGCGGCGCGGGGTCACTTTTAATTGTCTGCCCACCAGGCCGGTCCCAGAGGAGGACAAACACTCCCCCGAAGGGAGGCCCGCGGCTCTGAGAAACGCACTGCCCACAAAGGCTCAGCCCCAACACGGGGGGCGGAGGGCCCTCCAGGCCACTGGTGCTGACCCCAGGCTGGGCCGTGGACCACTCTGGGAGCCGAAGAAGGCTCCAGCCGCCCTCCTCAGAAAACCATGCACTGTGGCCAACGATTTCCTGGCCTTGGCACTCCTCCCAGAAGCCAGTCAAGGACTCCAGACCAGCCTGACCTCTGGCCCTCCATGTCCCCCTCCATGGCCCTCAACACCCCAGCCCCTCCATTGTTCATCCCAGGTGGGCTACCTCCGTGTCCGGAACCCACCCCTTCTTTCCCGGACACAGGCGGAGCCCAGGATTCGAGGACAAGAGGCTGCCCCCAAACATCGCTTTCCCTTCCCACGGCAGCCCCACCTTGAACCCTGAGTGGCCTTGCACACATGCTTGTGGACACCGGCATGGAACCCCCAGCTCTGTTCCCCTCTGCACCCCACCCCTCCATAACCTCTCTAGGCCAGACCTCAGGCCTGGGGGCATACACTGGCCGCACAGCTGGCTCTGGGAGGACAGACCTGGAGAACCGGTTTCTCAGGCCCTGGAAGCAAGCTCGGGCCATCTGCGCACAGAATCGCAGGGTCCGAGGTACCCCAGATGCAGCCTGGAACCAGCTCCAGGAGGCCCCTTCTCCCACTCATGACTCAAGGGAAGTCAGAGCTGGGCGCTCCCAAGCGTGTGGCCAGGGCAGTCTCCCCAAGGGGCTTTGTGGATCCCAAGCAACTCCTTAGATGGGCGGGGCCCAAGTCTGGGGCCGGCCTTGCCCTGGGAGCCACAGAAAATACATCTAACCCTCTCCTGGGCAGCTCTCAGTCGCTGGGTCTGAAACACAGATTCTAAGCCTCCAGAGCTCAGACAAGGACCTGCAAAAATGGGCCTGTGAGCTCCAGATCCGGAAGGGAACTTCAGGCCACACAGCACAACGATTCAGCCAGGAGGAGCAGCTCGCTCAAGGACCCAGGGCCTTAGGGGGGCAGCAGGACCAGAGTCGGGCTCCCCCCATCAAACAGCATCCCTGGGAGAACAAACACAAAAGCAGCATTCATGCAGCAAGAGGCCCCAGTGACGGGTGAGCGGGGGGAGCCGGGGGCGGGGGTCGCTTCTCCTTCCAGCCCAGTTCACTGCTCCCTCCCACAGCCACGGAGCACCACGCAACCCCAAGACGGGCAGTGGGGGGTGCAGGGGTGACTCAGCCGGGGTGTCCGCCCTCCAGGAAGTAGGGTGCATGTGTGAGCAGTCCCTGCCCTTCCCCCCCAGGCGCAGAGCAGAGGCCCAGAGAGGGAGTCCACAGGCGTCCAGGGAGGTGGGAGGATGCCCCCAGAGAGGGGGAGAGGTCAGCTGAGTCTTGGAGGCAGAGACCGTGGAGCAGGGGCACCCCGGATGGGCAGCGGTGCGGGCGAACCCAGGGCGGTGAAGATGCGGTGACCTGGGAGGCCGGGCTCTGAGCAGACCAGACGCAGCCAGGCCTGTGGACTTTACCCCTGTGGTGGCCGAGAAGTGGGGGACTCATGCCCCACGCGCCCCCAGCAGACAGGGGCTGCCAAGAAGGCCACTGCGGGCCCACCCTGCATTGGACAGGGAGCAGGGGCTCTGCTTCTAGACGGGCTCGCTGTCTTTCAGCCGCTGACCTGCAGGAGGGGGGCTTCCCTGGTGGCTCCGTGGTAGAGAAGGACGGAGCTTGGCTGAGTGGTTTGCAGATATTAATTCCCCTCCCCACATGGTCCTGGTGCTGCGATTCCCGTTTAACAGGTGGGAAAACTGAGGCTCAGAGAGACACGGGCACCGGACCAAGATGCCACTCCACCAGGCTGCTTGAGCGTCCTCGGGGCAGAAGGGAGGGGGCCGCTCGGGTTCCCGGGGCCCGCAAGGCTTTCGAAGAGGCTGTAACACTCCACGCTGTCACCACTGGAGAGGAAACAGTGTCCACCCCAGAGGAAGAGACTTCTGGTTCCTGGAGGCCGTGAGAGCTCAGGGCTTCAGCTGGGGTTTCCTGGGTGTCCAGGGAGACTAGGACACCAGGCCAAGGAGCCTCAGCAATGAGGGGGTGGGGTCAGCCTGAGACCTGCCAGCAGGTGGTGCTGCAGCCACAGGGCTGGGCGTTGGGTTCCGCTTCCCCTGGGAGATGCCCCCAGGGTGGTCTGTCCATCCCCAGGGGCATCAGACACTCAGCAAAGGCCAGGGACCTGCTTCCGGTTTGCAAGACAGATTGGTCCCAACCGTGGGAGGGGTCATCACTTTTGTCTTCGAGGGTCGTAACGGAGCACGGGCGGCTGTGGGCTGGGCCCTCTGCATCCACCATCCCGGGCGGTCCACCACCGCCCAGCTGTGGCAGGTGAGAAACTGACGCTCGGTCCCAGGAAGTGTCCACCTGACATGCGGGGGGTGCCACACCCATGCTGGGCGCGTCCAGCCCCCCACCCCCAACCCGGGCGCCGGCCGCCACACAAATCGGGGTGATGGAGCCTGCAGTGGGCCTGCCCATCTGTGCCCCCACGCATGGGACCCAGGCAGGCAGGGTCTCTATCCGGCGCGTTCAGCCCCTCGCCACCTGCAGATCCCTGCTCCGGGGCTCCGGCCCCTGCTGACCAGCCCCCTCCCCACCCTCCAACTGCTGGGCATCCAGCCTTTGCCGGCCCTGGGCCCCACCCCCACCGCCAAGGCAACGTGGCACCTGGCCAGGGCCCTTGATTCAGACAGAGCCCCGGAGCAAACCACCCGGCTGGCCGCCCCGGCTCAGGTTGCCGCCTGCAGTGGCCCCGGCTGATTATTCATGGAAATCAGGCCTCCACCATGTTCCTTGGGCTTCGGCTGGGGCTGGATTAACAATCGCCTCTTTGTGTGGACGACCTTAGTGGTGTCTCTGGAGGGAAAGGGAGGAGGGGAGGAAAGGAGGTGGGGGGGCTGGGGGGCAGGGAGTAGAGAGGAGGAAGGGGAGGGGGAGGAGGATGGAGAGGAAGGGAAGGGCGGGGTGGGGGGGGGACCAGAGGGAGGAGGGGCAACAGCAAGGGAAGCAGGCGAGCGGCAGAGAAGGAAGGGGGAGGAGGGGGAGGGCAGGGGTACCCATGGGGGGTACCGGGAGTAGATGCTGGTTGGGCCCAGGGAACAGAACAGACTGCCCCCTCCTGGGTTCCAGAGCCCCAGGCCCCCACCACCGTCGAGGCTGGGGGCACGGTGCTCCCTGTCAAAGGTGCTCCCTGGACACTGTCAGAGGCCACGCTTTGTCTGAAGGTCTCCAGGCCCCGTCCCAGAAGGCCCAGAAGAACACCCCAGGCTCTCTGTCCTGGGGTGGGGGGCAGCCCAGGGTGGCGGGAGACCTGGTTCTGGCCCTGGCGGGATTTACACGCAGACAACACGGTTCAGGACAGCTCGGCGATCAAAGACCAGAATGGTTCCCATTCTCCCAGAATCCTGACAGCCAGGAGGCCCAAGGAACCAGCGCAGCTTTAGAGCATAAATAACAAAGAAACAGGGTAAGGGTTTGTTTTTTTTTTTAAATGAACTTATGGGAAATGAAATCAAACCAGGCCACAGAGCAGGGTGATAGCATCTTTGACACCCACAGTCGAATCCCGAGATCCCTCTGTCCAGAAACAAGTCAACAGCTCCACGTTACCTACAGGATAAAAGCCGACCCCTCCCGCTGGCTGTTCAGCACCTGCTCAAGGATGCTCAAGTCTCATTCTGACCACCACACCCCTCCTGCCTCATCTCCCCCGCCCTCCTTCCCTTCAGCCCCCAGCCCCTCCCGGTGACTCCAGAGAACACACTGTTTTCAAACTTGTCAGCCCCCCACACCCCATCACAGAACCTTATCTTCAGATTTTCCCTCTGCAGGAAACCTAGCCTGGAACTGCCCACCCCAGGCCTTCTGCCCATCCACAACGCTTGCAGGAAACCTCCCAGATCACCACTTCCCCACCCCCATCACCACTTAGACTCTCTCAGCTGTCACACGCTAGTGACCTGGGTGTGTGCACATGTGGGAGAGGCGCTCAGGACCTGTCGGTTAAGGAGGATGTACATGAACCCCTGCCAGCCTTCCTGGGCCGCCTCTGCGCCAACTTCCGGCATGGACTGGGCAACAGCCGGGCCTGGATGGAAGGCGGCACGGAGGCCTTGGAGCATGGGAGACCAGGAACGAAAGCAAAATTGGACGATCAGCGGTGATCAAGAGGGTACGCTGACAGCCTTTGGAAGGAAGGAAAGAAAGATCCTGGCAGGCCAGGCCATGCCATGCATGTTGCTGGAGGAGGCCTCAGCTCTGTTAACCTAAGACAGTTACCCCAGCAGTGCTAAGGAGAGTCCCTGGAGGAAGATGAGCCCTCCAAGGGGGAGCCTGCTTGACCCTCTCAGCCAAACAAAGCCCCTCCTCGCGACCTGGTGGCCGTTCAGGGAGCAACTCCTGCAAAGCGGGGCTGCCTGCACTGGCATCAGAAAAGTCAGCCCCTGTCCGGCAGCCTGGGTGACATAGAGCCCTCCAGGGAGCAAGAGGTGGGCTTTACACAGCTCCCCGCAAACGGTCATGCCTCTAGGAATCTCTTCTAAGGAAAAGAATCTTCAACTCCAAAAGTGCTGTATTCATATCTGTGGAGAACTAAAAATAACCAACAGTAAAGGCACCGTGGAACACACCTGGGAATAGCCACTCGATGTAAATGTAGGCAGCTGTCACAAACAATACAGTAAGTTCCCTACATACGAATGAGTTCTATTCCAAGAGTGCATTTGTAAATCCAGTTTGATCAGAAGTCCAACAAAGTGAGCCTAGGTACCCAACTAACACCATCAGCTATGTGGTACCGTCCTGTAATAGGTTTATAACACTTTGTACACAAATAATACATAAAAAACAAACATAAAAAAATAAAGAAAACATTTCTAATCTTACAGTGCGGCACCTTGAAAAGTGCAGGAGTGCAGGACAACAGCTGGCATACAGGGACTGGCATCATGTCAACAGGCAAGAAGAGCTACTGCCTGGAGCAGAGACAGGAGGTGGGAGACGGTGGAGCTGACGGGTCAACAGCAACAGGAGACAGAGTGTCAGTCACTCAGTTGTGTCCAGCTCTTTGTGACCCCGTGGACTGTAGCCCACCAGGCTCCTCTGTCCGTGGGGATTCTCCAGGCAAGAACACTGGAGTGGGTTGCCATTCGCTTCTCCAGGGGACCTTCCTGGCCCAGGGATCGAACCTGGGTCTCTTGCATTGCAGGCAGTTTAAGCTTCAATTTCACTCACACCTGACATTGATGGAATGCACGTTCACATCTTTGAAAGTTCACAACTTGAAGGTTCATATGTAGGGGACTTACCGTACCCGCAAGGCCTGCAAAGCTGTGATTTTCCCAGTGGTCCTGTCTGGACGTGAGAGCTGGACCATAAAGAAAGCTGAGCGCCGAAGAACTGATGCTTTTGAACTGTGGTGTTGGAGAAGACTCTTGAGAGTCCCTTGGACTGCAGGGAGATCCAACCAGTCCATCCCTAAAGGAAATCAGTCCTGAATATTCATTGGAAGGACTGATGCTGAAACTGAAGCTCCAATCCTTTGGCCACCTGATGCGAAGAACTGACTCATTGGAAAAGACCCTGATGCTGGGAAAGACTGAAGGCAGGAGGAGAAGGGGACGACAGAGGATGAGATGGTTGGATGGCATCACCGACTCAATGGACATGAGTTTGAGTAAACTCCAGGAGTTGGTGATGGACAGGGAGACCTGGCGTGCTGCAGTTCATGGGGTCGAAGAGTCAGACACGACTGAGAGACTGAACTGAGCTGAACTGAAGCACTGTGGAGGGACGAGGGGAGTGTATCTGATACGAAGCTAAGCGGGAAATAAGTCAGGACACAAATTCATGCAATCAGCAAAGTCTCAACCACCAGACTCTTTACAGGAAAAAAAAAGACTGGAAGGAAACTAACCAACGATCACCTGCCAGGGACTGGCTGCATGTGGTTACCATGGCAACCCTCCTCCTTCCTGATTTTCTGTATTTTCTAATGAGCACAGACTATTTTTCCCTTCTTAATTAATAAGTGTCTTCTGGACAAAAACACTCAGCCCGCTGCCAAATCTCATGGCCGGTGTAGGCTCCCCACCAACCTCATCTCTGTTGAGGACAGATTTCTCAGGAAGAGCTAGAGATTGCCGGCCACCAGGACCACCACGCAGACCACCCCCCCATGCCCCCGGCTCTGGCCTGCCCAGCAGGATACGATGCACCTGGCTGGCAGACAGATGCCACCAAAGTTCGCAAACTCCTCCTTCCATGAGTTCATTTCACTGGCGGCCCACCTCCTCTACAGAGAATGATAACAGAGAAAATAAAAAAGGGGAACTTCAGAGACACAACCTTTTCGTCCTGTGTGTCCCTAAGACACAGTGACCACCCCCCCACCAGGTGCAGTGGGTTCCTGTGTGTCTGTCTGCAATCGCGGTCCCCACAGTGGCCCACTTGGGGGTTGGGGTGATGGGAAAGGCAAGAGAGAGTGTGGGGTGGGGGCGGGGGGAGACTCAGCTCACCCATCTCTGCGGAAGCCGAGTCCTGGCATCACTCGGCCTCCGAGGCTGGGCTGGCTCTCTGGGCAAACCCCAGCCCTGGCGTGTCCTCTCCAGACCACATCCCACTCCCCCACACACTGTCTCCTGCCCCTTTCCTGGGCCCCTGTGGAGCCGGGGTGAATGTGTCCCCAGCCCAGCTGCGGGGTCACTTCGGTGAACCTGGACGAGCTGAGTGGCCCTCCTCTCTGCCCGTGGGCTACCTCGCCTGTAAAAACAAGATTTACGCTGCATTCTCTGGGCCCCCGTGAGCATCATCCGCAAAGATCTGACCGCGATGGGGGACTCGGCTCCTGCAGCACCTCAACCACCCTCAACAACTGCCTGAATTCTGAGACACCAGCTCTCACTCTGCTCTCAGCTCACTGGCCCCTTCCACTCATGCTGGGGCATTTCTGCCTGTGGAGAAGAAATGCTAGCCTGGACCGCGCCCCGCCCCCCTCCAAGGTCTCATCCTCAATGTCCACAGGGCTTTGCTCTCCTGAGAAGGGCATTGCTCTATACCCAGGGTCCAACCAGAAACCCTCGAGCCATCCAAAAAGCCTCCCCACTCGGGGAGCCCTGCAGTTCTTCACCAGGGGAGTGGTCCCCTGGTCCCACAGACCCATTGGCCACATGGGGAAACTGAGGCCTGGAAAGGCCAAAGATTTGCTGTGAACCACAGTGACCCAGTGACTCTGCCTGTCCCTGTCCTCTCCCCAGATGCCCGGCCTCCGGGCTGGCCCAAGCCAAAGGCCTGACTGAACAGCAGTGGTTGCCTCGGGTCCAGGGCTCTGGCCTTCTCCCAGACTCCACGTCATCCACTGTGTACCTACAGCCAGAGGGATCACAGAGAAAGCAAGCCTAACCGCACACCCATCCAGACGCCCTGCTGCGCTTGCTTAAAATCCCCCACTGGCTACGGGGCCCGTGTGCTCCCATCTGAGACCCCCTGCTCTTCTGTTCTCCTCCAGCCGCCTCTGCCTTCAACAGCCGTGGCCGTGCCCACCCCAGGACCTTTGCATGTGCCCCACCCACTGCCTGGCCCACTCCTCCACATGCCACTTCACTCAGCGTCTCCCACCCGATCTCTGGGTCTCTGCTAACACGGCCCCTCCTCAGAGAGGCCCCCAATGCCCAGGGGAAGCACTCTCCCAGCACCGTGCTCCTTTGCAGCCGTGCTCGCAGCTGGCATCATTAAATCACTAACCGTGAAATTAGTTCTTTAATGTCAGAGTACCCTGCCAAGCGGGCCGGGCCAGGACCACATCTGCCTTGTTCCCCTGTCCCCTCTGCAGCGCCAGGCTTAGGGTAGGCCCTCGACCTTCATTCTCTAAGTGAATGAGGGAAGGAAGGGAGGGTAAATGCTGCCTCGGATGGTCACTTCAGTGAACAGACCAGCTCAGAGACCACCTCTGATCCCACTCGCCTGGACGCACACACACAGTGACATACGACATCACAGGAGGAATGCCGTCTGGGAGTCTGTAGACCTGGGTTCCAGGCTCTGGTCCTCCCCCTGAGCCACTGTGGCCCACAGCAAGTCTTTGGCCTTTCCAGGCCTCAGTTTCCCCATCTGGCCAATGGGTCTGTGGGACCAGGGGACAAGTCTACACCCTGTGCCGCCGGCAATGGTCTGTGCTCCTCGCCTCCCGTCCACGGGGCTGAGCTGAGGCCACGAGGCTGCGGAGCCGCACGACGGAGGGGCCCGGTCACCGGGCACGGCCCACGGCCCACCCCACACACCCATGAAGTCAGCAGTCACTGCGTGACCACGTGGGGGTGCTTGTTACGGCAGCTCTCGCTGGCTGTCCTGACGAGTACACAGCAAACGGCAGTAAGCCTAACCTCACAGCCTCGTGACAGAAGGGCTACTTGGCTTCCTGATGGGGAAGCTGAGGCTTTGGGAGGTTCGGTGGCCACGTGGTCCCCGTGGACGTTCTCCTCTGTTTCCGCTTTAACTCCGCCATCTGGGGGCGGCGGGGGCGGGGAATGAGGGAACTATATTTAGCATATTAAACAAGCGCAGAGAAGAAGTCTAGGTTCACAGGAAAGGAAGGTTCAAAGAGGATTGGGGATGGCAGTGGCTCTTTGCATGGCCCCCAAGCCAACACCCCACTCTAACCCGACCACGGCCAGCCCCTCACTGTCACCCCAGTATCCAAAGTCCTGTGACAGACATCGGGCACAGACTGATGTTTGCCAAGCGGGGGGAGGTTCGGGGGGACATAGAGTGGGAGGCTGGGGTTGGCAGATGTCAGCTTTTATGTACAGGATGGGTAAACAACAAGGGCCTACTATACAGCACAGGGAACTATCTGTATTCACTATCCTGCGATAAACCATAACGGAAAAGAATCTATTTTTTAAAAAATGAATATAACTGGATCACTTTTCTGTACAGCAATAATTAACACAATGTTGTAAATCAACTATACTCCAATAAAAATAAAAAAGAAGAAAATTAATGCAAAACTACACAAAAGGTATGTCATTAATAAGTGATGTACACCACATAAATGTAAGATGACTTTAATGTTTGGGGGGGAAAAATAATGTAATTCTCACACAGGCAGAATAAAGGAAAATAAATAAAATATTCTCAATTGCGGCAGAAAAAAAATAAAGTCTTATGACACCCCGAAAGTCTGGCCCAAGTTTGGGGCCAAAACTCGTTTGGCAGCAAAGTGTGACACGTAGCCTCCCACCACCCAAAACAGAAAAGGGCTGGGAGAAAGGGGGCAACAGCAAGCTGGTAACAGCGGTGGTCTCAGCCCCAGAGAGACCGAGAGGTCACTGCCCACCAAGCTGCAGACAGACCCCCTTGGTCTTCAACAACGAGCATACATGATCACCATAATGACGGCGGAAAATTAAACAAACAGAATGCCACTCGGCGGGGTCTGGGGGCAGAAACGGCAGTTCTGCAGACCTGCTGATCCTGTTCCCAGCGACGGTGGGGAGGAAAGCTTTGTGGGACTTCCCAGTAATTCCCACCACACCCCAGACATCTTGAGGATCACAATGCTGGGCCATAACGGAGTTGACTGGCCTCCCCTGGGGTCAGCCATCAAGATCTTGCCAGCACGGGGTCACGCAGCTGCCTACCACACAAAGGCAGCCCCCACCCACCCTCCCACCCCCGCACGGCCCCTCCCCCAGGCCCCCTGGAGGGTCAGGAGCCGCCTGTGAGGACGGCCTTTCTGTCACTCTGAAGGGGACTCTGTTCTTCTCCCCCCGTCACTATCTGGTAGCTCCAGATCACGGTGGCAAGGAGGTGTGCATTAAGGATCCTTTATAGACCCGAGCACGGTGATGCCCCCCCAGCATCTTGGGAAGATGGTCCTGCCGCCTTCCATTTCTATGTGGGATGTGCAAATAACCTGTGTTTGTTCTCCAACACCCGCCTTGTGCAGCTCACAGCTTTCATCCTTAAAGAGCTGCTGATAAGAGCGTCTGAAAAATGCTAATACGGAGGAAACTCCCTACAGAGTTATAATGAAAAGCTTTACATAAATTGTGATATTTTACTAATGTCCCAGGTCTGGGAGGGCTTTATTAACGGCAGCGCAATCTCTTCGGCAGTTGCCACTGATCCACGTTGCCGACTTCAATGAATTCAATTCATCAAGCACGCATTGAGGGCCCACTAGGTGCCAAACACTGTTTCAGGCATGGGGGGAGCCTTCCTTCCACCAACAAATATTTACCCAGCACCCACTCAGTGGCAGACACTGAACAGCAATGGGGAGGAAAGCCAGACCTTGTCTGCAAGGCATCGAAGGCAGAGAAGTGATTACTCAAAGACAGTGTGGTGGGGCTCTGAGCCGTGCACTCTGGAAGACTTCCTGGAGGAAGAAACATCAGGCTGAATCCCAAGGAGAAGTGAGCCAAAGAGAAGGGAAAGAGGGTGTTCCAGGCAGACAGACAAAGACTGGAAGTGATGAAGCCTCACAACCTGTCCATAGAATCACAGAATAAGGGTAGCACAATCGCTAATCCTGAAAGCACCCAAATCTCCAGGAACATACCCCAAACTGCAACCAGGTTCCCTGGGTGGGAGATACAGCATCCTACCCACACTAGATGGACACTGGTCTCCCACTGGGAGCCCCTTCAGGTCTAACCTTAATGCCAAGCCCAGACAGCAAAGGTCTGATTGACCGTCAACACTGAAGGCATGGCCCAGGACAGCACAGGGCAGCCGGGAAACCCAGAAGAGAAAAGGGAAGGCTTTCTGGAGGAGGCAGTGCCTGGGCTGGGTAGCAGCCACCCCAGTCAAGAAGGGCTGATGCCTACAACCCTGCTGTAGACTGAACTGTGTCCCCCGCCAAGTTCATATGTTGAAAACCTAATCCTCAACGTGATTGTAAGAGGTTGTTGTTGTCATTGTTTAGTCACCAAGTCGTGTCTGACTCTGTGCAACCCTATGGACTGTAGCCCGCCAGGCTCCTCTATCCATGGGACTTCCCAGGCAAAAATACTGGAGTGGGTTGCCATTTCCTTCTCCAGGTAATGAAGGTTAATGAAGTCATTAGGGTGGGACCCTAAACCAACAGGAGTGTGTCCTTACAAGCGGGGGTCCCCACCCTCCAGGATCTAATGCCTGATGATCTGAGGTGGAGCTGATGTAATAATAACAGAAATAAAGTGCACAATAAATGCAATGCATTTGGCTCATCTGAAACCATCCCCCACCCTGGTCCGTGGAAAAACTGTCTTCCACGAAATCTGGTCCCTGGTGCCAAAAAGGTTGGGGACCACCACTGAGAAAGAGGTCTCTCTTCACCACATGACCACACAAGATGGCAGGCGTCTGCCAGTCAGGACGAGACCCTCACCAGCCCCGGAGTCGGCCGGCATCTCGACCTTGGAGTCCAGCCTCCAGAACCATGAGAAGGAACTGACCGTGTTGAGTCCAGCCCTGATCACAGCAGCCCGAGAAGACTGAGGCAGACCCCCACCACCACCCCCTCACTCTTTCTCCAGGGCCCCCCGGCACAAAAGCAACCTCGCAAGCGAGGGGACCCCGAGGCCAGCCTCCCCGGCGGGCACCTGCTCTGGGTGGAGGAGGCGCCTCCCGGCCCCGGGCGGAAGGTTCACGTTCTCACGGTCCAGCCGGCCTTGTCCTTTAGGTGCCCGTCCGAGAACACGGGTGACGGTTCTGGCTAATTCATGGAGCTTTTCTGCGGATTAACTCGTTAATTAATGTACCGCACTTCTGAATTCGCAAGCTGCACATCAGAGCCCCAGGGACAGCGGGCTGAAATCACGAGATGCAGCCCAGCAGCATGAATGGGTTTTCATAAAGGCCCCCTGCCTTCCCGAGCTGGGCTAGCGAACCCACGGCTCCGCTCCTCTTCCCGCCTGTCCAGAGCCCTGAACAAAGCCATCAAGAAGGGCTGGGGGCAGGGGTGGGATCTGATCAGGCTTTCAACAGACAGTTTAATGCTCTCCTCCAAACAAGGCACCACTTTCAAAACAGCAGAAGAAGCGGCCTTACCTTCAAAGCAAAAAACCACCTTAAATAAATCTACTGTGTCCTTGGCTCCTTAATCCCCTAAGATGGGAAGCCCACCTCCGCCTGTCATGCAGATCAATATTCTGAATTCCTAAGAAGCTATTTTTTTTTCTTTCAGTCAAGTGTCAAATTAAAGACAGTCAATAATGGTATTGTAGTGACTTTCTTTAAAAAAAAAAAGAAAAGGACAAATAATCTATCGAATGAACCCTAAACCTGTAAAATTAGACTTCTTCCCCAGAGGCTGGCGGGAAGAAGCAGGTGTCCCGGCCTGCATGCTCCTCCCCTGGACCCAGGGGACATACATCGGGGCCTTCCCACAGAGAAGGGAAACCCAGAGATCCCTAGGCCTGCCCTCAGGGAGGGTGTTGATCAAGCTAACACAGAGGGCTGGGACCAGAGCAGCCACCAGCAGCTTGAGACCCAGAGGGGAATGGAAGGCTTCATGGAGGAGGTGGCCTCCAGGCTGGGCTGCAGCCACCGTAATCAAGAAGGGCTCATGCCAAGGCCTCCTGACTCCTGTCTCTGCCCACACTGACTGCTCCTTCCTCCATCAGACCCCTTGGCAGTGCCACGTTCACTTTCCCACAACGTCCCCCGGCTTACCCAGAAACTCTCACAACCTTCTGTGTCTTCCAAGGCCTGAGATGCCCAGTTTCCTGGTCTGGGACCCAAGCTCCACACCCCACCCCCATCCACCAAGTCTGCCTCAGTCAGCATCTGCTCTGTCAGCCTGCTCCGCTCTGATGAACTGAAGCCCACGAGCACACAGATATCTGAGGTTCAGCCCCAACTCCGGACCTCTGTGCCCGTGAGCAAAGCTCCCTCTGGCCTCTCTGCTTCAGCTCGGCAGCTCGGGGCTGGCCTGGGACCAACGGTGGCCCTGCCCCCGCTTCTGGCCCTGGAACCAGCCCGGTTCTAGGCCAGGCCAGCCCGCCACCGTTGTCCTGCCCAGCCCTGCAGCCCTGCCAGAGGAGGAAGGAAAACCAGCCTGGGAGAGACACTGCATCTCGAACCTCAGGCCTCTCCAGGACCCCCTCCCTTCTCACGCACCCCCGTTCTCTCTGTTCCCTGCAGTGCCCACCATCCTGGCCAGACTTCAGTGGGCAGCTGCTCCCCCGGCCCCCTGCCCTGGGCACAGGCTGCTTCCACCGCTGCCCTGCCCTGGTTCTCTGCCGCAGCCTCTCCTGTGCGTCCAAGTGCCTCCCGGAAGGCAGGGCCATGCTGCCCTCGCCCCGTCCGTCACACAGGAGCAGGCTCAGGGTCTCGGAGCTGTGCAGTCAGAATAAACAGGCTTGGGGAGCCCGCTGGCAACTCTAGGATATCATTTACATGGTCCCGGGGCGGGGGAGGGGTGGAGAGGACGGGTAGACAGTAACGCCTGGCCCGGAGGGGACCCGGGAGGATGGACCAAAGACAGCAGGGGTCAGCTGGCCCTCAGCACCCATAGGAGGGCCCCCGCTTGCCACGATGGCTAACAGTGGGCCGGTGCCAGCACTAGGGCGGCCCGGTCTGGATCCTAAGAGCTGGCCTGGGCCCCCAGGCTCATCAGGGCTGTCCCGCACATCGGAGAAGCCCACCACTCAGCAGGGGAATCTCTAATTTGCTGTCAGCTTCGCTTTAATAGCCAGCGGCCCACGTGCTCCCGGGCCCCCTGGGACTCCAAAGCCTGAGCCAGCCTGAAAGGGATTTGACACGGGTTGGGAATGCTCTACAAGGCTCTGCTGGTGACCCTTGTCTCCCCAAGAGGAATAAGGAAGGGCTGAGCCCCCAGGCGAATGCTCCCTGCTCCATCACCCCTCCTGGACTTCCCCATGGATGACCCAGCTCGGTTATCTGGTGGGACCCGGCCAGCAGGCTGCAGAACGCACAGGAAGCCCAGGGAGGCCGGGCTTGGATTCTCAGCCCCCGGCAGCCGGGTCCCTGGGGAGGACAACGGCTCTCCACAGAAAATTCAAATCAGTCCCCCACTCTGGCCAGGCCCCTGCAGCGTGGGGCTGCCGCGGGGGTGTGAGACGGCAGGTGGGTGTGGTGGGCTGAACGGTGTCCCCCACGGAGAAGTCCACCTCCCCACACCCAGACCCTGCGACTCGAGCCCATTTGGACAAAGGGTCTTTGCAGGTGTCGAGATGTTAGTGAAGAATGTCGAGGTGTGGGCACGCTGGATGATCCAGCTGGGCCCTGAGCCCAGTGACAAGTATCATTAGGAGGGCACGGCCCTGCCCTCTGCCTGTAGCTGTTCACAGGCCGCCGGGCAGGACTCCACAAGCAGCCGTTTCACTTTGAGATGGCTCACCATTGCCCGGGTTCTCCGCAGCTCACAGACAGCAATCCCCACTCTGGGGCCCCCATCAGGGCTGCCAGGGAAGGAGCCTGCAAAATTCGGTCCCTGGAGGCCAAGGGATGAGGCCACAAAGGATGCCCTCGCTTCCTTGGCCCAAGTCCTTCATGGCCCCCCAGTCTCAGCAGAAAGAGCTCCCACGTCCCTGCCCCACCCCCTCTCCCACCTCCCTCAACCCTGACTCCCCATCCTGGGTGCTCCAGCCAGCCAGACCGAGCTCCTTCCAACTCCCGAGTGTGCCTGCCCTGCACTTGCTGGAAATTGTTGGTAAGAAGGATCAGCATAAGTCACCCGCCCGAGCCCCTGAGCTTCAAAACTTGCCTTGGACCTAGTGTCAACCCACAGGGTAGGCACCGCAGAAGGAAACAGACCACTCTGTACACGTGCTGGCAACGGTCCAACAGAATGACCCCAGAGTAGGGAGGCCCGAGAGACACCCCATCTGATCATCACTCCAGCCCCTCCACCGCCACCCTGAGCCTGTGCGCTGGGACTTCAAAGTGCCCTCCACTTACCCATCCAGCCACTGTGTTCATTCATCCATCCATGAATGAATTCATCATGCCCTTCATCCCGTCATTCATTCATTCACTCATTCCTCATGCCCTCCATTCACCCATCGTGGTCTGAACTTTTGTGCCTCACCTGCCTCAAACTCATGTGTTAAAATCTACTCCCCAACATGACGACATTAAGAGCTGGGACCTTGGGTTATGAGGATGGAGCCCTCACAAGTTGGATTAGTGTCCTTATAAGAGGCTACCAGACAGCTAGCTCCCGCTTATCTCACCACCCGAGGATACAAGGAGAAGGAGCTGTCTGCAGTCCAGAAGAGGGTTCTCACCAGAAATGGGCCATGCTGAAGCCATGTGTGTCTTGAAGCCTCCACAACTGTAAATTTCTGTTGACATGAAGCCACCACGTCTCATATCTTGTTACGCAGCCTGAGCAGATGAACACAGCGCCTCCCCTTCACTCAGCACAGACTCGGTTCACTCACTCAACATGAAAACATGCGCTAAGTGCCAGATGTTTGCCCCATCTCCCCACCCAGCCAGCACCCACTCTCTGCTCCCTGTTACAGCAAACCCAGAGGAGCATTGTCTCCACTGTTTGTTCACCTCCTCGCTTCACTTTCTCTCCCACCCCCTCCCATCAGGCGCTTGGACTCACACTCCTTATAGCACACAGCTGCCTTACCTCATCTCATCCCTGTTCCTGTTCGTTATCTGTCCTCCCCTCTAGGGACCTTGTCTGACTCATCACGGTGCCTAAAATGGTACCAGTGGCTACTCCACCTACTGAATGAATGAGTGAGTGAGTGAACAAATGAGGGAGTGAGTGAATGAATCAATGAGGGAGTGAGGGATTGATTGAATGATGGAGGGAGTGAATGAGTGAGGGAGTGAATGAACAAGTGAGTGAACAAATGAGTGAGGGAGTGAATGAATGAGCAAGGGACTGAATCAGTGAAGTAGTGACTGATTGACTGAGGAGTGGATGACTGACTGACTGAGGGAGTGAATGACTGAGGAGTGAATGACTGACTGACTGAGGGAGTGAATGACTGATTGAGGGAGTGAATGACTGACTGAGTAGTGAATGACTGAGTGAATGACTGAGGAGTGACTGAGTGAGTGAGGGAGTGAATGACTGAATCAGAGAGTGAATGACTGACTGAATCAGGGGGTGAATGAATGACTGAGGAGTGACTGACTGACTGAGGGAGTGAATGACTGAGGAGTGGAGTGAATGAATGAATGACTGAGAGAGTGAATGACTGAGGGAGTGACTGACTGAGGAGTGAATGACTGACTGAGGGAGTGAATGGCTGAGGAGTGACTGATTGAGTGAGGGAGTGAATGACTGAATCAGGGAGTGAATGACTGACTGAGGAGTGGCTGATTGACTGAGGAGTGAATGACTGACTGAATCAGGGGGAGATTGGCTGACTGAGGGAATGAACGACTGACTGAGGAGTGAATGATTGACTGAGGAGTGACTGACTGACTGAGGGAGTGAATGAATGACTGAAGATGTGACTGAATGAGTGGCAGAACCCGCGCCTCAGTGATGGCTCCTCACCTTGCCTTTCCACCACAGATGTCTGCACCCTGCCTTCCAGGCCCAGCAGGGACAGGAGCTGAGTGTGGTGCTGCTGACGGAGGCCCTGCCTGCCACATCTCCAGAGGTGGGAAATGAGGCCTTGGAACAGACCCACCTGGGTATGAACCCAACTCCACCGCCTGCTACTGAGTGGGCCTGGAGTGAGGTCATTTCGTTTCTGTCCTTCTCGGTTCCCTCACACACATGCTGAGGACCCAAGCGCGTCCAACCTGGGGGCCCTGACATGACCGGCACCGCCCACAGACCAGCACCTCTGCCCTTAACCCCCAGCTTTTGCCAGGCTCACCACGTAATTAGTGGAGGAGCTAAGAACAGGTCCTGCGATCCAAACTACTTTTGTGTCCTTATAACACACAACTACATCTTCGTTAAGTTAAAATTGTATATGGCACCAAACAGTCCAATAATTCAAACTGAGCTCATTTATACCTTGAAACCCCAAGTCCTTTGCAGTCAGAATTAACAAGGCACACGGCTTATGCAGTCAAACCTTGATATTTTTTCCCAAACGTCATTGCATGATCTACTTTTTAAAGGGGTGGTTGAGGGGCACATCCTGTTTCATAAACATGTCCACTGTCCTGACAAAGCTCTCAGCCCTCCAGAAAGTGCTTGAATCATTATGTGCTGACATTTAAACGTGCATCGGGAGGCAAAGGCCCCCCCAGGCCAGACACAGATGCGGTAGCAACCTGCGGTGATAACATCGCCCTGTCAGAATCATCAGCCTTCATCTCTGGGCCATCGGCAAGGCCTGGGCACGGGGCCAGGAAGGTGGTCTAGGCCTAAGTAACATGGGAAGAACTGGGTAGTGAAACCAGACTCTGTTGTGAGAGCGGGTACAGAGCAAAAGTGGGGCCAGATCGGGTTCCTTTCCTGACCAAGCCCCTGATCAGAGGTGCTGTCCCAGGTCCCAGCAAAGGAGGCACTGTCAGAGCTGGAATGTGTTTGCGAGGCCTGGAGCAAATGCAGCCACTGAGGCACAATGAGTACTTGAAGATGAGGATTCTCTGCGTGGACTTCTGGCCAGAAATGGAATAAAAAGATGTTCCAGTCCCCATCGGAGGACAGCAATGAACCTCAGAGGCCACTGCCTTTTCAGCACACGAGGATTCATGCCAAAAGGGAGGGGACAAGAGGAGGGAAAAATCGATATAATCACTCCCAACAGAACAGCCCACCAGGGACCTGCCAGGCTGCAGCACCACAGTCTGGACATGCTGCCCACACAAATGGCTAGATGGAGGCTTGAAAATTCTCCAGGTCTACGA
This sequence comes from Odocoileus virginianus, assembly GCF_023699985.2. NCBI lineage: Eukaryota > Metazoa > Chordata > Mammalia > Artiodactyla > Cervidae > Odocoileus > Odocoileus virginianus. The sequence goes on from NW_027224267.1 coordinate 1,867,795, forward strand.
GAACTGGTTGGCATGAAATGAATGTGCCCAGCATGGGTGTGTGAGAAAGGGAGGATGGAAAGATCTAGAATATGAGCAAGATGACCAGACCCAGGACAAAGCCCAGAGGCTGGAAAGACTCTGAGAAAGCACTTGTGTTCAGAGGCCGAGGGGAAGAGGGGTGGGGGGGGGGCAGGAAAAGAGGGGGACGTGGGCTTCCAGCAGGCAGCCCACGATTCAGACCTTCAGGAGTTAAACGAGGCCTCGAGCCCAGCCAAGGGGACTACAAAGGAATTAGAGAGGTTTGCAAACATGTCAGGCAGCACTCGAGACGCAGGCGAAGCGGTCCACCCGAGAGATAATGATTTCTCGCCAAAACAGCAGTCCCATCTCAAGAGCAGGGCGCCAGCTGTCACAAGCGTGACCCCCGTGCTCCGATTCCATCAGTGAGACTGACAAGTAAGAAGAGTTGTGTGCAGCGTGTAGAACGTGGAAGGAAGCACAGCCCTGACTGTCCTCGGCAGGTTCACCAGGACCGGGCTGTGCGTCTGCAATTCGGGGACATCCTGGGTGGAGCACGGTTTCATGAGAGACTTGATGTATGGTGTGGAAGGGCTGTCCTGTTTTCACGGAGCTAAAGAAGTGCTCATACCAGGCTCTTTGGGAGACGGGAGGAAAGGCCTCTGTTATTCAGTCTCCGGTTAATTCATCGAAGCCTGCTGCACGCTTGCAAGTGACCCTTTGTGAGCACTCCCCAGGTACCAGGTGCTGGGTGAGCGCTGTCCTGGGGTTAAATCCTCCCTTTCTCACTACAGTGGGTCACAATCAGTACCGGCCATCTCTTCATTTTACAAAAGGGGAGGCTGAGGCCCCGAGAGGTTAAGTGACTTAGTCAAATTGGACTAGATCACAGCACTTGCCCTCCTAACACACCCCAGACCGCTTCCACCTGCTTTGCTTCATCAAATCAGATCCAAACATCCCACCAAACACTGGCCCTCCCAGAATTACAAGCAAGGTTTCTCCCTACTTAGGACAAAAGAGGGGCCATGCATGAAAAATGAAGGTGCTATCCTGCTTTAAGAAGGAAAAGAGAGAAAGTCCCCTAATGCCTGTTCTGCCACAGTTTAAGTATGAATAAAGACAAGCTTTCACACAAATTCTGAAAATGAAACCACAGTTCCAAAACCCAAGTCCTCCATCTTCACCTCTTGAGAGTGCAGCTGTTTTTTAAAACGTTTCAGCACCAATTTGGCACAGTGATGAAGAACCTGCCTGCAATGCAGGAGATGCAGGTTTGATCACTGAGTCGAGAAGATCCCCTGGAGGGGAGAATGGCAACCCACTCCAGTATTCCTGCCTGGAGAATCCCATGGACAGGAGCCTAGCGGGCTACAGCCCTTGGGGTTGCAAAGAGTTGGACACAACTAAGAGACTGAGCGCACACACAGCACCATTGTCCCCCTCCCTAAAGGGGCACAGAAATAAGGTGACTTCTTGCACGTGGAATCCCTGTGGGTGGAGTTCTGTGGGGGCCTGATATGAACCTGGCGGGAGGCATGGCTGGGAGGGTCAACTGCTCCCCCACCCCCGAGTTCTGAGTTCTCAGCATGAGTGACACTCTCCAAAAAGGAGGCAAGAGGCCTGGAGTCCAGATAACCTCCAGACCTACAAGCCCCATAGCTGTCAGAGGCTGCAGCAGACGGCCACTTGATCTGAGTACAGCCAGTTGTCAGGAAGAAAGTTTTGAGATTCCAAGATTAGGGGCAGCTGAGACTCGAGGTGTAACAACAGTGTCTCCTGGGTGGTGGTCACACTTTGGCGCTGAAAGTTGCAGCAGCAATACAAGGGGCTGTGTGTGGATGTGAGAGGTGGACCGTAAAGAAGGCTGAGTGCCAAAGAAAGGATGCTTTCAAATGGTGGTGCTGGAGAAGACCTCAAGAGTCCCTTGGACTGCAAGGAGATCACACCAGTCAATCCTAAAGGAAACCCTGAATATTCATTGGAAGGACTGATGCTGAAGCTGAAGCTCCAATACTTTGGTCACCTGATGCAAAGAGCCGACTCATTGGAAAAGACCCTGATGCTGGGAAAGACTGAAGGCAGGAGGAGAAGGGGCGGCAGAGGATGAGATGGTTGGATGACATCACCAACTCAATCAATGACATGAATTTGAGCAAACTCAGGGAGATAGTGGAGGACAGAGGAGCCTGGCATGCTGCAGTCCATGAGGTTGCAAAGAGTCGGACACGACTTAGAGGCTGAAGAGCAGCAATGACGAGATGGGGCACTAACTGGGCAGGATGCAAGGAAGGGGAGGGCAATCCAGAAAGAGACACTTTTCAACCCAGTTTAATTTTGAGTCTGTCCTGCTAGCTATAAATACAAACGTTACCCACGACAGGTTGTTGAGCATATAGAATGCTCCCTTCGTCCCCATCTCCAAATGTAGCATATCTGTATCCCTGGAAACGGGCTCCCTCAGCATCTCCTGAACTCCTCCTGGTGAGTCTCCCTGTGGTGCAAGGCTGGACAGCTACCGCCTACGTCTCTGATACCACATGGAGTGAATGCCTTCACCACCCTTGTCAATGCAGAGACCGGTGCCTTTCAACTAGTTGCCCTGGTTTCTGGTAGAGCCACCCTGGTAAACTGGGATCGGGAATAAAGTCACCAAAACGCATTTTGATTCATTGTAGGTAATAGTTAAATGAAACTGACCACTGCATTCTCTGCAAGGAGATGGGATCACCCCAACAGCCATTGGAATCACTGCTCGCTTCAGGAAAGCTTTCCTGAGCAACGGGTCTATATGCATCTGTTCCAATTACTCTCTTGACTCCAGCTGCTAGGAAGTTCAGAGCCAAATCTGTGACCCACCTTTAGCAACGCAGCAAGTATTTCATGAGCTGAGCCTGTCCCTAGCTCCATCCTTTTCCTCTCCTTTTTTCCTAACTTAGTTTATTTTCATGTTGCTTTTACATCTTCAGGGGTTCCCTGGTGGCTCAGTGGCAAAGAATTTGCCTGCGATGCAGGAGATGCACAATTGATCCCTGGGTCAGGAAGATTCCCCTAGAGGAGGAAATGGTTACCCACTGCAGTCTTCTCATGGACAGAGGAGCCTGGTGGGCCGCACAGTCCATGAGGTTGCGAAAGAGTCAGACACAACTTAGTGACTAAGCAACAACAACCTCAAATCCTCTTTTTGATAAACAACCAAAAAAAAAAAAAAATACAGAGAGAAGATACATTAGCAAACAAAAAATATTTAAAATACATTTCAAGGACTCCCTTGCAGCTAGGTTCACAGTCAGAATGTCAGTTCTTGCAAGCACTTCAGCAAAACTTAAATTGGGGGCTGAGTTAGGTGGGGAGGGAGAGGGCTGCTTTGCAGGGATGCGTGGTGGCATGCATGAGTGGCTCCACAGACGGACTTGCCCTCTGCTGGTTTCCTGACCTCGGACCAGGCAGCAGATTTTCTAGAAGCTTAATCTTCAAGATTCAAGCTTAGAGTTGCTCTTTCCAAGCATTTTGAAAGCAGGTAATCCTGGTGTTAGATCTCCTTTCAGGGAGCTAGACAGAAGGGTCTCTTTCTCTGCAGCCACATCCCAACAGATCCATTCTGTGAGCAAAGAGGAGACTTTGGTGGCAATGAAGGCACAATGCCCAGCTGCTCTCAGCTCTAATGCCCATCCCTGGTAGGAGAGCTGCCCCAGCAACACAAATGCCAGTCTGCACATCAGAGTCACTCCTTAATGCTCATCCTGGGATCTACAAACAGCTGCACTCTGAACCTCTACCATCTCCAGCCTGGCGCCATGCCCCATTTCAAACATGATCCAACAGACCAGACCCACAGAAAGGAAGGGCTCAGAGGAGCGTGGGTGGTTGGAGCCTCCTGGAAACGTGGACGGCTCACTTGGGGCATCACGATAGTCCTGACTCACTCCAGTATTCTTGCCTGGAGAATCCCATGGGCAGAAGAGCCTGGCAGGCTACAGTCCAGGGGTCACAAAGAGCCAGCCATGACCAACTGACTAAGCCTCTGGCTTTCCCTGGTTGCCTCGCTCTCTCTTTATAAACAGATGCAAAGCCAGCGTGGCATCTGAGGAGCCGATGAGTATGGAGACTCTGCTGCGTTCAGGGAAGTGATTCCCACCAGACAGATGTCAGTACCGATGAAGCACAGAAACCCCTGAGAACTCTGGGGAGGGAGGGCTGCAGCTCTCCACCCAGCCCGGGATACGGCAGGGGGTTGCCAAGGATGGAGGCGGGCGCCCAGGAGCGCCCGTCTGGGAGACAGGCTCTCCCATTTCTGCACACCCTTCAGTGGGTTGCTGAGCCAAGCCAGTTCCGGTTTCTTCCCCCATCACGCAGGCATAATGACAGGGCCTTCCCCCTCCCCGAGGATGAGGGACCAAGGAGCCAACCCAAGGTGTCCACAGAGGCGTCGGGGAGCAGGTGCTGCCTCTCACAGCCCTGCTCCACAAACTCCGCAGAGCTAGAAAGCCAGGGCTCGGCTCCCAGCCATCTTGGGGGCAGACAGACCCTCCAGGGCACAGACGAGCGCAGCTGGGCCCCAGAGGACCCGCTACACCGTGGCTGTGCAGGAGGGAACTGATGGGGGCACAGGCTGGCGCAGAGTGTCCCAGGACCTGGCCCAGAGGATGAGCTGCCACGGGGATTAGCGGCCCCACAAGCCCAGGCTGGCGGCCACCCCGCCAGGATGCTAGCCCGCATCCACCCAGGAAGGGGCCCTGATTGAATCTGGAGGCTCGGTTGGCACCTCCACTGGAGTTCCGGTGCCCAGGGGAGGTGAGAACATGGAGGCTGCAGGGGCAGGACGACGCCTGCACCACCTTCAATTGGGGTGACCCTTGTCAAGCCCTCAGTCCCCCCAACCAGTAAAGCGGGGTTGGGCGCCTCTCCCAGAGGCCACCGTGAGAACACACACGGCCTTGGATGTGAGAACAGGCTCAAAGTGCTGAGCACATCCTGGCAGTTTCGGGAGCAGCCCTGGAGCCCAGGGGTCAGGCTGCCAGCAGCAGCCCCCTGAAGTGTACACCCCAGCCTCTGTCTTCTCATCCGTGAAATGGGGAGGATGCTAGAACCAAGGCAGGTGAGCGTGCAGACAGGCCCACGGGGTCTTCACAGACACATGCTTCACTCACCACACATGTTCGGTCCAGTCCCAGATCCAAGAGCGGTCTTCTGCAGAAGAGGAACTCCCAGAGCAAACTCCACTCCTGGAGCGGATGCATTCACGGTGCTGGAAGGCCGAGAGGATCACGGGCTGGAGAAGGGTGCTGGAGGGCCTGAGAGCCTGGGACCTGACTCTGGGCACGGCCCAGCCCAGCCCAGCCCAGCCCAGCCCCTTGGCCTGGAACCCTGGGTAGTGGGGGGTTCCCTGGTGGGAGGAACGCATGGGTGGGTGGGGACTTCTTTCTTTCCAGAAGGTCTCCTGAGAGTTGGGTGTGCAGGGGGCAGACTCTGGGGCCCAGGCGGCGACTCATGTCTCTAATTTAATCCAACCATCTCTCCTTCTGACCTTCAAGCAAATCAATAGATTTGCAGATGGATAAGGAGAACTCGATTTGCCCTAAGAATTTCCAAAGGCAGAGGGCACGGCAGGGCTTTGAAGTCCCGCATTCTCCCTGGGACTCCCGGTTCCCTTTGCAGGGCTGTTTTTCTTGTCTTCCTCATGTCAAACCTGCCTGCCTTCGTTCGACGGGCGGGGCTGCACCCACGGGTCTGCCGACGTGGGGGCCGAGCAGAAGCCATCAGGCGGTGACGGCGCTCCTGCAGCCCGGGTTAGAAACCAGAGCTTGAAGCCTTCTCCTCCTCCACAGACTCATCGCACGTCAGAAAATCTGCCCCCGCCCCGGCCCCTCTTCGCCTCTGCTTTCCTCCCCAACCCTGCCTGCCTCAGCCCCCTACCTCCACCTTTCTCACCACAAGTTTAAGCTGAGCTTATGGAAACTCGTTTTAAACTTCCCCGCTGGAGTGAGTGAGTGATAGTCGCTCTGAGCTTCTGGAAACTCATTTTAAACTTCCCTGCTGGAGTGAGTGAGTGATAGTCGCTCAGTCGTGTCCAGCTGTTTGTGACCCCATGGACTGTAGCCCACCAGGCTCCTCTGTCCATGGGATTCTCCAGGCAAGAATACTGGAGTGGGTTGCCATTTCCTTCTCCAGGGGATCTTCCTGACTCAGGGATCGAACACGCATCTCCTACATCGCAGGCAGATTCTTTACCATCTGAGTCACCAGGAAAGGCTACTATTAAGAGACATTTCTAAGTATAAAGACAGGTCAACTTAAAAAGTATCAGCAGATACATGCTTGACTTGACTTTATCTTATAATCTATAGACAATACATTAGAATATGTAATGAATCCATACACCTTTTCCAAAGGAATACCTGAGACAGAAGTAGCAATAAAGTTATAAATGACAATCATCAATCAGATGAAATAATTTAGATGAAGCTTATCTCTCTCGAAGAGATGGGGACTGGGCAAGTGGTCAGGAAGGAAATACAATGTGCTTTTAACTTTGTATGAAAAATAATGTTCAGTTCCATGTTGCTGAACATAGTTCTGTTTTTGCCAAATAAATCCTCTACTTCAAAGTATTGCCCCTGGTGGCTCCGATGATGAAGAAGCCACCTGCAGTGCAGGAGAGGTGAGAGACGTGGATCTGACCCCTGGGCCTGGAAGATTCCCTGGAGAAGGGCATGGCAATCCAGGCCAGTATCCTTCCCTGGGACTTCTGAGAGACAGAGGAGCCTGGCGGCTACAGACCTTAGTGTCGCAAGGAGTCAGACACAGCTGAGGTGACTGAGTCCACACGGCACATCTCAGCGGCATTCTGGAAAATTCTGCACACCGTCCAGCAAAGTGGGGCTTGCCTCTGGGAGCCACAGAGGCTGTGGGAGTGTCCAGTGGCTGGAAGGGAACCTGGAAGAGCCAGGGCACAGATCACTCAGCGAAGTGCTAGTTTCCCGTGGTTGACTGAAACCCCCCAGTTACGTGGTTGGAACATCAGTCCCCTCCCCTCACTGGAGGTTTTCCACCCGGCACCTCTCCCTCTCCGAGCCGAGGGCTGGGCCCTGGGGTGGACACGCTGGGCCTTACATTCTTGCTCAGTGCAGGTCTGAGGAACAGATGGATGAGGAAGTAAGTGAGACAGGACACAGCAGTCAGACCCTGGAGGGAAGCCTGGCGTGTGTCACGTCACGTCATTCCGCTGGAAGTCCAGGCGCCTCCATCACTGGAGAAACTCCTCAAACCCCCCTCAGAGGCTACCGACTCTTAGTTTGCGCACAATGTTAGTAAATTTAGCAATGCAGGTTTCCAGACCATGGGAGACTGGAAGATGACAAGGAGAGGAATCCCAGGAGCAGTGAGAAGTGCGGGCTGGGAGCCTCGCCACTTCACTCTAAAGGAAAGGCCATCTGTGACCCCGAGCCCCGAGAAACACAGCCTGCTGAGATCTCTCACCCAGGCACCTGCTGGGTCCCCGGTGACTTCACCCACCTAATGCTCACCGCAACCTAGAGATGCTCACCCCAACTTACAGGTGAGGAAACTGTGGCTCACCTGCTAGAATAACCAGAACACATTCCACCATCAACAAGGCTGCCCCCTGTCTTCCAGGAAACCACTCGAGGCATTTTGGAAACGCTGTCATCAAAAGTTATTAAAAGGAAAGAAAAGGCGCTGAAAGTTGGCGGTCAGGGAGCCGGGGCTCACGGGGTATGCCCTGCTCGTCTCATCACAGCTCCCCAAGCACCCTGAGAAACACGCCAGCTCACCCGTCCTCGGCAAGAGGCAGCCGCGCTCAGAGAGGGGCTAGACGAGGTCAAGCGCTGCGGCCGGGACTCGAACCCAAGGCTCTGAGCCCAGTGCCAGCGACCTCATCGGGCCGGCCCAGACCCCTCACTCCGGAAAACACCACTTCGTGCTGGACCAGAGCTCCAGGAGCAGGCTCTGAGCACAAAACCTTAGGACAAGCAGAGGAGCGAATGATCCCTCCCTCCCCACGACAGAGAAGTGAAGTGGAACCATATCCAATTCAACACCAGCGCCTCTGAGGTTCAATATCTCACAGCCACCGCCTACGGAGAAAGGGCACAGAGTAATGAAGCTGTTTGCAGGCTGACTGGACGCCGGAAGAGAGGAGAGAGGGGAGAAAGGTCGCAGGAGGGCGAACGAGGAGTTAATAAAACCCAGGCCGCGGGGCCGCCAGGGAAGGTCCACTTTCATTTTGGAAACTTGGAGTGTCGGATATTAAAGCACGGAGTCCAAGGCATGGAGGGGGGGTTGGTCCACTCTGCCTGGAGGCCAGGCCACTCCCACTGGTCCCTCGGTTCCCCCGCTCCGCCTGGCACACCACTTTCTTGCATCCAAGCTTCCCAAAGAGCACGGGAAGGGGGCACTGGGCCAGAGCTTCCGTGCTCACACATGGGACACCGAGGTTCAGTTCAGAGAGGCTGGTAAGGCGCCCGGAGTCACACAGCTTTCATGTGGTGGAGCCAGATATAACCCCAGATGTCCTGTTCCAAAGCCACGCTCTTAACCCTTTGACCAAGTGGCACCTGCTCCTCTCCTGGCACAAGCAGTAAACGCTGGAGCCCAGGGCTGGCCTGCCTTTCCCATCAGAGGGAAGGGTTCAGCAGGGGGACTTTGCTACATCCCCACCGTCTCCCCTGCGGGGGCTTCTGAGATTCTGAGAGCTCTGCCCCCCGAGCTGTGCACACACCCCAGGTCTCCCTGCATCCGCCCGCAGCCTGGCACACGGTGGGGGGTGGGGGTAAGAGAGGCACCTCCTAGGGCTCACGCTCCCCTTTCCCATGCGCCCTGTGATCCCTCATTTGCACAAAGCCCTCTCACTCACAGTCACGGTCACGAGAACTGATCTCCCCATTTCAGGGATGGGGAAGCGGGGTGTGCAGGCGGCCGCGCGGGGACCCGACTGCCCCAGTCACAGTTACGACAGCATCAGCAAGTGTGACGGTCATGAGCAATGTCTCCTGACTTCGAAGTCCACGTGTCTACGTGCCTCTCGGAGGGAATGCAAAGACTAAGGACACGGTGTCTCCCTGTCCCCCCCAGCCTCACCCACACACAGAGGGTGCTGACTGGACACGCCTGAGGCCCCTGGTGTGTGTTCCCACCGTCTCCCTGAGCACCCCTCCCGGGGACTGAGCCCCAGGGCCCATGGCAGAGACCACGTGACGATCCATGCTGCTGGCCTGGCCCCCGCTCACTTCCTGCTCCCCTTAAATAAACAAGCCTCATTCCAAGCCTCAGCTCGGGGTCTGCTTCTGGGGGAACTGAACCACAATGAGGGAAGAGCCAGGATCCGTGAAAGTCAGTTTCCGCCGCGTGTCCACGTGGGTCCCCGGGGGCAGGGGGACGGGCTTGACCCCGGTCAGCAGAGAGCACCCGTGTTGTTTCTCTGCACTCCCCTCCCCAGCCTTTCCCGGATTCCCAGGGGACCCCCTCTGCAGGTCTCTGTTTTCATTCCCGAGACTTCCCATCTGCATCGTGTTCTCCCGAGTACTCCTAAGGGCGCTGGGAGATGACACCGCAAGCTGCTGGCCAGATGTGCTGGGGATCCAGCCCCGTCCCCACCTCTGGAAGCTCAGGTTCTACCAGTGATGAGCCCACAGCTCATCCTACCTCCCCAGGGCGAAACCGAGCGCCTCCTACTCCAGCGCCTCCCGCTCCAGCAGCTCCCCCACCCTGCGTTTGGATGCTCACTGGGTGGGAAACACCGCCCCAACCCCTGCCCAGGGGGATGAAGAGAAATGACGACAAAGGAAAGGGGAGGGGGCCGAGGGGGTCTCGGACAGCCCGGGCCGGTGGGGGACATTTGAGTGGAAACACTCTGGAAACTTTTGCTTCTCTTTGAACAAACATTCCTTCCCGCCTCATCTGGGGTTCAGCTTACACCGCCAGAGCACAGGATCTGAGGGCGATTATCCCCAGCCGGCTGCGGCAGATAGTATTACCCCGTCTCGAATCACCCATCCCCGTCTCACGGAGCAGGGGCGCTCCGCTATTCCCCAACAGGCTTTGCCCCAGGAAGCCTGCACACACGTGCCTGGGGATGTAGGCGCCTCTTGGCTTGTTTGGTTTGGTCCAGAACATCAGTTGGACCAGATGCATTTGCAGAGAGAAACTGGCATGCTACCCGCATATCCCTACTTTCCATTGTTGTCGTATTTCATTGATTCTAAGACCTGGGGGCTTTTGTCCCCACCCCCCCAGCCCCACACTTTAACTTCCTTGAAACTGGTATGTGGCTTATAATCAATGCCATCCCTGAGTAGGGAATAAAATAGTGATGCAATTCAGGGTGCAGCTCAGTGTTTAGAGTGCATGAAATACAGTAGCTGAAGCGCTCAAATACAGCAAGGCTAAGATTGCACCCCTTTTTCCTGCTGACACCCTACCTCGCTTCACCCAGATCAGTTCACTGCAGACCTTTCATACCATCCTGTGGTCACAAGAATGGAGCCCTTTAAAACGGGCTCACACTGGAAGTAGAAATGCTTAAGAAACGTGGCAAAGGTGACTCTGGTAAATCATAGAGACCCTCCCCCTCCTCCAACCCCCTCCACGTGACCTGAGCACATGTTCACACACTTCTCATACGCCAGTCCTCCTTAAATACCTCAGAAACTGCCCATTGCCCCTGGGGCAAACTGAAGACTTCTTAACAAAGACCCGAGCCCATCCCCTCCCCCTCCCAGAGCTAAGACTCCCATCCAGGGCCCACTCGCCCCTTCCCTGAACACAGACACTCTTTCCTGCCTCGGGCCCTTTGCACATGCTGTTCTCCCAGTTCTCTCCAGTTCAGGAAACTCCTATTCATCCTTCAGGACCCCAGGCTACTCATCATGCAGCCATCGTTTACCCAGCACCTGCGCTGGGAAAGCCGCCGCAAACAAAGCAGGCAGAGTCCTGCCCTCCTGGACTTTTCGTTCTAGGGGAGGGAGCCACAAAAACATTACAGAATCCACAAGAAAAACAAGTGCCCTGGAGTAAAACCTTCGGGAAGAAGCCTCAGAAGGGTTGGGGTGCTGACATTTTAGATACAGTGGCCAGGGAGGCCTCCCAGAGAAGGTGATGCGGGAGTGAAGACCCGAAGGAGGGAGGACGGGAGGCATGTGGTCATCTGAGGAGGGCATTCCAGGCAGGGGGAACAGCCAGTACAAAGGCCTGAGATGGGATCGTGCTTGGAAGATTCAAGAGATAGCAAGGAGGCCAGAGTGCTAGCGTGGGAGAGGAACAGGAGAGGAGACTGAGTGGAAACAGAGACTGAGTTTTCAGGGCCTGGGGGTCCACTGAGATCACGTAACTCTTTCTCCGAGAGAACTGGGGAGGCCAGGGAGAGCTCAGAGGAGAGCAGGGAACCTTCTCAGAAAACAGGATGGTGTTTTCACAGGATCCCTGCGGGCAGAGCAGACGGAAAGGGACCAGGGCAGGAGCCGGGAGCCTGGCTGGGAGGCTGTCGCAATACCGCCCACCTCCATCAGACGCTTCCTGCAGAAAAGTCTCAGCGTTTGGAGTTTGGCCTGTTGTCGTCATGGAAACACCCACTTCCCTTAGCAAGAAAGGTTCTCCACTCCTCCAAGTGCATACAACCGCGAGAGGCACAGGCGTGAATGAATGAGTGAACAAACGGGTGAATGAATGAAGGGACGCTGGAGAAGACAGAATCATAACCAACCCTTCGCTGGCTCTCCCAAGAGGGGGCCAGCTGAGCTGGGGGTGGGGCGTGGCCAGCCCAGAGGGGCTGGGATTCTAACCGTGAACTTCATTCCCCAGAGGGGTATACAGTTCTAACTCAGAAAACAGTCTTTTTTTTTTTTGCCCCCCTTGACGTCCCGAAATTTCTTTCTACTTATTTGACTTGGTAAAACGCTTCACGGAAAGAGCCCTCAAGCTCTATTTTGGTCCTCACCTCCTTGACAGCGGCTTTAAGAACTGCTGGATCTAGGCAAGCCTTTGTTTTTTTCATGGAAAGGCGCATTTTAATTTTAGGTTAAGTTATTCTCAGCAACAATTTTCATAGCAACTATTAGTCCCCAGACAGTGACTCTGAATACATCCAGCTTGGCAGAGAGGTGGGCGTGGAATCTGTGTGGGAGCAAGCTAGACCACCTCTGCTCCGGGTCAGCGAGACAGAAGGAGGGTTGGGTGCCCCCCCCCCAACCCCGAGCCGGAGGGGCCGGGCCACGGGCCACGCTGTCTTCACGGCGTCAGCTAGGGAGCACAGAGGGGCAGGCGCGGGGGCGGCCAGGCGCCCCCCCTGCCGGAGTTCAGATCAAGCCCGCTCAGCGAGGCTGTCAGGGTGAAGGCGCCAGGAGGGAGTCGCGGCATTTCTGGATCGCCATGTGCCTGCATGGAGCGCCCGCCCACACGCCTGCACTCTGTCCCCGCCGTTCATCTGAGACACGCAGATGTCCCTGGAGGAGAGGGCGAGACTCTAAAGTCACATCGCGTGCCTTTCCCGTAGCTGCCAAACAAATAACCACAAACTGGGGCCGGGGGGACAGGGGTGGTTTAAGACAACAGAAATTCCTTACCCTCCCCGTTCTGGAGACCTGAAATCTGGAATCAGCATCCCCGGGCAGAATCCAGGTGTGGGCAGGGCTGGGTCCCCCTGGGGAGGGGGGCAGAGAAGGAGCTCTGGGCCCCGCCCCCCACCACCACCCCTCCACCCCCCCACCCTGCTTCCTGATCTCTGGTGAGTTAAGTGAAAGTCGCTCAGTCGTGTCTGACCCCATGGACTTTGCGACCCCATGGACTATACAGTCCATGGAATTCTCCAGGCCACAACACTGGAGTGGGTAGCCTTTCCCCTCTCCAGGGGACCTTCCTGACCCAGGGATCGAACCCAGGTCTCCTGCACTGCAGACGGATTCTTTACCAGCTGATCTCTGGCAGCTCCCAGCAATTTCGGTGCTTCTCGACTCCTGCCTGTATCTTCCCATCTCTGCTTCTGTCTGCACGGGGCCTTCTCCCTCCATGTGCCCCTATGTCTCAAAGGTCCCTCTCCCCTCCCGGGTAAGGACACCCGTCACTGGGTTTTGGGCCTGGAGGATGTCACCGTGAAATCCTTAACGTGATTACTTCTGCAAAGACCCCGCTTCCAACAAGTTCTCATTCATGGGTACTGGGGTCAGGACCAGGACACACCTCTATGGGGGACACCATTCAATTTTATACCCACCGTCAGGCCAGGGTGACATGGGCCCCTGTCAACGCAGCACCCCACCCCACAGCCCCACCACCACCCCACCAAGCATAGGCACCCCCTAGACACACCCCCAACTTTCTTTGCCTCTCACTGTCCCACCTACTCAGGACCTCTGCTGTTTCAGAGAATGACAAGGCCATCCTCCTGGGACCCCACCAGCACCCTGATGTCTGGTGGTCCTCAGCCCAGCACGCAGACGTCAGCTCCACCAGGCCAGCAGCTCCAGGGATGGAGGAGGCGGTGCTGGTTAAGTGGCTCCTGGACTCTGCTCTCTTCTGCCTCCATCTGACCCCCAGCGAACCACCAGGTCCCGAGCCCTTTGCTTCCAGGCCAGGCCTCTTCGTCTGTCCCAGGATCCCTGCACTCGCCCCTCCCTGGAGTCCCAGCGTCAGTCCTGCATCCACTCTCCTTCCCTCCATCTCACTAACACCCCCATCCTAGAAGGCCTGATTATCAGACTCCCCCCTCCCTTCACCCCATCAGCTTGCTAACTCAGCGATCCCTGCCACCCCTGCCCCATGCCCCAGGCTGGGGTCTCCTCTAGACCCTTCCGCAAGCTGACCAACTCTCCCGGAAAGCCCACAGGCTTGCCACCCTCTGCACTTGCTTTGAGACACATGTCCGGCATCACCTCCTCCGTGAAGCCCTCCCTGACTCTTCTTCATCCCGCGGGCTGACTTGGTCCCTCCTCAGAGCTCCTGCCACCTTTTCAGCTTCCTCCACTCGCAGCCGGGTTCCCCGCTCGTCCACCAGGGAGCTCCGGAGGACAGGGCTGGGCCTCATGCTCTGAATAGCCCCGTCCCACTGATAAGCAGCAAGGCTGTGCCAGCCACGGGCCCCCGGCCATGGCTGTGATTGCTACTAATGAGAGCACGCACCGTGTCTGCTTTGGGTGCCAGCACCTTCAGCTAGTTGGCCGCCGTCACTTGACGGGTGGTTGGAAGAGGTGGGCGACTGACAGACGGGTATGTGGGCGAACCAGGAGCTGTCTGTTTGGATGGTCATCCCCTTCCAGAGATGCCACCTTCGCCAGCTCTACCTGGAGCTCTGACTAAGGGAAGGGGCCACACAAAAGAAGCTTTGGACCACTCAGCAGGACCCACCTGGCTGTTTGCTGAAGGAGACCTAGCCCACGTCGGCTCACCTCCCGGGTCCACCCCTACCCTGTGCGGATGTGTGGACACCGCCCCATCCAGGGGTCTGAGGCTCGGGGTCCATCCAGGGAGAAGGCCTGAGAGGCCCTGCCCTGCAGGGGGGAGCCAGGCCCGAGACTCAGATCAGGTTTCAGGCTATGTAGACGACCCACCCGCATCCCTCCCGGAAAGCCCCTTCTCCCACGGCTGGCGCCAGCTGGCTCCAACTCACTCACCCCAGGCAGGTGGTTTGCCAACTTTCCCGAGCACAAAGGTCACCTACCGGTGGAGTTGTCACAAAGGAGACCTTCCCCAGGCCGCAGGTGCTTTATTTGCTTATCAACAGACTGACAGCCCCTCCCGGCCGGGCCCAAGACAAGCCCAGCTTTTCATGACTTCAGATCTTTCCCTCTTTTATCTACCCAGTAGGGTCAAGGAGGCTGGCAGGACCAGATGAGGGGGGAGCACGTCCCCAGTCGGCTCCAAGTGGGAGACAGAAACCACCCCCGCAACTCCGAACGGGACACTCAGAGCTGGAACCACCGGCAGGAGGCTTCTCCAAGAACCCTGGGCGCTGCCCTTGATTAAGCAAAGTATCTTGTGCAAAGAATTGAAATAAACACCCCTGGATTTAACACACCACCTCTCTATGTAAAAGGAGGCTTTGCGGGGTGGGGGGGCAGTTAACAGCCACAGTAATGCTAGAAAAGCAACAAAATTTTAAAGGCTTAAGGAAAAGGAAACGTCCACTCATTTCTAACAATCCCTCTGTCTGTCCTTCATAGTAATAATTTTCCACCTAAATAAGGAAAGAGGCACTGCTTTAACCCATTCATTCAGTCAACACACATTTACTGAGAGGCCGCCAAGTGCTTTGAGGGGGCTGAGCCCGTGCTGGTCCCGATGCCAGCTGGGTTTACCAGCCCTCCCAGGGACGCCCCAGCCTGCCACGCCTCCTCCCCCCAAAACTTCAGGACTCCCCATGAGCAGGCCACGGTGAGGAGGGCACTGCAGCCAGGCAGGCAACTCCCGGGCTCCACTCCTGCGTCTCACAGACCCCACCGCAGTCTTCATCTCAGCGTGGGGGTTCCCACCTTCCTGGAGCCCCGGAGGACCGCGCTGAGGCCTGGCACATCTGGGTCCTCAGGACGCAGGCTGGGGGGTGCGTGAATGAGAGCGTGAGTGGAGGAATGAAGTTCTCAGCCGGCTCTCCGACACCCCCAACCTACAGTGGGGCGGAGACACGGGTGTGGTACCAGCGGCAGGCTTGGTGAGCATCCTGCCTCAGTCCAAACAGAATCCGGCCATGAGTCCTCTTGCCCTGCCTGGTTCGGGGGATCCCAGGCGGAGGCCGTCCACTGTGGGCCCTGCCAGCCCCCCAAACCCAGCACAGAGGCAGGCAGCCCCAGACATCACCGGTCCCCTGGCCACGGTCGCCCTGAAGCAGCGTCAGCGGAGAAGATGGGTTTACTGATACCCACTGCCCACAGGGCTCCTCGCCTGAATGCAGGAGGATCCCCAAGCAGGGAAGGGACACCGCGACCCCTACTCCAAGGTCACACACACACACAGAAGCTTCCAAACCAGTAGAGACATGCCGGCTCCCTCCCGGGACAATGGGGAAGTGGCAAAGCCCAGGGCAGATGCCCTGTTCAGCTTCTGTCACAGCGCTCACAGAACGAGGATCACAGGGCCTCCCAGGCAGGGTCCTGTCTACCCTCCAAGCTGGGCTTTCCTGCAGGTGTGGACACAGTAACGGGGCGGAGGCGGGGCTTCCCCAGGCCCCAGAGCTGCTCGGGGCGGAGCTGGACTCTTCCTGTCTCCTGAGTCCTCCTACAGCAGGTGGTCAGCCTCGCTACAGATCCAGCCATGGCTGGAGCCTCTCTTAACACTAATCCTCACCTCTGACGCTGAGTATTTACAACAGTCTGGGACTTCTCCACACACACCGCTGCCCTTCACAGGTCATGGAGCCCATTTTACAGAAACTGAGGCTCACCCAGGTGACATGATTAAATCCGGCTCAATCCCGGGTCTAGACTCTCTGGTTCCCTCCAAGGTGTTCTGGGAAGAGCAGGTAAATGTGTTCACTATTGGGATGGACCCCTGGAACCCCAGGGGGGGCAAAGATTCCAGCTGCAGGACCGCGCAGAGCTCCTCCAACCTAGACGACAAAATCCCACATAGGCTGGCTGAGCACTGCAGTTATTTAGCCAAGAACGTCTGGGCTGTGTCCTGAGGCCCGAAGACAGGCCCTGATTCCCTTCACCTCCCCGAGAGCAGACAGAGAGCGAAGTCCCCAATCCTGGTTGGAAGGCAGAACAAGACCCCAGTGCACAGGCCCAGGGTCCGCTTGGCACCCACAGGACGAAGGCTTCCTGGAGGCCAAGCCTTTCCCAGGATGGGTGCGGGGCCGTTCACCCTCGGGTGCCCAGACGCGGACCCCCGATGTCCCTGTGGGTGGCGGTCACGGCTGCCCCGCACTGGCTCCCTGGAGGGCATCGGGAGCAAACCTCGCCCATGGAGCTCTGGGTCTCCTGAAAGCCCTCGAGGGCCCTGCGACCTGGAGAACCCCATCCTGAGCACAGCACACCTGCCTAGGAAAGCTGGGTCTCAAGCTCCCCGCCCGTGAGGAGGGGGTGCTGGGCAGTCCTGCCTCGCCGTCTTGGAGACGAGTGAAGGGAGAACATGGGACCGGCTCAGCACAGCCTCAGGGTCGCCATGTGCCTCTTCACAGGCCAACTAAGGGCAAGGACCCAGAAGCCCAGAGCTGGTCAGCCAGGGAGCCCCGAGACCACTGGGGTCCACCACTCACCGCTCTCCTGGTCCGTGACACATGGCCTCCATCAATCAGCCCCGCCCCGTCCCCTTTGGGGAGAGCGTCCCGGGACCCAGGCTGGGCGCAGAGGGCACCTGGCTGAGGGTGGGATCTCCCACAGAGCCAGAAGAGAATTCAGCGAATCGGCTGCTGTTGAGGGGGACAGGGAGGGGGAGCCCTGGGTGGCCCCCTGTTTCAGGCGACGGTGACCACTCACGTTCCGGAAGGCCCGCACAGGGAAGCCAGGTCACGGGACCGACAGCGGAGGGGCTGGGGTAGTGAGAGTGGAGACAGAAGGAGCCCACGGCCAGGCCGGGCTCCTGGGGACACATGCCTGAATCCTTGGAACATCTCCCCGAAAAGGACCAAGGCTCGGGTAGTTCCAGAACACTTCCAAGGTCACCGGTCAGGGCAGAGACTGGGGGCAGACTGTCCTTCCTCTCCACACCACATGGCCTCGAGGGCCAGCACTCGGAGAAACAGTCTCCACTCCCACGTGAGGACCACCCAGAGCCTTCGTCTTGGCCGGGAGGTCGGAGGGCATCCCCCTGGCAGTCGAAGCCCCTGGGAGCACGGTCCCCACTGCAGATCCACCCGCCTCGGCCAGTCCCACACGGCACGTGCAGCTGGGCTGTGTCTCCTGCAACCTGGACTCTGTATGGACATACACCGGTCCAGCCACCCGCTGGAGGGCAGTGATAAGCCACAGCCATGCCATTTCTGTGGCCACAGTTGCTAAGGGGAGTCCGGAGGTCACCGCCGCATGTGACCAGTGGCCCCCGGATGGGAACACTTAGAAGGGTGGTTACGCACTCTCAGCCTGCCCTCAGGGACCCTCTTTGGCCGCCTCACCACCAAAGAGCCCCAGCCACCATCCAGGTTGTCTCTGCATACACAGCTGACCCTTGAACAATGAATGCAGGCATTGGGGTACCAACCCTTCGCAGAGCCGAAAATCCATGTATAACCTAGTGTCAGCCCCATATACCCACAGCTATGCATCAGCAGATTCGACCAGCTGCAGGTCTGTTAGCATGTACTGTTGGAAAAAGTCCAAGTGTTTAAGTGGACCCACAAAGTTTAAGCCTGTGTTGTTCAAGGGTCAACTGTATTTCCTTAGTAAAACCTATCCCTACCAGCAGTTACCTGGGACTTCTGTTTGTTGATTTATCTCTTGTTTTGTGCCCCTCATACCAGACAGAAAGCTCTGACAGGGCAGGGACCTATAGGTGTCCTGTTATTTCTCTGTCCTAGAGCTTAGAGATGGGCCTATAGGGAGAGGCCTCAGTGCACTGTGGATGGATGGATGGAAGGATACATGGATGGATGGATGGATGGATGGATGATGGAGGATGGATGATGGAGGATGGATGGATGATGGATGGACAGGTAGATGAGAGACTGATGGATGCATAGATAGGTTGGTGGGTGGGTAGATGGATGTACGGTAACATAACTGGGTGGGTGGGTTGATAGATAGATAGGTAGATGGGATAGACAGATTGATGGACAGATGAGTGGAAGAATGAATGAATGGAAAGACTACAAGTCAAGAATAAAGGAAGGAAGGGTGGAAGGAAGAGAGCACCCACATCTCCTGCCATTCTTGGCAAAGACTAACAACAGAGCACTGCACAGTTTCAAAAGGGAGTAAAGGAAATCAGGAGAACTTCTTGGAGGAGGTGGCCTTTGAGATACCCCCTGAATGCTGGGCACAGATTGGCTGCATGGGGAAGGAGAAGGTGAAGGTGCAACCAGGTTCTGCATGTTAACTGCAGCCTTTTGGAGTTTTCCTGATCACCTTCCCACTGCATCAACACCGTTTTTATAAAGCTAATTTCCCGATGCACCTCCACTCCCAGGACCCCTAAATCTTGCTCAAATCTATTTTGTGTACACATAAAACGTATTTATCAATATTGTTTGTTTTTTCCCCCCCTGGATTGGAATGCAAATTGCAACTCATACATAATGCAAATTCTCCTATCCACACAAATCAAACAAAAAGGACCTTGGTCGGCTGGTTCTCCTGTTTCTTCACAGGACACGTGGAGGGCCATGCTCAGGGGACGCTGGACTAGGCACAGCCTCTGCAGTGTCTGTCATCACCAGGTAACACTGCTGTAAAAGATGCTTCTTCCTTTCATTATTTCTCAACCCAGTGTCTCAGGTGGTTTGCTGAGGAGCCTGATTCCCAATCCACTGTAATTGAATAATCAATTGCTGCTTCCTTAATAACTGAATTTATTAAATGCAGAGTATATACAGCTGATCATTCAAGGAACTAATTTGCAAGTCAAAGCTTTTGAGGGATGGTCTAAACAGAAGATCTATATGCTTCATAAATCTGGGAAGAGGAGGAAGAAGGGAGGAACAGAAGACAGGGAAATAAATTTCCGAGGCGTGATTTGCGTCAATAAATATACTCTCACGCCTTGGCCCCAGGTGCCGCGGCAGACAAGCGTCACACTTGCTAACGAAGCGGCATGGTGAGCCTGGACCAAAGCTCAAGACGTGGTGCACTGAGGCATTCATGGAGCCTCACTTGAGCTGCCCAGAGCCAGGCTCTTCCTTGGAGGGACTTTCAAATTCCAGAGCCTGGAGTCCTCTACACGGGAGTCACCAGCCCCCACGGCCGTCATGGGCCGGTTGGTCCAAAACCCTGCCTTAAAAATGTAATGTTAAAAGGACTTGCCGGTGATCCAGTGGTTAAGACTCTGCGCTTCCCCTGGAGGGGCACCTGGTCATCACTAAGTTCACGGGTGGCACAGAGGCAAATGACAGAGCTACTGAGGTGCCCTGAGCCCACGACCGGCACAGAAGGGGGGAAAGATGCCCAAGCAGGGAGCAAGGGGGCCCAGGCGAGTGAGGCGCCACCCCGCCCCAGCGCAGGGCCGAGACGGGCAAACGGGCCTGGAGGCGGGGGAGCTGCGCCAATCGGAGCCTCGAACCTGGAGGAGGCGGGGGAGCTGCGCCAATCAGAGCCTTGAACCTGGAGGAGGCGGGGGAGCTGCGCCAATCAGAGCCTCGAACCTCTGCAGGCAGGGATGTTAAGAGTCTTGTGCAGAGACACCTTCCCTTCCGGTCAGCAGGGGGTCAGGACGCCAGCCCAGCCCTGCTCCTTGCAGGGCAACCAAGCAAGACAGCCCGTCCTGCCTCTTCCAGATAAGGGTTCTGACCAGTGGGCACCCCTAGCCTGGACAGGCCGGTCTGACCGCCAGCTCCATCCTGCAGGTGAGGTCCCTGCGCGTGTTAGGGAAGGAGAGACGGCTCCCCTGCACGAAAACCCCCCACTGCTCTCTGCCCGTGTCTCCAGGGCCAGAAGGAGAGGACCACGTGATTCACACATTCTCCTAACACCCTGCCCCCTCGCCCACCCTCTGGGCCCCAGATGGGAAAACCTCAAACCCTGCTCTGAGTAAGAAGGCCTGAGAAATTCCCGCTGAGTTTCTCAAATCATCAGCCAGCAAGCACCCCGGAGCTGCAAATTAACAGTGATCCCCTGTGACGGGTGACAGACTGTCTCCATGGCGCCCCTGACGCCCACATCTGCAGGGTCCTGGGTGGAGCGGCCAGGGCTGGCGCCGGCACCCCGCCAGTGGATGCCAAGTGGCACCAAGGAAGATGGGCAACGTCTGGGGGGGAGCAGCAAGCAGGAGTGAGGGAGACCCTCCAGGGGCGGGCACCTCCAGGGCCTCCTCTCATTGGCAGGCCTTCCTGCCACCCTCCGGCACCCCTGCAGGTGGAAGCTCTGGGAGAGCATCTGCCCACGGTGACTCGGAGGCCTCAGCACTCCTGCAGGAAAGGCTGCTGGCACGCTGGGTAGAACCACGCCGCCCAGAACTGGACAGCCTGGGTTCGAAGCTCAGCTCAGCCGCTTGCTAGTTGTGTGACTCGAGGCCAGTCGCTTAACCCCTCTGTGCCGCGGCCTCTCTACCTGTTCAATGAGCACAGTAATCAAGGCACCTGTCCCACCGGGGCGGGGGGAGTGGGAAGGCAGTCAGTTCACCGGAAGGCCCGGCGCACAATCAGCTCACAGCTGCGAGCCGTCTGTATCACTGCTCCTTGGGCTCCTGATACCCGACGGCAGAGTCTGCTGGAAAGATTCAGCTGCCCACGCTGAAAGGCCACACTTCTCAGCCAGGACCAGAAGTCCGCCTGCGTGGCGTCCTTCTGGAACGAGAGCCCTCGACTTTGGCAGTGCTGACACTGGATGCGGTGATTCTTTGCTATGGGCGTGCCTCCCAGGATGTCAGCAGCACCCTGGCCGCCACCCACGAGGTGCCAGCAGCTCGCCCTGCCATCGTGACAGCTGGAAACTGCCCTTGAGTGAGAAGGCCTCCGGATCCGGAGGGAGGAGGGACATCTGTGTGCCTGTGTCTAGGGGAGAAGGGGGAGGGGGAGAAGGGAGAGGGGGAGACAAGGGGGAGGGGAGACAAGGTGGAAGAGAAAAGAATCTCTTCTGGGAGCCACACCCCTGTTGACAAAAGTCAAGTTCACATCCAAGACCATCCCCGCGGCCGGTTACACAAGGGGGCCTGTGAGAGGCTCTGACACAGAAGCGGCCTTGCCTCTGCCCCGGACCCAGCGTGGAAAGGGAGTGATCTGGGGTGTTTTGTTTTAAATAAACTTCTTATATTAGAAGGTTCTAGAGTTAGGTTCAGTTGCTCAGTCATGTCTGACTCTGCGACCCCAGGGACTGTGGCCCACCAGGCTCCTCTGTCCGTGGGATTCTCCAGGCAAGAATACTGGAGTGGGTTACATTTCCTCCTCCAGGGGATCATCCCGATGCACGGGTCGAACCCGCGTCTCCTGCGTCTCCGACATTGCAGGTGGGTTCTTTACCTGCTGAGCCATCAGGAAGTCTTCTGGAGTTGTAGGAAAGTTGCAGAAATGGTGCCAAGAGTCCCCGAAACCCCGGAAACCCAGCTCCACCACTCTTAGCCGCCTGCTTTCCCACGGTACATTTGTCAAAGCTAATGAGGCAAGACCGATGATACGTGATAATTAACGAAAACCCACACTCCATTCCAGTATCTTCAGCTTTCCCCTCACGTCCCTTGGGTACCCCGGGACCTGGCCAGGGCGCCAAGCGACACGGTCCTCACGTCCCCCAGGTCCCCCGGGACTGTGACCGCTTCTCACTCGGGCACCTCACGACCCTGGCGGTTTTGAGAAGCGCCGTGCGGGCGTCTGGCAGACTGCCCCTCAGGAAGGATTTGCCGGTGGTCTTCTCATGACCGGACGGGCTCACGAGTTTGCGGGGAAGAGCTTGGAGGGGAGGCGCCCCCATCATGTCAGGGATGCTGCCGTCCACATGACCCTGCGCTGCGATTGACCTTGACCCCGCGGCCAAGGTCGTGCTGGCCCAGGATTCTGCACATCCGGCTCCTCTCCCCCTCACTCTGCGCTCTTTGCGGGGAAGCTGCCGGGCACAGACCACAGCCATGCGGGGAGGCAGGCACCCCTCCTGGAAGGCAGAGGGTCCCCATGAGTCACTGGGGTCTCTGCCTGGTTTGTCTCTTCCCTGGTCTGAGTGTCTCCGAGTTGAGTCTCGCAGGATGACCAGCCTGTCTGAGCACTAACCCCTTGAGCCCCAGACCAACAGCCCTGAGACCCTTCTGATGAGAGGGGAGTGACTGTGGCCAGCCCGCCCGCAGGCCTCCGCAGCCCAGAGCCACTGGAGGAAGAAGTCGGTCCGGGCTCTCCAGCTGAACGTCATGGCCTCTAATCATGGTCCCAGCACCGGGGATCCATTCTGATCCTGACATGCTACCTCCGCACCCCACTCCAGCCAGACTGACCACCTTACCTTACCCCCCAAGTGACCCCCCCTTCCCACCACTTAGCTTCCGCTCCTCCCAGCCCTCCCGTCTCCCCCGACCCTTTCATCAAACCCTCCCCCTTTCTGCAAGGTCCAGCTGGTGAGGACGGGCCAGCCCGGTGACCCTGCTCATTGTCATTTGAATGTGTTTTTTCCGGGGCTGGAGGAGGCTGGATGCGGCCATGGATTCAGGATGGAACCTTGGTGATGCTGCACCCAGAGTCGCTCCCTCCTCCCCAAAAGGCCTGAACATCTGCTAACAAACCTCTGTGGGGAGGACTCCTGGGGATGAGGGACTTGGATGTGGGAGGCAGAGGACAGACTGCTCCGGAAAGCTCACAGCAGCAGAAGACCGGGGGACTCACTGTTAAATGCTTAACTGTGTCATGATACCCCACCCAGATCTTTCAGATGCCTCTCGGCCAGGAGAAACCAGGCCTCCGGGGGCCGGGGTTGGGGGGGCGGGGAGTGGGGCGCGTGGGGCGGGGGGGCTTCTAAGCCCAGCCGGGCAAGGAAGGGGCTGAGTCCAAGAGTGCAGGGGGTCCAAGTGGGGTCTCCACCTAGAACACTGGCGCTGACTGGGACCACCACACCGCCTCCCGAAGCCCCATCTGGACAACAGAGACTGTGCCGCTCGGCCCAGTGATCTGTCTGCCGGGGGGATTTCCCCGTTCGACTGTTTCAAACATTTCAAGACAAATGCAGCAACGATTTCAGATGCCACCCTGGAGGACCCAGGCCGGCTGGAATCTCCTGCCTGTACTAATTGTTAGAATCACTCATCTCCTTGGGCTGTGGCTGGGGAAAACCATTTGCTCCCGCAGTAAACAGTGGTCCCTGCTTACAACTATCACCCTGGCGCTATGAAAAACTTCCATCAAAACAGGAATATTTTTACAGGGGTTGGGGGTAAGGAACACCCTCCTGACCCAGCCCCCCCGCTCCAAGAGCGGACATCTCACGGCAGACGCAGGCACTTCTGGCCCCAGGGCTCTGCCCTGCCCACCCAGGCCCACATGTACCATGTCCAGGATCCCCTCTCTCCCAGCCATGCCCATCTCCCAGATCGTTGAGCTCCCCGAGGTGCCTGCCACAGGGCCATGGCTCAGGCAGCAGCCCCTGCCTGGACGACCCTCACTCACCCCTGCCCTCCTGCCTCAAGGCCACCCCTGGCCAGCCCTGTTCCATCCCCTCCAGGGCCTGCGTGCATTAGTCACTTAGTCGAGTCCCACTCTTTGTGATCCCATGGACTGCAGCCCACCAGGCTCCTCTATCCATGGGATTCTCCAGATAAGAATACTGGAGTGGGTTGCCCTTTCGTTCATCCAGGGGCCACTCCAGAGCAGTGATTCTCAAACTCTAGGAGCATCATCAGCAAGCCCGCCCCTGAGGGCATGAAAACTCGTCACCAGGCCGCGCCCTGCAGTTCTGATTCAGCAGGTCTGGGACCGGGCCGAGAGCTTGCATTTCCAGCACAATCTCAGTGGATGCTGCTACGGTGGAGGCTGGTCCAGGGAACCCCGCTCAGAACCACTGTCCTAGCACACTCACCCCACACCCTCCCCACGTCTGACCCATAACAGAGGGCCCCCGAGATGGGGCTCAGGGCCATGCACCCCTCCTCTCTGCCAGACCACGATGGTAACTCACCAGTCGGCAGAGAGCGCCGGGAACCCTGGGTGGCATCTCTCTGGGTCACCACTGGTCTCCCTGGGGCTGGGCGTGATGCCTGGCAGTGGAGGCCAGCATAGATCTACCAAATGGGGCAGAGACCGTGACAGATTCCAGGAGGATGCTCCAGAAAGAGGACTGGGGGTGGAAGAGGGTCCTGTCTGCATGTAAGCTTGAGAGACAGAGGCGGAAGCGGAAGTAAACTGCTCCTTTTACAGGACTTGTCAGGGCCTTTACCGCCCAGGGGACAATGCACCTCTTGAAGAGGCCAAAGGACCCAACCCCCACACGTGCATGACTGAGATCTCTTTTTATACAGAGCACCTTATGGAGTTCCCATCCCAAGGAGCCTGTTTTTCGGAAGGGCTAATGGCACTCACACACACACACAAGTATGACACAGTTCTGTATACAACGCCAAATTAAACCCACGTCAGTGCATCAGCTTCACACTCACTAACACACTGTGACTCCGGTTCCCGGGGCAGAGAGCCACGTGCTGTATCAATGGCCGCAGAGACACCATTTCTTTAACCAGTCCCCTGCGGGAAACTGTGTGGGTCGTTTCTAATCTTTCACCATCACAAACAATTATAAGAAGCGTCTTCCTGTCTGTGCACGTCAGGTCACTTGCCTGAGTGTCTGCTTTGCAGAACTTCATGACACTGTAAAGTTCTGTCCATTGTATGTGCAGTATGTCTGGACACAAACAATAAAACACAGGTGCCTTGGAGTTGCAGGCTTATCATGCACCTTGCGGCAACCGGGGGTTCCTGACTCGGAACTCGGTACTACAGGCCGGAGCCGCCACTTCCAGAGAATTCTCAGTGGAATGAGGGGCCCCCCACAGGGAAGCATCACCCTGGAGCCCACGGACGGTCCCCTCACCTCCTGGTCATGCTCCCACCCAGCCACAATCTGGCCAGCCTGCCCTCTCAGACAAGTGACAGGTGACAATGTCTCAGCCTCCAGGGACCCCAGGTTCCTGAGATGGGTGGCGGGTGCGCCACTGCAGCTCAGAGGCCCTGGGCCCGGCCCACCCTCTCGTCCCTGAGCCAGGCATCTTGTGGGGACCCCGCCCAGGGAAGCATCTTGGACAGCACACCCCCTCCTCACTCAGTTCATCTCTGAAGGGACTCCTGCATGCGGCGGGGCCTTCCCCTGATCTGTTCCTCTTCCTCTTCTGGGACGACCCTGCCCAATTCCACCCCCTCAGCGACTTGCCTCGGAAGCAGCCCACGAAGTGACTTCACGGATATACTCAGGGCTGCCAGGGCCTGAGAACAGAGCTCTTGGCAGAGCATGGCCCCCAGGCTCCAAGTCACTGATTAACTGGACCCTGGCTAAACTGAACACACACCCCAGTCCTTCCCCATTGCACAGATGGGAAACTGAGGTCTGCAGGTTTCCTCCTTGTCAACCTAACCCAGTGAGGTTTCCGGGAAACAATGTGCTCAGCTGAAACCCCACCTCCTCGGACTCCGTGGCTCCCGGGGTGGCTGTGTGACGCGGTTCTGATCCACAAGACAGAAATGAAAGTCACTGGGTGGGGCTTCTGAGGTAGCTTTTTAAAAGGTTAGTTTCTCTGAAGTCTTCCCTTTACTCCTCACCTCCCTACCTCCCTCCCTCCTGCTTGGAATACAGGCGTGATGCCTGGAGCTGTGGCAGCCATCTTGTAAACAGAAGGATACAGCCACACATTGAGGCCAGCAAAGCAGGAAAGCAAGGGGAGCCTGGGACAGAGGCTGCCACCCCAGCACCAGCTGGCTCACTCCAGACATTTTCTAGAATGGGACAAACACAGTCTTAACCAGTTAAACCACCAATGACCAACTGCCCCCCAGGGCAAGGGGCTAAACTGAATTTGAATCAGATGGACAGGAGGCAGCTGAAAACTGATGCCCACGGAATCAAGGGAGCTTTGAAGGATAGAGATGTCAGGGAGACAGGTATTATTTGGGAGCATCTACTACACCCAGGCACCAGTCTATCCCTTCACAACTTTCCAATCAAGACACCAATAGATAGTATTCTACCAATTACAGAAAGGAACACTAAGGCTTAGGGAGAAGGAAATTTTCCCACCTGGAGTTAAAGACATTGGGAAAATACCAGAGCAAAACTCGGCATCCTGGTCATCTTGGTCCAAAACTTTCTTCCCACATAACAGCCTCCCCTCAATCAAGAACAGCATCTCATGACTCAGAGTGAGGCCTCGTGTACCCACGAGATGAGATCCTCTTACAACGGGACAAGGCAAAATGTAGCCTTGCTCCCCCAACCCATCTTCCATTCTATTAATACTGCTGTGTATATTTCTTTAAAAAAAAAACTCCTGGATGTTCAATTCCTTAGGAAAATTTTATGATGACTCCTCACGAAACAAATTCCTCTAGAATTTGTTGCTTCACATCGCAGAGCCCAGAGACAGAACAAGAAGAAAGGATGGAGCTCAGAAGACACTGTGTAAGTCCCTGGATCAAGTCATACCTGAAGCTAGAGTTCTACCCCTAGAACTGTCCGTCACACAAACCCATACACTCCTCTTCTTTCCTTTTCTTCATTGGAACTGGCCTTTGGTCATCTGCACATGAAAGGATATCACCCTACAGGACCCACTTTGGAGATATAGAGCCTGAAGTCCAGAGAGTTCTGTCTTAGCCTGAGTCATTCAGCTTTTTGGAGGCAGAGGAGGGACAAGGTCTCTGCTCTGATCCTGCTCCAGAGTCCTCGCCGTCCTTCATGCCGCCTGGGGCGGCTCCCATCAGCAAAGCAGCCAGCAGCCTGGCACCGTGGTGGTTCAGGCAACATCTTAACCAAAAGGCCCAGTTCTTTGGCTTCAGTGAAAGCCTGAGCTTCTCTTATTAGGAGGCAAAGCAAAAGGGAACCCGCTGTTCTTGGCAGACTCACGCCGACTCCCAAACAGCCCCAACCAGGGATGCGAGAGCCCCGCATGCCCAGATGTTTCCCGCCTGTCTGTACCCGACATCTCACCTTCTCAACTACATGAGAGACCTCAGGCTGGCTGCGTCCCCGCTGTCTTTATTTCACACCCAATATCCTGACATCTGCCTCTCGGCCGGGGAGACCTGCAGACTATCAGGGGATGTTTGGAAGATAATCATTCCATGGGATCCAAAGATATGTCTCGTGGACATAAATCTTGGGAAGTCTCTATGGAAACACACGAAAACGCATGTTGTTTTTATTAATTCTTGCAATGAAACATCTCTGGGATACGCCGCTCATTTAAACCACACCAGGAGAGCCAGCGTGTTTCTTGTTAGAGAGGATCCATGGGGTTTTTAAATTACGGATGGAGCAACCTACAGAAAAGAAACCGCCCCAGTCCAGGAGGCCCGGGTGATGGGGTAATTGGTAGGTTGAAGCAGACGGTCACCCTTTCTTATATAAGACGCAATCTTGCCTGAGCCTGTGGAGGGCAGGGTCCTGCATGCAGAGCCTCTCAGAGGCATGAGGATAACGTCCATAGAGAAACTCATCTCTTGCTGGAAAAGAGGAATCTGAAGGCCCGAGCCCCCTTTGCTGCTGTTCACACACATCTGGGCCGCAGTGGGAGGGGAGCCTGGGTTTGAATCCGGCTCTCCCACATACCCCTGGGAGGCCTTGAACAGGTTACCCCACCCACACACCTTTATTTCCTCATCTGTAAAATGGGCATCTCATAGTATTGGGTTGGCCAAAAAATTTGTCCAGATTTTTCCATACCATCTTACAATGTATTCATGCTAAGTCACTTCAGTTGCATCCAACTTTGCAAACTTGTGGACTGTCGCCCGCCAGGCTCCTCTGCCCATGGGACTCTCCAGGAAAGAATACTGGAGTGGGTTGCCATGCCCTCCTCCAGGGAGGAGGGACCCAGGGATCCAACCTGTGTCTCTTACGTCTCCTGCGTTGGCAGGCGGGTTCTTTACCACTAGTGCCACTTGAAATGGCAACCCGCTCTAGGATTCTTGTCTGGAAAATCCTATGGACAGAGGAACCTGGAGGGCTACAGTCCATAGAGTCACAGAGTCGGACACGACTGAGTGACTAAACCACTATCACCACTTGAGAAGCTCATGACATCTTACCGCAAAACCCAAAAGAACTTTTTGGCCAACTCCATACCTATCTCCTCTGAAACATGGAGGCTTAGATGAGGTGAAAAGCCTTTGTAAACCTTTGGATCTGGTCCAGGGTAAACTCTCCCAGGTGGTGGCCAAGGAAGAATAAAGAAGGCTACAGGTAGGAGGGAGGGTCAGGATGGGGGACACACGTACACCAAGGCTGATTCATGTGAACGTATGACAAAACCACCACAGTACTGTAAAGTAATTAGCCTCCAGTTAAAATTTAAAAAAGGAAAAAAAATTTTTTAATCAAAATGGGTAATAAAAGGAAAAAAAATAAAACATAAATACATTAAAAATAAATAAAATAAATAAAGAAGGCTACAATGGCCCTGGCACCCCTCCTGCCAAGAGGGGAATCTATGAGCACCACCCCCACCTTGAACCTGGGCGGCTCTGCAACGTCTCCAACCAAAGAACACAGCGGATGTGCTGCCGTGCCCATGTCTGGCTCCAGGTCTTAGGAGATCAGCAGCCTCCACGTCTCTCCTTCTGGGATCCTTAACTCTTGGGACCGCCACGGTGTGAGGAAGCCCAGCGCGTGAAGAGGCCACTCACAGTGCGATACCAGCCAGCCCGCCAGCCTGTCCAGGCCGCTCCAGCCCAGCAGGACAGTGAGGAGGCTGTCGTGCACGTCCAGCCCCGTCAAGCCTTCAGATGACTCCAGCCCCACCGCCAGCTGACCGCAGCCGAGCAAGACCCGTGCTGCTGGGTCCAGTCAACCCGTATAGCCATTATCATAATAAATGACTGTCTTCAGACAGAGGCTGGGGGCTGTTTGTCTCTAAAGCATCACTGAAATGCCCTGACTGATAAAACCATCATCCACATACCATTGCTAAAGTGACTTAACACCAGGTCAGGGTTCCCAGGGGCTTCCCCAGTGGCTCAGCCAGTAAAGAATCCGCCTTCAGTGCAGGAGATCTGGGTTCGATCCCTGGGCTGGGAAGATCCCCTGGAGAAGGAAAATAGCTACCCATTCCAGTATTCTTGCCTGGAGAATCCCATGGACAGAGGAGCCTGGCGGGATGTGGTCCATGGAGTCATGAAGAGTCAGACACGACAAACTTCAGCACACGCACACACGCAAGGGGGCCTGAGATGTTTCAGATGGTGATGGCTGAGACCCTGCTGGCCTGATCTGCTGGCCCAAGTCATCATCCCTCCAGCCCCAGACACCAGCTGTCAGGGGTCCCACCCCTGAGCTGTCTCCATGCTCCGGCCTGTCACAGAGGCTAATCTTTCCCATGAAGACCATGAACAGGATGCTTTCTTTATCTCTGCAACATCTGGCTTCTTAAGATATTGACGTATTTTCTGCAAAACTCTGAAGAAAGAATGGGGCTTCAAACACTGTAAATACTACTGAAGAATTACATATCTTGAAAGAGAAATGAAATTAAACAAAGGGCAGAGACCTTTTAAAATCAACTAGTCAAGATAAGAAAACTGAGAATGAGACACGCCAGGCGCCCAGCCAAGGTCACGGAGGGTGAGACTGATAGCCATAACCATTTCCAAAATGCTTCCGCACGCCAGGCACTTCAGGACGCCGTCTCTGCGTCTCATAAGAAACTGACTAGACAAGGCCATCATCCTCTTTTTTTTACAGGTGAGGAACCGGAGGCCCAGAGAGGTCGAGTAACTTGCTCAAAGCCACACAGCGGAGGTGACACACCTGGTGTCCGGATGTAAAGCCTGACTCCAAGCCACTGTCCCGCACTGCCCCGCACATCAACAGAAGCAGCGTCCGGCCTGTAACCTCAGCTAACGTACGCAGCGCATCCTCCAGCTGGCTGTCTCTCCTCCACACACCGCCTCTCCTCCACGCACCGCCTCTCCATCCAATCCTACCTGTGGGGTCACGGAATTGTCCCGATTTATAGGCGAGCGCCCTGGGCTGGGGAAGGCTCCACTGCTGCTGGCCACACACAGCAAGAAGCTGAGCCGGCATGTGGACTTGGGCCGGGCGACCCTCCACGGAGCCGGGGCCTCCCAGCTGTGTGACTGCGGGGCCCAGGCCTCAGGTCCTGACACCCCCGGGATCCTCATCCTCAGGCCGCCTCTGCACATAACACAGGGAGCTCGGGGGCTTGGGATTTTCAGTGACCAGGGGTGCAGAGGGGCAGGGGTTTTGTGCAAAAAGAAATCACGCCCTCCAGGGGCCTAGATTCTGGTTACAAGAAGGGCTTTTAAACCACCTCCCTCCACACCTTCATGTTTGACCCCTCAAGGTGGGTGCCTGGCTGACGTCACTGGCGACTGGGGGGACAGACAGGCCCTGGGAGGGAGGGACTTTGACCATGACCCCTCGCCCGTCCTGGGCAAGGCCAGCCTCCCTGGGCCTCAGTTTTCACGATCCACAGAGAGAGCGCCAGCAGTGTTCCAGCTCGGCTAAGACTCTGCGTTTATGCCCCAGAGCCTCCAAAGAAAACATATAGGAAACGTCCCCATGAAGACTAATAAATTTGCTTCTTCGTTTTGTTTTACGACGCCGTTTAGGGTTGGCCAAACAACCAAAACGCTTCAAGTGCTGAAGAAATGGTTTTCATTATATTTTAAAGGAATGTTTGGGTACAAATATTGCATTGTTTATTCATTCCAATAATTTTCTTTTCCAAGTATTCCACCGAAAACCAGATAATGGATTTCATTACCCAGAAACATTAAAGCTTCCAATAAACGCAAAAAAACACTGAAGACAGCGTCTTCCGTCTAGGGTATATAATCTTCAGTCAGCCACATCAGCTCCACCGGAAACAGAGGCTCTGCCTGAGGGTATGCACACCTGCTGGCCCAGAATTCGCTGGTGACCGGCTCCCGTGAGGAGTGCACAGAGTCGGCGCCAGGCAGCACACTGCCCCTCCCCCAGTGCCTCCTGCTTTCAGAGCAAGGGTCTCACCTCTGCTTGCTTGGCACCCGCTGTGTGCCCCGTGGAGAAGGCTGGGATGGGGACATCAGGGCAGACTGCCTGGAGGAGGAAGCAAATGGGCAGCACCTGGCTGGATGGGGACACGGTCCGTGGAGGAGGTGGGGTGGGAAGTGGACAGCAGGGTCAGGGGAGGGAGGATTGGATGCTCATTGCCATCTCTGTGCAGACACTCAGCGTAGAAACCCTTCAGGCTCGAGATGCAAGGACGGGGTGACTCACCTGGCGGGCACCGCTCACAAGCAAGGCGGGGCGCTGCACAGGAGCTCAGAACTGCGGCCCCAGACTCATCACCAGCTCTGACCAGCCCACCCCCACCAGGGCTGCCCAGGGCCTCCATCAGGCCACCCATCCCCAGGCACCAACGCTTTGGCTTGGGGTAGAACCTGAGCGTTCCTTTTCTAACCAAGCCCTGCAGGGACCCAGATGTATTTGGTGAGGGTTCCAAAGAGGACAGGAAAGAGTCAGGTGGGGGGGTGATGCCCCATGAACAGTAACTTCTGAATCCTGAAATTTACAGATTAGATGCAGAGCACAGTTTCCAGTGAAGAAAAAAGAACGAGGATGCAGAAGCTTCCTGACTGGACGTGGTCGGGTACCCTGAATGCAGATTCGAGGGCATGTCTGGGGGGCACAGAGGACCCAGGCCTTGGAACCGTCCGGCCTTCTTTCCTGGCCTTTATCTGCCTGGCTGTGGTTTCTGACATCGGCCCAGGACTGAAACTATACGCAGTGTGGAACCGCTGGTGGGCAGCTCTGCGTCCCCTCAAAATGGACTTTCAGGGAACTCCGGGTACCCAGGCCGGCCTTCTGTCTACTGAACTGGGGCATCCGAGCCCCTGTGTGTGGAAAACCAAGTAGGTCAGCATCACGGCTGACACTCGGCCGCTAAGTGCAGTGAAAGCCGGGGTCTTAAATCAGAGCTCCTCACCCGTTTCTTAGTGCCAAGCCGCCAACCTGGTGGCTGTGGGTGCACTTTCCAGAGCAAAGAAAGGGAACTACCCGCCCATGGGAGACTCCACTGTAGGACATCAAGGGCTCCTGAGCGTCTGGGATTTGAGGACACCTCAGCAAAGAGGGTTCAAGAGGCCACAGGGCCTGCGGGGTGTGTGCAGACAACAGAGTCGCCCCCAAGACTCCCTGAGCACCTCGAGGGCCCAAGGCATCCTCCAACTCAATGATGCGCCGCTTCCAAGCAGCATCCCAGCTCAGACCAGGACCCGTGGCCTCCTCCCCAGCCCCTGCCATCTGCCAGGGGCGGAGCCAGCCCCCCCAGCCCCACATGTGGCCCCCAGGCATTTCTCAACCCACCTGTGAGGTCATCCCTACCCCACACCCTCCTGTGCATAGAAAATGCTCCAGCCCGCTGTGGACCAGACGCAGGTCTGTGGTTCTGCTAAGCTGACGGGGGCACATGGTTTCCAAAGGTCAGAGGGGGCCATCCCCACCACCCTTTGCCTTTATAGACACAAAGTCAAGTCTGAGCCCGGCTCAGAGGCAGTGCCTTTTGGGGTTTCTAACTATGCCACTTCCTACCCCCAATTATGGCCACTCAACCCTATGGGAGTGTCACTCAGGCATGCCAGCAATAGCTGTGACAGTCTACTCCATTATCAACCCAAGATTCACTGAGCACACACTCTTGTGCCAACACTGCAGCCCCAAGCATTTAACCCTGAGCTCTGGGACCTGGGTGGGTGCTTGAGCCACTCGCTGTTCCCTCATAGTCCAGCCCACCCTTCAGGCCCCTCCAGGCCCCTCCAGGGCTATGCCCAGGCCCCTAACCCCTGGTAGGGACCTATGTGTCCACACAGCACAGGGTCACTCACCGGTTCAGCCCCACCCTGGCTGAGCACTTGCCCACCCAGCCTTGCTCTAGTGCTGGGAAGGAGGGGGCAGGAGGAAACAGAAGCCCACCCACTGCAGTCCAGCCTCGTCCAGCCCGAGCCAGGCACCCCCTCAGCTCCCCGGGCACATTTGAAACCCTCGACACAGGCTGTGCCGAGGCTCTGTTCCCATTTTACAGACGAAGAAACAGAGGTTCAGTAAACCTCAGTAAACCGAGGCCTTGTGTGCAGTGGGGCTTCCCTAGCGGCTCAGATGGTGAAGAATCTGCCTGTGATACAGGAGACGCGGGTTCCGTCCCACGGTCGGGAAGATCCCCTGGAGGAGGAAATGGCAACCCACTCCAGTGTTCTTGCCTGGAGAATCCCATGGGCAGAGGAGCCTGGCGGGCTACATACAGTCCAGGGGGTCACAAAGAGTTGGACAGGACTCAGCGCCTGACACTTTCACTTCCACTTCACTTAGGAGAAGAGAGAGGCAGAGTTGAACCCAGGTCTTTCTAAGCCTAAAGCCCGAGATGCTGCAGAAGGGAAGGAAGGCAGACAGGAGGACTAGTGGGCCCGTCCTGCAGCCAGACCCTGGGGTCCCCGAAGCAGGTGCTTCGAGGAACGCGGGGCCGCGTCCAGCACCCAAGGGTGACGAGAGTAAGGATGCTCACCGGGCGCCAGGCGGGCTATGCCGAGCCCCCTCCCCACCAGCCGGGAGACCCCACTGGGGCAGGTCACCGCCTGGTACAGCTGGGGTGTGAGTGGGGAGAAAGGGGCCTCCTTCCAGGCCCCCGCAGAACTCGAGCGGGTGGGAGAGCGGGCGGCCTGCGCTCCCCTTCTGCTGCCCCCATCCCTGCACCTGGCACCTCCAGGGTACAGGGGGCCCATGCCCTCCACCCCTGGGGGTGGGGGCGGCCCCTCGGGTTCCCTGCCGGCTTGTTCCCCTCCCCTCCCCCGCTTTCCCACACAAGGACAGGCCTGGGCCCTGGCTGGCATGCAGGCTCACATCCTGGCCTTGCTGACTTGCATATTAAGGCCCGGGGTCCCCCCACCACCCCGCCCCCCGCATTCTGGAAACCTTCCGCTGGGCAGAACAATACAGTTGGAGGAGCCTGTCTGGCTGCAACTGCCTTTTCCTAATTGCCTGAAAAGGGTTTCCCCTAATTGTTTAAACAAGAGTTTGGGGTGGCAGGGGCAGCTCAGGCCGGTCTGCTAGGGCTCATGGGGGGCAGGGGGGCTGGAAGGGGACCTTGGGTGCTCAGAACCAGGGGGCAGTGCCAGCGCCCCCCTTGTGCCCGCCTGTTCTCCACGCTTTGCACGGCCCCCTGAGAACGCACGGGTCCTGAAAAGGTCTTGGCAGGCCTACCCGGGACCCTGCGCTTAACATGCAGGGCAGACGCTGGGCGGGGGTGGGGGGGGATTGGGGTGGAGTGGCAGGGACGTCACCGGCAGGATGGATGTCACCCACGCCTGGGGGAACAACAGCATCACATTCAACAGCAGGTCGGCAGCAGCTGGGAGACGAGGCCCCTTCACCCGTGGATCCTGGGAGAGATCTCGGGGATAAATTACCACGTGGATTAGCGCCTGAGTCTAAAAAAAATCTCTCACCTCCCCACGCTTGGTCTGAGTGGAGGAGCCTCCACTCCACTGGCGGCTGAGCTGGAGCTTCAGCCAAGCCGGGCTCCATGGACAGCGGGAGCTGGTGGGCCTGGAGGGCAGGGAGCAGGGCGCCACTTTCCCAAAAGCTTCGGAAATGGGGGCGCCCCTTCTTGGCCCACGTGGGAAAGACAGGAGCCGATCAGGAGTGAAGAGAGGCAGGGAGGGCCGTGGTGATCCCACGGGGAGGGGCGGCGAGTAACCGCCAAATGGACCGGGGCTTCCCTTCTGGCCACAGGCCACCCCCAGATCCAACAGCACCCCCACATCTGGTCAGGTCCCTACCACGTGCCGGTGAAGGGCAGGGCTCGCGAGAGCAGGTGTGAGGTCGGGCTCTGCTTCCAGCCCCCTAGAGAGCTCCGCACACCCAGGCGGGATCTGAGCGTTTGGGTGTCCGGAGGGTGCCCCGCCCTAACTGATGAGTGTATCTCGCGGGGCCTAAGCTGTTTGTGTGGCAGTGTGGGCCACACTGCACGCCCCATCCCTCCGGGGGTCTAGGCATTTGGGGAAGTGCCAGGCGAAGGGTGCGGGTGTGACCAGCTTCCAGTAAAAGACCCCGGGCGGGCGGACAACACTTTCCAGCAGTTTTCATAACTGGACGCGGCGGAACGTGTGTCCTGAGCCGCCACACCTGAGACGCCCCCAGAGCTTGTGTCTGATGCTCAGCCTCACCCCGCCCAGCTGTGCCCCTGGATCCCGCCCTGCAATAAGCCAGAGCTCTGAGGAGGGCTCTATGCCCAGTCCCGGGAGTCCTTCTGTAGGCCACCAAATGTGGGACTGCGCTTGGGGACCCATTTCTCTGAACCCAAGGTCTCTGGCCAGGCCTAACAGGCAGAAAGATGGCTAGGGTCTCCTCTCCTAGAGCCAAACCCAAGACTATGGCCAAGATCCAGCCCCGGCCACTTTCTGTAGCTCAGCGGGCAGCCTCAGGGCTGGGGAGACCAGAGTTGGGGAGATTAGACTAGTCTGTGTGATGATCAAGAGCATGGTCCCCCAGGTGTGTACAGGGCTCCCCCCACAGTGAAAGAAAATCCCTGGGAAACACAGCTGCAAACGTATAGCTGGGGAACCCACCCGACCACATGCTCAGAGGACCAGAGTCAACGTCCCTTCTGAAACTCGCCAGCACGTGCCACTGGCCTTCCTGGGAGCATCCCATTTGACCAGTGTTTTCCAGGGCTCAGAGCCCTGGGCTAAGTGACAAGCCACGGGCACATGGTCATGTTCACAGCTGAGTCTGGTACAAGGTCAACTAGCTTCTGGCTCAAACTCAGAGGAGCAGCTGGCAGTGAAGCTGGGGCAGAGGGTGATTTTGCCGGGGGACAGGGAACATCCCCAGGAGCTCACATTTGCACTGGGTCCTGCAGCATGAGGGGGCTTGGGAAAGCAGGGGGAGGATGGAGACATTTTTCTCCCCAAGAGAGAGGAAAGGACAGGCAAGTCTGATCGGCTGCTGATCAAGGTGGAAAGGAAAGCGGGGTCGGGGCCGGTGGGATGGACGGTGCGCATCCCACTAAAGCTTCAGGGACCGAATCAGGAGGCAACAGGGCCTCCAAAGCTCCAGAGCAGCGCATCCTCAGCCCCCATCCAGCTGCTTCCACAAGGTGGAGCCTGACTCCGGCCCCCACAGAGGGTGGGTGAGAGAGCCTGGCGGAACCAACGTGGCAGCCGGGAGGGGCTGGGAGGCCAAAGCCAACCAAGGTGATGTCATAGCCCCGAGAGACACCCCTGCTGGCAGCTTCCCCATCAACCCAGGGAAGGCGCCCCCCACCCCAGGTGCTGTGTGGTCCCACCCGTGTGTTGGCATCCCCACCACGTGGTACAGAGAGGATACACAACTCGGTCAGCTAACGGGCCACACGGCCAAGAGGGGGCACCCCAAAACCAACCAGAGCTTTCTGCTCCTCCATCCACCGCCCCCCCCCCCATTTATTTGGCAGCCCATGACATCAGCAAGGAGATCCAGAAGAGAAAGAGAGGTGTGTCCAAAACTAAGGACGGCCTGATCAGGGCCCCTCAAGAGTCTGTGGTCACCAGCACCCAACCAGCCCCAACTCCCAGGCCAGTGTTGTCCAGCCCCTTCTCCACTGCGACGACCAAGGCCCAAGAGGGACATGGAACAGCAAGGCCTGGACAGAGGGGAGGAGCCAGGATCTTACAAAACTGGGTGCTCTTGGTCCAAAGGCCAGGCCCCCACGAGCCTCCCTTAATACCCCGAAGCATGAGATGGGGACCTCCAGAAAGAGCTCTGAGGCTGATGAGGGCTCATGGAGGTCATGGGCGAGTAGGGTGGGCATTTACAGATGCGTGCGGGGCCACACTGCCTCACTGCTTCCAGCCCCCCTGGGCAGTAAGCATAGCTGGATTTATCACCCCCGCCCACCCCTGCGTGCAGAAGGGCAGGAGACCCGGCAGGTACACAAGGTCCCAGGCCATTAAAGGCAGGTTGCAGATTTATCAGATAAAAATACAGGTCCCACAGTTAAATCTGGATTTCTGATACAATACATGTTATTCAAGTAATTTCTTAGTACAAGCACGACCCTTGCAAGCTTTGAATTTGAAGTTCAAGTAAACACCTTTTTTTTAGTATAGATGGTTAGATGGCATCACCGACTCCATGGACACGAATCTGAGCAAACTCTGGGAGGTAGTGAAGGACAAAGAAACCTAGCGGGCTGCAGTTCATGGAATCGCAAAGAGTCAGACACGACTGAGCGACTGAAAAACAACATCCCAGATAGGACAAGGGACAGCACTTACACCACCAAAGCACTCACGGTCCATTTGATTCAGAGTGAACGGAGCACCCTGTATTTTACGAGGCACCCCCAAATGAGGATCAAGCTGGGTCTGAAACCCACGTCCCGCTGCAGCCACTGTCTGTGAACAGGCCCTGGGGTTTGTCATATGATCACCCACTGCCTCTCCAGGAGAAGGTGATCAGTTACGAGGCCATGAGACTCTAGCAGGAGCCAGGGCTGAGAAGGCTAAGTCCTCTTGAAAAGACAGTACCTTGCACTCCAGCATGATCCCGCCTGGGGAACTCGAACCCTACAGAACCGTCCAGAAGCACGGCCTCAGAGCAGGGCCCAGGGTGGCCAAGCTTTGCTCCTCCCCAACCTGGAGAAGCAGGGAGGGAGAAGCGGTTTGGCAGAATCGGGAGAAGATAATCACACCTAATTACCGTCACTCCAGCCTCGGTGCTCCCCAGCAAATTAGAGTTTATCTTTCATTCCAGCTGACACCCTGGATTGGCTCCGCATTCTGTATCAAACAAATTACGAATCCCCGGGAAGGGCTCCTCGCCGGTAATTTGCTGGTAAAACACTTTCTGCAGAAGTAAAACCTGATTAGAATGAAGCTTGCCCACGAACACTTCTCCTCCTTCCTCCAGAGTAGGTGGAGTGTTGGTGCCCACCGTCGGGGGCCTGGGTTTCCCAGGTGGCGCTAGTGGTAAAGAACCCACCTGCCAATGCAGGAGACATAAGAGATGCAGGTTCGATCCCTGGGTGGGGAAGATCCCCTGGAGGAGGGCATGGTGACCCACTCCCATAGTCCAGGCATGCACACACCCGCCCCCTCACTCCCCAGAGCAACCAAGCTGCCCAGGGTGGACAGTGCCCCTCAGGCACACTCAGAAGAACTGCCTGCCCTACGGTCTCTGGGACCCCAGTGGGCAGCCACAGTGCAGGGACGCACCTTATTTCTTTGAAAAAGATCGACCTCACCTGGATTTGGCCTCACACATAGTAAAGAACACGGCCGCAGCATCCAAAGCCCTTCTGGTACCCAGGGATCCCCTTCCACTCCTCCACAAAGCCGCCCTCCACCTCCACCACCTCTTCTAATTAAATCTGTTTGTCCTCAAGCCCCCGCATCCAAAATTAATGAAATCGCTGTTGGTTCTTTGTGGAGTAGTACATCTGGGCCATTGAACGGTCGTGTTCCAATCATTTCACTTCGCCTCTGCAAACTGCAGCCTCACCTTGCAGATTCACTCTCACCACGCGTTAAATAGACTCTCGTCTCCAATGCCATTGCATCAGAAAGAGAATTGTCTCTGAGGAAAGAAAAAATGCATTTCACATTTCAGATGACAGACTTTCAGTAACACTCCTTGGTCCACCATCCATTACTATCTTTTAAAACCCTTGAGTGTTTCAGCACGGTGTTCCTACACTTGCATTCTGTAATTTAGAAACAAAAGAGACCCCCACACACACAGAAAAAATCACATTTCAGGTGGATCATGGTGCACATCTTAGAGAAATTCAGCTCAGCAAAATGTCCATGATGGAGCAAGGGCAGGAAAGGAAGACTCAAAACGCCACTTCCTTGGGCCCCATCACACGGCTTCCTCGGAGCTTTCTTACACGTGATGTGATGTGCATTTGCTCAGAACACCCCCGAGGGGTGTTATTGTTCCCATTCTACAGATGGGACACTAGAGGCTCAGAGACACCAACCGGATACTCCAGGACACAGAATCACGTCTGCTCACCTCACCACGGCCTCTGTGGCACAAGGCCCGAAAACCTGGTCTGCAGGAAGGACTTGACACAACTGCTGAATAAACAGGCGAATAAAGGAAAACAGAAAAGCAGTCCTGCCAGAGTCAGAGCCCCGTCCTGGGGCCCCTGGGCTCACCCCACCTGCTGCCTGGCTCCACTCCA
Source organism: Odocoileus virginianus (assembly GCF_023699985.2). Classification (NCBI taxonomy): domain Eukaryota; kingdom Metazoa; phylum Chordata; class Mammalia; order Artiodactyla; family Cervidae; genus Odocoileus; species Odocoileus virginianus. Next base: position 1,907,722 of record NW_027224267.1, read on the forward strand.
CGGAGATGGATGCGGGTGGGGTCCCGTCAGAGGGAAAGCCAGGGCCCCTGCAGACGCCTGGGTGTCGAGCACGGTCTCTTCTTGGGAGGAGTTCATGGGCGCAGCGGGACAGCCCTCAGAAGGAAGAGGCCTTGTGCTAACTCAACAAAAATCACTATAAGCAGAGTTCCTCTGGATGGGGAGCTTTCGCTGGGCATTTTGAAAGGCCACCTATTTTTATTGCGATCAATTTTGTTAACGTTGGATTTCCTAAAGAAGAAGAGGGGAATTGCCCACGTTATCTGCTGCTTGTCAGAAACCACATTTCTATTTCCATTCGCGGCTGGACTGGAGGCTCCAGCACACCTCCTCCGGCTACTAAAAATAGCGGCCTGACACCAAGGGGCCAGCCACTGAGGCCAGTGTGGCCAATGGCTGAACCAGAGCTGAGGGGGCCCTGCTGGCCCCCAGGGGAGCCGTCCGCCTCCCCAAGGCTTGGGGTCTCCGTCCAGAAAAGAACGGCCACTTCTCACACCTGAGATGTGAGCCTGTGTCAGAAAGTTAAAACCACAGTTCATGAGCTGCTCACCGTGGGGGTGGAGGGAGGCTGAGAACACAGGCTCCAGGCCCACCCCGCCCCCCCACCTCCTGGCCTCGTCTCCCACCACCCTCAGCCCCTCACTCACTGCCCTCCATGACTGGCACTCTGCTGGTCCATAACACAGAGGGACACACTCCTGCCCCAGGGCCTTTGCACCTGCTCCGGCCCAAGCACTCCAGCATCAGATGCTCCCAAGGCTCACCTCCTCACCTCCCCACAGCAAGGGCGCCTCTGGTCGCCCACCCTGAAGGGTCTCCTGCATTTCCAGATGCTCCCCCCACCCCCGCTCCTTCTCCCCTCCCCTTTACCCCACCCCCAACATTTTATTCTCTCCACTGCACATTACACACTCTTACAGGGGTGAACGTATGTCCATGTGTGAATGTCACGGGCATGTGTTTTCTTGTTCCTGTGTTTGCAGTGAGCCCCTGCTCCACAAGGATGCCGGGAAAGAGGGACTTTCAGCTATTTGGTTTCCTGCCTTGCTTTTTTTTTCTTCCCCACTCTGTGTTATAATCAGAGAGAAAGTCCTGAGTGATGAGGTTGACGTGAGTTGCGTTAGAGCAGGGAAAAGGAGAAGAACAATGTTCCCCTGGAGAATCCCATGGACAGAGGAGCCTGGTGGGCCGCCGTCTCTGGGGTTGCACAGAGTCAGACACGACTGAAGCGACTCAGCAGCAGCAACGGCAGCTATGGTGGGAGGATTGGAATGACTCCCGCCCTGTTGCCCACACCTGGGACAGCGCCTGCACACAGTTAGTGTTCAGTGAGACTCATGGCACTTGTGCTAAAGAACCCGCCTGCCAGTGCAGGAGACATAAGAGACACGGGTTCAATCCCTGGGTCAGGGAGATCCCCTGGGAAAGGACATGGCGGCCCACTCCAGTAGTCTTGCCTGGAGAATCCCATGGACAGAGGAGCCTGGCGGGCTGCAGTCTTTAGAGTCGCCAAGAGTCAGACACGACTGAGGCAACTGAGCTCAAACAAGACTCATGGGGGTGGGCGTGCTCCCCCGGAGCTGGGTGGTACCGACAGCTGATGCTTCCTAGGTGCTCGTGCCTGTCTGCAAACCAAACTCCGACACTAGCAAGGTGACCCGAAGGGCTTGCCCACGCCGAGAAGCTGCCCCTGGAATTCAGAGAGGTGCCTCACCCTCGCCGTGAACTCTAAGAGTCTCCGTCCTGAGTGCTCACCAGCATGGCCTCCATGGGCCCCCAGGGACACAGTCAGTCCCAGCACCCAGCCAGGACCTGGCCTCTCAACAGGCACTCAGGCGCCAGAATGGACCCCCCAGGGGCCAGCCAAGGGCTCATGAGCCGCACCCTCTCCAGGAATCTGTACCCTCACAGCCTGGCTGCACAAACAGTCCCCTCGAATCAGGAAGGGGTTCCCACATGCCCATCCTGTGTTCACAGCACCAGAGATGCCTCGGTCAGAAACACTGGTGGTGCAGAACCAAGGCATGGGCTTCAAGGCCAAGGGGACCATGACAGGGCCGTCTGTGTGACCCTGGACGAGTGGCCACAGCTCTCTCAGCCCGCTCTGCCCATCCCATCCTGGGGTGAACTCCCACTCCCCGCTCTGCACAAGCTTCAACCCATCTCCTCTGCTAGACTCCCTCAGCCGCCAGCCCGGAACAGCCCTGAGCGTGGCCACAGGGGACAGCTTGCCTCGCGGCCAGAGCCTGGGCAGCTGCAGGGGCGGCGAGCCCAGCTCCACCTGAGTGCCCGGCACCGTGACGGTCAGACCCGGGACCCTGCCCCAGAGGGGCCCAGGCAATGCCCGGGGGGGCAGATCACAAAGACGGTGGTGGAGGGCAGCCCCCTGGACCTCAGCGCCTACAGAGGGGGTGAAGCTGGCATCTCCTCCTGCTCCAGAGATGCCCCCTGCCCCCCGGTAGGTGGTTGTCTAACTCCCTGGCTGCACAACGTCACCCAGGGACACTCCAGAGCAGTCAGCACACGGGGTCACCAGGATGAGCCTCCCGGAAATCCTCAGCCCTCTAGGAGGCATAGGATGTAACCCGAAGTCACGTTGTCTTGCTAAACACAGACCGATAAATTGACAGCGGCTGTCAGCGTCTCAGGGAGCTGGGCGCCTCCCTTTCTGCGGCAGCAGAACAGGCCGCTGATGGGCGGAGGGGGGAGGGGACACCCTTGGCATGGCTAAGCTGCCCTCCCCCACCCCCGCCCCGGCTCCTACCCCAGCTACCCGGAATCAGTTCAGGAGAGCAAAGGAACGGAAACATTCGCGGGTGATGGACAAACCTGCCGCTTCAGGGATGGAACACGTATCAGGTCACCTTTCCTGTTGGACACCTGTCACCACCCTGGCACCATAGCACTTGGGGACGGAGCTGCAAGGCTGAGGCGCGGGGTTCAGCAGGGTGACTGACCCAGCACCCTCACGCTCTCGCCCCCAAGCCCAGGACCATCAGCGCCTGGCCTGCCCATCACGGCAGGCGGCCCAAGCAGAGGCTCAAGCAGACCCCTGCCCACGGCTTCCCACCTGCCCCTCAGGGCCAACTGCCTTACCTACACACGAGGAAACCGGGCCTAAGAAGGGGCCAGGACGCTGTATTACAGGTCACTCTGAGAATGCTCACCACCACCCTCTGGCGTGTGCGTGGTGATGACGCCCATTTTACAGATGGGGAAACTGAGGACAGAGGGGCAGGGCCTCCCTTAACATCCCAGCAGGCAGAGCCAGGGACCGGACTGAAACGCAGAAAGGGCGGCCACAGAGCTGGGCTCTGACTGACCTGGAAGGTGCCTCATGGCAAGGGGGAGCGGTCTGAGAAGCATTCCCAACACAGGAACCGGCAGCCTAACCTGGAGCCTCCCTCTGGCCCCGGGGGGGCCTGTCCCCACGGCAGCAGGAAGCTGCCCTGCTCTGAACCGCACGGCCATGCTCCTCCCAAGATGTGAGCCCACCCCTGGCCCCGGGAATGAGCGGTATGAGCAGCAGGGCTGCAGGGGATGCAGCCAAAGGCCTCTGTCCGCCCGTGGAGTCGGGGCTCAGCGATGGCCAGGAGGTGCGGTCATGGTCACCCTGACCGTGATCATGGGGATCCCATCCCGCCTCGGGGCTTCTGCAGACCAAGTCCGCAGCAGCGGGCGGCCTCTGGACCGTCCCTCCCACTCTCCAGGCTGGCCTGCCCCCCTCTCCTGGCTCCAGCAGGTCCCCAGGCATCACCTTCTCACCGTTCCCCCCACCTGGGGCACCTCACCTCCTGCGACACGGGGGTGGGACCACACCTAAACCCCGCCATCCGCCTCCACCCGCGAGTGAGCCGAGGAGTCAGACTCCGGGGTTCAGACCCCAGCCCGGCCACTCTCAGCTATGTGACCGACCTGCCCGGCTTCCCCCCCTGTACACAGGTGGTGATATATAGGTGTGCCGACCTCACAGGGCTATCGTCACAACAGAGGAGCGGACCTGAGCCACGGGGACCCCGGAGCAGCTCCTGGCAGGGCAGCGGAGAGGTTTGGCTTTAACGCTGCACCCGGTGCTCCGAGAGCCCTGCGACCGTGTCCCCATGGGGCCCCATGATCCCCAGCCCTGCCCAGCCTTGACCTGGATCCCTGGTGCCTGACAGTCCATTGAGTGGCGTTAAGCTGAGAATCCCGGGGCTCGTCCATGGCATCTCCCATGGATGGGGGCAGGGTGGTCCACAGTGATGCTCCCCCGCCCCCAGCAGGGAGGAAGCCAGGCGTCTACACAGCATGGTGCCTCCCCCTGAGACGGTAGCAGCTGGCTCGGCGGGAGCCCCCACGTCGTGCGAAGCCCAGCTGCCTGCCGAGAGCTCGATTGAAATGTCGGCACGCCGGAGCTGAGCGGGAGTCTAAAGGTCACGGGCCACACGGCTCAGCAGGGAAGCAAATTAAGAGCTCGGGACCAGAACCCGGGGTGGTGGGGGGTGGGCTTCAGAGATGATGAAAAGAATGGATCCGCCGTCCAGGGTGCCGCAGGGACTGGCATAATGAGGCCGCACGCCACGCCTCGCTTGCTAACTGGAGCTCTCGGTGGACCGGGCGCCGGGGGCCCAGGGCCCCCCCAGGGCTGGATGCTGCGGGGAGAAGCTCGCCGGGAAGGGGTACCACGGGGTCCAAACACGGCGGCCCCCGGCCCTCAGGCAGAGGCCGTGGCATCGCCAGGCATCCCCCCTTCCTTCCCCTCTGCCTGCCCACCCATCCCTCCATCCTTGGCACCTGTCCTGCTCCCGGATGTCAGGTCAGGTGGACACTGGCCCCACAAGCAGGCCACCAAGAGCAGAGCCGGGATCCCGATCCGAGCGTGTCACCTGGGCTGCCGCCAAGCGCCTGTGGCCACCTCCCGTCAGGAAAGGCCACCCCACCCTCGGGCCCCTGAAACAAGGTTCCCTAGAGACATTGAACCGCGTGGAGTTTCTCGCCCCAGTTCCTGTAGTGGGAGCAAAGTCAGAGCCACAGATCAGAACCCAGAGCCCGCAGTGACCCGGGCGCCAGACGCCCCGATGGACACGGAAGCCACGCGGGTCCAGCCCGCAAGGCATGGGCTCGGGGTGAGTCTGTCTCCTCCAGATTTCAGGCAGCAGGAAAGTCACAGCCACTGAATGGCTCACGTCCCAGGGTTGCTCAGACCGTGGGACACTTATCAGAACTCAGGAACTGACCTGAACCATGGTGACCCCAGAGCAGCACCTGGTGGGGCAGCTGAGAGGTTTGGCTTTAATGCTGCACCCGGCGCTCTGAGCGCCCTGCCATGCCGCACGTGGCCGGTGGCCCCAAGCACGTGTGAGTTTTATGGGCAGCAGGGCCGAGTGTGGACAGCGAGGGCACACTCATCCCAGCCCCGATGCCCGGCCCACGTCCAGCTAGCTACGGCCTCTGAGTCGAGAACCAACTTGCTCGCAGAGAGCTCACCGTTCAGCTAAGATGCTCGCAATCTTGGCAATAAGGAGGCTCCGAAGTGAGGAACCAAATACAGGAAGAGCCCATCCTTGGCATTTCCTGGGGCTCCTCGAAGACATGGAACAGCTGTGCCATCCCCCACCCCCAGCCCGAAACGGAGCAGAGCCTGGCCGTGAACTCTTGACCGGGGAGATTCCTTCCCACAGCGGAGCGGCTCGGTCTTAACCGGAACAGCAACACAGAGCCGGAGGTGGCCTGTGACGGCGGGGACAGATGGCAGTCCAGATCAGTGAACTCGGGGGGAGGGGCCACAGCTTTCTTTATCCTGCCTGGTAGCCAGCAGGCTGGCAGAACCACAGCCCTGCGCCCTCCGCCCGTTAGGAATAAATCCATCATGACTATCCCCTTGCTGGGTCCCTCCTAGACATCAGGACTTAACCTGCCAGCAAACAGGATAGCACCAGCCACGCCTGTGGGGCGCGTTCAACACAGCCTCTGTCAGCTTCCACTCTGGACGCCCCCAGAGGCGTGTGTGCTGTCAGACGGGCTCAGGTTCAAATCCAGGCTCTGCTCCTTAGGCTTTGTAACCTCAGGCCCGCTAGGTGGCCTCCTCTAGTCTCGGCTGTAAAGGAGGGGAGGGAGGCCCTTCTCCGGCGTCCGGAGCAGAGACATCACGCCTCGCAGTCCTGCTCCGGCACACAGGCCCTAAACAGAGACGCGAGGCTCCTGACCCTCCCGGCGTGGTGGGAAGCCATAACCGGAGATCAGAGGCGCCTGGGCTGCAAGGGTCTCCAGGGGGAGTTCCGGCCTGCCACACCCACCTTTTCTCTCCCTTGTGGCTTGAAAATACGGCTCCAAATTCTGACTTGCTCCCGTCGAGAGGCACAGCCTGTGTTCCCTTCCCCGTCCCTGAAACCCAGACAGGTTTCTGGCAGGGTGGTGGTGGAGGTGACACTTTGGGTCTTCCGAAGCTGCGTCCTGAAAGGCCACTGGGCCTCCGCTTCTCGTCTGGAGCCCCGCGCTGGAGCCCAGGATGTTCCTGTGAGCGCCCCACTGCTCTGAGGCCATGGAGCCGGGAGGAAGCTCAAACTGGTCCACAGGCGAAGCGCACCTGGAGAGCCTGAGAGCTCGTCCGGAGGAGCGTCCAAACCGACCCCGATGGTGGGAGCCCAAGCTGAGGCCGTTTCATCCGACAGTTCACAGCACAGCGGGTGCCAGGGTCCCTGCCCTCTCCCGGGACTGGACCCGACACACACATATGGTCCCCCCACCTGACAACTCCCGGGCTGGCTGGACCACGCTGGTTCCAATAGGTAGGGAGGAGACAGGAGGAAGGGTTCAGGAGGCAGTGACAAGCAGCCGTGCCAGGGGTTGTTAAGGCCAGAAAAGACAGCTGTCTGGTGCCTGCAGATGCAGCTTTCATGGGTCTGGAGTCACAGCTCTGCCTCCCGCCCACCCCACTCCCATCACAATTACTAAGAAGTAATTTCACATTCGCCGTTTGGTGCCTTAACAGTGCATTTTCCTCACACTCGAGGATTTGGCTAGAGAAGGCAGATTTAGAAAAGAAAATTAAATGCTGTCATACCTGCCTTCCCCAGGTTGCCCAGCCACGCTCTGGGGGCCGCCCCTGGGGCTGTGGCCTGCAAGGTTCCTGGACCACCTGGCCAACACTGACCTTCTGAGGAGTTTTCATCCTCCCAGAAGATGGTCTGACTTGGCTTCCTGCTCACAGTGCCTCGGGGGCCCACTGCAGACTTCCCCAACCAGCCCCGGGGCGCCTGCCCCTGTGGCCACCATACTCTTTCCACAACTCTATCCACTGACTGATTGAGGGTCCCTTGGACACCAAGGAGAGCAAACCAGTCAGTCCTAAAGGAAACCAACCCTGAATATTCACTGGAAGGACTGATGCTGAAGCTGAAGCTCCAAAACATTGGCCAAGAGCCGATTTATTGGAAAAGGCTCTGACTCTGGGAAAGACTGAAAATGGGAGGAGAAGTGGGGAGAAAGAGGATGAGATGATTAGGTAGCATCACTGACTCAGTGGACATGAGTTTGAGCAAACTCTGGGAGACAGTGAAGGACAGGAAAGCCTGGTGTGCTGCAGTGCACGAGGTTACAGTCGGACACGACTGTGACAACAACAGTTAACGAGATGAAGGACCCATCAAGCTCCCATTCTGTGCCTCCGCAGTATCAGTAACCCCACTGAACAGATGAGAAGACTGAGGCCCAGAGACAGAACCCACCTCGCAGCTGCTTCAGAGCGTGGAACCTGGAGTGGGGTGGCCAGGTTCAAACTGCAGGGCTGGCCTCTGAGCTGTGTGCCCTGGCGCGAGTTACCTAAGGCCTCTGTGCCGTGACTCTCCCAGCGGCAGGTGGGGCGAAGGGCCACCCCCGTCACCCTGCAGCCCCGGTCGGCCTCCTTCCTGGGGCCCTCACACCAGCCCAGCAGCAGTGGCTCAGATCTGAGCCGGGCACGAGCCAAGGGACGGCTCCCCCTGCCCTTTGCAAAAGGCCCCTTCTCGGTGGATCCCCATCTTCCCTCCAGCGAGCGTTTCAAGCCGGAGCCGCCCAGGTACAGAGCCTGTCCTGCGCGAGGCCCCGCCTGGAACCAGACACACAGCAGTGCTGGCCACCCACCAGGCTGCCGCTGCCTCCCACCGGCCGTGCCCCTCGCCCAGCAGGCAACGTAGGTACGAGCATCTCCCCAGGGGCATGTCTTCCATGCCCGACATCACCCCATCTGGGAGAGAGCAGGGAGGACTTCTGACTCAAGTCCAGGGTCACACGGGGCCTCTGGTCCCCTCCTGCGAAGCGCTGGCCTTGGGAAGGCTTCTCGGAGGATGCAGGGTCCGGCAAGGTCCACTCTGGGAGGGCACGGGGAGGACTTGTGATACAAGTCAGGGTGTCACATGGGGCCTCTGGTCCCTTACCAACCACAGGTCAAATTAGTCATCTGTGGAAACCAGGGACCCATGCTGGGGTCCTCCCTCTTGCCAGGACTCTGGAGTGACCGATGCTCTCTGGAGCAGCTGCTGAGGGCCCTGGCTCTGAGCACTCAGGGCGGGCCCCTGGGTGATGCACGTCCAGGGCCCCCTGGAGCCCTCTCGGAAAGCCCGTGTCCTCTGGGGATGAGCACGCTCGATGGACCAGGCCCCACCAGCGAGTGACCCTGGAATTCAGGTCACTCCCTAATAGAACCAGGCAGCCCTGCCCACCGCCCCACACTCAGAACACTTCAGAACCAAAGGAAAGAGTCTGAAGGCTCAGCTCTGCAAGTCATAAAAGCCTTAATTAAGTAAAGATTCCTGGATCTCTTTTTTAATCTTTCAATAAAACTTCAGTAAAGACTTGGGCGGAGGGGGCCGAGGGAGCAGGGAAACCACAGTCGCTATGAGATCACAGGAGAAACACTTCAGGGCTTGCCTCGCTTCCCACAAGAGCAGCCTCTAATAAACGCAGGCCAACCTGACGCAGGGCTTCTCCCACGTGCAAAAATAACTGTGTGGATCCAGGCTCGGCAGGAGCCCAAAGCTCAGCAGCAACGCTCACAAGAGGTGGAGGTCGTGTCGGAGGGCTGTGTAGGCAGAAGAGAGCTGTCAGCTCCCTGCTCTGTCCATCCCTGGGGGACCACTGAGCCCTGGACCCTCGGCTCCCTTACCCACCCACACGCGCCACCCCGCCCCCCGCCCCAGATAAAGGTGCTTGCTCCAACCATGGAGACTTTGCAGAAGTCGGTGCTCCCTGCGGCCTCCCAGAGTGGACCTTGCTGCACCACGCCTCCCCCGAGAAGCCCTTCACAATCCCCGCACTTCGCAGGAAGGGACCAGAGGCCCCGTGGGACATCTGGACTTGGAGACACGCTGTGATTCTGGGACACATCGGCGGATCCTTCCAGAAAACGGGAGCACAACTAGGCAGCTGGTGTGTTCCAAGTTCGTGGTCTTTGACTGATGACCTTTCAGCGAATCTGTCCTAGGAAACTCACACACGTCGATAAAGGGTTTCATGCCAGGGTGTCGATTTGGTGACTGATGTCAGTACAATTGTTCATAATGAAATACGAGCTTCCTTCCAAGAATACAACAATGGGAAAACAATAAAGAAATGACAGTTCTCCAGATGTGCACACTCCCAGTCACAAGATAAATCAGCCACAGGCATGAAACGTACAGTGTGGGGAATACAGTCAGTAATTACATAACGTCTTCGTATGGTGTCAGGTCACATCTGGATTTATCACAGTGATGATTCTGACATGTATAGAAATATCAAATCTCTGTGTTGTATAACAGGAACTAACACTGTGTTGTAGGTCAATTATATTGATACTTCAAAAACAAACTCGTAGAGAAAGAGAACAGATTTGTGGTTACCAGAGGCAGAACAGTGTGTAGAGGGGGCGTTGGATGAAGACAGTCAAAACGTACAAACTTCTAGTTGTAAATAAATAAGTACCATGGATATAAAGTATAACGTGATAAATACAGTTAACACTGCTGTGTGTTACATACAAAAGTTGTCAAGAGTTAAATCCTAAGAGTTCTCACCACCAGAAAAAAGAAGAGCCTTTTTTTTCCCCCTAGAGTAACCTGCCAGGCTCCTCTGTCCATGGAATTCTCCAGGCAAGAATGCTGGAACAGATTGCCATTTCTTTCTCCAGGGGAACTTCCCGACCCAAGGATTGAAACCATGTCTTCTGTGTCGCCTCTGTTGGCAGGCAGATCCTTTTACCACTGAGTCACCTGGGAAGCCCTAAGAGTTCTCATCACAATGGGAAAAAAGGGGTTTTTACCCTATTCCTTTAATATTGTCTCTATATACAAGATGATGGATGTTCGCTAAACCTATCGTGGTCATCCTTTCCAGAAGGATGTCAGACAGACTGTCAGGCTGTATAGCTTAAGCTTACACAGTGCTGTGTGTCATTACATCTCAATAAAACTGGAAGAAAAAACTTTAATAAAGCTCTAGAACAACAACACAAGAAGTGATAGTTCAGTCACGGTCGTTTCCAAACGATTTCCAGTGATGGAGGAAAATGCTGACAAGATAATGGTGAGTGTGCAAAGAATTCCAAACCATATCACAGGGTTCTAATCTTTGCTCAGAAAGGAAATGGTCATTAACGGGGCCAGTGGCGCAGTGGATAACACATCTGACTACGGATCTGAAAGGGAATGATCAAAAGATTGGACACTGTTATCTCTGAAGGATTATAGGTAATTTCAAGCTTCTTCTTTCTTAGACATTTCCTCTCCCAACATCTAAAATGAGCATGCGTTACATCCTTAAATCAACTGTAACATGAGTCTGGATTTTCTGCCATTGGTTGATTGTTGGTGTTCAATAAACTACACAGTTTGGTCAATTCAGGGCTCCGGAGGTCTGTGATTTCAGGCCCCCCGCCCAGTTAGGGAGCAGGACCACGCAGAGGAGCCCCCCACTGCCCTGGCAGGGGTCTGCCCCAAGAGGAGACAGAAGTCCCTGCAGGCTGTTTTTGTTGATTAGTTGCTCAGTCACATCCGACTCTTTAAGGCCCCATGAACTGTAGCCCGCCAGGCTCCTCTGTCCATGGCATTTCCCAGGCAAGAATACTGGAGTGGGTTGCCATTTCCTCCTCCAGAGGATCTTCCTGACCCAGGGATCAAACCCGAGTCTCCTACTTGGCAGGCAGATTCTTTACCAGTGGGCCCCCAGGGAAGTCCCGCTGCGGGGTAACCAGTGGATTAACGGAGGCAGAGCGGTGCGAGGAGAGGAAGAGTTTCCCAGCCGCCATCTGGTCCTTCTGCAGGAGATCCGTCCAGGCCTGTGGGTCTGGGAGCGCCCTCGGGGAGGCCCAGGCCTGCTGTGCCTGGCCCCGCCCGCCCGTGCACTTCCTCCCGCGGCTCTGCCATCCCGAGCCTCCCAGCCGTTCCCTGGGCCTCCAGCTCCCTGCAGCCCCTGCCCACTGTGCCCTTCGCCACCCCGCCTGTCGCCCCGCCTAAGCACAGCCCCTGGCCCCCTTCCCTCTGCTCCAGCAGCACCACCCGCTTTCACAACAGCTCTGCCGAGATAAAATTCACACACCGTATGACGTGTCTGTTTCAAAGGTACACGTCAACGATTCCTGGTGCATTCACAGAGTTGCACAAACATCGCCATATTCGTTTAGAATGTTTTCATCATGTGGAAAGGAAACCCCATACCTTTCCTTCCCAACTCCCCATCCCTCCACCCCTCCATCTCCTCTCCCTGGCCCCTGGCTACCACATTCCTTCTTTCTGTCTCTACGGGTTCGCCTATTCTAGACATTTCACACAAACAGGACCGCACAATATGTGTTCTTCCCTGTTTGGCTTTCTTCGCTCAGCATCATGTTTCCAAAGTTCATCCATTTCACAGGGTGTATCAGCACCTCCTTTTCTTTTTAACGGCCAAATAATATTCCACTGTATGGGCTTGCTCATGCTCAATCACCAAGTCGCGTCCTACTCTTTGTGGCCTCGTGGACTGCAGCTTCACCAGGTTCCTCTGTCTGCGGGATTTCCCAGACAAGAATACTGGAGTGGGTAGCCATTTCCTTCTCCAAGGGATCTTCCCAACCCAGGGATTGAACCTGCATCTTCTGCATTGCAGGCAGATTCTTTACTACTGAGCCGCCAGGGAAGCCCTTGTATGGATACAGTACAGTGCTTATCCATTCATCCATTGGTGGACATTTGGGTTGTTTACACTCTGGGCTATTGTGCATAACGATGCAATGAGTATTCATACATGTTTCCTTATAGACACAGGTCTTTACTTCTCTTGATTTTTCAGTTCAGTTCAGTCATGGCTTTGCAAGTCATGGACTGCAGCATGCCAGGCCTCCCTGTCCATCACCAACTCCCCGCATTTGCTCAAACTCATGTCCTTTGAGTCAGTGGTACCATCCAACCATCTCATCCTCTGTTTCCCCCTTTTCCTCCTGTCTTCAATCTTTCCCAGCATCAGAGTCTTTTCCAATGAGTCAGCTCTTCACATCATGTGGCCAAAGTATTGGAGCTTCAGCTTCAGCATCAGTCCTTCCAATGAATATTCAGGGTTGATTCCTTTAGGATTGACTGATTTGATCTCCTTGCAGTTCAAGGGACTCTCATGAGTCTTCTCCAACACCATAGTTCAAACGCAATTTATAAAGCAACTGAGCACATACATGTACATATATCTGGGGGTGAGACTACTGAGTCAGGAGGCACCGCCCTTCTGTCTGTCCCTCAAGCCTGCCAAGCCCATTCCCAGTCAGACCCTCTGCATGCAAGCTCCTAAGCCATCCATGACAGCCCTGCCCCCTGCAGATCATTATTAGTTTGATTTTCCCCATGGCATTTACCAGCATCAGAAACTACTTCACTAGTTTTTGGTTCTGTGTCCTTCCCCCTGCTAAAATACAAGCTCCACAAAGGCAGGGATTTGTATGACTCTGTCCTGACTGAACCTCTAATCACCTAGCACAGGGCTGGACACTCCCAGGATACTCAGTGCGAATGGCTTAAGGTAATTTAATTCCCTGCATCTCCATAGAGTGCCTCCTCTTCCAGGAAGCCTGCCCTGATCCCATTCCAGCAGCCCTGGTCAGTGTTTACCTGTCCATATGCTCAGAGGACTCAGGGCGGCTGGAGGGCCGGGTCTACTAGGTCTTCTTTCTCTGGCTCACACCTGCCCACGTGGGCCTGGCGCACAGCAGGTGCAGGAGAACTTTGCCAAATCACAGATCCCCCTGATACAAGTCCACCTGGACGGTTCACACCCCTCAGGGAATCAGTGGTTCTCACTCATCCTTGATTCAATTCACCCACTCGCACATCTGAAATTGGGAGGACGCTTGAAGGTAAACCCTGGCCACACGGGAAGTCATGACCAATTCTCTGATTCCGCAGGTCACACTGCCTGAGAGAGGGCCCGCCATGGAGGAGCGCAGCAGACAGCCCAGGAGAGAGCTCACGGAAATGCAGATGCTGGGCCCTCCTCCTGGCCCACTCCCACTCGGGACATCTAAGTGATGGGCCTTTATCACAAGTTCCCCCCAGGAGAGTCTGATGCACACCAGTCTGGAAAGAAGTCTTCAAGGACATCAGTTCAGCAACCCAGGGAAAAACAGAGAAGAAGGAAGGTGATACCATTTGCCCATCAGAACCCAGGGACATCTGGTCAACCCTAGGGGTGGGTGGCTGGCATGCCAGCACGAAGGAGAAAGTCAATGTGATTAGATGTTTAATTGGGCGCCTCCGTGAGCTGGCGCATTTGCCCACGTAAGTAATTATGATTTATTAAACAGCATCCTGCTTATTAAAGCCTTCTTTCCTCTCTCTGACAAATCAGTGGAGCATTGCTTTGTTTGGGAAAATCATTCCTTTTTTAAGAAGCTGTGTGGGTGCCGCTTAATTAATCATTTACTTCCTATAGCAACATGGAAACAAACTAAATGTGCAGACTGCTGAAATCATTTCTTGAAAGTTTCACACAAGCTCACCCCCTGAATTCCTTCCCACCACACAGGACCCAGCAAGCTCCTGGAGAGGGACTAAAAACAGCAGCCTCTGAGCGCCAGCCCAGGGAGACCACCCCAAGTGCTGGACCCAGCGTAGGGCAGGGGTCCCCAACCTCTAGGATCTAATGCCTGGTGATCTGAGGTGGAGCTGACGTAAATAATAGAAATAAAGTGCAAGATAAATGGGAATGTGCTCGAATCATTCTGAAACCATTCCTCAACCCCTGGTCCGTGGAAAAACTGTCTACCTCGAAATCAGTCCCTGGTACCAAAAAGGTCAGGGACCGCTGGCATAGGGCACCTCCCTGCTGAGTCAGGCAGCAGCCCCGGCCCTTGTGTGAATCGATCCCACCCTCACCAAAGTGAACACTGAGTGGATATTTTCAGAAAATCGGTTTGAAGAGGGCACCAACATCTTGGCCTGCCTGGGACCCACCCACGGCCCCTCTCAGATTTGAACCAGTGAACCAGTGAAGTTGCTCAGTCATGTCCAACTCTTTGCGATCCCATGGACTGTAGCCTACCAGGCTCCTCCATCCATGGAATTTTCCAGGCAAGAGTACTGGAGTGGGTTGCCATTTCCTTCTCCAGGGGATCTTCCCAACCCAGGGATGGAACCCGGGTCTCCCGCATTGCAGGCAGACGCTTTACCATCTGAGCCACCAGGGAAGCCCAGGAATTGGGAAAACCGGCCCTTTCCTCTCCTTCCGCCTCTCCCCCGCCCACCTATCTCTTTATCCTAATTATTCCCTGAGGTCCTACTGTGCACCAAGCTTTAACTTAGGGTGCAGAGGGGAACCAGCGGCCCCTGTTCCAACACTGCTCCCTCCAGTGGTGGGAGGTCACGCCAACACCGGTAACGTACCACACAGCAGGAGCGTGGCCCGGGCCCCTGTCATCCCTGAGCCTCAGTCTGTGCTTCAGGAGCCGGGAAAACAGCCTGGAGCTGGCCTCCTCACTCCAGGGCAGCCTCCCCACATCAGGCCTGCAGCCAAGCCAGGGCTTGATGACAAAGCCAGGCTCGCAATCTGCAGCCTCAGCCCAGCCCCGAGGACACGAAGCCCGCTGGGCTAGGTGGCCAGCACTGGCTGCTGTTCAAACGCTGCAAGCGCTTTTCACGGAACTAGTACTCAAATCCAGTCCACAAATCGGCTTCTTCCACCGAGTGAGCCAAACACTCCTTGATTTTCACACGGACAGGGAGGCATGACCCTGAGGCTTCATGGTGGCCCCCGAGGGGCTGGGTTAGGGTCCCATCTGCCCTGTAGGGTCTCCTGCATTTCTTCCAAATCCTCAACCCAGGACAGCTGCAGATTAGAATCACCCACGTGCCAGGCCTCCACCCACTAAACCAGGCTCCCTGGGGGAGCTGCCCCGGCTGCAGATACCGTAAAGGCAAGCTGGGTACCCCCAGATCTGCAGGGCTTCAGCACCCAGCTCTCCCATGAGGCATCTCAACCTCAACATGGCCCCAAAGCCTAAAACCATCTCTGCAGTCAGGAAGTGACGAATTCTGATGGAGACAGAAACAGAGAGACAGGCGGATAAAAAGATAAACCAAATACGGGTTGCCTGGTGTAATTAAAGAAACAGGTGGAGACTAGAAAGATGAGTTTAAGGAGACCAGCGGGAAGTCTTCGCTGCAAAGATCCTCAAAGTGAGACAGAGCCAACACACATTCAGGGCAGAGGGCATCACGGGGATGCGGGCAATACGGCGGGAATGGCCGGACACATCCAGGAAGAACACAGCTCTGCAGAGGGCAGAGGGCAGGGCGAGGGGAGGCCAGGCGCGGAGTCTGGATGTTACGTCAAGAGCGCAGGGAAGCCCCATGGTGGTGCTCTGCACATGAACACGGCTAGATGGATACGTATTAGAAACGAGCCACGACCGTCCCATCAGGATTCGTCGACACAACATTAAAGGGGTGCCTTCTTGACCTTTACCATCAATTCCCACCAGCTTCAGCGAAAACACACACGGAGTATGGAATCCACCATGAGTTAAATACAGAAAAGGTACCAAGTCATTTTTAAATTCCCCAGTCTCCTATTTCCACCCCATATGCCGAGCAGAAATAGAGAAAAAGAATATGCAGTGTTTAACAAGGCATAGCATTTTAAATGTCTTTAATCTCTTGAGAGAGGAATTATTTCAGTGGGCTGAAGCTGATATCTATAATGAATATCTACAAAAAGTTGAACCCAGTAAAAAAACTTTTGGGGGCTAAAAATTTTCATGTGATTTCTAGGTAATTAACAGTTTGGTCTGCACCATGGTAAAAATAGGCTTTCACCTGAAACTAATTTCCTTTTTGGCTACCAAGGCCATTCTTTGAGTGATGGAGGAGAAGAAAGCTATTAGAATCCATTTACGCAGCGCAAATAGGAGGTGACACCCGGCCGAATGGGAGGTGAGCCGGCCAAGTGCAATTAGGAACACAGAATCTCCTTGTTTGGGTTTCTCCCACTGTTTAACCCAATCTTCTACTTCAGCCAAGCCCGACGGCTCACAAACCTCCAAAGGTTTGTGCTTCTGCAGGGGGCCGGCCCCTGACTCCTGGCCAGTCCAGAGGCTCAGCCCACCCTGGCCATCCGCTGGTCTGCGGGGAGTCCCACATCATGCGTGCGATGCTCCACCCAAGGTCACTAATCAGCAGGAGGAGCAGGCCTGGGACCTTGTGCCCCACGGGCGATGTGACCCCGGCCTGGCTTAGCTCCCTCTCCGGTCTCTCAGCCTTCCCCCAGACCCCTCAACCATCACCATCCTAAACCTGAGCCTCTATTGAAGACCCCAGCCTCCCAGGGGAAGTTGCTCACCAGCCACCCCCCTCAAGGCTTCCTTTCCTGCTCATTCCAAACACCAGGTGTTTTCCTGTTCATCCATTTGTGCACTGTTGTCATGTACAAGTGCATGCGTGTGCTAAGCTGCTTCAGTCGTGTACGATTCTTTGAGACCCTGTGGTCCGTAGCCTGCCAGGCTCCACTGTCCATGGGATTCTCCAGGCAAGAATACTGGAGTGGGTCACCATGCCCTCCTCCAGGGGATCTCCCTGCCCAGGGATCAAACCTGCATCTCTTACATCTCCTGCATTGGCAGGCAGGTTCTTTACCACCAGTGCCACCTGGGAAGCCCTGTCACATACACACTCACACACAAAACTAAGTAAGTAACCTGAGAGAAGTCCCAGGCCTTGGGCATTTCTGTCCTGAGTATGGGGGCCACTCCCTTCCACCCACCCAGAAGGGGGATCTGCCTTACATTCGTAAATGTTCAATATTCACCAATTTGTTATCATTTGGAGTTGCCCAGGGGACTTTCCTGGCTGCCCAGTGGTTAGGCCTCCAAGCTTTCACTGCCGAGGGTGCCGGTTCCCTGGTCAGGGAACTAAGATCCTGCAAGCCACACAGCATGGCCAAAACAAGTTGGCCAAATTTTACCTCCAAGAGATTTAAAAACGCTCGTCTTCAGTAAAATCACACAGACGCAGGCTCAGGACAGGGGCTGTCTGTTCCATGGACCCCTAATCAGGTCCGACAGAAGAATGGACACAAAAGGCCAAGTGTCACGCACGTCATCTCAATGCACTTTAAACACAGCTTTCATTTATCTGCAACTCACTATAGACACGTCCACTCACCTGGTCCTTCCACATTCACTGAGACCCAATATGCCCAAGGGCTCTGGCACCTGAAAGGCCACAGGGTCCTCGGGCCCTAAGCAGGGACCCCAGTGTCCCAGGGAGACGACCGAGGGCAGAACGTTATGGTCTCCAGTGTGGGCGATGGTGGGGGCAAAGCAGAGGAGACCAGCTGTCAGGCGCCCAGGCTGCTGACCAGCTGTCAGGTTCCAGACCAGATAGAGGGGATCAGAGGCACAGAGACCAAGGCCGAAGTGGAGGAGGGGCCAGAGAACAGTCAGCAGCAGCCACAGTGTAAAGCCGGAGCAAGGCTGCTGAAAGAAGCGGCGGGTGGCAGGCTGACACCAGCTGCCAAAGATGCCCACGTCCTAACGCCCGGAGCCACTGCCTGCATGACCTTGTGAGGGATCCTGCAGCTCTGATGAGGGATCTTGAGATGGGGAAGTGGTCCTGTATCGTTCAGGTGGGCCCAGCGTACTCACACGGGCCCTCGAAAGAGGGAGGCAGAGAGAGATTTGACACAGGGCAAGGGAACTTTGTCACGGAGGCAGAACTTGGGGTCCGGTGCACTGAGCTCAGGGCTGTGGGGAGGAGTCAGTGAGGAGGCCGAGAAGTGATGACAGCCCAGCGATTGCGGTCATGCAAGAAGGGCTGCAAGCCAAGGAATGCGGGCACCTCCAGAAGCTGAGAGGCAGGAAACAGATTCTCCCGGCAGGGGGAGGATGGGGGGAGGCCCAGGAGGAACCAGCCTTGCCCACACCTGGACTCCAGCCCGGAGAGAACAACTCTGGACTTCTGACCTCCAGAACGGTAAGAAAGTACATCTGTGCTGTTCTCAGCCACTGAGCATGTGTGGTTTGTTACAGCAGCCAAGAAGAAGCCAAGGCAGGGAGACACGGGCTTGGGAGGACGGCTGCAGACCCCACCCTTCTGCCCACCACCGCTGGCCCCAGGTGGACCGGCCCAGGGCCAGGCTTCCACTGGGGGCCCGTGCTCGCCATTCAGAGCCAAGGCCACCTGGTCTCACCTTCAGCCAGCGGACACCCATGTGGAGGCGAGACTTCGGTCACTCAGCAGTGCTGGGCATCACCCTACTTCCCTTAAAAAAAATTATGTGGCCATACTAGGTCTTAGTTTCAGCACATGGGATCTAACTCCCTGACCAGAGGCCGAACCCAGGGCCCCCTGCATTGGGAGCACAGAGTCTCAGCCACTGGACCACCAGGGAAGTCCCCACACTGCTTTCCGTGAAGTTCCGGAATTGAACAGATTCACAGCCCGGAAACCCAAGCAGCAAAGACAGGCCCCCTTCAGGTCCATCCGGACGACAAGCCCTGCTTGCCTTAGCATCGCCTTCTCAGTCAACCTCGACTCGGTGCTGACCTCAGCTGCTCTCAGAGAGACCAGACACCCTGGAACGTGCTGTCTCAGGAAGGGGGTGAGCCTCCCGTCCCTGGAAAGATTCCCAGCTGCGACTCGGTGACCTCCGAGCACCCTGGAGATGCTGAGTCCACCCTGGGCTCCTCCCGGGCTCCCAGCCTGTGCACAGTAGGTGCCCACGTGGCGTCAGCTGAATGATTCTGCCCCCTGGAGCCTCCCCACCCAACAGCTGTCCTTTTGGCAGAAGAAGCCGTGAGCACAGGCTGGCTTCCTTCTCAAAGACAAGACCCATCTGTGATTCACCTTCTCCTACGACTCCTGTCAGACACCCCAGGCTGGAGACTGGAGGCAAAGACATCAAAACAAAGATTCGTAGCCGACTTCCTGGCAGAAGGGATCTCAGCACTGCCCACATCTCGCTCCCCGCGGGGAACCCTGCAGCTCAGGGGAGAGACGTGAAATAAAAGCCCAGTAAGGTTGTTGCAGCTGCCCCCAAGCCCTGGGGACTCAGCCAGCGTGGGCTCGGGCGTCCGAGAGCCTTTCCCGGGTCCCCCCTCCACCCCCAGGCCCTCGGGGTCACCATCTGGAAAGGGCCCTGGCCTGGGATCCTACAGACCTGGTCTAGCCCTGCTCTACCACCCGCAGCTCTGAACTCTGTTCAAACCACTGGACTTCCCAGCGCCTCAGTTTTCTCATCTGGAACACGAGGCCAGGGGGCTCTAAGATGCCTGACAACACCCGTCTTCCCTGGTTTAACTGGGGGGCTCTTGGCTTCTTCGGGTTGAGATTTTGGCCACACGGGGGCAGAGTGAGGGGGAGCACGGACCCCCCCAACCCTGGCTCCAGGCTAGGGTGGCCACACCATCCCATCCCTGACTGTCTTCCACCCACAACACAACCCGAGGGGGCCGCCTCCAGCCCTAACCGGGCCAGTCCACGTCCAGGGCGCAAAGCCTCGGGTGTCCCAGCAAACGCTCACCCCTACTGGGGTGACATCGACTGCCTCCCCGCACTTCACCCCAGCCAGTCCCCACGAAGCGCCAGTGGCCCCCCGCGTGTGTGCTGACCAGCAGGCAGTCCAGGCCACCTGGACGGAGCCGCCAAGCCAGTGAGAGGCAGGGAGGGCCGCCCAAGCAGGGCCCTCCTCCGCTCTGAGCTTGGGGCACGGGGGCGTGACTCCCCGCAGATCCGGGGCGCCCCTGCCACAGGCTGGGGGCCCTCACCACTCAGCAGGCTGCCAAAAGCAGAAGTGAGGGGCAGTGCTGGCCTTGACCATGTGGAAATCACGCAGTCCATAACTGACCCGTCTGGGAGTGCAGGGCCCCGGGGGAGGGGGAGCATCATGGACGGCCACGGGAGTTCTCCCAGCGAGGGAGGATGGGCGGTCAGTGAACCGCCGGCAGAGGCTCCCTCACTCACCACAGCGCCCTCTGCAGGGACCCACCTGGAACCACACGTTCAGGCTCCTCTGCAGGGTCGGGGTGAAGGGGGGAGGTGTCCAGGGTCAGCGCCCTGGCCTGGCAGTCAGCATTTCAGTCCTGAATATTCACTGGAAGGACTGATGTTGAAGCTGAAACTCCAATACTTTGGCCACCTGATGGGAAGAGCTGACTCATTGGAAAAGACCCTGATGCTGGGAAAGATTGAAGGTGGGAGGAGAAGGGGACGACAGAGGATGAGATGGTTGGATGGCATCACTGACTCAGATGGACATGAGTTTGAGCAAGCTCCAGGAGTTGGTGATGGACAGGGAAGCCTGGCATGCTGCAGTCCATGGGGTCACAAAGAGTCGGACACAACTGAGTGACTGAACTGAACTGAACTGGCCAAGTTGATGGGTTCGGGGATGGCATGTTCCCCGTGCTGGCCAGCAGGTCTCCGTCTGGACTTCTATTGGGAAGCACTGGTGGGAGGCAGCATTCTTCAGCCTCAGGTGCTCAAGGAGCCGTGACCGGATGGGCTGTCGGAGAAGGGGGCCAACACACAGGGATGCAGAGTTCAGAGACAGAGGCCGGGGGACAGAGGCTGAGAGACTGCACCTGGGGCCCCTGGAGCCAGCCACACCTGAAGCCGGCACCCTCGACTTCTTGGACCTGTGAGCTGACGAGTCCATTTCTTCACTCAGGCGAGTTAGAGTAGGGTTTCTGTGACTTGTGGCCAAAAATCTTGCTTAACACACCCGCTTCTGCACAGAGTCACAGGAGCCATGGGAATAACAGGAAGCGAGAACGCACACCACCACCCTCCAGTAACCATCGGCCAACCGGGAAGATCTCCCCAGTCAGCCCAGACACGCCAGGCGGGGACACGGGGTGTGACCAACGCTGTCTATCAGAGGCTGGGAGGAGAGGCAGACTCCAGAGCGCCGAGGGATGGGAGCCAGCCCTCACCCTGGGCCCCCTGCACTCTGCCCCTTCTCTTCTTTCCCGCAGGAATTCCTCCCCCTGCTCAGGGTTCAGGGAGGTGGGGCGACAGGAAGTCTGCCAGGGTGCCCAGGGGGATGCAGGGCACAGAAGAGATTTACACACACATCCTGCTGGGCACGTTCCTGACAGAATTAGGCAGAAACGGACACCAGATAGCATTCTTTATAGATTTGCACTACTATGGAAGATGGCCATTGCATTTTCTTCCAGGTGGAGCAAGAATAAAAGGGATTAAGGATTAGTGGACAGACTCTTAGCTTCCCGCCCAGCGTCACACCCACTTCTCTTAATGAGTTGGGGACCTGCATGCACTTGGTGGAATTTCAGGAGGATGATCCACACCCTTCAAAAGGCCCCATGATAAATGTTAGGGCGGTGACTGTCCAGTGTCACTGCCTGGCTCCTCCTGGGGACTCTCCCTCCTCCCTTCCTCCACCCCACCCCCAATTCCCAAACTCACCAAACTACAGCCCTGCTGTTGCCACAACCTGGATGCCCTCCATCTCCCTCCCCAACCCTCCTCCACCCCGCCACCACCTCTGGGAAGCCCTCCCAGGTTTCTCCAGACTGGGAGGCACAGGGGGAAGCCGTGTTCCCTTCAGGAGAGTTAAGACCGCAAGTCAGAATCTATTGACTTAGGAAAGCAAGGCAGACACATGAGATGTCTTGTACGGTGAGTCTGTGGCCCTGACTCAGCTCTGCTATAAACGTCAGGGCCTTCTGAGGATAGCAGGAGCTTCGGGAAGATCCGGTGGGCATCGAGGTGCTGGCGGCTGGCTGCCCACCACCCCCTCCTCCTTCCCTGAAACGCCTCTCACATTGCAGGTCCACAAGTGGCAGTGGGTCCTTGGACCCCCTTCCTGGGATAAGAGGAGAGTCAGGTGGCAGATGGGGCCACGCTCCAAGCTCTGCCCCTTCCAAGCCAGGGCAGGGGATCCAGGCGGCTCTGGGAGCCCCTTCCCATGCTGAGGACACCCAGACCCGGGCTTGGCCACTGGCTCATCTAAAGGACTAGAGATGTCATGTCCCCCCCGGGACTCCGGGGACCCTGAGGTGGGCAGAGAGGTAAGCCCAACCCTGGGGCCTGGCAGGGCCCCAACCGAGGCGGAGACAGGACAGACTTGCAGTCTCTCGTCCTTCACTATTGGGGCCTGGGGCCCTGTATGCGGTACCTCAGGACAGGTGGGGCTGGGACCCCATCATGCGACAGGCGCCTGGGCCACAGCCCTGCCTCCTGTCCCATCCCACCCAGACCACCCCACCCCCGGCTATAATTCCCCGTCGCTCCAGTGGGCAGTGCCGCTTGGAAACACTCCCGAAAGCAGGACTCTCACGAACCCGGGGCACAGAGGGCAGTCCGCTCCCTTCCCCCACGTGCCGCGTGGACAGTGCTCCCGCCCCCACGCTTCTCCCAGGTCAGAGGTCAAGGTGGCCAGCATGAAAATCAGCCAGACCTCCACATCCCGGAAGGGCGAGGTGGGGTGCTGGCCAGGCAGCGTGAGGTGAGGTCACCCCAGCGTCCAGGGCCCGCCTGGCTGGCTCCTCCGTGTCAGGAGGGCACTGGTGACCTCAGGCCCAGCTCCCCTCCCTGGGGCTGGCAGTGCAGGGCTGGGGGCTGGGGGATGCTGGAAAACCAAGTCCCAAAGCACCCCTCCCACTAGACTCCCCTCCCCAGAAGGCCACGGATTTCAGGTTTCCCCGTGGCTGCCGGGGCTCTGTTTGATGAGATAAAAAGAAAGTCTGATCAGACCTTAGGAGGTGAGCATTTCAGGCCATAATTCATATCAGGAAATTTACCAGAAACCAGACGTCAAGGAGAAATACTCCCTTTAAAAGTGGGTTCTCGGAGCCGAGATTTCTGGGCTTTGCTTTGTTTCAGCAAGCTACCAGGAAACGGGACGAAAATGGAACCCATCAAACTCCCTGTGGATGCCACCCCAGCACATTAGCACAGCTCTGGCCAGATGCTGGGGTGAGCTCCAAGCAGCCCTCAACCCCCCCAGGCATGTGGTGTAAGGGGAGGGTGCGAGCACAAAGCCACAGCCGCCAGAGGTGACCCCTTCTCAACCTTTTAAAAGATGACCTGCCATGAACAGGGATGGAGAAATAATGACCTCTTAATATTATTTTCAATATTTTTTATTTTATTTTATTGGCTGCACCAGGCCTTCGTTGCGACATGTGGGATCTAGTTCCCCAACCAGAAATTGAACCCTGGCCCCCTGCCCTGGTCATGAGGAGTCTTAGCCACTGGACCCGGCAGGGAAGTCCCGGCAATGACCTCTTTATGTCCATCAACTCCAGCTGCAGCTGGGCACTGCTCTCAGCATGAAGCAGGTAACAGGTCACAAGGGCGTCATCGGCACCTGGGACTTGGTCACCGAGTGAAACCCCAGGTGCTTCCCAGGGTGTGCAGACAGTGCTGCTGACCGAGAAATATCAGTAACGCTAATCACAACTTCAACGTTGTGGGAGTTATCGCACTTGCTGCTAACTCTTGTCGATGTGTGACTAGAGGAAATTAGTTTTAATATTTTGGTGACTTGATGACCATAGAACTTACTTCCTTTCAGTCCTCTCTATTTCAACGTTGCGCTGGTTATGAGACCCACATTCTGAGAAAGTTCCGTGGGGGAGTCAATGACATACCAAGAGCTGAGGACCCCTGTGCCAGGATGCAGGGGTGGTCCTCGGAGCTGGGAAGCCCCTCCGTGTACATCCTTGGGCAGCCCAGCAGCTACCTCCATCACGGACGAAGAATGGCTACAGGGATGAATAAAAACCCTAAAGCCCCTCTACGGTCAAGTGATAAATCAGAACATCAACTTGGATGGGGTTAAGTAGTACCGATGGGAATAAATTGAGAAAAACATAAGATTTTTTTATTGAGTGCTTAAATTTTTACGGAGTGAAAATTGAATTATTTAGCTAGTCAGTGAGGTAGTGGATAGGGGAAGGGGGCTAAGGGGGAAAGGGAGGAAGTGAAGCCACGTGAACTTGAAACACCAAAGGTTAACCTTATGGAGGCAGCAGCTTCAGGCCATGCCCCTCTGGACCACCCGCCTCCCACACCCCACCACTGGCCAGTCAGCCTACTCCTGACTTTCCCAGGAGACAGATCTGGAATTCCTGGGCTCCAGGTAACAGCCGCCTCCCCTCGGGTCTCAAACGGCAGAATGGGGGATACCAGAGGATACCAGAAACAGCACCACTGCACCGCCTCCCCGCCACGTAGTTTCCAGGTATGGGATAGCCCTGACCACTGTGGCTATTTCTCCTCCAAAACCACAGGGTGCCGGGTTTCTTTAAGGATTGCAGCCTTGCAACTAACTGACAAGTGGGCAAAGCTCAAGACAGACACAGGAGTGACATTTGCATGTCAGACCACAGGCTCAACCCAAACACTAACACAGAATTAACATATGACCCAGCCATCCCACTTCTAGGTACATACCCAGAAGAAGTGAAAACGGGAGTTTCAATAGCCGTTTATAACCCTGCGTCCATAGCAGCATTGTTCGCAACAGCCCAGAGGTGGGAGCAGCCAAGTGTCCATGGATGGAAGAACAGGTAAACAAGTGTGGTCCATCCACACACTGGACTATGATTCAGCCTTGAAAAGAAAGGACATGCTAATGCATGCTACAGCATCAGTGAACCTTCAGGACACTACACCAAGTGAAACAGGACAGATACAAAAAGGATAAATAATGCATGCCTCCACTTACACTAGGTCCTTAGAATAAACAGTCAGACTCACAGACAGAAGTAGAATGCTGGTTTCCAGAGAAAGGAAGAGGTGGGAGGGGATGGGGGGTTAGTGTTTCTTGGAGACAGAGCTGCAGTTTGGGAAGATGAGAAAATTCTGGAGATGATGGTGGTGATGGGTGTACAACCATGTGAATGTACTTCATGCCACTCAATGTCCACTTAAAAACGGTTCGGAGGGTAAATTCTAAATTATCTATAATTTACCACCACTGTCAACAAAGGTCCATCTAGTCAAAGCTATGGCTTTTCCAGTAGTCATGTATGGATGTGAGAGTTGGACTATAAAGAAAGTTGAGCGCCGAAGAATTGATGCTTTTGAACTATGGTATTGAAGAAGACTCTTGAGAGTCCCTTGGACTGCAAGGAGATCCAACCAGTCCATCCTAAAGGAAATTAATCCTGAATGTTTGTTGGAAGGACTGATGCTGAAGTTGGAGCTCCAATACCTTAGCCACCCAATGCTAAGAGCTGACTCATTTGAAAAGACCCTGATTCTGGGAAAGATTGAGGGCAGGAGGAGAAGGGGACAACAGAGGATGAGATGGTTGGATGGTATCACCAACTCGATGGACATGAGTTTGAACAAACTCCTGGAGCTGGTGATGGACAGGGAGGCCTGCCGTGCTGCAGTCCATGGGGTCGCAAACAGTCAGACACGACTGAGCGACTGAACTGAACTGAACCACCACTGAGAAACAAAACAGAAAAAAACGCAAAAATATTTCTTGCCCTAAAAAAGAGCACTCAGGCTCAAGAGTGAAGAGTGACATCACATCTTGGGCCTGTATTAGCTGTGTGATTTTGGGCAAGTCCCGATGCTGCGAACCTTGCTTTTCTTCTCTGTCAAATGAGTGCAAGAGTTGCATCCACTTCTTAGGACTGTTTGCAGGAGTAAATGAGATGATGCTTGTGATGTGCTTGGCACAGCCACGGGCACATAAAGGGGGCTATGATTATTAACTTCATGATTACTAATCAGAAGCAATATGTAAATGATGAGAAATTGTTATTCTAAGATAGAATTACCTCCGAAGCAGAAGTATGGAGGCCATCCTAAATGCCGCCTCTCCTGCTAAAGCCCGGGAGATGGTATCTCTGACGCTTCAGATATACGCACGGCACAGACACTCATAAAGAACCCTTTCTGAATTAAAAGTCATTTGAATAGAAACAGCCACACTCGGCCTGGCTCTTTTCTTCCTTTAATTTGAACTTAATTTATCTCCGAGCATCAGGACATGGCGTCATGCAAGAGATGTGCCCTGCTGGAGTCAAGGCGAGCTCAGCATTGACGGGAATGATCGGCTTTTGCAAGAAAATCACGAAGGAAGGAGGGTGCTGTTATTTTAAGATCTTCGAGCTGGTATGAGAAGAAACTAATTAAATGATCGTAATTTTCTGGGCGAATGCAGTAACTGACTGCTGCAGAGATGCAAAATTAAGAAGCAACTTTTCCACCTCAAAAGAACAGCAGAGTTTTCATTCCTTTTTTTAATTTCCCAGTTCTCCAGTGAGAGCTCCCGTTCCAGGATTCCCATTAAGTGTTTAAAGCAACAAACAGAGCTTAATCAGGATACAGATGATACAACGCTGTGAGTCCTGGAATCCCGGAGCTGCAGCAGGAAGGGTCTCCCTGCTGCCCTCCAAGGGCTGCCCATCCATCGTCGCCAGATCCCAGGGGGCTGGGAACAGGTTGAACGGGTTTTACAAGCCAAGGAGCTGCGGGTCAGTGGTGGTCGCACCGTGGGGGCCCGCGTGACGTGGCGCGGGGCGTTCGCATGTCCGCCATCCATTGGCACTCCCGGAAGAGCCACAGGTGCTTGATTTCACGGCGCTTCTGTGCCCCGCATCCACACTCACATCGAGGACGAGGCTTTCTGAGGATTCCCACAGCAAGAGCAGGCTGGGGAGAGACCCCTCCATGCAGGCTTCACCTTCCAGACCCCGGGAACGGAGTCCTCGCTATGACCACGATGAGAGCCAGGGCTCCCCCTGCTCCGTGAGCTGTGAGACCTGGGCACAGGCTGGCCAGGAACAAGGCCGCAGAAGCAGCTGGCTTCAAGCTCAGCAGCACTGCCCCACGCTCCATAAAGCACCCGCGCCAACCCGGGAATTAGGAGGGTGAGGGCACAGCGGGCCCCTGGGAAGCATCTGTAAATAACTCACTCTGGATGCCAAAAAAAGAAAAATGAGGAAGCTCCCCACCCCAAACAGAAGGCAGTTTACAAGCTCCCCCTCCGGCTCCTCCTAAACTGGGGGATCGCCATGGGGGTGCCTGGCATGTTGCCAGCGCGTGATCTCACGCCTCCAGCCCTGCACTCCCCCGTGTCATCCTTGCGGGGCTGAGCCTACCTCTGACCAATTACGCTAAAACCAAATGTTAAAACAACAGGAACTCTAAAGGAGGCCTACCAAGCGCTGACTTCCTTCTAATCTGAAGGGGCATGCAGCAGAATGAAGCTAATTTATGATCTCCTTAAAACACTCTCAGGAACCCTCATGCAACTACAAATTAAATAGCCACTTCATTAAAGTAAAAGTAGATTTGTGCAATGTGTCTGGGAACCTTATTAACAGGACTGTTTTTATGCCTTTGAGCCAAGCTTCCTGATTGACAGACCTGTTCTTTCTCTGCCTGGTGCACCGGGCTTTTCCAGGATTCCGTACCTCACCATCAGCCTGCACCTTCTCACCCTCCCAACCTCCTTCTCAGCCCGTGACGGTGACTCCACCCACCCTTCAGAACTGCTCGGGCATCACCTCCTCCAGGAAGTCCTCAGGGACTTCCCCAGCACAGATCCTGAGGGCGCCAGAATTCTGTAATAAAGTTCTGTCCAGTCCCAATGTCCTACCAAGACAGGAGCCGTGATTGATTTTGCTCATCACAGCACCCTAGCACCTAACAGATCCTCTTTTTTTTTTAACTTTTTATATTTTAATTTTATACTGGAATCTAGCTGATTCACATGCTGTGACAGTTGCCAGGACACAGAAGAATGACTCAGCCTCATAACGCATGTATCCTTTCTGCCCCAAACTGCCCTCCTGTTCACGCTGCCACATAACATTGAGCAGAGTTCCCTGGGCTGTACAGAAGGTCCCTGTAGGTTATTTACCTTAAATACAGCCAGGCAGACATGTCCATCCCCAACCCCCTAGCTATCTCCTCCCTCCACCCTCCCCACCCCATCCACCCCCCGCCCCCAGCAACCATAAGTTCATTCTCTGAGTCCTAACAGACCCTCTTAGAAAGCAGCTGCTTTGAAGGCTAACGTGAGGTCCCTTCTCGCCTGGGACTCTCAAACTTTGAGTGAGTTCTCCAGGCACAGAAGAATGCCAAAGACCCCAGGTTGTCCTGCATCCAAGACAGGCACCGCCCCCCACCACCACAACAACACTGCCAGCTTGCATGCCAAGACTCCCCTAGACCCGGCCCACCCAGCGTACGAGTCCGCTGACCACCGCCTGCCCCCCAGCACCGGCTACCCTCACTCTCATCATTTTTGGTCCGGCCACCAGGCCCAGGCTGCACAGCTGACTTCCTGACAGCAAACGTGACGGCCCCTCAGTGCTGGTCACCGCATCCCTGACCTCTGTCTGCTTCTGTCTCTGTCTAGGTGGCCGCCGGCTGCCCTCGGTGAAGGCTGTTAGACAGAGAAGCAGCACTTCATCAGGGAAGATGCCCCCCGGCCAAGCACAGACCAGCCACAACTCAGCCGCTCCGTGAACTAAATCTCTCTCTCCAATCCAGTCCCCACCCCACAATGCTGGAGGCCGGTGCTCTGGTGGCCTGGAATTCCGAAATATCTCACGGAAGATTCCGTAGACTTAAATGGAACACCCTGGAGCCATGAAGCCCGCCCGCAAGAGCGGATCACAGCTGTCACCACGAAGCCCCCCGCCATCAGATGCCAGGCTACAAATCAGCTTTGTCACCGGATTCATTCAAGAACCCGAAGGGCTTTCCATGAAGGCCTTTGTGGTCCTCTGGACATTGAAGGCTGGCCGTGAGCCAGGAGGCCAGTGCCGCTCTAGGAAAGAGAGAGGCCTGCATGGGGGAGAGGGAAGCCAGAGCCGAGGTGGGCAGTCACGCCCTGTCCATCCTCCCCGGAGCCCGCTCTCAGACCCACTCTCCCCTCCGTCTGCCCCCTCCAGGGCCTGGGCCAGGTCTCAGCACCACAGCAGCCTCCTCCCTGAGCCTCTGTTCAGGCTCTCCCCAAACCTGCCCTGCACGCTGCCTCCGGGGTGGTGGCGGAAACTCAGCCCAGACCCGCAGTCACTCCCTGAGCCCCTGCTTCATGCTGCGCCCTGTCGGAGCACTTTACACGGACGATCCTACTGAACCCGCACCGCAGACAGACCTTCGAGCCATCACTTCCCCCAGATCTAAGACACCGAGGCCTCAGGAGCTCAGTCAATCCACCCCAAATCTCAGAGCCAGAAAGGGGCAGGGCCAGTACAAACCCAGGCAAGCAGATGCTCGAGCACCCATCACCCACACTGCCACAATGGGCCCTTGGGCCTCCTGTTTGGGACCCATTAGGAGCTGACTTCCACCAATCTTTTGTTTTCACACTTCCTTCCTCTGATTTCTCTTCATGCACAATGTGTTCACTGTCTCCTTAGATGACACATAACGTACCTTCACATTCCCACCTCCCAGATCTTGCTCAAGTAGTTCCTCCCCCAGAATGTTCCTCTCTATCTCCCATGTGCTCTCCCAACTCAACCCAAAAGTTCACCCTGATAGCCCCTCTTCCAGGCAGCCTTCCCTGATTTCCCACTGGGGAAGATGGTGCTCAGCCCCTATATCTTAACTTTGCACGACCATCCCTTCTTTCCCCACAGGACCCTGATGCTGGGAAAAGTTGAAGGCAGGAGGAGAAGGGGATGGCAGAGGATGAGATGGCTGGATGGCATCACTGACTCGATGGACATGAGTTTGAGCAAGCTCCGGGAGTTGGTGATGGACAGGGAGGCCTGGCGTGCTGCAGTCCACGGGGTCACAGAGAGTCGGACACGACTCAGTGACTGAACAACACCACCGCAAAGACGGCCGTCGACAAGCCAGGGGAGAGGCCTCGGGAGGCACCAGCCCTGCTGCCCCCTTGATCCTGGATGGAAGTGAAAGTGAAAGTCGCTCAGTCATGTCCGACTCTTTGCGACCCCATGGACTATACAGTCCATGGAATTCTCCAGGCCAGAATACTGGAGTGGGTAGCCTTTCCCTTCTCCAGGGGATCTTCCCGACCCAGGGATGGAACCCAGGTCTCCCGCCTGGCAGGCGGGTTCTTCACCAGCTGAGCTACCAGGGAAACCCTTGGGTGACCAGCCTCCAAACCCTGAGAGAATGAGTGCTGCTGTTTGGGCCGCCTGGTCCGTGGCTCTCTGTCGAGGCGGCCCTGGGAGGCTGACACCACTGCCCGGGAGGAACCTGACCTCTGAGAGGCGCATCGGGGTGACCCACTTCACACCTTCAGAAGCCCCATGCTCCAATTGGGAGCCCTGTGTCTCTGGGTATAAAACATACACAACTGTTAGCTTCCCGACGATCTCCCAGTAGAGAGCGGGGAGAGTCAGGCAGAATTATCTCTGCTCCCCTAGACATCTCCAACCCACTCCTGCAAACACGGACACAGCTGAAGCAGAAAAGGGAGGGGGCAGGGCAGGCCAGGCCAATCCCTGGCCCAACAGTAACAAAGCCAAACAACTGGGCCTGGCTGCAGGAAGCTCACGTTCCAGTCCATTAGCGTATCAAAGCTACAGTTCCACTGCCCTAAAGAAAGGCATGCAGATGAGCTGTACTTAAATATATAACCTTGGGATTTCCCGGAAGCGGGATTTCCCGGAAGCGGGAAAACTGGGACAGGGCACAGCATCATCCCATTGTGGTCGCATGAAACCCTGAGCCTGGAGGCAGAGACCTGCCCCTGTCATACGTGTCCTGTGTGTGTGTGTGTGTGTGTGTGTGTGTGTGTGTGTGTGTGTGTGCGCCTGGAGGCAGAGACCTGCCTCCTGTCATACGTGTCCTGTGTGTGTGTGTGTGTGTGTGTGTGTGTGTGTGAGCCTGGAGGCAGAGACCTGCCTCCTGTCATACGTGTCCTGTGTGTGTGTGTGTGTGTGTGTGTGTGTGTGTGTGTGTGTGAGCCTGGAGGCAGAGACCTGCCTCCTGTCATACGTGTCCTGTGTGTGTGTGTGTGTGTGTGTGTGTGTGTGTGTGCGCGCCTGGAGGCAGAGACCTGCCTCCTGTCATACGTGTCCTGTGTGTGTGTGTGTGTGTGTGTGTGTGTGTGTGAGCCTGGAGGCAGAGACCTGCCTCCTGTCATACGTGTCCTGTGTGTGTGTGTGTGTGTGTGTGTGTGTGTGTGAGCCTGGAGGCAGAGACCTGCCTCCTGTCATACGTGTCCTGTGTGTGTGTGTGTGTGTGTGTGTGTGTGTGTGTGTGTGTGAGCCTGGAGGCAGAGACCTGCCTCCTGTCATACGTGTCCTGTGTGTGTGTGTGTGTGTGTGTGTGTGTGTGTGTGCGCGCCTGGAGGCAGAGACCTGCCTCCTGTCATACGTGTCCTGTGTGTGTGTGTGTGTGTGTGTGTGTGTGTGTGTGTGTGAGCCTGGAGGCAGAGACCTGCCTCCTGTCATACGTGTCCTGTGTGTGTGTGTGTGTGTGTGTGTGTGTGTGTGTGTGTGTGAGCCTGGAGGCAGAGACCTGCCTCCTGTCATACGTGTCCTGTGTGTGTGTGTGTGTGTGTGTGTGTGTGTGTGTGCGCGCGCCTGGAGGCAGAGACCTGCATCCTGTCATACGTGTCCTGTGTGTGTGTGTGTGTGTGTGTGTGTGTGTGTGTGCGCGCGCCTGGAGGCAGAGACCTGCCTCCTGTCATACGTGTCCTGTGTGTGTGTGTGTGTGTGTGTGTGTGTGTGTGTGTGTGCGCCTGGAGGCAGAGACCTGCCTCCTGTCATACGTGTCCTGTGTGTGTGTGTGTGTGTGTGTGTGTGTGTGTGTGTGTGTGAGCCTGGAGGCAGAGACCTGCCTCCTGTCATACGTGTCCTGTGTGTGTGTGTGTGTGTGTGTGTGTGTGTGTGTGTGTGTGTGAGCCTGGAGGCAGAGACCTGCCTCCTGTCATACGTGTCCTGTGTGTGTGTGTGTGTGTGTGTGTGTGTGTGTGTGTGTGTGAGCCTGGAGGTGTGACCTGCCTCCTGTCATACGTGTCCTGTGTGTGTGTGTGTGTGTGTGTGTGTGTGTGTGAGCCTGGAGGCAGAGACCTGCCTCCTGTCATACGTGTCCTGTGTGTGTGTGTGTGTGTGTGTGTGTGTGTGTGTGTGTGAGCCTGGAGGCAGAGACCTGCCTCCTGTCATACGTGTCCTGTGTGTGTGTGTGTGTGTGTGTGTGTGTGTGTGTGTGTGTGAGCCTGGAGGCAGAGACCTGCCTCCTGTCATACGTGTCCTGTGTGTGTGTGTGTGTGTGTGTGTGTGTGTGTGTGTGTGTGAGCCTGGAGGCAGAGACCTGCCTCCTGTCATACGTGTCCTGTGTGTGTGTGTGTGTGTGTGTGTGTGTGTGTGTGTGTGAGCCTGGAGGCAGAGACCTGCCTCCTGTCATACGTGTCCTGTGTGTGTGTGTGTGTGTGTGTGTGTGTGTGTGTGTGTGCGCCTGGAGGCAGAGACCTGCCTCCTGTCATACGTGTCCTGTGTGTGTGTGTGTGTGTGTGTGTGTGTGTGTGTGTGCGCCTGGAGGCAGAGACCTGCCTCCTGTCATACGTGTCCTGTGTGTGTGTGTGTGTGTGTGTGTGTGTGTGAGCCTGGAGGCAGAGACCTGCCTCCTGTCATACGTGTCCTCTGTGTGTGTGTGTGTGTGTGTGTGTGTGTGTGTGTGTGAGCCTGGAGGCAGAGTCCTGCCTCCTGTCATACGTGTCCTGTGTGTGTGTGTGTGTGTGTGTGTGTGTGTGTGTGAGTGTCGGTGTGGGTGTGTGTTTCTGTGGTCTGTCTGTGGGTGTGTGTGTGTGTGTGTGTGTGTGTGTGTGTGCGCCTGGAGGCAGAGACCTGCCTCCTGTCATACGTGTCCTGTGTGTGTGTGTGTGTGTGTGTGTGTGAGCCTGGAGGCAGAGACCTGCCTCCTGTCATACGTGTCCTCTGTGTGTGTGTGTGTGTGTGTGTGTGTGTGTGAGCCTGGAGGCAGAGACCTGCCTCCTGTCATATGTGTCCTCTGTGTGTGTGTGTGTGTGTGTGTGTGTGTGTGAGCCTGGAGGCAGAGACCTGCCTCCTGTCATACGTGTCCTGTGTGTGTGTGTGTGTGTGTGTGTGTTAGTGGCTCAGTCGTGTCTGACTCTTTGCAACCCCATGGACTGTAGTCCACCAGGCTCTCGCTTCTGCCCATGGAATTCTCCCGGCAAGAATGCTGGAGTAGGTTGCCATTCACCTTCCCCAGGGGTCTTCCCCACCCAGGGATGGAACCCGGGTCTCCTGCATTGCAGGCGGATTCTTTACTGTCTGAGCCACCGGGAAGCCCTCATTCTTGTCATGTGTGCCTCCTAATCACCCCTCTGCCTCTGAGCGTAGCTAGGGAGACTCACAACCTGGAGCCTCTGTGCACCACCCCGTCTGGAAGCATCAAAGGTAACACCGGTTGGTTGCAATGAAACATTCATTTCACACCTAACAATTCATTTCTATGGCTAAACGGCAGACAGAAAGGCAGTGTCTGAACTTCCAAGCAAGTCCACTTCTGCATCTCCATGGGAGCGGGAAGAAACCAAGCCTTTGGAAGGAAAAAGCACATATGTTCTCAGCGCTACAGCCATGGGGCCTGTCCTGCAGCCAGCTCACATCCTGTGATTCGCCATTCCTTTCTGCAGATGCTCTAAAATACCGTTTTAAGCAGCCTACCCCTCTCAGCAAATGCTTTTTCTATTAACTTTGAAAAACACCTGACACAGTAAAGCAAACACTTTCTCTGCTCACAAAGCACCTGGGCAGAGCCTAGCTCCTTGGATCTGGATACCTGTGCAAACGAAGTGAAATAAAATTTTGAAAAGACTCTGCTCAGCACATCAGCCTCGAGTCAGTTTCTTTCCTGTTGCCGCTTTCAAAGATGGGGCTTTCAAGCGGAGGTGATCCAAGTGCAAAATCCTGGCTAAAATCCTTGGCCCTGTGGCTGCCAGAGGGACTTGGAGCGCATTTCTGAGAGTGGAGAAAATAACGTAACGCATGCGCGGAGTGCTAAGAAACTAGAGACTGGGGGGAAAAAAATGGCTTTCCTCAGCTCTTGGTTACAGCTTTCACTCCTCTTGAGTTTTCCCCAGGCAAGTGAAACTCAGGCATCACCTGCTGCCAAAGCCAAAGAATTTGATGTGCTTTTCCAGAGAGGACTCCAGTCTCCCATTCCAGAGAATGGGTGATGGGGCGAGGGGGGGGGCGGGGCATTGACAAGCGAAGTGGGAGGTGCTTGAGCCAAATGCCTGGTCAGCATCTCCGGGCTGCTCTGCCCGCCTTCTTACCCACAGACGCTAACAGCCATGAGTACTTGGGCTTCCGCCTCCTGAGTGTCTTGCTAAGTGCCAGGCCACGCCCGGCTCCCCACAGTCACCCCTGCCTGCACCGCCTTTCCTAGCTCCAGGGGAGCAAGGCATCTCTCAAAGCTCCTCTCCAAATCTGGTCTTCCTGCCCCCCACTAAAGAGGAACCAGCACCCCCCTCCCACTTCCCACTCCCAACCTCCCCCTTCCAGGCATTCACCTGCCAGCAGCCAGGAAACAGTCATAAGGGACCCACTCAACTCAGCCACTGTCCGAGGAGCAAAGCCAGGCGGGCTCCTCTGCCAGGCCCTGCCCCCTGGTCCCTCCAAGGCAACTCTGCAGTCAATGGGGATCGGCAGGCTGGCGCTCAGTGAGCCCTGAAGGTGCTGGTCCCAACTGGGAGGCTGGTCTCCACCGCTCCATGTCTCTCTCTAACTTCTTGCACCCCCACCAGCCACCCTCCCCCCGACAAAGCTAAGATGAATTAGTTTCTGGACGAATCTGGGGTGGGTGGGGGTCTTGGTTTGGATGTTCTGGCTCCACAGGATTGACTTAGGAGTCAATATTTATTTGTTCCCTTGAGTTCCTGGGGTCCAGGTTTTGCCCTGCAGCCCCAAAGGTACAGCTTAGGGTACACAGGACAAGGTTTAGGAAGAAGACTGAAGCGAGGAAAGGGCAGGGCCCAGCTGCACGTCTGGGGTCTGACCCCTCTCTCCAGATGCATGCCGGTTTGGACGTCCAGGCAGTTTCCTGGTGGCTCAGATGGTAAAGAAACCGTCTGCAATGCAGGAGACCCAGGTTTGATCCCTAGGCCAGGAAGATCCCCTGGAGGAGGAAACGGCAACTCACTCCAGTATTCTTGCCTGGAGAGTCCCATGGACAGAGGAGCCTGGTGGGACACTGTCCATGTGGTCTCAGAGGGTCGGATAAGACTGAGTGGCTAACACTTGGACCCCCAGGGCTCTTCCAAGGAGGGGGGCGCCTGCTCCCCTCCTTACTGCCTCTCAGGGCCCTGACTGCCCTGCTGGCCAGCCCTGCCCAGAGAGTGAGCCCCGGCCCTGCCCGGCCCCCGGGGCCTCCAGTCTGACTGGAGACGGCACAAATGACCAGATACCAGAGACCTGGCGTTGGCAGGAGAAGCTGGCTGGGGAGGGCGGCCAGCAGGGCACTGAGCTCTGGGCCAACCAGGCCCGGCCAGCGCTGCCCCTGCACCAACAGACTCACTCCCCTGCCGCATCCCTTCTCCGGCAGAATTCCCCACCCCAGGGTGCCCAGCACGCAGGGGCTAGACAGAGGAGCTGAGGAACAGCACTGCCCAGCGCAGGCTACACTCCTGCCCTGCCTCGAAGAGCGCCTGGCCCCCCACCCCTCCATTCCCGATGGACTGATGGACGCAGGGCCTGGCCCTATGCCACCTCTCCAGGAGTTTGGGGGGCAGTGGTCAAGGAGAAGGGTTGGGGACAGCCCCTGGCAATGAGCGGACAGGGATGCATGGGAGCGAGGAGGAGTGCCCTTCTGTCTCCCCATAACCGGCCACTCCCACCCCCTATCCCCAAACTAGAGCCAGCTGGGGCTGCTAGGAGGTGACCTCAGCGCGATCCTGGGCCATCTACTGGGATGGGAGCAAAGCGAGGTG
Source organism: Odocoileus virginianus (assembly GCF_023699985.2). Lineage (NCBI taxonomy): Eukaryota > Metazoa > Chordata > Mammalia > Artiodactyla > Cervidae > Odocoileus > Odocoileus virginianus. The sequence continues at coordinate 1,944,067 of NW_027224267.1, forward strand.
GGAGGGCAGGGTCGCTGGCTCCCCTCCTCCAACCCCACCCAGGGGAAGATAGGTGAGGGTTAGCCCCATACCCCTGACACACCACCCAAAGGAAGTGGGTACAACCCACAGGGCTGGTGGAGGGAGGCGCCAGAGGACCCTAACAGAAGTGTCTTTGCTGGGCAAGGGTGTCCAACTTCCAGCTGGAGCCAGGCCAAAGTAGCGGCGAAGGTGGGGGAGGGCGGGGAGCGCAGGGAGCTGGCCAGAGCGCCGCTCGGAGCCCAACTCCCCGGGTTAGCGGATCCCCGCACATCCAGGTGCGTTCGGCGGCGGGTCCTCCGGACGGGAAGACGGGCGGCCCCAGAACCGGACGCCGGGCTGACCGCGGAGGTCCTGGAGCCCGTGGAGGTGCCAAGAGAGGGTACCGGGTAGACCAGGGTGGAGAGGGTCCTGGAACCAGAAAAATCCCAAAGCAGCGCTGGGCGGACCCGGGGGAGCATGAAGGCGATCGAAGAGCAACACCGAGTTGGGAGTGATCTTAAAAGGCCTGGGGCGTCCCAAGGTGGCCGGGGTCCCAAAACCTCCAGAGACACCCCCAACCTGCGATCTGGAGGCCAGTGGGGGCGCCCCCAGACGGTCAGGGTCCCGGAAATCAGTGGAAATGTCCCCGGAGGTGAGGCAGGGTGCTCACGTATCTGGAGACCTCTTCCCAAGTGGCCCAGGGACAGCAGGGGCGCCGCCGGGGTAACTCCCGTCCCCAGGTCTCCGAGGATAGCGGGGTGACGGCGGGGCCGTCCAGAAGTGGGGGCTCAGAGGTGTCCGGGTCAGGGCCCGCGGGGGGCGCGCGGAGGTCACTTACACTGCTGTTCTCGCCCGTCCAGTGCACCATCGCCTGATTGTGTGTCGCGTCCCCCTTGAGCACAAACGATGTGCTGATGAGCGAGACTTGCGCCCGCGAAGCCGCTCCGGCCATCGGCGCTGCCCGCGCCCAGCGCCCCTGGCCCGCGGCGGGGGCGCCGTCCTCGCCGGGACCCGGAGATTGACCGGGACCCGGGGTACCGGGATCCTCGTCGCGCGCCCGCCGATCCTCGCCACCGCCGGGCAGCGCGCGCCCAGCACGCGGGTTCGGCGGCGCCCGGGTCAGCCAGGCGCGGGGACCCAGGCGCCCGGGCTCCGGAGAGCGCCCCGCCGCCCCGCAGGCGGCCAGCAACAGCAGCAGCAGCAGGAGCGGCCGCGAGCGCGGCGAGCGCGGCGGCGGCGGCGGCGGCGGCGGCACCCCTGGGCTCGGGGCTCGGGCGGCGGGGCCGGGGCCCTTCGGGGCGCGCGGGGATCCCCGGAGCGCCATGGTCGCCGAGGGGCGGCGGCGGGGCCGGCGGCGGGGCGGCGCGGGCGAGAGAGACCGCGGCCGGTAGAGCGGAGGGCGCTGGGGAGCGCGAGCGAGAGCGCAGAGAAAGGAGCCGGCGAGGGGAGGGCGCCGGCGGGAGGAGGGGACTCGGCGCTCCGCCGCCGCCACCACGCAGCCGAGGGCGCACCGCCACCTGCCGGCCAGCCCCGCGCCCGCCCGGGCGAGCGCCAGACTCTCAGCAACCGGGGCTGGAGGAGGTCCTGGGGCGCGCCCCCACCCTCCAGGGCCACAGGCCTCGAACTCCTGTCCGTGCCTTGCTCCTTCCCTCCTCCTCCCCCCTCTGCTGCCCTCCGCCCTTCCTCCAGCCCTTTCTTCCTGCATTTACTGAGCACCTACTCTGGAAGAGCCAAGTGCCAGGCACTGGGGATAACCGCGTGAACACAGCCGGGGGCCTGGTTCAGCAGCTGAGAGTCTGCTGTCGGAGACAGACCACCCCCGAGTGGACGCGATCATGGACGAAATCGCCCCAGGGAGACAGGATGAAGCCAGATCATAAGTGGAAAGGTAGTCTGTTACAGGGGACTCTGAAGCAGTGGCAGTGTGTCGGAATCGAACCCAGCACCTTGAGGATGAGGAGGAGACCTTTAGAAGTTGGGGATGGGGAGGGGGGTACTTGGAAAACCCTAAGGCAGCTTCCAGACGACCTATTCCTGCAGCCACACCTGCGGCCGAGGCTTTGGGACTTGCAGATAGTGGCTTTTTGTCCCAACCCCGGAGGCCACCAAGGGGGCAGCCCTGAACGTAAGCACGGACATCTGGGCGAGGAGAGGGTGTGTGCAAGGTCTCATCCGAGCCTGGCAGGCCACCGCGCAGAGTGGGGAGAGAGGCTCAGAGTGTGGAAGCCCTCTCCCAAGGTCGTGAGCCTACTTTAGGCAGAATTCAGTGTAAGAGTCAGCGCCGCGTCCCCTGCCTCCATCCCCCTTCCCAGCGGCCCCTGCATGAGAAATCCTCAGCCTCAGTGCCCTTGTCAAACTCTCCCCCCAGACAGGTCTCTGCTTCTGAAAGAGAAAGAGAGAATGCTCACAGAGAGAGCCTAACAGGGCAGAGCAGCGAGCCTCGAACATTCAGGAAAGATAGACAGAGGGGCTTCCTGCTGCCCCCAAAGAGCTCAACCACCCAGCGCCCTCTCTCCTGCATGCCCACCCAGATTCAACCAGAATTCATGCTCAGAAAGAGACTGGGCCTGCTCTGTGCCCAGCGCTGGGGTGGGGGGCAAGGGGCTGACTAGATATCTACACTGCCATCTCCTACCTCAGAGTGTGCCCTCACCCCTCCACCACGTAAATTCCTAATCTGTCAGAGTCTGACTCTCCAGCTCATGCCCAGGGTCAGGAGAGCAGGGGGGAGCCAACAGCTGGAGGAACATCTGTCCAGCACAGGGACAGAGCAGAACAGAATGGGGTCAGTGCGGGGCTGAACGGAGGGAGGGCGAGGTGCGGGGGTGCGTGTGAGCTCCGTTGCAAAGTCGTGCCCGACTCTTTGCGACTCTGTGGGCTATAGCCCACCAGCCTCCTCTGTCCATGGGGATTCTCCAGTAAGAATGCCAGAGTGGGTTGCCATGACTTCCTCCAGTGGATCTTCCCAACCCAGGGATCAAACCTACATCTCTTACGTCTCCTGTATTGGCAAGCAGGTTCTTTACCACTAGCACCACCTGGGAAGCCCTGACTCATCCCTTATCTGAATTCAAAGCTCAGAGATGTTATTTCCCCCAGATTTCTCAGCTTACAAACACTTCTGGGCCTGGGGACCCAGTGATGAGAGAGGAAGACAAGATCCCTGTTCTGGGGAGAAGTGTCTGTCCTCGTGCAGACAGGCAGATCTGGGAGAAAAACCAGACAGTGCTACATAACCAGGAGAAACCAAGGCAGGTGTAGGATGGTGATGAAGGGGTGCTGGGGGCCAGGTGACTTTGAGCAGAGAGGGAAAGGAGCTGCATGGACCTGGCAAGAAGAGCTGTCCCAGCAGAGGGGGAGCCCATGAGCTCCAGCACGTCCCAGAGCAGCTGAGCAGTCAGAGGGGGAAGGCGCCAGGCTTGATCTGTGTTCACAAAGCACAGCAAAGGCTCCGGGGGGCGGGGGGCTTCAAGCAGGGGAGGGAGACCAGCGGCGTTCTTATAGCATCACTCTGGCCGGGGGGAGGACAGGTGCAAGAAGGCCTTAGGACACGACTGTCCGGGACCTGAGAGAGGCCAGGGCGGCTGGGCACGGGGGCGGGCAGAGACGGAGGAGGAGGAGTGGAGGGAAGCCAGCCTGCTGTGTTCACCTTCCTTAGTGACCCACGTCAGGGACTCGGACACATGGCTGCAAGTGTAGAAAGCAAAGGAGAGCTTCAAGCAGGCTTCCTGTCTGACACCCCTGGTGCAGAGGGGTCTCGGGAGGCCACAGAGGCCATGTCTATGGCGCCCACCAAGGTGGCTGATGGCTGGAGCGTGAATGCTGACAGAGGCGCTGCAAAGCCGGGCAACGTGTGGACACTGGGGTTCAGCACCTGGTATTGGGTGCATGGAATAAATATTAAACCCTCTCCAGGTTTGTAACACCTCATTCTTCACAACAGCAAGATCCTAAGACTGGGAAACCAGCCCCAGCATCCTTCTTCTTCACCTCCATGCAAGCCACTGGACTCCGGACTGAATCAGGCCTGCTCCTGCTCCTGGGGGAATTCACAGCCTGATGGGGGAGCACAGTCTGATGAGGGAGGCACACAGCCTGATGGGAGAGGCACACAGTTTCATGGAGTTCACAGTCTGATGGGGGAGGCGCACAGTCTGATAGAGGAGATGCACAGTCTGAGGGTGGAGTTCCCAGTCTGGTGGTGGAGTTCACAGTCTGATGGGGGAGACACACAGCCTGATGGAAAAGATACACAGTCTGAGGGTGGAGTTCACAGTCTGGTGGTGGAGTTCACAGTCTGATCAGGGAGGTGCACAGCCTGATGTGGGAGGCACACAGTCTGATGGAGGAGATGCACAGTCTGAGGGTGGAGTTCCCAGTCTGGTGGTGGAGTTCACAGTCTGATGCGGGAGGCACACAGTCTGACGGCGTTCACAGTCTGATGGGGGAGGTGCACAGTTTGGTGGTGGAGTTCACAGTCTGGCCAGGGAGGCACCCGCTAAACAGAGAGCGACATCAGGGAAGCAGGTGCTCCCAGGGAGGTGTCTGGGAGCCTAAAGGAAGGGAGCCGCCTTCTGAGGTTCAGGGGGACGTTGCTCAGAGGAGTGCCCTTGACTCCTCCTCCCAGTAATAGTAACAACAGTAACATGTGGTCAGTGCCCCTTGCGGGGCACCTCCTCAGGGCGAGCACTGTTTGAATGGAAGCGTTCACTGAACCTCTGATGTCCATATGGGGGCAGTCCTGTTCTCCCCAATTTAAAGGTGAGGACGGTCACAGCACGCAGGGGGCAGTGATTTTTCTTAATTTGTTTTTTAATTGAAGGATAATTGCTTTACAGGATTTTGTTGATTTCTGTCAAACCTCAACCTGAAGCGATCAGGTTGTGACATCTGTTACTGCATTGACCGCCAGGGTGGATTCGGCCAATCCGGCTGGCTAGGCGGTGTCCCTTTCCTCCCTCACCGCCCCACGTGCAGTTGAAGAGGATGCCCTGCCCCGGTGGAGGAGGACGGGTCTTCCGTCAAGGGTATACGGGTAGCTGCACTCCCCTGCTAGAACCTCTGAACAAGCTCTCGACCAATCTCCAAACAAGGGGCCGTGATTTACTTCAAGGGTTCCAAGGCCCACGTCCTCATGCATCAACTGGGCGTCCTGAGTATCGCCCAGCTTCACCTCTCTGTTTTAGAAACTTGCCTCGCCTGTAAAATGGGACCAGTGCAGCCCTGACTCGGGCACTCTCCATGTGTCAGCTCTGGACCTGTGGCATCAGCGTTGATGGCAACTAGTTAGAAATGCTGGTTTCCGGGCCCACCCCACACCTTGCATCCTTGTACGCTTGCTTAGTCGTGTCCGACTCTTTGCAAGCCCGTGGATAGTAGCCCGCCAGGCTTTCTCTCTAGCTTTTAATCAGACCACCTGCTCATTAAACATCTCAAGCTTTTTTTTAATTATCAAAGGTCTCTTTGATAATATTTTAATATTATATTTTAATTTAATTTAGTGACATTTTAATCTACCTTTCTAATCATGGCAAAGCTCAAGAGATACAGCTCCCCAGCCTGTCCATCTCAGAAATGGCCAAGGAATCACAAGAGAACCTCACCAGGGACACCAGGGAGCTCAGTAGGAGGGAGGCCGAGCATCCAGACAGGCTGGTGGGGGGCTGGGCTCCACAGAGGGGAGCCCGGGCCACTCCCTCAGCCACCCCCTCGGCCCCCAGGGACCCTGAGACATTCCGTACCTGCTCCAGGGCAGGGGGCAGCCGTGACTTGCAGACAAGTCTCCTAATGACTGTCAGTGAACAACAGGGTTAGAGGGGACAGCTTTGAGAGGAAGGATCACCGCTACAACCTCATTACCAGGTTGTCAGGGGAGACGGAGGCGGCAGTGGGGTCGGCCGGTCAGGAGAGAAGTCTGATCCCGAGATGGAAGGGAAGCGTGTCCAGGCGGAGGAGGAAGACAGGGCCCCACGGCTTGACTGATGCAGGGGAGACAGAGGACGCGGTGGTGGTCCCTTGGAGGCATGGTAAGGGAGCAACCGTGGTGGTGGTGGCTGCTTCCTGCTTGAGGCAGGAATTTCCATGCCTGGAGTGTCAACGCTGTGGGCCCCCAAACCCCAAACCCATGGCGTGAGAGACCAGCCAGGCAGGAGCCCCGGCCGGATGGGGCGCAGGTGACCGCCAGCCACTTCCGGCCAGCAGGGCTCTCTTTAATCACAGACACTGCATAGCAGGTGCTGCAAACAGCTCGGTTCATTTCTCTCCTGCTCATCAAATGCTTGCTGAGCACCTACTGTGTGCCTGGCTTGAGTCCAGGCCCCCGGGAGAGAACAGGGAAGGGGTCAGAGCAAGTCATCGGAGGCAAAAACAGAAACTGGTGGAGAGACAGGGAAGCGTGGTCCTGGCAGAGGGACCAGCGTGGAGCAGGAGCTGGAGGCAAACCATGCAGGGGCCTTAGAGGAAGAGCTTCGGGGGGCTGCGTGCAGGGCGGGGCCGGGCGGGGAGAGAAGGCCCCTGGTCCCTGGAGCACCCACCGTGGTTCCCAGGGGGCCAGGCGGTGACCGGAGCCGGCACGCAGCCTTGGGAAGGTCAGCACCAGCGATGGCAACGGCGGGTCGCCGTGTCTGGGGCAGAGACATGGAGACGCTCTCCCAGCTACCTCGCCAGCTCTGCCCCAGGCGCTTTGCAGGGTTGCCCTGCCCTCCACCACCCTACCCCTGGGGGAGGAGGGGCAGCAGAGAGCGCCACACGGTCTCCTCGTCACAGCGGAAGAAGCTACAGCGCAGCATAACAAGGCGGGGGCTTGCCCAGGTCTCCACCAGCAGCACGGGGTGCCCGTGCACTCCGGCTTCCCCGCAAGCCGACGAGCTCCGGGGCGTGGCCTGCACCTGGGGGTGGGGGGGTCCCTCCAGGCCAGGCTCCCCTGCCTTGGCTTTCACCTCTGTCTTCCCCCCAAGCCTGTGGGGCCGGCATCAGCTCCACTGATGCCTGGTGAGACCAAGGCTCCCGGCGTGGACAGTGCCCAGCCCACCCCGTGCAGCGGGGAAGTGCAGCCGTGGGGCCTGAGCCTGGGCTACCCCTGAGCCCTGCCGCCCCCATCTCTCCTCTCACACAGAGCCCTGTGGGGTCAGAGCGCGGGGATAGACACCAGCGCGGGCCGGTTCAGGAAGGGAGCTGTCTCAGACGCCCCTCTCTCCTCCCAGGAGGGAGCCCCCTCCTACCGGGTGGAGGTGTGACGCAGGAGGGAGCGCCCCCTCCTCCTGGGTGGAGGTGTCACACAGGAGGGAGCGCCACCTCCTCCTGGGTGGAGGTGTGATGCAGGAGGGAGCACACCCTCCTCCTGAGTGGAGGTGTGATGCAGGAGGGAGCGCCCCCTCCTCCTGGGTGGAGCTGTGACTCAGGAGGGAGCCCTCGGGGCCTCGGACCACCGCAGTACCGAGCCATCTCCTGTGGGTGCCAGGGGAGGCCTGGGAACGTAGCTCCCATGGGCCCAGAAGCATGGGGTCCCTCACCTGGGGCCAGAGCCCAGTTTGGTCCCTCTTGCAGGCAGGGCAGAGGGGCGGAAGGCTGGACTCAGGAGTGACAGACCTTTGACCAAACAGAAACCGTCCTTGGGGCAAATCGCCGAGGCCAGAGTCTTGGCACAGCCCCGGGCCACGGTAGGAGCCCAAAGAATAATTGTGAAGGAGGAGACAAAAGCAGGGCAGAGGGCAAAGGAGGGGGGACGCAGCCAGCCTCGGGGGGCCCACCTCCTCCTCAGCCTCACCCACGGCAGAAGGCAAGTGCCCCCTACACACCCCCACCTCCACCACACACCAGGGTCCATTGGAATTGCAAGAGGGAGCCAAACATGCCAGTTGCCTCCCACGTGCCCGTGTTTTGGTGCGCAGTTATTCTGATCTTAGAAGCAGAGAAGCCCAGAGAAGCTAAGTAACCTGGCTTGGATCACACAGCTGGAGAGAGGCAGCCTGGACAAGGGTGCTCACAGTCCTGGTTCAGCTGTGGCTGTGAATGCACTGGCAATGCCTGCCTGCCACGTGGGTGCCCTGCGTCTGAAAGTGCCCCCCGCCCCGTGGAGGCGTAACTGGCGTTCGTAGGGGGAAATGAGCTCAGCGTGGGCGTGAGGAGCGAGCCTGGAGCTGGGCGTGGTCTGCGCCCTGCAGGTGAGTCACTGAGAGTCTCTGGACCTCTGTCTTCTCGTGTGTTCGGTGAGAATGGTCATCGGTTGTGTGTGGATAGATGAGCGTTTGTGAGATGCTCAGAAGGGTGTTTCTGTGGGGTGCGTAGCTTAGGAAACATCCCAACTCTATGCTGCGACATGTGCAGATCAAGGACAGAAAAGCCCTGCAGTTTAACAGTCTGCTTGACTTTGATGAATTCAGTTTTTCCCCCCGACTTTCTGACCTGGTAGTTCTTTACTTCCACTTAGCAGCACGAACACCCCAGAGAACACGGGCTATTACAGAAATACGTGCTGAGCACGAGGAAGATACAGGCAGGGAAGAACTTACTCTGCCTGAGGGGTTGTGTCAGGAAGAAGTACATTTGAGCAGGTCTTGAGCGATGAGCTGGGCCCCAGCTGGAGTGAAACAGGGTGCAGCACAGACAGGGGTCAAAGGAATGAAGGCGCCTGGTCCGCGCGGGGCGGGCGCATTAGGCTGACTGCCTAGGACGGAGCCGTACCCTTTAGACTAGAGGAGAGAGTGGGCTTCTCCTGAGATCAAAGAGACCCTTCTAGGGTTTTCAGAGAAGGAACAGCATGATCAGATTTGTGTTTCGGAAAGCTGCTTCTGGCAGATTCTGAAAGCTGGAGCTTGGAAAGGAGACAGGAGGCCAGCTGGGGGCCATGGCATTGCTCCAGGAGAGTGACGATGAGACCTGAGCAGAGTCATGGGCAGTGGCGGAGAGGAGGAGATAAGAGGTGGGTCCCCGGAACCTGGGATGGTGTAAGATGGAAAGGACGGGGGAGTCGAAGAGGCTCTGAGGTCTTTGGGAGAATGAGGGGGCCATGTTCCTCCTCGGGGAACAATTTGAAGGAGAAGGTGTCTGTGGGGCATCTTGGAGGTGTTAGGCGAGGCCAGGCTGGGCTGCAGTCACAAAGCTTAACCCCGATGTCAGGGGGGTAACCCAGGAAAGGTGCATCGCATCCATTCACAAAGTCTGAGGCAAGTCGACTGGCCCTCCTTCATCCTGCAGTCCTCCAGTCGCAACAGGTGACCTCCAGGGTCACTGTGGCAGAGGAGAGAGGACTGCGTGGACGTTTTGTGGGGACTGGACGTGGCCGGCACTCCAGCACTCACGCCCCAGTGGCCAGAACCTGGGGTCACGGCCTCCTCCTGCCCACAGCACGTGGACATGTGGCGAGCCCTACTTGTCCCCCTCATGCCGGCAGGGAGGCTCCAGAGACCCTTGGAGATGGTGATCGGCAAAGTCTCAGGGCTTGAGATGCAGATGTGGGCATGACTGTTGAATGAGATCACCCAGGGGGAAAAAGGAAAAGAGAACGCTAGGGTAAAACCAGCAACACCTCTGAGGTTGCATTGATCTTTAGGAATTCCCAGAGGATGATAAGATTTAGTCCAAAATCTCTTGTTTCCAAATATCTGATTATTTGTTGTCATGTAGATAAGGCATCCAGATTTTTCCTGAATTTTTCAGTTTCCATATGGTTTCTTGGCACCACACAGGCAGCCAAAAGCACTTGGCAAGCGTTTGTGTGCTGTGGTGTTCTGTAAGACTCTCTCTGTGTAAGGCCAAGACCTCACGATGATAGATTGGTCTGGAGCAGAGGTTTTCAAAGCCTTCAGTTCCAATAAACATTTTAAAAGGGAACTCACTGTATTCCTACCTTTAAGTGTCGCTTTAGAAATCAAAATGTGTGCTTTAAAATTATTGTATATGAAACTGATTTTTTTTTAATTTAAATGCTTTCTACACTTAGCATTTTTTCAAAAATAAAATTTTCCACAAATAAAATTTTGGTTGAAAATCATGGTTTGAGGGAAGACTTGCTGTTTTCCTTGGAATGTGTTCCCGCCGTAACCAAGACTGGGAGGAAAATGGGATGCTTCTTCCACAAGGCTCTCGCAAAAGCCTTTCCCTGAGGCTAGGGTCCCCACTCAGAGACCACAGGCGTCCTGAGCCTGGGATTGTGCCCTTTTTGCTCTCCATTTGGCCTCACTGTTCAGCACCATGCTGGGCATACAGTAGCCTCTCAATCCATATTGGATGGATGGGTGGATGTGTGGGTAGGTGGGTGGGTGGGTGGGTGGGTGGGTGTGTGGATGGATGGGTGGGTGTGTGGATGGACGGGTGGATGGGTGGGTAGGTGGGGGGACGGATAGATGGATAGGTGGTTGGGTAGGTGGATGGGTAGATGGGTGGATGGCTGGTGGATGGGTGGGTGTATGGATAGATGGGTGGGTGGTTGGATAGGTGAACAGGTAGATGGGTGGATGGATGGTGGGGGGGTAGATCATTTACACTGTTACATTGGAAACTCCTAGACATTCAGACTTCTAAACTACAACTGCTGAAATGAACAGCAATTTGTGGACGGGAAAAGCACTGGACTGGGAGTCAGGGAACCCATGTCCTGTGTTACCACTTCATGGGCTGAGCTTTGAGAACTTAGGAAGATCCCCTTCATTGTGAATACGACTATTTTCCTCCTCTGCTAAATGAGGTCTTATCCACTTGAGCCAACTTTTATAGCTTCATATCCAGCCACTTCTCCCCTACCCCCATCCTCCCAAGGACCGTGAACTGTGCCCACAACATTCCCAATCGAAAATGCACTTCAGGGAGGCAGAACTTCCACTTAACGGCCAAATGAAGAGGTTGGTAAATCCTCTCTCCACAAATCAGTTATAAACTTCACAAATTGACCCCCCCAAAAAAAAAAAAAAAACACCCAACTATTTCCATGCCCTGGAAGTCATCCAAGAGCGTGCAACCATCAGAGAAGTGTTTATGCTTGAAAACTGCTGAACTTCAGGCATGAACAGTGGGAGCCTACAGCATTCTGGCCCAGGGCTGCTCCCACGCCACTGTGCCGGCTGAAGAGACTCAGTGATTCTGCAAGACAGGGCAGGTCATGAGGACCAGCAGCTGCAATGCCACAGGCGAAGGGAACTCATGCAGCTTGGAACAGTGGGTGATGGCCATGACCAGTAGCACTGTTCATGGAAATTAGTGTCTTGGAGATTGTGTAGAATGACCAAAGCTGTGTGCCTCTAAAAAGGACCCAAGACAACCCCAGACTTCTAGCTAACCCCATGACCATGTGCATACATAGGAAACATACAAGGCCTGGTAAAAAGCAAAAGCCAGGCAGACTATAAATGCCTAAATTTTGAGAGTGCTCCTCTATCCACACACAGGTCTGTGACAGAGCTTAGAAGGCTTCCTAGCTCAAGGTGTTTCAGAATGACCTCTGATCAAATACTGGCTGACCTCGAAGCTATGCAAAGACAGGGGATCAGAAGCCGGACTTAAAAATAAAAATTAGAAATTAAAAACAAAGGACCAGCATCAGAGACAGATTTCACAGATTTAACCCAGGCATGTTTAAGCAAATAAACAAAAAATAGCAACAATCATCTGGAGGAAATAAAAGTCCAGGATTGATACAATATACAACCCAAAATGTCTAGTTTTCAACAACAAAATTATTAAGAAATGCAAAGAAACAGGAAAATATGACCAATATCAGAGTAGGCATTCTTTAGAGGTCTCTAGAAATTGGTGGTAGTGAAAGATTTCAAAGTTGCTAATCAGAAGTATTAAAAGAAAGTATAACAGCAATAAATCAACAAGTAAAGAGTCCCAATAAGGAGGAGGAATAATGTAGAAGAACCAATGGCAAATGTGAGAGAGCAAATCAGTGAGCTTGATAGATTAATGAAAATTATCAATATGAAGAACAGAAAGAGATAAAATATTGATGAAAAATGAACAGAGCCTCAGAGACCCAGAGAACAACATCAAGCACACCAACTTATGTATTATGTAGGTCTCAGTGGGGAGAGAGAGGAACCGGGCTGAAAGAAAACTTGAGAAATAATGGGCAACAGTTTTCAAAATTGAAGAGAAAACTTTAAACACCCAAGAAATTCAAGAAACCCCAAGTAGGTTAAATACAGAAATGTGCACCTAGGTACATCATAATCAACTTACTTAAAGACAAGGAGAAAAACATGAATGAAGAAAAAAAAAAGCCAACTTACTAGGTATTTGGGGAACAATATGATTAACAGGGGGAAAAACAGAGGACAGATGCTGTGGAATGACATATTCAAAGGCCAAATGAGAAAAATAAATATATAAAACCTGCCACTAAGAATTCTATGTCCTGCAAAACTATCCTCCAAAAATTGTAGATGAAATCAAGATAGACAGAGTGACAGAACTCATGGCTAACAGACTTGTCTTACAAAAAATACTGAATGAACTCCTTCAGCGTGAAAAAGAATGACACCAGATGGTAAAAGAAATGAATAAGAAGAAATAAAAAGCACCAGAAATGGTAAACATGAGGGTTAATGTAAAATACCATACAAGTATTCTATTAATCTGTAGAAGACATTCATAATAATCATATCTTCCTATTTCTAGGTTTATAACACTAAAATGTAATATATATGTGATACTCATAGCACAAAGAGGGGGAAATTGAAACTATATTAGAGAAAAGTTTTCACATTTGGTTGAAAATGTTAGTATTAATCTGAAGTAGATTGTGACAAATTAAAATATATTTTGCAGTCCCTAGAGCAACCACAAAGAAAATAATTTAAAACATGTTTAAAGAAATTAAAATAGGACATTAAAAATATTTATTTAACACAAAAGAGAACAATAAAGGAAGAAGACAAGAGTTAGATAACAACAAAAGCCCATAGGAAAAACAGAGAAAACAGCTAAAGGTCCAGTATAATGACATATATATAAATTATATTAAATGTAAATAGACTAAACATCCCAATCAAAAGGCAGAGATTGTCAGACAAGATAAATGAGCAAGATACAACTATGCACTATCTACAAGAGGCATATATTAGATTCAAAGACACAGATCAACAGAAAATGAAAGGATAGAACAAAGAAATACCATAAAAACAATACCATACCTGTCAGAATGGTTACCATGAAAAAGTCTGCAAATAACAAATACTGGAGAAGATGTGGAGAAAAGGGAACGCTTGTGCGCTGTTGGTGGGAACATAAGTTAGTGAAGCCACTGTGGAAAACAGTATGGAGTTTCTTTATAAAACTATAAAGAGAACTACCATATGATTCAGCAATTCCATTCCTGAGTATATATCCAGAAAAACACATGCATTCAAATTAGATATCACCACAGAGAGAAATCTGTGGAAGTCCCAAATATTTCAATACTGAACAACATATTCCTAATCAACTCAAGGGTCAAAGAAGCAATCACAAGAGAATTAGAAACTATTTTTAAATGGTTGAAAATCCCAACAATAAATGAAAATTTAGAGCATGCAGCTAAAGAAGTGTGTTAAAGGGAATGCCTATGTCCGAAGAGAAAACAAAATGTCTTAAATAATTTAAAGAGACTAGAAAAAAAAGATTAAGCAGAAGAAAGGAAAATAGGAAAGATTAGAATAGAAATCAATGAAACAGAAAACAGAAAAGCAATGGAGAAAATGGGTGAAACTAAAAGCTGGTTCTTTAAAAAGACAACAAAAATTGGCAGTCTTTTAGCTAGATGGATGAAGAAAAACACAAGAGAAAAGATACACAAATTACCAAAATCAAGCATGAAAAGATGGTATCATGGCCAATAATGCAGAAATAATTTCTAGAAACATACAAATTACCAACACTGGTTCAAGATGAAATATAAAATCTGGGACTTCTCTGGTGATCCAGTGGTTAAGAACCTGCCTTCCAACACTTGGGATGTGGGTTTGACCTCGAGTCAGGGAACCAAGGTCCCACATACCACAGGGCAACTAAGCCTGCTCCTCGCAACTAGACAGATGAACTGACATAGCCAAATAAACAACCAAATATTTTTTAAAACGATGAAATATAAAATCTGAATAGATCTGCAACAAAGAAACTGAGTTAATAATCTTAAATCCTCCCACAAGAAAAGCCCAGACCACCCAGCTTCACTGGCGAAGTCTACCAAATATTGCTATTTAAAGAAGAAATATTATCAATCCTTCACAAACTCTTCAGAAAATAGAGGAAGAGGGAAGGTTTTTCAATTTGTCTATTCCTTATTAAATTGATATCAAAACCCTAAATAAAATATCAGTTCAGTTCAATTCAGTCACTCAGTCATGTCCGACTCTTTGCGACCCCATGGACTGGACCACGCCAGGCTTCCCTGTCTATCGCCAACCCCCAAAGCTTGCTCAAACTCATATCTGTCGAGTTGGTGATGCCACCATCCAACCATCTCATCCTCTGTCTCCCCCTCTTCTTCTGCTGTAAATCTTTCCCAGTTTCAGGGTCTTTTCAAATGAGTCAGCTCTTCCCATCAGGTGGCCAAAGTATTGGAGTTTCAGCTTCAGCATCAGTCCTTCTAATGAATATTCGGGACTGATTACCATTAAGATTGACTGGTTGATCTCCTTGCAGTCCAAGGAACTCTCAAGAGTCTTCTCCAACACCACAGTTCAAAAGCATCAATTCTTCAGCACTCAGCTTTCTTTATGGTCCAACTCTCACATCCATACATGACTACTGGAAAAACCATAGCTTTGACTAGACAGATCTTTGTTGGCAAAGTAATGTCTCTGCTTTTTAATATGCTGTCTAGGTTGGTCATAGCTTTTCTTCCAAGGAGCAAGTGTCTTTTAATTTCAAAATATTAGCAAACTGAAGTCAGCAACATGTAAATAGGATTCTACAACATGATCCAGTTGAATTTATCCTAGGAATTCAAGGTTTGTTTACATCCACATATCAACTAATATAATATACTATATCATGAGAACAAGGGAAAAATCACATGATTATCTCACAGAAAAAGCATTTTAAAAACACAGTACCCACTGATGATTTAAAAAAAAAAAAAGAAAAAAAGAAAGAAAAAGCTCAACAAAGTAGAAGTAAAGGTGAACTTCCTCAGCTTGAAAACAGACATCTACAAAAGTCCATAGGTAATATCATATTTCATGATGAAAACAAACAAACAAAAACTGAATGCTTTCCCCTCAAAGATCAGGAATAAGGCAAGGACATCTATTTGTACCACTTTTATTCAATATTTGACCAGAGCAAAAAAGACAAATAATCAAAAGTTTCCATATTCAAAATGAAAACATTAAACTAGGTTTTTTCACAGATGATATGAGCCTTTATGTAGAAAATCCCAGACCCATAAAAACACCATTAGAACTAATAAAGAAGGTTAGCAAGGCTGCACAATACAAGATCACTATACAAAACTCAACTGTATTTCTATATACTAGGAATAAGCAATCCAAAAATGAAATGAAGGAAACAATTCCATTTACAATTACATCAAAAAGAATAAAGTGCTTAGGAATAAATTTAACAAAAGAACTGCAAGACCTGAAACACTGAAATCTAGCAAACATTGCTGAGAGGGAGAGGTTAAAGATGCTCTAAATAAATGGAGAAATATTCCATGTTCTTGGATTGGAAGACTCAATGTTGTCAAGATGGCAGTTCTCTACAAATTGATCAATAAATCCAATGTAATTCCTATAAAATCTCATTAGGCTTTTTTTTATGGAAATCCATACACCAATCCTAAATGTTATGTAGAAATGCAAAAGATGTAGAATTGCCAAAATAATTTTTAAAAACAGCAAAGTTGTAAGACTTATTCTACCTGATTTCTAACTTCCTGTTAAGCCTCAGTAATTAAGACATTGGGGCACTCACTGAAGGAAAAATGTAAAGCTCAAAGGAATAGATCAGAACAGAGTGCCTGATGAACTATGGATGGAGGTTCGTGACACTGTACAGGAGACAGGGATCAAGACCATCCCCAAGAAAAAGAAATGCAAAAAGGCAAAATGGCTGTCTGAGGAGGCCTTACAAATAGCTGTGAAAAGAAGAGAAGTGAAAGCAAAGGAGAAAAGAAAAGATATAAGCATCTGAATGCAGAGTTCCAAAAAATAGCAAGGAGAGATAAGAAAGCCTTCCTCAGTGATCAATGCAAAGAAATAGAGGAAAACAATAGAATGGGAAAGACTAGAGATTTCTTCAAGAAAATTAGAGATACCAAAGGAACATTTCATGCAAAGATGGGCTCAATAAAGGACAGAAATGGTATGGACCTAACAGAAGCAGAAGATATTAAGAAGAGGTAGCAAGAATACACAGAAGAACTATACAAAAAAGATCTTCATGACCCAGATAATCACAATGGTGATGATCACTCACCTAGAGCCAGACATCCTGGAATGTGAAGTCAAGTGGGCCTTAGGAAGCATCATTATGAACAAAGCTAGTGGATTGAATGGAATTCCAGTTGAGCTGTTTCAAATTCCAAAGGATGATGCTGTGAAAGTGCTGCACTCAATATGCCAGCAAATTTGGAAAACTCAGTAGTGGCCACAGGACTGGAAAAGCTCAGTTTTCATTCCAATCCCTAAGAAAGGCAATCCCAAAGAAAGCTCAAACTACCGCACAATTGCACTCATCTCACACGCTAGTAAAGTAATGCTCAAAATTCTCCAAGCCAGGTTTCAGCAATACGTGAACTGTGAACTTCCAGATGTTCAAGCTGGTTTTAGAAAAGGCAGAGGAACCAGAGATCAAATTGCCAACATCTGCTGGATCATTGAAAAAGCAAGAAAGTTCCAGAAAAAACATCTATTTCTGCTTTATTGACTATGCCAAAGCCTTTGACTGTGTGGATCACAATAAACTGTGGAAAATTCTGAAAGAGATGAGAATACCAGACCACTTGACCTGTCTCTTGAGAAACCTGTATGCAGGTCAGGAAGCAACAGTTAGAACTGGACATGGAACAACAGACTGGTTCCAAATAGGAAAAGGAGTACATCAAGGCTGTATATTGTCACCCTGCTTATTTAACTTGTATGCAGAGTACATCATGAGAAATGCTGGGCTGGAGGAAGCACAAGATGGAATCAAGATTGCTGGGAGAAATATCAATAATCTCAGATATGCAGATGACACCACCCTTATGGCAGAAAGTGAAGAGGAACTAAAGAACCTCTTGATGAAAGTGAAAGAGGAGAGTGAAAAAGTTGGCTTAAAACTCAACATTCAGAAAACTAAGATCATGTCATCTGGTCCCATCACTTCATGGCAAATAGATGGGGAAACAGTGGAAACAGTGGCTGACTTTATTTTTCTGGGCTCAAAAATCACTGCAGATGGTGATTGCAGCCATGAAATTAAAAGACGCTTACTCCTTCAAAGGAAAGTTATGACCAAACTAGACAGCATATTGAAGAGCAGAGGCATTACTTTGCCAGCAAAGGTCCGTCTAGTCAAGGCTATGGTTTTTCCAGTGGTCATGTATGGATGTGAGAGTTGGACTGTGAAGAAAGCTGAGCACCAAAGAATTGATGCTTTTGAACTGTGGTGTTGGAGAAGACTCTTGAGAATCCCTTGGACTGCAAGGAGATCCAACCAGTCCATCCTAAAGATCAGTCCTGGGTGTTCATTGGAAGGACTGATGCTGAAGCTGAAACTCCAATACTTTGGCCACCTCATGCGAAGAGTTGACTCATTGGAAAAGACCCTGATGCTGGGAGGAATTGGGGGCAGGAGGAGAAGGGGGCGACAGAGGATGAGATGGTTGGATGGCATCACCGACTCAATGGACATGAGTTTGGGTAGACTCCGGGAGCTGGTGATGGACAGGGAGGCCTGGTGTGCTGCAGTTCATGGGGTCTCAATGAGTTGGACACTACTGAGCGACTGAACAGAACTGAACTAAATCCGAATCCGACTTTGTTCACCGTAAGATATCAATGCCACAACTAAGACCCGGCAAAGCCAGAAAAATAAATAAAAAGAATTCACCGGAGAGAGATAAAACATCCACCCACACCAAGAATATGTGTGGATGTTCACAACAGCATCATTCATTATCATTCATTATAGCCCCAAACTAGAAACAACTCCAATGTCCATCAAATGAGCTACAGATAAACAAAAATCTAGCAGACACCTCCAAGGAAACACACTTTATCAATGAAGGGGAATGAGAAATGATCTGATGTGTGGCACCACGGACAAACCTCAAAAGCATCATGCCAAGTGTGAGACAGCCAGACTCCAAACTGACATATTGTATGATTCTATTTATTTCAAATTGTGCAGGCAAGGCCAATTCATAGAAACGGAAAGCAGACTTGTGGTCGCCTGGGGCCCGGGTGGGGTGTGGACTGACTGCAGATGGGCGCTGGCTGGGGTGGCGGCCGTGTTCCAGGACCAGACCGAGGGGCGACTGTGCGAATCTAGACATGTGCTGAACGTCAGCGGAGGGCACAGTGACAGCGGTGGATTCCACGGTGTGTGAACTGTCCCTCCTGTAATACAGCCGCTTTTCAAGAAGAGAGAAAAGTGCTCTGGGCTTTCATCCTTCACCGGTTCAACCAGCATTTCTTGAGTGTTTCCTGCGTTCAGCCTCCGCTGGACGCTGGGCACTTGGGGTAAATTATGTTGCCTCACCTCGGTTCTCAGCCCTCTGTGATCCTCATCCCCAATTTACAGATGGAAAGAGTGAGGCTCCGAGGGGGAGCCCTGAGTGCAGTAACCCAGCAACCGTCAGAGCCGAGGTCTGAACTCACAGCGTCCAGCCCAGCCCCTTCGCCTCCACCTCAGGACCCCAGGTCCTCACACTTCCCTCGTTTCAGTCCTGCTCAGCACCGCAGAACCGGCGCGAAAGCCTTCACCCTGGGAGCTGGCCTCCTCCCTGCCTGGAGACGACGCCCTCTTGCCCCTCTGTCCCTCTGCTCACACCCCTTCGCCCCGCAGTGGCCTCCCCTGGCTGCCTCCTCGGTTCCCCGGTTCCCCTCTGCTTTGCAGGGACCTGTTCTCATGTACCCTCCTGTCCTGAGCTGCTTCCTTCCCCATCTCCATCTGCTTCCCCATCTTCTTGGACCCCACCATGGATTTAGGCTGGGGTGGCTGATATCTTCCACCCAGCGGGGAGTGGCTGCCTAGAGCGCTGGTGGAGATCAAGGCTTCACAGGTTCCTGTGCCTGATCAGTTAGTGGTGTCTGCCCCAGGCGAGGGCGTGTGAGTCAGTCCTGGTTTAAGTTCAGCCTCCCAAGGACCTTTTACTGCAGCAGGAGGATTTGCAGGTTGCATGTTCAAGGGTGGAATTTGTAGCACCTCTACAAGTGAAGGGGCTTCCCTGGTGGTTCATTGGTAAAGAATCTGCCTGCAATATAGGGGACGCAGGAGACTGGGGGTTCAGTCACTGGGTTGGGAACATCCTCTGTAAGAGGGCATGGCAACCCACTCCAGTATTCTTGCCTGGAGAGTCCCATGGACAGAGGAGCTTGGCCAGCTACAGACCATGGGGTCACAAAGAATCAGATACGATTGAGTGACTTCACATTTGTTATGTTCATTCATGAGAAGGCAGAGGGCACTTTCCCAGAGCTGACCCCTCCACGGAACTACAAAGTGACGTCAAATCCCACATAGAGGTCAGGCCTGCAATGGAACCTTCCAACATCCTGCGGGACACCTGATTTTCGAAACCAAGTTGTGGGCGGTTTTCCTGGCTTTCTTTTCAAATAGATGAAGTCAAGTACGGTGTGAATAGAGAAAGGATTGTGAGGCTGTCTTGGCAAGCCAATTTCCATAGTCACGTGGGGATCCTGAGAGGTAAGTCTGCTAAGAGGTGACCGGCCACATGATCGAAGCACATTGGCACTAAAAATATTTTAAAAGCCCTTCTCTTGATTTATACCCAAAAGAAAATATTGCCAAGGGGAATGAGTTTTCAACTCAAGTAGCACTTATGCCTGATCTAGCTAAATTAGCTCTTTTGAATGGGTGGTTTTGCTCTGACGCCTGTAATAACAATAACAATAATATGCATTTAGAGGGTGTTTTATCCTCTCCAAAGCACAGATCTTTCGCGGTGTACCATTCCCCTCATCCCGGATGATCAGCGGGGTGACAGGCAAGTGGGATGGAGGTTTGGAGGGCAGGCACTTACAGAGACTGATCACACTGAGCAAAATCAGATTTCAAATATGGGAGGGAGCCAATGTCTGGGTGCTCAAAGAAGCCTGGAGATCAAGAGGCCAGAAACCAGCCTTCCCCTCTGCTGTGGACTGAATCATTTCCCTCCTAAAGTCAGCTGCTGAAGCCCCAACCGCTAACGTGATGGTATTTGGAGGTGGGGCCTTGGGAAGGTGATTCGATTACATGGCATCATGAGAGCGGGTCCCCCAGGGTGGAATTAGGGTCCTTATAAGAGGAGAAAGACACTTGGGCCCTTCCTCTCTCCCTTGGCCACGGGAGGACACCGTGAGGAGGTGGCACCTGCCAAGCCAGGAAGGGAACCCCCCTCCCCCAGATACTGAAACTTCTAGGAATCTTAGACTCCCCAGCTTCCAGAACTGTGAGAAATGAAGCGCTGCTGTTCAAGCTGCCCAGACAGCGATGCCGTCAGGAGCGTGAAACCTACGCTTAGTGGTTCATCATTAGTCCACACCCCAGCCCCCAGTTCAAAGACTCTCTACCATGACTTTGTTAAACAAGCCGATTCCGGCTCTGCCCTGAACACCACCCTAAACCTCATCCAGGACCATCTCTGAGTGAGTCCTACACGCCAGCCCCCTACTAGCTCTTTACATGGGTCACCTCCATCTTGGCTGACAAGCATCATCACCCATTTCCAAGATGAAGAAACTGAGGCTCCTGGAGGGACCTGTTCGGCTCCCACTGCTGGCAAGCGGCGGGGCTGGGACTGAATCCCACCTGTCTGACTCCACAGCCAGAGGGGTCCTCACCCAGGGTCTGGACCATCCTGGGGTCAGCTGGGTCCCTGGGAAGAGGGAGGTGGGGCCGTCTCTGCAGAGAGTCCAGCCTTTCCCACTGCTCTGGAACTCGTCTCTCCCGCAGGACACTTACTCACTCACAAAGGACCGAGCTCTCCTCCCGTCTTACCCTTGACATTTTTCTTTATGTTGAGATTATTTTGATTGCAAGCGACAGCATCACAGCCGGAGCGCACAGCATGGGCGAAGGCGCGGAGGTGTGACGCGGGCACAATAGGGTTAGGAAGCTGACTCATTCACAGCGGGGCCACCAGCCGTGGGCTGGAGACTGGAGAGGCAGTGTGACGAAGGGCTTCAGACGCTGTTCCCCAGGTCTCAAGGGTCCCTTGGGGTCTTGAGACAGGGAGAGCATTACCCCCCCCCCATTGCTGCTCAGCAAGGGGGTTGATGGATGACTCTGCACCCTCCCTAAATTCCTCACTCAGGCCTCTCCTCTGAGAAGTGTCAGCACCCAGGCGATGCCAGGAGCAGCCAACCACAGCCCTGCCCAAAATCAGCAACCACCTCAGCACCCGGGGACCCCAATCCTGGACTGACCACCCCTCCCCGGGCCTGCCAGGCTTTCTTACCCTCAGGCAGCCTCTCTCCCCACCCTCCTCGTTCACTGCACACAGAAACCCAGGTAAAGAAAACCCAGGCCGGGACATGCGGGGGCATTGGCCATCGTTACAGAAAACAAATGAGGACCCAGAGTGCCATGGACCTTACGTGGCAGAAATTCCAAGGCTCCTTGGATGAATAATATATGAATAATCATGCAACTTTGCACTTTTGAAATGCTTTAATCCAAGACCTTTGCCAACAAAGGTCCGTCTAGTCAAAGCTATGGTTTTTCCAGTAGTCATGTGTGGATGTGAGAGTATGGACCATAAAGAAAGCTGAGCACCGAAGAACTGATGTTTTTGAACTGTGGTGTTGGAGAAGACTCTTGAGAGTCCCTTGGACTGCAAGGAGATCAAACCAGTCCATCCTAAAAGAAATCAGTCCTGAATATTCATTGGAAGGACTGATGCTGAAGCTGAAACTCCAATACTTTGGCCACCTGATGCAAAGAACTGACTCATTTGTAAAGACCCTAATGCTGGAAAGATTGAAGGCAGGAGGAGAAGGGGATGAGATGGTTGGATGGCATCACTGACTCGATGGACATGAGTTTGAGTAAACTCCAGGAGTTGGTGATGGACAGGGAGGCCTGGCATGCTGCAGTCCATGGGGTCGCAAAGAGTCGGACACGACTGAGCGACTGAACTGAACTGAACTGAACTGAACCCAAGAGCTTCAGGTCCTTTGAAAATCACATATTTGGTTCAGGGAGCATCCTCTAAACACCTCCTCTCTAAGCTGGGCACTGGGTAATTCTGGAATCACCTGTGCATTCGGGGGAGACCCGGGGGAGCTGTCTGGGTGCCTCACTCAGAGGGGTGATGACGAGGGTTCAGAGAAAGGGCTTTTGCATGGACACAGGCTGGGGTTGAGGGACCCCCATGGCAAGCTGTGGCTGTCCAGGGTCAACAGCAAGCAGTGTCACCACGGCTAGGCCCAAAGGGGCGAAAGGGTTGACGCCACAGAAATGCGCTGTCTCCCAGGTCTGGGGTTAGCGGTCTGGGTTAGCGGTCTGGGACCAGGCGCCGGCGGGCTGGCTGCTTCTGAGGCTGAGAGCGGAGGGCGGGTGTCGGCCTCTCTCCTGGTTCCTGGGCTTTGCTGGCCATCCGAGGTGTCCCTCGGCCTGTAGATCTCTGCCTCCATCATCACTTGGCTTTCTGTGTGGTGTGTGTGTGCATGTGAGACCCTGTATCTAAACGCCCCCTTTTTAAAAGGACACAGGCATGTTGGACCCACCCTAATGGCCTGACCTTAATTGGATCATCTGTAAAGACCTTGTCTCCAAAGAAGTTCCCATTCGAAGTCCCGGGGACTCCAGCACATGAATCAGGCGTCAGAGGGGACACCACGGTTAAAGCCACAACACAACATAAAACAGACACGCAAGGGCATGTGAAACAGACGTCGGCTTCACCGGGGCGCTGTGCAAGTGACCACAGCCCAGGACAAGAAGCAGCACGTGCCGGCCCCCAAGGCCCCCTGGGCCCTTCCCGAGGTGGCCAGCGCCGGCTGCGATGTCACGGCGGCCTTGCGGTGTTGTGTGGTTTCGTCCCCACATCCCCATGTGCATGAGACCCATGGCTCAGCTGCAATCTGACATCTCGTAAACGGAGGCAGACGCAGGGCCCGGCTTCCTGCACCCGGCGTGTTCTGTCAGCTTCGGCCGTGTCTCGGAGCGTGGCTCCCGTCGCAGAAGACCTGCCCAGGGCCCTGTCGTGCGGGCCCAGCCCTGCCATTTCCACCACATGGATGCAGCACCGGCCTCTCGGGCTGCCCATGTATCCCTGCCCACGGAAGGACTGGGTGGGCTGCTGGACCCAAGGGGAGGGGCATCTTGAATTCCCTGGAGAACGGCAAACAGTCCTTCCAAGCATGGCCCCAACTGAGAGCAAGCTTTGGCGGGGAGGATGGAGCCGAGCACCCAGAGGAAATGGAGGGTCTGTTCTCCAGAGCGGGGTTGCCAGCATCCACGAGAGGGTGGCCTTTTCGGGGCGCCAGCTCCATGCCAGACGTCCATCCACTTTGCCTGGAATCATCTAGCGGTCCTGAAGGGTGTTGTCCAAAGGCCCCAGCTTCCCAGGTAAGAAGTAAGAGAGCTGAGTGAACAGGGTCCCCCAGGCAGATCTGAGTTTGGAACCCCAAGCTGTCCGGGCAACGTTAAAACATGAGGAAACACACGGGAGGCCGTCGGGAGGAGAGAAGCTTTCAGTTCTAAGCCCTCATGCCAGGAGTGAGCTGAGAATAGCAGAACAGGATGTGACATCTCTAAACAGGCAGAACACCGCCCAATTCTCCCTGGCCCTGAGTCTCTCCTTATATCAGCTCCTGGACGTTCGGGAGCCTGAGCTCTGACTCCAACAAGCTGCCCCAGATGTGCTTAAACCTCGGGGCATTTTCAATGTGTTTTGTGTCTCATGATTTATAGATGAGGTCCCGGAGAAGGCCTGCTCAGATGGCCACAGTGAGGAATGCGTTCGTAAAGGACCAGTTACATCAGTTATTTCTGGTACACTTAGCAAGCTGACCACGCTTCTCCCTTCCGGAGACCTTGGAGGGTCTCTTCTTACCGGGGGCATCTCGGGGCATTTGTTCTTAGGAGGATGCTCTGGGCTCTGCTCTCCACCTTTCTCATCATCTCTCACGCGTTAATTTTCAGAACGATTCAGAGCAGTGAGAGGTGCCAGGAAATAATCCAAAACATGAATCCTCTGCAGATCTGTTTCAGCCCATCTTTGCACCCTGGTGAAATCATCAACATCGGCTGAGTCTGTCCTCGTGGCTCTGGGCCTGCCCTTCCCACCAGCTCCCCTGACTCCAGCGACTCCCAACCCAGGGTGTCACCCTTGGCCAGCCCAGGGAGAGGAGTGGGTGGCCTCATTCTGCCAGATGAGGAAACCGTGTGTCAGACCAAGCAACCAGG
Organism: Odocoileus virginianus; assembly: GCF_023699985.2. Lineage (NCBI taxonomy): Eukaryota > Metazoa > Chordata > Mammalia > Artiodactyla > Cervidae > Odocoileus > Odocoileus virginianus. The sequence goes on from NW_027224267.1 coordinate 1,968,607, forward strand.
CACAGAGCTGACCCCAGGACCGGAGCTGGGACCTCCCTGCCCTTCCCCACGGCCATCGGAGCACTGTGGTCCCAGGACCAAGGACATCCCATTTTCCAGTCTACCTGGGGGCTTGACATGGTGGGTTAACAACATGAACTGCTTGAGACGGTTTGAATTGCTTCCCGCCAGCATCGTTCGCTGAAGTCCTAAGCCCTGTGTCTCCAAACATGACCTTATTTGGAAATGATAAGTCTCACTGCGAGAGTACTTAATTACGCCGAGGTCATGCTGGAGTAGGGTGATGAATCCAGCATGACTGGAGTCCTTACAATAAGAGGACTTTAGACTTCCCAATGGCACCATGGTAAAGAATCTGCCTGCAGTGCGGGAGACCCGGGTTCGATCCCTGGATCGGGAAGATCCTTCAGAGAAGGGAATGGCAACCCACTCCAGTATTCTTGCCTGGAGAATCCCATGGACAGAGGAGCCTGGCGGGCTATATAGTCCATGGGGTCGCAAAGAGTCAGACATGACTTAGCGACTTAAGGACTAAACACCTATGCACACATGCCCAGACTCAGGAAAGCATTTAAGACGCATAGAGAAAAAAATATAATCCAGCATCATTCAAAAGAGACTCTTCTTTGAGTCAATGAGAGAGGATCCTTTTTCACTCTTCGATTCAACCGGTGTTTCCTGAGAGCCTATCTCGGAGCAGATGTTTCTCTACCACTAGCAGCAAGCAGCACACAGCAGGAGTCCCTGTCTTCTTGAGTTTGTTTTCCAGTGGAAAGAAGGAGACGATAAACAGAGGAAATAAACAAAACTCTGGAGTGTGTCAGACACTAAGTTGCAAGGAGAAAAACAAGGCAGGAAAAGGGGCCTGGGGTGCGGCAGGGGGTCTGACCACAGACCACAGACCTTGGGCGCAAAGGGGCCGGGGGTGCGGCAGGGGGTCTGACCGCAGACCTTGGGCGTGGCTCAGATCACTGGCCCTGTCTCCTGCCCCCCTCTCTGTTGGCACCCACCTGTGCCTGGGGGCCAGGTACGTTCAAATCCGGAGAAAACATCTGGGTTCTGGGTCCCTGAATGCCCAGCGAAGGTTGGGTGAAACAGCCCAGACATTTGAGTGGACTAGCTCCCTGGGCATGGTCCTCGACCATGAAAAAAAGGGTGGAGAGAGGTGAGTGGACACATCCCTGCTCTGTGCTCTCACCTGTGAAAGGGTCAGTTGCTCAGTCGTGTCCAACCCTTTGCAACCCCGTGAACTGTAGCCCCCCCAGGCTCCTCTGTCCATGGGATTCTCCAGGCAAGATCACTGGAGTGGGGTTGCCATGCCCTCCTCCAGGGGATCTTCTGTACCCAGAGATCAAACCCAGGTCTCCTGCATTGCAGGCAGATTCTTTACTGTCAGGGCCACTAGAGGGGTCCCCTGTGGACTCCTGCAAACACAACCTCTTCCTGAAAGCTTTCTGGAGAATTCCTGTGGGCCAGGTGGCCTCCTGAGCATCTCACGGTTCACCCTGAGACCAGAGACACAGTGATCCCTCCTCCAGCCCTCAGAGGCTCCCTCCCCGCCTCATTCTCACTAGCCTGGACCTGCCACTCCCGAGTGAAGCATGAACACCACAGTCCTCGCCTGTGTGTTCCCTTAGGACCGCAGCTCCAACAAGACGCAATTTTAAATGTTCCAAAAGCACTATCCTCACCAAGGAAGGGCATTTGACAAAAGCCTCAAGGAGGTGAGAGAAGCAGCCACGTGGGTATTTGGGGGAAAGGGCATTCTAGGCAGAGGAGACAGCAAGTGCAAAGGGCCTGAGGCAGGAGCGTTTCAGGGGGGTTCCAGAGACAGCACAGAGGCCAGGGTGGCGGAACACGTGAGCAGGCGGGAGAGGAGGTGGAGACGCAATCCAAGAGGAAGCAGGGTGACGTCTGGGTGACTCAGGAGTAACTTGATCCAGCTTGAGCTTTAAAAAGATGACTCTGGCTGCTGAGTTGAAAATAGAGGAGGGGTATAGGAGGGAGGCAGGGAGCCCTGATAATTCCATAATTCGGGTGTCAGAGGGTGGCGGCTTGAATAGGGATGGAAGCGGCGAGAAGAGGGGACACAGGACGGAGGACTCTGGAAACCCTTGGCTGGTCGAGTGGACAGGCAGCGCGGACGTGTGGAAGATGTGTCATAGGAAGAAGACGAGATTCAAGGATGACCCCCCCACACCCAAGACTTCGGTCCAAGCTACCGGAAGGATGGAGTCACCATGAACTAAGATGGGGAGAAAAGGGCGGAGCAGAGTGAGGGGAAAGGGCAGAAGTTTGCTGGGCTACTGATGAATACCAAGGGAAAGGCATCTTTATACTGGGGAACCCAAGCAGAGACGACCTTAAGAGGGCCAGCAAGGAAGACACAGTGGCTTCATGTGCCTCCTGGCATGATGTGCCGGGAAAGATGCAACAGACGTTGGACCTGAATCTACAGTGAGGCAGCAGTCAGCAAATCCCAAGCAAGGGATGCTCTCCAAAATGAGTGGTCTGAATTCTTCTGAAGCATCAGTGTTATGGGGGCATTGAGATGGGGGGTTGGGATAGTGTTGTGTTAGGTTAAAGCAGACCAGAAGGCATAACAACTAAATGCAATGCATTGTCCTTTTAAAAAAAAATTCTATGTGAATCATTTTTAAAGTCTTTATTGACTCTGTAACAATATTGCTATTGCTTTTGTTGTTTGTGTTCTGGGATTCTGGCCATGAGGCACCTGGGATCTTTGCTCCCTGACCTGGAATCAAACCTGTACCCTCTGCATGGGAAGGCAAATTCCTAACCTCTGGATCACCAGGGATGTCCCTAATGTGATCCTTGATTGAATCTTGACTTAAAAAAAAGTAAAAAATCAGCCATAAGGAATATTATTTGGATGAGTGGGGAAATTTGAATATGAATTTGTTCTAGAAAATAACATTGTATCCGTACTAAATTTCTGGAGGGTGATTACTGTTGTGATGGTTAATTTTATGTGTCAGCTAGAAGGGTGTTCTGGATGAGATCAACAGTTATATTGGTCAGTTGGGGGTAAGTAGGTCACCCCCCCACATTGTGTGGGTGGGCTGCGTCCAATCAGTGGGAGTCCTAAATAGAGCAAACCTGTCTCCCTGAGACCCGGGGGCTTCCAGCAGAGCCTTGAGGCTCCCAGGCACCACTGACTCTCCTGGGGCTCCAGCCTGCTGGCCCATCTGCAGACTCTGGACCGCCGACCTCCATAATCACAAGAACCAGTTAACTATAAAAAATCATGTATATACTATACATCTATACACCCCCATCGAATGACTTCTGTTTCTCTGGAGAACCCTGGCTAATGCAATGATGATGCGCTTGTGTTGGAGGACACGCTAGGAGGACACGTGGGCCAAAGTCTTTGGGAGCAGAGTGTCTGCAGCTTGCTCTCAAATGGGTCAGCAAATAGGAAAGTGTACAGGGGGTGGTGTGTGTGTATATACAATCACCAGGCCAAGGGAAGAGCACAGTTACATTGCTTTAGTCTTTCCATCTTTCTAGAGATTCTAAATGTTTCAAAATAAAAATCAGAGGGAGAGAGAGGGGGCTTCTTTTGATGCCTTGCTATTACCTTGGAGTCAAGTCTTCAGCACAGAAAACTCACCACTCTGGCACAGCAAATCCCCCACCCACCCCCGTGCTAAGTGGCTTCAGTCCTGTCCGACTCTTTGCCACCCCATGGACTGTAGCCTGCCAGGTTCCTCTGTCCATGGGATTCTCTAGGCAAGAATACTGGAATGGGTTGCCATGCCCTCCTCCAGGGGATCTTCCCAACCCAGGGACTGAACCTGCATCTCTTATGTCTCCTGCATTGGCAGGCAGATTCTTTACCGCTAGCACCACCTGGAAAGTCCCACCTAACCCCCCCTCGTGATGCTGCCTAAACATGTGCTAGATGCAGCTGCAACGTGACTGTAAATAAGTCTGGGTAAGAAATTGACAGGAGGGCTGAATCACAACACCTGCCTCAGAGAAGCCCCTGTCCCCCGGGTGAGGCCAGGGCTTACGCTGTGTCTCTCCTGGCTGCTGACGCCTCTCTATATTCTGCTGGTCTCCGGTCTCCTCCTAGAGCCCCAGCTCTGACTCTGGGACATGGGGAGACACCCTGAGCGGCATCTGGACCAGCTGGGGGGCACACTCAGTGCAGGGACACCAGGGGGGACTTGCTGAAGCCACCAGGACCTCTGGATGATTCTAGGCGGCCAAGGGCACTACTCTGTGACCGGCGATCCATCCCTGCTCACGTGGGCCAAAGAGATCCTCGCGCTGGCCCACGAGGGCCCGATGTGAGCCTGCCCCCACCGCGCTGGGGGGTGTCAGGAGTTGGAGGCAGCTTGGGGGCCTCCCCAGGCTCCGTGGTGGGTCAGGGCAAGAGATGCAGGGTGAGGAACAGCAGAGAAAAGGCTGGGGACGAATACAGAGACGAGGGCCAGACATGTGCGAAAGCAGAGCTCTGACCCTCGACCTTCAGCCGCGGGCCCAGGGAGCCAGACGCCTGTGAGTCAGACCTGCAGGAGTCAGACTCCTGTCCCTGGTGACAGCCCAGGCAGCTGGACAGCAACCCCAATGACAATCGGCCAGGACTCGATCAATACCAGAAGGCCTCCCTAATCATGCTCCCAAATCAGGACCAGCACAAGAAGGACCCAACTGCCCCCTGAACAGTCACCTAGGACGCGCCCCCACCCCGACTTTGGGCAGCCCCCCAGCTCCATCAGGCAACCGGAGCCCCCTTCTCTCCACTGGGAAGAAGCCCACCCACCCCTCTGCTTGCCTCTGAGTCTCTGCCAAACACAAGTGACAAGGCTAAGCCCTGGCTCAGCCAGCTCCGAGCCAGCAGCCTTTGCCTGTCTCCTTCTGTCGGTCTTTGTTTATTTCCATGATGTACAGAGCAGTAGGGACAAAGGTTTGAAAACACAGAACTTGGTAAAACGCTGCCAGCTGCGCAGCACAACCTCACTGGCATGAATTCAACTTACACGCACACACGTGTTCACCAAAAGCCACAGCCAACCACAAGCAACCTCTCAGACCAGCCCCCGTACAACAGGGAGGGGAATGAGGGGGCTTTGGGGTATGGTGTCGTTCTGCTTCTTGACCTGGGTAGCTGATCACACGGGTTTAATAAATGTTGTGAAAATCTCTCCTAGCCACACACTTAACAATCTGTGCACCTTTCTGTATGTATGTTTATGTGCGTGATTTTTCAGTTAAAACTTTGCTCACAGTCCCTGCCCCGAAAAGATCCGTTCCCACTGGATAGAAATGAAGATGTGCACTAGGCACCTGAAATAGTCGTCTGGGGGGCGGGAGCGAAACGGGGAGACCGAGGAATAAGCAGATAAACAGCCACGAGAGAGGCCTGGAGGGGACGGGGTGGGGAGTCACAGGCCGGGGAGTCAGGACAAGCCCAGCCCTCGGGGCAGGGCAGGGGAACCAGGTAGAACAGGGGATCAAGACACGTCATGACTACACCCACTGTGTCAAAAGCCCTCGCTCCTCAGACGGCAAGAATCGCGAAGGCTGCTGACACTAGGAGTCGCGACAGTGTGGCTCAACCCTAACTGGCCGGTGATTTTTTTTTTTTACCTCCATCACAGCTTTAAATGCATGGTTTTTTTGACCCAACAATTCATTCCACCTGTATCAAGAGACGCAGTTGAAAGTCTTTGGGCCCACACCAGCAGGCCGGCACCAAGGCATCCCCGTGACCACATTAGTCAGCCTCGGGGACACCGAGAATTTCTCGGCATCAACCTCACAACATGAATGGCGGAACCGTCAGACCTAGACCCCACCGGCCCCCGACCCCGTGGACCAAGGCAGCCCAGCGTCCACGGGCCGACAGCTCAGGACAGAGTGACCTCCAGGAGGGGCGGACAGGAGGTGTGAGGTTCGCTTTGGAAACACTGTTCCATGCCCATCTCTTTATGGGACAAATTGCAGCAAGTCTGAAAGAGACTGCAGGATGGACCCTCGGGGCAGCACTGGGCAGCCCGCAGAGGGTCCCCTGGCCCCTGGGATGCTCACGCTCCCCACGGCGGGATTCAGTGCTCCTGCGGTTTTCAGATGAAACCCGAGTGGGAAGGGACAGGGCTGGCCGAATGGGACACCGGTTCCTTGTCACGAGAGGGGGCCTGGAGAAACACACGCCATCCCGGTTTTGCCACGTGTCCCCAGAAGATACAGGCAGGAGCAGGGAGCTGGGTTCTCAACCATCACGAGAACCTGACCCGGCCCCTCCTCTCTGGCCCCGGCTCACCGGCAGGCCAGGGGCCCGGGAGCTGGACAAGGTCATTTCCTGCCGCCAGTCAGAACCCACTCCAACAGTCACCCTCCCCCCAGCCACCACTGCAGCTCAACCCACCCTCTTTCCCCTTGAAAACCTGCGTCCAGCCTCAGAAATACCTGTGGTCACCCCACCTGGCTGCAGGCCGTCGGCCGCCAGGAGGACAGTGAGCGGAGGGCGGAGGAGACGCCAGCCGCTTCGCTCACCCACGCTGACCTCCGAGGAACCGGCTCTATGGCTCCTCGCTCTGGCCTCGCCGGGCGGTTCCCTCCGGTCCGGAACGCACCGGCCCCCACCCCTGCCCCTGCCCCTTCCTGCCTGGCAGCTCCTCCTCACCTCCTGCACCCACAGACCGTCCCTACCACACTCACGCATCTGCCTCATCACCAAGCTGCTTGTCAGCCAGGCCGGCGGGTCTGGAGGCCAGCGCGGTATCGGGGTGCTGACTCACCTCGTTATTCCCGGGCTCAGATGTGGTTACAGAGCGGGCATGCCTCTCTTGGCCCATGGGGCCCCTCACCTCGGCATAGCCCTGTAAACCACGCTCACAACAGATCCTTCCAGTCCCTGCACTCGAGCAGGGTTAAATGGGGGCCCCAGAAAGATACGCTCACATCCTAACCCCCAGAACCTGCCATTATGAGCTTATTTGAGAACAGATGGGATTTGCCTACAGGTGTAATTCAGGTCTTGAGATGAGTTCATCTTGATTTTGGTGGGCCCTTACCCACTCCAGTATTCTTGTCTGGAGAATCCCATGGATGGAGGGGCCTGGTAGGCAACAGTCCACCAGGTCTCAAAGAGTCGGACACAACTGAGCGACTTCACTTTCACTTTAATCCAACAACAGGGGTCCTAACATGAGAAAGGTGGGCCTAGGGGCTTCCCTGGTGGCTCAGATGGTAAAGAATCTCCCCACAATGCAGGAGACCCGGGTTCGATCCCTGGATCAGGAAGATCCCCTGGATAAAGAATGGCTACCCACTCTAGTATTCTTGCCGGAAGAATCCTATGGCAGAGGAGCCTGGCAGGCTGCAGTCTGCTGCTGCTGCTGCTAAGTTGCTTCAGTCGTGTCCGACTCTGTGTGACCCCATAGACGGCAGCCCACCAGGCTCCCCCGTCCCTGGGATTCTCCAGGCAAGAACGCTGGAGTGGGTTGCCATTTCCTTCTCCAGTGCATGAAAGTGAAAGTGAAAGTGAAGTTGCTCAGTCGTGTCCGACTCTTCGCAACCCCATGGACTGCAGCCCACCAGGCTCCTCCATCCATGGGATTTTCCAGGCAAGAGTACTGGAGTGGGGTGCCACTGCCTTCTCCGGGGCTGCAGTCTAGAGGGTCACAAAGAGTGAACACAACTGAACGACTTCACTTCAAAGACACAGAAACACGGAGGAGACCGTGGGAGGGTGGAAGCCCAACCACATGGCTCTGAGAACACCGCCGGGAGCTGCAGGGGGGCCTGGGATGGACCCTCTTCCCAACCTCCAGAGGAGCCGCCTGGGATAAGCTTGGTGTCAAGCTCCTGGCCTCCTGAACCGGGAAGGCACATCTCTGTGGTCTTAAGGCCCTCACTTCGTGGCAACTTGTTCTGCCAGCCCTAGGATGCTGACACGCCCTCTGGGGCCCTGGTGATGGAAGAGGGGCTGCACCCCTCTGCTCTGGCCCAGAGAAATCACAGCAGCCTCCAGCACCCAGCATGCCACGGGTCTCACTTTCCGAAGCTGCTGCTGCTGCTGGTGACAAACATCAGAACCGGAGGCTCAGGAGACCCTCTCTCCAGGAGACCTGAAAATCCATCTCAGAGGGGTACCCACTCTGCCTGGCATGTGACAAGCCCACCTCATCTGCCAATAGCCCTGCTCCAGCCCCCTTGGGGAGAGGGGGGTCATGGGTGGCCACAGGGAGGCCGGCCCCCCCAGCCCCCCCGGCTCCCTCAGCTCCTCCCTGCAGCTCTGGGGGGCCCGCGGGCAGACTGGGGCCTCATGCCAGGACATTTGTCTTGGCGTCTGCAGCCTCCCCTTCTCCTTTAGCCGCTCAGAGCCGCGTGAAGCCACATCTGGAGACCAACACTGTCATCTAGCAAAAGCAAGTGTTCTGCTGGGTCTTTCTCATCAGGAGAAAACACAGCTGAAGCCTCTGGGTTTGGCCAATTTCGAATTCTTTCTCCTTCCTGCCTGTCAGTCTGTCATTAGTCACTGTCTGCGTCTCAGCCCAGCCTGTCATGTAATAAAATACCGCAAACAGATCAAGGGGTTTCAATATCAGAAATGTATTTTCTCACCAGACGTCTGAGATCAAGGTGTCATCGGGGTCAGTTTCTGGTGAGGTTTCTGGTCGGTTTCTCCTTCCACTGTGTCCTCGCAAGGCCAAGAGAGAGTCAGCTCGGGTGTCCATTCCTACAAGGGCACTAACCCCTTGGATCTGGGCCCCAACCTTATGGCCTCATTTCACCTCAATCACCTCCTGAAAGCCTCTGTCTCCAAACACAGTCTCGGGAGGTTGAAAAGGCTTTAAGTTCTTAAAGTGCACCAAGAGAGATCATTGGTAAGCCTCACTTCTCTTGATGAAAATGTCTCATTTCTGGCTGTGGCTTCCCTGGTGGCTCAGATGGCAAAGAATCTGCCTGAAATGCAGGAGACCCAGGTTTGATCCTGGGTTGGAGAAGATCCCCTGGAGAAGGAGCTGGCAACCCACTCCAGTATTCTTGCCTGGAGAATCTCATGGACAGAGGAGCCTGTCAGGCTGCAGTCCATGGGGTCACAAGGAGTTGGACACGAGTGACCAACTGACACTTGACCTTAACTTTTCTGAAAAGAACGAGCACTGGGTTAGGAGTACAGGGCTGCTCCTAGGGAGCAGAGAGATGGTTCAGAAACCAAATACAGTCCCGCTGGGGCAGTGGCTTCAACATGTGACTCTGGGGACACAATTCAGCCCATAGCAGGCATCTTTACCCTCTTGGGTCTTCCCTGGTCACTCAGACAGTAAAGAATCTGCCTGCAACATGGGAGACCAGGGTTCAATCCCTGGGTTGGGAAGATCTCCTGGAGAAGGGAATGTCTGCCCACTCCAGTATTCTTGCCTGGAGAATTCCGTGGACAGAGGAGCCTGGCAGGCTACAGTCCATGGGATCACAAAGAGTCGGACACGACTGAGCGACTAACACTTTCAGTTGTTTTTACAAACCTCTTGGGATCTCATCTGTTCCCACGCACAGCAGTCTCTGTGGATGGGGGACAAAATAGAGGCTCTGAAGGCCCCTCTTCCATGGACGCTCACCCCAATGAGAATCCCAAACCCCCACCTGGCTGGTAACAAAGATTCCCTCCTGGGCCCGGCTAGAGGCAGCCTCCCGGGAGCGCTTTCTTAGGCCTCAACCTCGGCAGGCAAGGACGTGGCCAAATACCATCATCGTTTCTAAGGGCTCAAGGCCACCTCCTGAGCAGGATCTCAGGCCCGCCTTGAAGAGCCTTCCCCGGGGAGCTGAAGGCAGGCCAGAACTGGCTGATCCCACACCAGAGGTGGGCCCATGTCCTGGCTTGCGTGGGAGGGGAGGGCCTGAATCCAGAAGCACTGTCAGCAAACCCAGAAGGCCATCACATGGACCCACTTCTGTCCCACTTGCTATAATTTTCACACACCCCTGACCCCACCTCCCCCTCCCTGTAAGATGCCCAATCACCTCTGCACACGCGCAAGTGAAGGTCGGGACACGCTGGACTCTTTCCACTGCTACAGTTATCATGGCTGAAATATGTCCTTGACACTGTGGCCGGTGGCCGGCTTTGTTATCTCTGACACCAGCCACTCACCCAGTGCCTCCCAGGTGGCGCTAATGGTGAAGAACCCACCTGCCAATGCAGGAGACCATAAGAAACGTGATTTTGATCCCTGGGTTGGGAAGATCCCCTTGAGCAGGGCATGTCCACCCACTCCAGTATTCTTGCTTGGAGAATCCCATGGACAGAGAATCCTGGCAGATTAGGGTCCATAGGGTTGCAAAGAGTCAGGGTGCAAAGTGACTTAGCACGCATGCACACCCACCCAGCACACATGCGGCCTCCGTGGTTAAGCCGAATTCTCATGCAAAACAGGTCAGAACAGGAGGAATCAGCCTTTTAACAACCTTGCGTCCTACTGTGTGCTGGCATTCACAATGAACACACTTGGACTTGAACTGTCTACACCAGGAGCCCAGGGCAGTAGGTACTGTCAGAGGGGACCAGTGGGTGTAGAGAGCCAGGCTGATCACGACTCGGGGGGGTGGAACGCGGTGCGTGGAGGCCCCCACGCACACATACACCACTCCCACCTGCTCGCCGGCCTGTCCCCTGAAGGGCTGACTGAGTTCCAAGGTTCTTCCCTCACCAGGGAAGCCTCACCATAGTCAGGAATCTCGACTGGCTCCAGAAAGGTCCAGAATGCCTACCCAGGCAGCAGGCCACTCCGGAGAGCAGGCGGTGACCGTGGACGTGATGTGAGCCTTTGCAAAGGGGACATGCCATGTCCACCGCCACGCCCCGTGTGAGGCTCCCAGGATCTGGACAACAGCATGGGCCATGAGTGCCCGCTTCCCCAGGAGCCCAGCCGGGGCACACGTGTTAGGAGCTGGGGAGGGGGCGGGTGCATCCCGGCCCAGCATGTCTGGGGCTCTGCCGTGTGCCCTGGGGCCGCTCGCTCAGCCTCTCTGAGCCACTCCACACAGAGGAGCGCCCACCTGCCCTATGGGCCAGTGTGGACACGCGCTGAGTGAGAATCAGCGTACCTGGGCCCCAGGTGGAAACGGTGTTCACGTTTCAAGGGGTGCGGCTTCTTCTCCCGAAGCCAGAGGCCCTGCTGTGGCTCACGCGGAAGGGATGGCCCCAGGGGTGAGGCAAGAGTTGCCGCTCTCTCCTCACAGGCCGAATATATTAACCCACTGAGGCCACTGTCGCTATCGCCACTATTGCGTTATGAGCAGAAACCTGAGCCGGGAAAGGAAGCGCCATGTGCGGAGGTGCAGAGGCATGAGAGACCAGCTTCACCCTAAGCAGCACGGGGCCAGGACCCACCCGAGCAAGGGTGCCCCGGTGAGTGTGGCCTCCAGAGGCCGGTCAGACCAGGGCCTCCCAACCGCAGTGGGGTCAGAACAGACTAGCCAACTCAGATTTGCCTGCAAGCAGACTTGCTCTTATTAAAGTGAGAAGGGCAACCTGGGGTGGGTGAGGCTGATGAGAAAAGAGAAAGCTCTGAGGCTTCAGATGTGAGATGACGGGGCCTGGGCCTGGGCAGGGCTGGGGGATGGGGGAGGATGCCACAGAGTCCAGAGCTTTCCAGGAGCAGAAAACAGTCAGGCGTGCATGCGAGCTAAGTCGCTTCAGTCGTGTCCAACTCTGAGACTCTATGGACTGTGGCCCTGCCAGGCTTCTCTGTCCATGGGATTCTGCAGACAGGAATACTGGAGTGGGCAGCCATGCCCTCCTCCAGGAGATCTTCCCAACCCAGGGATCAAACTCACATCTCTTATGTCTCCTGCATTGGCAGGCAGGTTCTTCACCACTAGCACCACCTGGGAAGCCCAAACAGCAAGGCAGGCATGTGTTAAGGTGGGTGCGGCATGGCAGAGGGGACTGGAAGCACAGGTAGCGTCTTTCATCATCCTTGAACCTGGGGGTACAGCCTTGGCTGGCTAGGGCACTCAGCTCCCAGTGCCAAGGACGCTGGGCGAGGGTGTTGGGAGACAGACTGGGGCTCTCCCGATGCCCGCGTGCGCCCAAGGCCAGCGATCCTTATCTCTGCGCAAGCGAAGGGAGATAATCAATCTCTATTTGGGGCAGGAAAGGCGGACAAGCACCGTTACCGCAGGAGAGAAGACGCGGAGAGACAAGCATGTCTCCCAGGGACAAGCATGATTAATAGCCGGGGTGTTGATTTAAGGGGGGAGATTAGAGGAACGCAGCCCGGATCTCTGCAGGGGTGAGGTGGGCCGGTGCTGAGAGCTGAGGAGGGAGGCGTGGTAGCCTGAGAAATCCCATTTCGGGGCTGATGGGCAGGGGCAAGACCGGGAGGACAGACAACAGATGAACACGCCGTCTGAAGGTAGGAAAACGACTTTCCAAGACGGAGAGGGGATTTCCCCGCCAGGAGTGGGGAATCCGGCCACAAGCAGCAGAGACCCGTGGTCCCCCACTCTGGACATGCAGACCCCGCATGCAGCTATGCTGTGGAAGCCCGGCCCTCAGGGTTCAGAAGTCCAGGAATAGGCAGGACTCAGGTCCTAACAGAGGTGATGGGAGGTTCTCTGACCTGGCCTTCTAAGGGGCCTCTAGCCTCAGGGTCGTCCAGAGACACAGAACCAACAGACTGCGTGTGTGTGCACACACACAAAGGGGCTTGTTTTAAGGAACTGGCTCGTGAGATGGTGAGGGCTGGCAAATCCAAAATCTGCAGGGCAGGCCAGCGAGCTGGACACCCAGGCCAGAGCGGAAGGCCATCTGCTGGCAGAGCCCCCTCTTCCTTGGGGACCTCCGTCTTTTTTCACTAATGCCTTCGCCTGACTGGGCAAGGCCTACCCACACCACAGCCGGTTATCCGCCTTACTGCAAGTCTACTGATTTAAATGCTCTGTTCAGTCACTCAGTCATGTCTGACTCTTTGCAACCCCTTGGACTGCAGCACGCCAGGCCTCCCTGTCCATCACCAATTCCCAGAGCTTGCTCAAAATCATGTCCATTGAGTCAGTGATGCCATCCAACCATCTCATCCTCTGTCATCCCCTTCTCCTCCCACCTTCAATCTTTCCCAGCATCAGGGTCTTTTCCAATGAGTCAGCTCTTCACATCAGGTGGCCAAAGGATTGGAGCTTCAGCTTCAGCATCAGTCCTTCCAATGAATATTCAGGGTTGATTTCCTTTAGGATTGACTGGTTTGATCTCCTTGCAGTCCAAGGGACTCTCAAGAGTCTTCTCCAGCACCACAGTTCGAAAGCATCAATTCTTTCAGCACTCAGCCTTCTTTATGGTCCAACTCTCACATCTGTACATATGATGACTACTGGAAAAACCATAGCTTTGACTATATGGACCTTTGTCAGCAAAGTGATGTCTCTGCTTTTTAATACATTATCTAGGTTTGTCATAGTTTTTCTTCCAAGGAGCAAGTGTCTTTTAATTTCATGCTGCAGTCATCGTCAGCAGTGATTTTGGAACCCAAAAAAATAAAGTTTCTCACTGTTTCCATTCTTTCCCCATCTGTTTGCCATGAAGTGATGGGACCGGATGCCATGATCTTAGTTTTTTGAATGTTTAAGCCAGCTTTTTCACTCTCCTAGATGCCACCATTTAAAAGAATTTTTTCATCATCCCTATTTTTATTAAAACAATACAAAATCTAATAGCACGTAAACATATAGCTTATCTATTACCATTTATGACTGAATACACACACACATTGTTTTCAAATTTTTACTGTAGTAAACAATTTTCATAAACATCTTCTCACCTCTTTACTTCTTTGTCTAAATTCCTTTTCTTCCCTTAATTCCCCAAAGTGAAATTCCTAAAGCAAGTAAGAAGAAAGTGAAAGTCACTCAGTCACATCCAACTCTTTGCAACCCCATGGACTATACAGTCCATGGAATTCTCCAGGCCAGAATACTGGAGTGGGTAGCCTTTCCCTTCTCCAGGGGATCTTCCCAACCCAGGGATCAAACCCAGGTCTCCCACATTGCAGGCGGATTCTTTACCAGCTGAACCACCAGGGAAGCCCCAAACTGTTGAATCCACCCTTTTCAGTGTATGGTTCTGAGTCTTCACATATATTTACAGTCATGTAACCATCATGATCGGGATGAACAACATTTCCATCACCCCGAAAAGCTCCCTTGTGCCCCTGAAGCTGTCCTATCGGGCCAGAGTCCTGAGTACCCCGTGGAATGTGCATGGTACTTAGGACAGAACTCAGGCCCTCAGCCCCATCCTATACCAAGGGGACTGAGTTTAGACAGGGTCAGTGGTAACAGACAACAGGAGAGACGAGAGATGTTCTATTAATGTGACCCTGCTGCATAAACACGAATGAGCTTTTGGGCACAAATCAGTTGGATGTTTTTGTACAGTGGGACAACAGCCTTCCCCACACCCTTGGATTTCGCCAACTTCTAGTCCTGAAGCCCAGAGAGGTTAAGACACTTACTCAGAGTCACATAGCAACTGGGGGGACAGAAGTCCCAAACTCTGCCCGCCCCTCCGAGGCTGCAGACCTCTCGTTGTTCCCTCCATCATCACTTCCTCCCCATCATGAACTCTCCTTGCCGTCTCTCCACCCCAGAGGCCCGGAGCATACAGAGGACAAAGAGGACAGGCCAATGCAAAAATCACATGAGCACTTCATGGTGGCTTTGAAATGTTTTGGTGAAACCCAGGCCTCCAATGGCAGATCTAAATTGCATCACATGAGGTCTGGAGGGTAGTGATCTCATGGAGGCAGAGACAACAGGAGGAGGTGCCAAGCGCGAGGGAGGTCAGAGACTCAGCTGCCTCTGGGCCTCCACCACCAAAGCGCTTACATCCCCAGCAAAAGGGGTACCTGGCTCCCTGACCCAACCCCTGAAGACCCGGTGGGCCTCAGATGAGTAGAGGACGCGTGCCCAGGGCTCCTTTAGGGCTCAGCGCCAGATCATTGGGCCTGTCCTTCCCATTGCCCTGGTCCCGGAAGAGCCCCTAGAGGGTAGGGGCCAAGCCCGTTCAGGCCGTTGAACCCTGCAGTCATTGCTGTAACTGCAGGGCACGTCTGCTATCTACAGAACAGACAGAGACTCACAGACATAGAGAATGGACCTGTGGCTGCCAACAGCAGGAGGATGGCGTGGGAGGCTGAGATTTGCAGGTGCAAACTACCACACACGGAATGGAAAAGCACCAAGGTCCTGCTGATCAGCACAGGGAACCGTGTCCCACATCCTGGGATAAACCGATTGGAAAAGAAAACATAACAATAATCACACCTAACTTGCATGGGTTTTACTTTAGCAAATTAAAGAAGGGAATATATTAGTTCAGTTCAGTCTCTCAGTCGTGTCTGACTCTTTGCGACCCCGTGGACTGCAGCACACCAGGCCTCCCTGTCCATCACCAACTCCCAGAGTTTACTCAAACTCATGTCCATCAAGTTGGTGATGCCATCCAACCATCTCATCCTCTGTCGTTCCCTTCTCCTCCTGCCTTCAATCTTTCCCAGCATCAGGGTCTTTTCCAATGAGTCAGTTCTTTGCATCAGGTGGCCAAAGTATTGGAGTTTCAGCTTCAGCATCAGTCCTTCCAATGAATATTCAGGACTGATCTCCTTTAGGATGGACTGGTTGGATCCCCCTGCAGTCCAGGGGACTCTCAGAGTCTCCTCCAACACCACAGCTCAAAAGCATCAGTTCTTCAGCACTCAGCTTTGACTCCTACCATCTGTGTCCCCCAGTGCCCAGGTCTCAGAAACACTTGTTGACTGACTGACCGGTCACTCCCCCCGCCCCAGTCACCTAGCCATGGCCTCTGACTGGTCATAACACTGCAGTTGATGAGCTAAAGAGTATAGACTCTGGAGCCGGGTTGCCAGGTTCTGGCCCCAGCCCCACCAACTCCTTGCTGTGTGGCTCCAGGTGGCCCCTCAACCTCTCTGTTTCTCTGCTGGAAATGGAAGTGGTTGAGTGTGTGCCCTGTAGAACGGCCAGGGAATGGCACAGAGGATGTGTAAAAGGAGCAAGGTGAGCCCTCAAGAAGTCACTGTTTGTACAACCACTGATGAACATAACTTTCATGCTCTCTGCCCGCCTTCCTCCCAGGAAGGCCTGGGACAGGAAGGTGGGGGGTCCCAGACGGGAGAGCGATGAGGCTGTGATCAGCCACGTCGGAGGGGCTGGTAAATAGGGGTGAGTCCATAGAGGGCTTAGCCAGCCTCTCCAGTCGGCTGTAAATAAAGTGCTGGAGCCCAGGGAGGGGCTGCCTCGGCCAACACGGATGCGGTAGGGTTGTCATCCATCGCCCCACATGCAGCTGCAGGCGGCCCCACCAGGGCCCCCAGGCTGGAGTGTCAGCGGGCATCTGGAGGCTCAGAAACAACCACCCCCACCCCCAGAAGGGACACTGGCCGGGGCAAGGGTCCTGGTCCCATCCGGAGAGTGAGGAGGCTGGGGACGCAGACAGGCCCGGGTCCTGCAGCACCACCCTAGGGCCTCACACATTCGCTGCCCTGACCCTACCTCACTCTTAACCCCACGTACAGCTGAGGAGACCGAGGCACAGAGGAGCTGAGAAACTTGCCCAAGGCCACTTGGCTAATACATTGACTGAGCCAGGATTTGACCCCCGCACCCAAAGCCAGGGCTTTAATGTCCCTCGGGCCATAGGGAGCCACAGAAGGTTACTGAGGGAGAGAGGGACCTGGTCGCTCTGCATGGAGTTGGGTGGAGGATGAGGCTGGAGGGGGAGGTCTGGCCACAATCCCGGCCATGTCTGTGATGGACAGCAGCCCTGGGACAGCAGAGTCCGGGCCCTCCGTGGGGATCAGCAGTGATGGCCCTGAGTGGGGAGTGGGGTGGGGGTTCTGAGAGCCTCGTCTGATTGGCGTTTCCCACTCTTCATCATGAGGTCAGGAACAAGTGGCCCACAAGTCCGCTCCCAGTGCCACCGCCAGGCCCGGCTGCTATCCATTTCCTCCCTCTTAGCTGAGCCCACCTCCCAGGTCCAAGGCCAGGCCTGCAGGCCGCTCCGAAACAGGGTGACATTGACGGTGTGGCTTCTCGGGACACCCCACCCCCAGACGTCCTCACTGTACCTTGGCCGGAGGAGGTCGGCCCCAGTCCTTGCGGTTCTGACTTGTTCAGCTGCGGCTGAATTATCCAGAGAGAGAAGCCGGCTCCCCTCCCAGGGGTGTGGGAGAGCCGGCTGGTGGGCATCACGCCCCCTCTCCCCCGTCGCAGAGCAGCCTCCGTGCCTCCGCCCTGCCTGGCACACACACTTGGCTGGGTCTGCAAAAATAACAAAATATGAAATTCAGATTAATGTTCTGTTTAGTCGGGATCTGAATTTCAAATCAGGATGAGCTGACTCAGATTGACTACAGTCCGTCTCCCTGAGCCCGTCAGCCCGCACCTGGGCCCCGAGCGAGGGGTTCTACCCGGGGAGCCCAGCATATCCGGACGGGTGGGCAGGCGCTGTGTGCCAAAACAGGTAGGTTGACAGGCCCCAGGCTCTGCCTTCAGAGGTCAGCAGGGTCCAGACCCCCAGCCAGGCTTCCACGCCAGCCTTCCCACCGAAAATCAACAATCTCCAGTTGGCGTGGGGTTTTTCCAGCTTCACTGAGGTACGTACAGCTGACAGATCTGTAAGATACTTACAGTGTGTGTCATGGTGATTTGATACATAGATACCCTGTGAAAATATTCCTCCCATCTAGTTAATTAACACATCAGTCACATCACATATTTATCTCTTTTCCTTTTTTTCCCTTTGGTGAGAATATTTAAGTTCTACTGTCTTAGCAAGGGCTTCCCTGGTGGCTCAGATGGCAAAGAATCTGTCTGCGATGCGGGAAACCTGGGTTTGATCCCTGGGTAGAGAAGATCCCCTGGAGAAGGAAATGGCAACCCACTCCAGTATCCTTGCCTGGAGAATCCCATGGACAGAGGAGCCTGGAGGGCTATAGTCCATGGGGTCACAAAAAGCTGGACAGGACTGAGCGACTAACACACACTCTTAGCAAAGTTCAATTATACGTACAATGTATCAACCATAGATATCAACCAATGTACCAAACCAAGACAGCCTATTAAAAAGCAGACACATCACTTTGCCAACAAAGGTCCATCTAGTCAAAGCTATGGTTTTTCCAGTGGTCATGTATGGATGTGAGAGTTGGACTATAAAGAAGGCTGAGTGCCAAAGAACTGATGCTTTTGAACTGTGGTGCTGGAGAAGACTCTTGAGAGACCCTTGGATTGCAAGGAGATCCAGCCAGTCCATCCTAAAGGAGATCAGTCCTGAATATTCACTGGAAGGACTGATGCTGAAGCTGAGTCTCCAATACTTTGGCCACCTGATGCAAGAGCCAACTCATTGGAAAAGCCCCTGATGCTGGGAAAGACTGAGGGCAAAAGGAGAAAGAGGCAGCACAGGACGAGATGGTTGGATGGCATCACCGACTCAACAGACATGAGTTTGAGCAAGCTCTGGGAGACGGTGAAGGACAGGGAAGCCTGGTGTGCTGCAGTCCTGGGGGCACAGAGTCGGACACGACTTAGTGACTGAATGACACGCAGCATCAACCGCAGTCACCATGTTTATGTTAGACCCTCACCTCCTATTCGTCTTACGGCTAAAGTCTGCACCCTTCCCTCGTCCCCTGTTGCTCCTCCCCCACTCCCAGCTGCCCCCGGCAACTACTTTCCTACTCTGTTTCTATGAACTTGACTGTTTAAAAATATTCCACACACACAAAAAAATATTCCACATAGAGGTGACACCATGCAGTCCTTATCTTTCTCTCCCTGACTTATCTCACTTAACATAATACTCTCAAGTTCCACCCATCCTTCTTTCTCGTGGCTGGATGATATTTTGATTGCTTTTTTCCCCATTAATTTTGCTGCACAGACTACCGTCGGTCCACACCAGAGCTAAGAGAAGACGCACCCCCTGGCCCCTTCACACATTCCCCTCTCGCGTGGCCCCTCTGGGCCTGGCACCGACCAGCTGAAAGCCATCCCTGCCCTGGGACACCGAAGACGTCGGGACCCGACGGTGTGCCCCCGTCCTGGAGCCTCCGTCTCCCGCTCGGGTGCTGACCCTCCTGAGCCTCATTTCCCCACCTGGGAAAAGGGGACCACACCTCCTCCTGCAGGGGGCTGGCTGGGCCCGCGTGCACCCCACTCAGCAGCACACAGCAGGATCTTGTTCAGGAGGCCCACATCCCAGGCCCCGTCCCCAGCAGGTGGGGGGTCGGGGCTGGACACCGGAGTGAACACACAGGCCGAACTTCCCGTCCTCATGCAGCTGATGCTCCGGGCTGTAGTTCTCAATGCAGGGGCGTTCGGTCTCCCAGAGGCCACCAGGCCGGGTGGACATGTGTCTGGTTTTCACAAAGCTGGGGGCAGGCCTGCTCCCGGCCTCAACTGGGTGAAGGACACGGCCACTGCTAACACATAGGACAGGCGCCCACAGGGAGTGACCCAGCCCCAAACGTCCAGAGAGCCAAGGCGGAGGAGCACTGCTCTAGCGAGGGACGGTAGAGCAGACGAACGAGGAAAATCGACAATTGCCAGAAGGTGCTGAGAGCTACGGAGTCAGCCCCACGCACGCAAGCAGGCAGACGAGATTCATCTTTCCCAGCACAGCAAGCATGAGGCTTCAAGGGGGGGACATGCTCCTGGGCCTGAGACCCAGAGGCACGCTGCCCACCTGGTGTTAAACCAGGCCACAGACGGTCCACGGCCACTGTGGGTAGACGTGCCAAGTCCCCCAGAGTCCCTGCGACAGCCTTCATGGGCGGCCCCAGGGCCCCAGACGTAACGGGCCAGACCCCTGTCCCCAAGACCCCCAGGCCAGCAGAGGAAACACTCTTGGTGTCTGGCACCCTGGCCACCTGCAGACTGTGTGTTCTTCAGCCGGTGGCCTGACCCGCTCTCCCAGATGTAACATGGGGACCCTGGTGGGACTCTGGGGTCAGATGGGACCTGGTCATATGAGGGGCTCAGTCAGGGTCACTGGTGTTATGGTACAGAGTGGCGGGGGGGGGGCATGGAAGGTTCTGGAACATAGAAAGGAGGGAACGGTGAGTATGCCAGGACACAGAGGAGCTTAAAGAGGCTTCCCTGAGGATGGGGCACCCCCCTGGGATCTCACACCAGGTTAGCAGATCAGGAAGGAAGGTAAGACAAAAGGACTCACGGCATGGGTGTCTCTGGTGTGTACGTGTGTGTTTGTGAAGACAAAGCGGGGGACAGGGTAGGACACAACACTGGGGTTCAGCACCTAAGAGGCAGTGATCGCCACACCTAGGACACTACCTCATCCTCACCTCCTAACTGCCCCGACGGTCTCTTCCCAGCTCAGCAGCCAGAGGTTCCCTTGAAACCTAAAGTCAGACCTTTCCCTCTCATCACAGGCAGTGTACAAGCCAGGTCCTTACCAAACCCCACATCTGCCCCATACAGACCTCATCCCGTGAGCCCCGCTCTCCTGTGCCCCCCACCCCTGCTGCTCCAGCCACACAGGCCTCCTCGCCCGTTCCAGGAACACTAGCGCCTCAGGGCCTTTGCACCTGCTGTGCCCTCAACCAGGAGCTCATTCCCATCAGTACTCCAGGGTTCGCTCCACCCTCCTTCAGGGCTTTGTGCAGGCAGTGATGATGTCACAGAGAACATGACCTTTGAGCTGGGCCTTGAGGGGTGAGTAGGAGTTTGCCAAATGGAGGAGGGGTGACCTCTTCTGGAAGAGGGGTCCTGCATGGACGGAGGGTGCTGTGTGGGAGAGCAGGGCAGACCTGGGTCCAGGGCCCAGCAGGGAGACCTGCAGGAGCTGACCAAGAGGAGAGACCCAAGGAGGAGGAGCCACGTCTCAAATTCTGGAGACTGGGAGCCATCAAGGAGGGGACTCTGAGGGTCAGGCCTCACCCAGAAATGGCTGCTTCGTTCCCCTGCTTTCCTTCACAGGTAAGTTGGCATCATTGTAAGTTATTGCACTGATCCACTCTATAACATTTTCTTTTATTATTGGAGTATAATTACTTCTGAAGTATATATGCAAGCCAAGAAGCAACAGTTAGAACTGGTCTTGGAATAACAAACTGGTTCAAAACTGGAAGAGGAGTCCGTCAAGGCTGTATATTGTCACCCTGCTTATTTAACTTGTATGCAGAGTACATCATGTGAAATACTGGGCTGGATGAAGCAAAACCTGGAATCAAGACTGCTGGGAGAAACAGCAACAATCTCAGATATGCAGATGACACCAATGTAATGGCAGAAAGCAAAGAGGAACTAAGAGCCTCTTGATGAAAGTGAAATTTCAGTTCAGCTCAGTCATGTTCAACACTTTGTGACCCATGGACTATAGCACGCCAGGCTTCCCTGTCCATTACCAACTCCTGGAGCTTGCTCAAACTCATATCCATCAAGTTGGTGATGCCATCCAACCATCTCATCCTCTGTCATCCCCTTCTCCTCCTGCCTTCAATCTTTCCCAGCATCAGGGTCTTTTCAAATGAGTTAGCTCTTCCCATCAGGTAGCCAAAGCATTGGAGTTTCAGTTTCAACATCCGTCCTTCCAATGAACATTCAGGACTGATTTCCTTTAGGATGGGCTGGTTGGATCTCCTTGCAGTCCAAGGGACTGTCAAGAGTCTTCTCCAACACCACAGTTCAAAAGCATCAATTCTTCGGTGCTCAGCTTTCTTTATAGTCCAACTCTCACATCCATACATGACTACTGGAAAAACCATAGCCTTGACTAGAAGACCCTGCCAAGCCTGTTTCCAAAAGGGTGGCACCAATCTGCACTCCCGTCTGCTATAGACAAGCCTCCTGATTGGTTCACCTCCCTGCTAATGACTGGCCTGTGCACAGGCATGTGATGTCCATCTGGCCAATGAGGTTTGAGGAGAGGGCTGCCCAAGGGACGCTGGGAGATTCCCTTAATTCCCAATGACTCACAGGAAGAGACCAGCTCTCCTCTTCCTAGGGATATCCTTGTGTCTGAATGAGATGCTCCAACCACCTTGTGACCATCAGGAGGGCCCATCAGAGCAGAAAGATGGAAAGACCTGGGTCCTAGAGTCCAACACAGAGCCGCTGAACGAACCCCTCTGAGCTGCCCCGCCTTTGGACTTCTGCTTGTTACCAGGAACCGTGAACCTTCCTTGTTGTTTCAATCATTCTGAGCTGAGTTTACTGTTGCTTTTTCAAGTAGCAGCTGCCTTCCCACCTCATTGTCCAGTAAATAGGCGGTGACTCACTCCCCTCTAAAGCAAATTCTTTCTGCTTAAATCAGCCAGAGTGGGTTTTGGTTACTTGCAGCTTAGAACTCTGATGATTCAGAGGAGAGTCTGAATGCAGGTCTGTTTGCCAACGAGCAGCGCATTGAGACAGGGATGAGGGAGCGTGCCTGAGGTGGAGATGGGAGGTGGAGCTCCAAGGGTTAACCACCACCTCTCAGATGGAACCTGGAAGGTCACAGGGCAGGAACACAGCAGGGGGCAGATACTGGAGGGACTTGAACACTCAGCAGAAGAATGTTGACTTTGTTCTTTAAGTCATGTGATTTTGACCGAAAGGGTCATCTACTAGAATTTACGTTTTACGGAATTTACCTGGATGAGGTACTTAGGGGCCTTGGGGAGAGGGTCTGGCATCTTCTGAGCTTCTACCGTGTGGGTGATCAGGTCCCCACACCATCTCAGCAAATCCACACAAATCCCCTCTGAGGGAGAGATTAATCTCTTTTCCAGATGAGAGACTGGGGGTGCAAATCCAGGAAGTGACCAGGCCACACTGGCCAGCTGGTTGGGGCACATGGAAAATCGACAAACACCAGACTTAGGCTTTTTCAATCCCATCCTGCTGCATTCCCACGCATCGGAAGAGGGTTTGCACTCCCGGTCTGATTCTCCAAAAATCATCTGTGCTGCTCCAGGGAGGGTGAAACGTTTATCCCAATCAGCATCATGTTTCTGTCATTCTTAAAAGCCAGTGACCAGGTCAGGAGTTTTACATCTGTCTCGTCTAGCAGCTGCCGAGGCCGATAAGTGATTTTCCATCTTCTCATGCAACACTGATTTAAACAAAGCCTTTGCCAGGTGATGATGCTTGTCTGCGTGTCGTAAAGGAAGCTGAAGACATTTTGGAGCAATGCGGGAGCAGTGAAGGAGAAAGATCCTTCCTTGTCAGGACCTCAGGGCAACCAGGGGGTTGATCTCAGCCCCCAGCCTGGGAGGCAGAGTCCAGAACCTGTGCTGCTTCTGCAGAAGGTACAGAGAGGGGAGTCTGCCAGAAAACCCCAAGCTGAGCTCGCTGCCAGCCTCTTCCCAGCCTGAGCAGGTGCATGGGTCATGGGCACTGTGAGGATTTAGCAGAAACCCAGGGACCGGCAGAGTGGTAAAGAATCCACCTGCCGGTGCGGGAGACTCCATTGCAGGTTTGATCTCTGGGTTGGGAAAATTCCCTGGAGTAGGAATTGGCAACCCACTCCAGTATTCTTGCCTGGAGAACCCCATGGGCAGAGGAGCCTGGAGGGCCACAGTCCACGGGGCCACCGAGAGTCGGACAGGGCTGAACACACACACATGCACGTGCAGGGACAGTTATGAAGAAGCAGCAATTCCAAACACCTGTAGGGGCCGGGCACTCTGGGGACAGATGCTGTCTGACTGTTTGATTCCCCTGACCAGCCCCTAAGGTAAGGGCTGCCCTTGCCATCCCCATTGTACAGGTGGGGAACTGAGGCCCAGGGTCACTGCGGGACTTGCTCACATAGCTGGCAGGACCTGGACCCAAGCCCAGGGCTGTCTGATTCTGAATCCAGTCCACTTACCCGGCCACTCACCATGTGAGCACCGAGTGATCAGGGAGGCTTCATGAAGGAGGAAGCATTTGTGCGGAGCCCTGAAGGGTAAGTAAGAGCCAGAGGTGTTAAGGGCAGAGAAAGGCTTTTCCCAGAAAGGGGAGAAGTGTGAGCTGAGGCGCAGAGGTAAACAGCCAGGAAGACAAAGCTGCAGGTCAACACAGTCCCTTCAACCCTCCACGAACCTCTCCTTTAAACTCATCTCAAGACGGAAAGCTGGGAGAAGCTACATCCCAAAGGAAGATTGGAGACTCAATTTCTCCCTGGAACAAAACTCTCAGGCCAAGATTTTAAAATTCTTTTCCTCTTGGAAAAAACATATCTGGTTTCAAGTCTACGTTTTTGGCAACCTCACTGCCAGAGTCTCTTTCCATTCAGGAGAAACGATGTATCCCCAGCATCCGATGGGGAATGAGGCCTGGGAGGCAGTGAACAGACAGGGTGGGTGCAGAGAAGGAAAAGGCAGAAAGGAGGCCTGTGAGGGGCTCTGATCCCGGGGGGGGGGGGGGTGCTGGGGCACAGCAGAGGGAAGGAAAGGAACACCCACTGAGCACCCACTACACACAAACACCCCTGAGGGTACCGCTGCTCAGGCCTGCCTGGCAGCCTGCTTGACCTGATGACACCCCAAATCCCAGTCTGCCTTCTGGCTGGCCAACATTCAGAAAGCACCTACTGGGTGCATGATGCTCCCCTGTATCAGAGGAAAGAGCTCAACCTCTGTGACTCCTTCCCCATCAGGAGTACAAATGGACGTCCTTGATCAGAAGGAACTCACAGGGCAGTAAGATGAGACATTAATTAATTGAAGACATCCCCAACAGAAGGAGCGCTTGCGTGACCAGGCCCAGCAGCCAGTGAGGGGCAACAAGAGGCCAGCAGGTGGCCTCAGGGGCAAGGTCAGTTCTTCAAAGACTCTGGGCACCTGCTCTTGACGGGGGCTGGGACCACAGGAGATTCAGACGCAGGCAGTGAGAAGCTCACAGTATATACCGAGGCAGCGTGTGTGGAGGGCACCCCTCTGCCTCACCAGCTCTGGTTTGAGGCTGCAGCATGTTAGAGGATGTGGTGCAAACAGAGGCTTTCAACGCACCTGTCTTATGAGACTTGGCCTTCCTGTGCTCTGGAGCTCCGCCATGAGCCTGGTGCCAGGAATGACACCTGGAAGAAACCTGAAGCCAGCCCAAGGCTGGGAACCAAGCCCTGCTGACCCAGAGCCTTGGCCAGACGTGCAGCCATTCTGCAGACCCATGAGTGAGAAAACAAGCACTTCCTGTAATAAGCCACTAATTGGGGGGTAATTTGTTACGCAGCGTTACTGGGGCAATAACTGACTGATACATGATGACACGGTACCATCAATGCTTATTTGGAAGGCTCCTCAGTCCATGGAATTCTCCAGGCAAGAATACTGGAGTGGGTAGCCATGCCTCTTTCTCCAGGGGATCTTCCCGACCCAGGGATCGAACCCAGGTCTCTCGCATTGCAGGCAGATTCTTTACCATCTGAGACACCAGGGGAAGCTCCTTTTGGAAGTACACGCAGGCGAGCTCAAAGGAAGCCCTGAGCAGTTAGAGAAGGCTTCTGGGAGGAGGTGACCTGTGGACTCAGCCTTGAAGGGTAAGTAGGAAAACTGGAAGTCTCTCTCGGCTGAGGGAGTAACCAGAGACAAGGAGCAAAGGTGGGGAAGAAACGGACTCTGTAGGGAAGCTGCACACAGGACGGTGTAGTCAGGGCACGCGGGCCGCGCCCAGCCCGATTACAGCCCGGCTGGACCGCTGCAGAACAGGAAACCCGCACGCTCCCTGGCAACCGTCAGGCCTGAGCTGTGATTGTTCCTTAGGGCCACCCCCGTTCTGCTCCGGGAGACGTTATGTTGCCCACTGTCCCCCACGGCCCTGGCTCAGTGCTCCTTGGAGACGAGTCTGCTGGGCCACGGGTCTCCATGGCCACCTGAGGTGAGCACTGGAGAGAAGGCCATCTTTCGCGGGGCAGACCCCTCCACGGCCTGCCTCTTTCTGATGCCACTTGGGGAGCCCAGGGACAGTCCAAGGGGTTCAACAGCCATGAACCCAGACAGGTCCAGGCTGCTTTAGTTACCTAGTTCCCTCAAAACCTAGACAGTTTCCGGCCCTCTCCACGTGCGCACATCCACAGCCACGCCTGGACTCAAAGCCTGAACATCTGAGCGTGTCCACCCTGTGCTGGGCCCATAGCCCCGGACTCCGCCCAGCCGTGTTTGTCTCGAGGTCATTAGGACACCGAGCTCTGGAGAGAAAGACCACCTTCTGCCGGATTATTACCGGGAGATTCGTTCAAGGGTTCCTGCCAGCAGGAGGAGTTGGGCATCCAGCCCGTTTCCTGCTACGCCTGTGCCCGCCCCACATCAAGCTACCCACCTTCAGTTCGGGGTAGAAAAGCACTGGCCCTTCACCTCTGGAGGCCTGCGCTGGTCAAGGTAGACGGCAGGCACGGCCTGTGTGCACCGTGTCCTCCTCCACCCCTGCTTATAGATGGGCCGGCTCTAGTATCAGCTCACACGTGTCTCGAGGGACCAGCACACGCCCACATTCTGAGCCTTGCCCTCCACCCCCTCACTCTGCGACCCGGAGAGCACAGCACAGCACAGCTGAGGGCCGTCAGATCAAACCTCCTCCGCCGCATCGCATGGGTCTCCAGCCTTCCCACCGTGATGGGTCTGCCTGAACAGCCCCTCATTCCTTCCCCATTCATCCAAGCCCACAGTTTCCATTCTGTTACTCATCGCGTCCACCTCTGGCCACCAAAGTCTCCTCCGGCCAGGATTCCATTCAGCGGCTCCTAACAGCAGCCCTCTTTGCACAGTCAGAACCCCGAGCAGGGCTGGGGCTGCACTGGACACTGACCATCCCCACTGGTGCCCACAGGCCCTGGGGACCCTCCCGGGGAGGACGACGGGCCTTGGAAGGGCACCGGCAGGGGGTCAGGGGCTGTGGACTTTCCAATTTCATCAGAGGGTGAGGTCTCAAAAACTACATCGGGGGGACTGACCCCCTAGACTCCCCTTCAAGGGTGGAGGTGGCCGGCCTTCAATCCCCACCCCGCTCAGGACAGGCCTCTGCACCCGAGGCCACGACCCTGCGGGACAGCCCACCTTCAAGGACGGTCCAGGCTACAGCAGAAGGACCTGACGCTTCTCAGCTCGGAAGGGCCTTCGAGCTCCAGAGCCCTCTGCCGGGCTGGATGGGGCTGCCCGGGGCCTGGGCTCCACTGAACAACTTCTGCTGAATCCTGATTCTCTCCTCTCCCTTTCCTGGGGCTTGCCTCCCAAGGGCACCCCAGATACAGCCTCAGCACATTAGTGCCACCTCGGGTCAGCTTCCTGGGGACCCAGCCTGGGACTCCAAGATGTAGCGCGTGCATCCCCGGAGGGTCCTGGATGCCCTCAGGGACGACGCCGGAGGAACAGCCAAGACCCGACGGCAGACTCCAGAGGAATCATGAGGGCCGCCCCGGGGTCCAGAACGCCGAAGACCCCCCCACAGCGTCCAGGAAGGACGGGTCCTGGAGCCCAGGGTGCAGCCAGGGGAGAGGACGCAGTGGGCGGGTGAGCCCAGCCTTGTCGGCGGAACACTCACGTGTGCACACACACCCGTGGCCGCTGGGGCGGCCCTCCAAACCTGGAGAATCGGGACAATCCCGTCCACATGTGGGAAGGAGACACACAGGCCGGCTGCACAGAGGCAGTGCTGGGCACGGCTTTTTGGTCATCAGGTGTCTGAACAGCCATGCCGTCTGGAGAGATATGCAAACCATCACCCCCACCTACTTGGACCCCAGTCCCTGGGCTGTAGGAGCCCCTTGGCCGCCTGGGGTGCTAGGAGCCTGTGAACGCGGCCATCACATTACAGATGCCCAACCCCCGTCTCTGCGTAGCTGCCGTGTCCTGAATCCCGGAGCCGCTGCCTGGGGATGGGGAGCCCAGCATGCTCAGGCAGGAGCAGGGGTGGCAAAGGCTCGGCCCCTCCAGCTGGGTCAGAAGACGGGCATCAGAGAGGGGCTTCGGGGCCACCGTGGAGGCGAGGGGGCCCTCAAGGGCTCACAGGAGCTGAACTTGGAGGTGGAGGCCGGGAACAGGGGGATGGGGGAGGCTAGTCTCTCCTGAGTTCATCCTGGGATGCTCCATCAGGGACAGCTGGGCCAGAGGAACAGAGCAGAATGCCTCTGGCCAAGAGCCAGGGAGACGTGGGGATGGGAACCATGCCCTGGCCTCTCCACTGTGTTCTTATCTCCATTCCTTGGAACAAGCTGTGTCCCCCACTGTGAGGCTTTGGAAGGCTCTCTCTCCCACCACCCTTTCTTAGACAATAAGCAGGCTGGATAAGCACCAATCCAGGGCTCTGCGGGAAGTTCCAGAACTGGTTCAGGGACCCAGACTCTTTCTGTCTCTAGGATCCTGGGGATACGTTCTCTCCTGATGGTCACAGGATGGCTGCCAGGACACCAGGCATCATGTCACCATTCCAGGCAGGAGGGAAGAGAACAGACTAGGTACAAAAGATGTTCCCGAAGCCCCACCCAGGAATTCTGCTCACATTCTCATGGCCAGCACTGAGTCATATGCCCACCCACATGGCAACCGAGCCTGAGGAGTCTCGTTTTATCCAGACGTGATGCAGCCCCCCAACACAAAACCAGGGTTCTGTCTGATGTAAAGAGAGAAGGGAATATTGGGTAGGGACTCAGCCTCTTCCAACTGTGGAGGGTGGGCGGGACGGTTCGGAATGGAGCCAGGAGTCCAGGGAGGGGGCCGGGCAATGGCCCAGATGACAGCTGGGAAGACTTTGGGGATGCAGCAGGAGGAGCGAACAGTACGCCCCGCAGCAGGGCCATCCCCCGCTGGTCCACGGGAGGAACCAGCTGGAGAGGCCGAGCCTGCGGGCGGGTTCCCCCACAGCCTGTGACCTTGTGAAGCTGGGTGTCTGGGGCCATCCGCACACCCCCGCGCCCTGTCCCTGGCCACCCCGATGCATTCCCCAGCCTGCTTCTCCATCCTCCCACCCCAGGGGGCCTCCTGGCATCTCCCCGGTGTCCTGTCCTGGGTGCCTAGCCCAGGCCCGGCCTAGGCCCAGAGGCAGTGGGGCAGGGGGAGCCTGGGCAGGATGGGCCCAGGGAGGCGGTGTGGGCCTGCAGCTGAGGCTGGATCCGTCCTTTTATAAAGACTCCCAAGTCCACTCCCTCCCCTGTGCGGGCGGCGCGCACACATTAAAGCCACCTCGGACTGGAGAACTGTGGGCGTGGGTGGGTTGGGTGGTTTTCTTAGTATCCTCCCAGGTTTAATCCTTTGGTTCAGTCGCTCAGTTGTGTCCAACTCTTTGCGACCCCACGGACTGCAGCATGCCAGGCCTCCCTGTCCTTCACCAACTCCCGGAGTTTACTCAAACTCATGTCCATCGAGTTGGTGATGCCATCCAACCATCTCATCCTCTGTCGTCCCCTTCTCCTCCCGCCTTTAATCCTTTGGCGTTGGCCAAAACCTCTGCCCCGGAAGCCACCGGCCTGGGAGATGTCCAGCAGCCTTGTGGCAGAAGGCGGCTCTGCCTTCTCCCCTGGCCGGGGTGGGACTGCGGGTGAGCGCCGGCGGAGGGAGCAGAGCCCCGGGCCGGGATGAGCCGGACTTTCTCCCTGCAGTGCCCCCCGCCCCCCGCAGTCAACCCTGATGGGGCATTTGTTTGCCGGAAGCTGCGTCGGTTTCCCTCTGCTGCGTCCCTCCCCTGCAGCCTTACTTGCAGTGCCTCCACCTCCGCCACCTCCACGGCCCCAGCCCTGAAAGGACACACGGTCACATGCAACTTGCACACACATGCCTGTGTACATATACACCACACTTACATACGCACGTGCACACACATGCACAGGTGCACACACCACACACACATGCCTGGATGTATGTGCACACACATTTCACACATGTGTACGTGCACACACGTATGCACAGGTACACACACCATATACGCATGCTCAGGTGTGTGTGTGTATGTACACAATATACACATATGTACGTGCACACACGCAAATGCCAAGGTACACACAACACACGCACACGCGGGTGCGCACACTATACACACATGCGCATGTGCACACACATTGCATTCACATGTGTATACATCACACATATGCATGTGTGCACACGAGCCCATGTACACATGTTCACATGCACGTGTGCATATGTTCACATGTACACACCATTACACGTGTGCATGCTCACCTATTCACATACATCCTCTTCTCCACACACTCCCATGCCCACCCACACCCGCCCTGTCAGGATGGCTCTGGCCCAGTGGCCCTGCTGCGACCATAGCACATGGCTGGTCTCCTCTCCCTCCTCATCACGCAGGGCAGGGCTGGCCCACCGCATGCCTTCTTCCACTGGGCCATCTCCCCCAGGCTCCTTCCATGCAGGCTCCACGGTCCCGGCCCCAGCTCCAGCAGATTCCCCAGGCAATGTCTCTGCTCAAGCCGTCCCAGCACAGCCAAGACCTTCCGCAGCTGGCGGGCCAGCATCTTCTCCCGGCCGCTCAGGAGAAGTCTGGCTGCCTCTGCCTCTGTCAGAAAGTTCTGGCTGTGTTTGGGGGTCCCAGCACCGCCCCCACCTCCCACCCCTAGGGTCCTTCTCGGGTCGGAGTCAGAACTCCACCATCATTCCCTCCCTGCTCAGGGCCCCGGGTTCAGCCTCCCATCCTTCCTCTGTAGGTGCCACAGCCTCTCCGTTTCCGGTCCAGCTGTGTGTCCTAAGGCAGGTCACTTAACCTCTCTGAGTCTCAGTAGCCACACCTTAGGACAGGGATGCTGGACTCTGCGTCAGTCATGCACTCAGCTTGGCCGAATCATTGCATGCTGGCACACAGGGTGCTCTGGCCTGCCTGCTGGGGACTTTTGCCCAGCTTGTGGCAGGGAGGTCACAGCCCCTCTCTGAAAACCCCACTGGGGGTGGAAGCATGGAGGAGTTCCCAAAACTCGGGGACACTGGGCAGACAAATAGGGGTTGATGATCCTGTCTCCCCAACATGGGGGTCATGAGGATCATGCCCATATGGTATTTTTACCTCCAAAGGGAGTTATAGCAAGACTACTTTTCTGAGAGATTAACAGCCACCTCTTTCAAACAAAATCCCTCCGCAGGCTGCAGGCTGAATGCCGGCTAGAAACCTCTTGGTTTTAGCTTAGTCTCCAGAAGGGCTGGTTTCTGGACCTGGGTGTGGATGGAGGCGTGGGCCAGATGGAAGGAAGTGGGTCTGGACAGAAACTCGCTGTCTGCAGAAGGTGCAGATGGGACCCCAAAGCAGGAGACGCCCTGTAAAAACCCCATTCAGCTGCATTACTGCCAAATTCTCATTCCCCTAAACAGCTCCTCCCAGGTGTGTGCGCGCATACACACACACGTATACACACGTGCACATGCACATGTGTGAGCACAGGTGTGCACGTAAGTACACGTGCACTCACACATATCCATGTGTGCACACCACTGTGACATGTGTGTGCACACGGGACATGCACACGTGTCTGCATGTGCATACACATGTGTTCACACACAGACTTCGAGGTGACTTGTGCATGGCCATGTTCCAGCTGGAAGCACTCCGGGTGACCAGGGTGCTCAGGGCATGGGGTGGCATCCTTGCCACAGAGAATCAGGCAGTCTCGTGTTGGCCTCATGCGCTGGGACAGGGCGGGGGCCGTGGTCCCTGTTATCTTGTTCAGGGCACACAGGGCCCACCACACACATGGGGAGGCAGCGAACACCTGCATCTTCCAAAGTCACATGCTATGCACGCGCAGCAGAAGGTCACTCTGGCCCCTCCTCCCCGCCTCGCCCCTCCTCCTGTCCACACACCTCGCAAAGTGGAGGTGACAGCCTGGCTTCCAGCTCCCGACACACAATTCGATGGCGGAGGCCACATGGAGACTGAGAAACCCGGGGAGGGAAGGAAAGGCAGGGAGAACCCAGGAGGTATAAGGCTTACCTGGGGACTGCGGAATCCCCAGCAATGTTCACTGACACAATGATGGGGAAAATTGAGCTGTTGTCCTGGGCAGTAAGTGAAAGATGCAATCCAGCAGGAACCCATCATCCTGCAAATTATTTCTGATGAAATTACCCCAGAAAGGGCGCTTCAAACTTAGTGACCTGCCCCCATCGCCACGCTGAGTTTCACATGGTGGTTAATGCTCAGTGCCCATGTTCAGAGGCCTTCACTTAACACATACTCACTGAAAGCTCTGCTCAGTCCTAGGGCCTGCTCTGGGCACTGGTGCTTCAGCCATGACCAAGACACACAGGACCGACCCCAGCCTCACGGGGCTAAGGTTTTAGAGGGAAACAGTGAAAGGCGTGCCGGGGAGGCTGCTGCTATGTCATCTGTTCTCTTAGCAGCTTGGGGAGAGCAGCCATGGCGCCCAGCCTCTGCCTTTACCGTGGCCCACACACAGTAGGCGTCTTGGGTTGAACAAATGAATAAACAAACGGAAACTAAAATGAGACCTGCAGAACCTATTTGCCAGATAGGAAGAAGGTAACCCAAACACAAATCATCAAGAACACAGTGGCAGCCCAGAAGCAGTTAAGCCCCGTTTTATTCTCCAGC
Organism: Odocoileus virginianus; assembly: GCF_023699985.2. Classification (NCBI taxonomy): domain Eukaryota; kingdom Metazoa; phylum Chordata; class Mammalia; order Artiodactyla; family Cervidae; genus Odocoileus; species Odocoileus virginianus. Next base: position 2,001,139 of record NW_027224267.1, read on the forward strand.
CGAATCTCTCTCTCATGGGCTGCTTTCTCTCTTTGGCAGCGTTGCAGTTTTAGCAAAAAAAAACAAAAAACAAAAAAAACCACAAGAGCTCAGCGCTCAGTCACTTCAGTTCTGTCTGACTCTTGGCGACCCCATGGACGGCCAGCCTCCTCTGTCTGTGAGATAGTCCTGGCAAGGATACAGGAGTGGGTTGCCATTTCCTTCTCCAGGGGATCTCCCCGGCCCAGGAATCGAACCCACATCTCCTGCAGCTCCTGCATTGCAGGTGGGTTCCTTACCACTGAGCCACCAGGGAAGCCCGCCCCCCTGCCGCGCCAAAAAAAAAAAATACAAGGTCTTCAGCAAAATGTGAATTTCAGATTAAGTAACAAATGATTTTTAGTAACGAATATGTCCCATACATTATTTGGGATATACTTATACTAAAAATGATTCACTGTTTATCTGTAATTCACGTTTAACTGGGCACCCTGTGTTTTACCTGGCCACCCTCTCCCCAGGTGAGGGCAGGTGGGCCTGGGTGGGTCAGCAGAGGATGGGCTGGCGGCTGAGAAGGAGATGGATCTCTCAGGACACACCTTGTGTTTTGCACTTGAGCTACTTAACTCTTTAAATAGTTATTCTCATCGTGAGACTCACAGTTAGCATTAGGGGAAGCTGATATTTGGCTGTTCTGAAACCATCCAGAGGTTAATCATAAAGAGACAGAGGGATGCTCAGTGGGATCAGGAGCACCTAAGTCCACACTTCACGCAAGTGCTGGGCCTGATGGGGAGATCCTGCACCCACATGGGGCCACCTGGGTTCCATCTTTCCATCTGGGGCCGACACTCTATTTCTGCTTCCCCAGAGTGACGAAAATATGAACTTGCACAAGAACTTCTGATGTGAGCTGGAGCGTGACTCTCCTCCACACAAAACGCTGCCACCAGTGACAACGTGTCCATACGGTCATGTGTACACAGGCGTTCACAGCAGCACCAGCCCCAGAGGTCAAACGGTGGGAACCACACTCACACACGGGATGAACGGGTGAACCGAACGTGGTCCATCCATATGCTGGAATACTATTCAACCAGGAAAAAGAGCGGCGTGGATGTAGGCTGCAACACGGATGAAACTCCAGGACAAGATGCTCAGCCGGACACGAAAGGCCACACCCCGTGGGATTTCATTCCTGTGAAATGTCCAGAACAGGGAAACCTGCTGAGACAGACAGCAGATGAGAGCTTTTGCTCAGGGCTCAGGCGGGAGGATGGGAGTGATCCTGGCTAAACGGTGTGGGATTTCTTTTCAAGATGATGAAATTGGTCTATAATCGACTGTGGTTGCATAACCATCGAATATATTAAACCTGTTTAATTGTCTGTTTAATGGGTGGATTAAATGGTACGAGAATTATGCCTCAATAAAATTGTTAAATTTTCTTTATTAATTTTTACTGGAGCATAGTTGCGTTACAATGTCATGTTTAAAATTTTTTTCAAAAAGATGCCATGGCCTGTGTGTGCCTGGCTTCCTCCCACCCTCCTCCCACCAGCCAGGCTCTTCCTGCCTTCGTGCCCCCGCCTCTTCCCGGAATTTTCTCCCCCCAGGTTCAGCGCCCTCACCCTGTCCCTGGGGGCTGCCCGTGCTCCCCACCTCACTCCGCATCCTCTAACACACACGGTAGGCAGATGATTGGCTTTGTTTCTTGCTTGCCATCACATTCCCCCCCCCCCGGATCGTAAGCCCCACTCAGGGAAGAGGGGAGGTCTGTGTTGCTCCCAGCTGTATCCCCAGCTCCAGAGACAGGGCCAGGTACCCAGCAAGAACTTAACAACATATTTGGGAAACAGAGAAGATCAGGGTGGGCCGGAGGGAACAGAAGTGAGGATCCTGAGTCCCCCCAAAAGAAACAATGACCGGGAATGTCCTCCAGAAATTAAGTGGAGGGGCTTGTAGATATGATGGTCCCCGGGCTTCCCACCAGCGTCCACGTGCAGGTCAGAAGGGCAGGTTCCACCTCACTCCCCTCTCTGAGCCACGGCACCCCCATCATGGGACCTCCCTCCATCCACTCCCCCAATCACGCTGCCACCACCCCAGGCCAGGCCACCAAGCACCGTCTCTCCGATGAGTAGGTGTTAAAGATGCCAAGGGAAGCCCCCTGACAGTCAGCATCTCTTTCAAAGTCCCAGCATCTGCAGGTGGGCGGCAGGGGAGGATCACAGCGGGGGCTGCCTCCCTGCAGGCAGAGTGGGCATAGAAAACCGCAAGGTGGTTTGATTTCTCCTCACTCCCTCCGTCTTCCAGGTTATAAAGCCTCCTCGCCCACATTGTTTTTATTTAAACCTTACCCTGGGAATTGTGCCTAAGGACCTCCGTGTTAGAAGCGAGCGTGGACATGGAGATGGGACCTGGCGTCTGGCCCTGGGGTCTCGCACGCTCCACCCCCAGGAGGCAGGCGGTCAGCATGAACATGGCTAGCCCAGCCTGTGGGCAACACCCAGGAGAGGACTCGCAAGAGCACCTCTGCTTGGGGGGAAGAGTTGGCATAGGTCTACATCTGCACGCTGAAGGACCAAAGTTAAAATATTGTATCAAAAAACAAGAAAGGTTTTCATACACGAATCCCTGCAGATGATAAACTTTCATGAGGTGCCGGGAAAGGCAGTTATTTTTACTTCAGCCGTCTTCGGAGTGGGCTCGCACATAGGAGATGAAAACCACGTGGGGCCTCTGACGCTCACGGTCGGTTTATCATTTCCACTCTTGTTTGGGCTCCGCCGTCAGAGAGCTCCCTGCGAGGACTCCGTGACTTTCCTGCCAGCCTGCTTCTCCCTCTTGCCTGTGAGGTCTGCTGGACCTGCAAGTCCAAAATCTGTCCTCCTGGCCCATGACTCGCTCAAGCCCAGGCTCGGAAACCAAGCTAGGTCCCAGAAGGCCTCCAACGATTGGCCCCCTGGACCAGGGGTGGGGTGGGGGGCTCTGGGATCTGATCCTGAGGACCACGGAAGCCTGGACTTCGGGGGGTCAGCTTCCCCAGCTGCCCCGAAGAACTGCTAAATAAAGACCCAGAGGAAGGCAGCCCCCCGGGGTGGAGAGAGCAGCAGAGGCAGCCCCCACCCCCAAGGTTGGCAGAGCCGGAGCCAGACAACACCTGGCCTTGCTAATTACACGAGCCATCAACTCCCTCCCTGGAGCCAGAGTGAGCTGGGTTTCTGTCACCTGCAAATGCAGCCAAAAATGTCTCACACTAGCTGCATGGGGCATTTCTTTTTAAAGAACAGCTTGGTGAACTGGGCTCTCTGGGCCTGAATTCTGGCGCTCGATCTCATGACTAACCAGGTGATCTCAGCCCAGGCATTGCATCCTCCCATGACTCAGTTTCTCACCTATAAAATGGAGCTGATATTCAAGGCTGCTTCTCGGCGCCCATGAGGAAGTGATGAAATAACAGATGAGACAGCACGCCAGAAAGTCAAAGTGGTTCAGGGGAACAGTTGGCGTCTCCCACCCAGCGTCACTACCTGCCCATTTCCACCTCCCGCTCCGGACTCCAGCTCCCTGAGAACAGAAGCCTCCCCCTCCTCATCTCTTCGCCCCCGACACCTAGCACCAGGCCTGTCGTTGTTGTTCAGTCACTCAGTCGTGTCCGACTCTTTGCGACCCCATGGACTGCAGCACACCAGGCTTCCCTGTCCTTCACCATCTCCCGGAGCTTGCTCAAACTCATGTCCATTGAGTCGGTGATGCCATCCAACCATCTCATCCTCTGTCGTCCCCTTCTCCTCCTGCCCTCAATCTTTCCCAGCATCAGGATCTTTTCCAATGAGTCAGTTCTTCGCATCAGGTGGCCAAAGTATTGGAGCTTCAGCTTCAGCATCAGTCCTTCCAATGAGGCTCCAGGCCTGGAAGGTGCTAAAAACTGGGTGGGTTTACACCCGAAAGAACCGAAAGCAGGGACTAGAACAAATGTGTGCACATACATGCCCACAGCAGCATTATTGACAAGAGTCAAGAGGTGGAAGCAACTCTCGTGTCCCTGGATGGATGAATGGATCAGCAAAATGTGGTCCAACCACACAGCAGAACAGCATTCAGTCTCACAAAGGAAGGGAGCTCTGACACAGGCTGCAACAGGGATGAACCTTGAGGGCATTCTAATCAGTGAAGGAAGTCACTCACAAAAAGACAAAGCCACTCGTATAAGCACGGTTCCTTTATATAAGTCCTCAGAGCCGTCAAATTCCTGGCGACAGGGAGTAGAATGACGGGCACCAGGGCCTGGCGCTGGAGGAGCTGGGGGTGTTGTTTGATGGGGACAGAGGTTCAGTTCGAGAAGATGGAAAAACTCTGCAGGAGGCTGGCAAAGATGGTTGTGCCACCACGTGAATGCACGTAACGAACGGCACACCTCATGGGTGAGGGGGTTTTAGGTTCTGGACATTTTATCACAATTTTTTAAAACCTGGAAAGCAGGGCTTGAAGCACACTGAATGGAAGGCATTAAGCAACTTCAGCGAACAAAACAGGGGAGCCCAAAGCAACCTGTCTGCCATTAAAATCACTCTTGGAATCGGAACAGGAGTCCTGCTGTGTTTGGCCTTTGCAAATCTGCAAATCGCTAGTTGGGAATCAAGCCTGCTCCATAAACGCATCCGGGTTTTGGAGCCACAGTGGTGGAACTGCTTGCAATGAGGCCATGCCAGGTGAGGGTCATTTAATCCCCGCACAAAAGGCAGAGGCGACGCTCGTCCCCAGCGTAAACTTGGCAAAGCCGAGGCTCGCGGGGCGGGGCGCGTGGTGCGGGGATGCAGGGATGCGGGGCGTGTCTGTAGCACAAACACCGTGCAGCAGAGAGCCCAGCCTCCACACTTTCTGGATGTTTCTGCATCTACCCGGTAAACAATACTAACAGCGGAGAATCTTTGGATTCAGAGAGAAACCGTCCACGTTTTGTTTACCAGCTTGCGCGGGGCTCAGCTTTTTTCAGCGCACATGTTTTAGTTTAGCCATTTTAAAAATACATATTTAAACAAGAAAATTTCATTCACATGGGAAGGTAGAACTCCATGAATCAAACATGTGTAGCGCCTTTGGTTATTTACAGAGACCTTGTAGAGTCCCTGGTTTATTTGGTCTTCAAAACCACCTGGGAGGCAGGATTCGCCCCCTGTCAGAAGTGGGGGAGGGATGGGGGTAAGATCTGTCTCCCTCCCTCTGGACAGGGGTGGCTCCGGCAGAGCCAGGACCAGCTTGGTACGTGCACCTCCCAATCCCAGGAGCCAGACCTTTCCTTGTCTCCTGGCTGCCTCTCTCCTCGACCTCTGACTTCTGTACTCCTTTCACACCTGTGTCATCACCCCACCTTCGGTGCCTACCTTGGGGAGAACTGGAAGGACCCATAAAACCGTAACATAAGGGCGGGCTCATTCAGCCTGGCCTCCTGAGCAAGCCGGGCTAAGTCGCTTCAGTCGTGTCCGACTCTGCCACCCCGTTGACAGGCTCCTCTGTCTATGGGCTTCTCCAGACAAAAATACTGGAGTGGGTTGGCATGCCCTTCTCTGCCCTTCTCCAGGGGATTTTCCCAACCCAAGGATCCAGCCGACAGAGCCCACCAACCGGCCAGAACCCTCCTCTCTCCTGTCTCCTGCACTGGCCGGCAGGTTCTTTGCCACCAGCGCCCCCTGGGAAGCCTCTGAGCACCGAACCGAAAACCAGGGACTTTATAAACGGGGGAAGGATGGGAGGCAGAGGGAGGAGGGATGAAGGGGGGGGCGGGGCGGGAGGAAGATTAGGGGCACAAGGCCAGCCTAGTATTGACCCAGCAGGGGCTTTGCACGTAAATCTCTAATTACTGGCTGCTCAGGCAAAGTAAAGCAGTATCAAATCTCCATCGCAGGAGCGCCGAAAGGAACACACAAGAATCCCCAAGGGCAGCAGCCGGGGCCCAGGCAAGTGACCGGTACACAGGGCCCGGGTCCTGGCTCCGGCAGCACCGTGGGTGGACGAATCCCAGCCTGGCCTGCGGGGGGCCCGTGTGTGGACAATCTGAGCGCGGACGGCGTGCTGGCGGATCGCGAGCTTCCCCGACGACCCCCGGGCCTCCCTGCTCACAGGGCAGACAATCAGAGAGCCCCGGTGGCACACGCGCCCAGCTCTGCGTGTGCATCCGCGAATCACTCCATCCTCCCACTCTCCCCGCCAGCGGGGGCCAGAAGGTAGCAGAAGCGTTGGGGGGCGGGGGGGGGGGGGGGGTAACCTGCCCGGATGGGGGGAACCCAGGCAGCCCCGCTCCGGAGCCCTGCCCCCGGCCCCCGGCACTGACCTGCCTCTCCCTGGTGGGAGGGGTTAGGGAAGCTGCGGGGCTGGGATGGGGCCGGAGGCGGAGCCAAGAGACAAGACACTCCCCCCCACACACACCCTGTAACCCCCAGCGGAGTGCAGGGCAGGGCATGGGGCCGGAGCCAAAACCCATTCCAGCGGCCTGGTGTTTAGGCAGTCAAGCAGGGAAGAGATGACCTCACAGGAAACTGAGGACCAGACCCTGGGTCCCGAAACTGGGACGCAGAGGTGCGTGCGAGCGCGTGCTTAGTCGCTTCAGTCCTGTCTGACTCCTCTTTGAGACCACGGACTGTAGCCTGCCAGGCTCCTCTGTCCGTGGGGCTCTCCAGGCAAGAGCACTGGGTTGCCCTACCTTCCTCCCAGGGGGATCTTCCTGACCCAGGGATGGAACCTGTGTTTCTTCCCTGGCCTGCATGGCAGGCGCATTCTTTACCCCTCGTGCCACCTGGCAAGCCCTTGAAGCAGGGGTAATTGACTGTCAATGCGATAAGAGGCATGGCAGGGTGAGGCAGCTGGTTGCCAAACGGAGATGTGCCTTTTAGAAAGATGCTCTGTACCACATAAAAGGTAGGTTAGAGGAGAGGTGACCCGGTAGCAGCCATCTTAGACTTAGACCACTAGGGCGGTGACTGTGGGGCTGGACAGAACTGGACACACTCAGGTGGACTCTTCTGGAGACTTCCTTCCTGGTGATCATTGAAACTGCATTGCTCAGAGAAGGCGCCACTCTGCCCTGTAACCCATCACCAATAAAGAAGAGATGACCCATTGCTTCACAGCAGCAGGGGAGACAAAGATAGCAAGCGATCCAGGTAAACCTGGAGGAGGAAACGGCACCCCGCCCCAGCATTCTCACTTGGGAAAGCCCATGGGCAGAGGAGCCGGGTGGGCTACAGTCCACGGGGCCGCAGACAGTCAGACATGACTGAGCATCTGAGCAGAGACGCCGGTAAACCAACAGAAGCTGCCGCAAGAGAGGGCACACAGCACTCCAGCGCTTGGTCCTGTGCCCATAAAGGAGAGGGGTCTCCCGTGAACTGAAATTTTTCCCCTCAAAATTCACATGTTGAGGCCCTAACACCTCACCCTCACTCCCTTGCATGAGGTGGTATTTGGAGGTGGGCCTTTGGATGATTAGGTCATGAGGGTGGGGTCCCTGATGGGATTCATGCCCTCCTCAGAGGAGGAGACACACAGGGAGAAGGCAGCCATCCCCAGGTTAGGAAGAGAAATCCCCTAGGAGCCCAATCACGCTGGCCCCCTGGCCTTGGACTGGGGGTATCCAGAGCTGTGAGAAGTAAGCCCGGGCGGTCTGAGCCCCGAGTGTGTGGCATTTTGTTGAGCCAAGACAGGCATGACCACTGCAGCCTGGGATGTCAGCAGAAGGCCTTCTGGTCCAGGATCACCTGCTCATTCTGAGATGCACAGCCCAGGGGACTGTCCCCATCTACAGATGAGGAACTCAGAGCGGGAGAGTGACCAGTGCAAAGTCACACCGTCACTGAGGAGCAGACACACCCCTCTAGAAGATACTTGGCATAGACTGCGAGGCCCAGGCTCAAATCCTGGATCACCCTCTAGCCACGTCACCCCAGGAAACTGACTTAACTGTGAGCCTCAGTTTCACTCATCTGTAAAATAGGGACACTAATATTTACCACAAAGAGTCGTTTTGACATGTGAATGAAGTTACATGTAAGAAATATTGTAAACTGCCAGGTTGCAGGCATCCATGAGTTGTCATGACAGCACTTTACTTCATGAGAAAAGCTACCTTTTTTTTTACTGAGACCCTCTGGAAGAGTTCCCAGCAATCCTTCAAAGCCCCACCCCAACATCCCCCCTCTGGGAGGATTATCATGACTCCTCCATGCAGGATTCCAGGATGCAGACTCCAGGCACAGCTTCCCCACAACATTGCAATGATGTGCCAACATGGCTGGCCCCTCTGGCCCGCACTCACGGACGGCAGGGGCTGGAACCAGCTCTATGCCTGGTTCCCACAAAGGGGCTCAGAAATGTTTGCTGAATTAATGCAAAAAAAAAAAAAAAGAAAATCACATTTACTTAGCTCCTACTTGGCATCAGACCCTTAAGCTGACTTAAACCCAGGAGCCCTCAGGGCAGGTCCCAGTCTCTGGCCAATAATTCTGAATGCAGTAGCCCCTGTCACTTCCAGCAGAAGCTTCAGAACCAGAGCAGGACACCTTGTCCCCTTGTCCTTCCGCAGAATCTCCGGCAGCACCCTGGCTCCCGGGTGGCCAGGGTTCTGGAGCCAAGCGGACAGCTGGATGCCCATGCTCAGAGTCACTGATGCTTGGGCTTGCTTGCAGAAGCCCTGCTCTGTCTCCGGGTGTTTGGCCTGGGTTTCTTCGCAGGCAGATGAAAAGGCTGGGCAACCCATCTCCAGGACCCACAGCTTCCTCGCCCTGGACTAGATAACCTTGCCCTCGAGTGGGGCGGTTCTACACCTTCTCCCAGCGCCCTGTGGGAGTGATCCTGTTTTCCACAGGGTCGTCAGCCCCAAAGAAAGCAACCTCGTGTGCCTCCTTCCCTCCCTCTCTCTTCCCCTGCTGGCCACCATCTCCCAGGTAAACTGCCTGCCCTGCAAAGCTTTATCTTGAGGACCGCTTTTGAGGACCCCAACCTCAGACGAGGGATGAGAAGAACTTCTTGCAGGGCCCCCATATGGCCCACAAGAGGCATGGGATTTGAGCAGGAAATAAGCCTTTGCTCCAAGCCCCTGGGGCTGGAGAGCTGTTTGTTACAGCAGCAAAACTTAGTTGGCCTGGGAACCGTGATCCCCTTTGGAGATGCAGACGAAAGGCTCAGAGAGCCAGTGGCCGAGGAGGCTCGGCTGGCAGAGCTGCCCCACTGTAGGGTGGACGCTCTTAACCACCTACTGGTGCCGGAGGGGGTGTGGGGAGAAGGTGAGTCCCCCAGTCTGCAGGCCCCCCGGCGGCACTGGGAGCGGCCGAGGCTCTCTAGAAGGTGTTCGGTCTCCTCCCCTCGGGGACCGCTTCTGCTCTGGAGCCAGCACACAGACGCCGGCCCAGGGTCTGGAAGAGACACAGTCCCCCCCCAACAGAGAGTATCCCCTTTCTCTGCCACCTGGGGGTCACCCATCAGACTCTGCCCCTGGGACCCCTTGAGATCAGCCTCGGTGCCCCCACTTTGGAGCCTCCTGAGGACGGGGTTCTGTCTTTGGTGGGGCGTTTGGAGGGAGGTTCAGGGTAGATCTCTCCTCAGACCCTCCTCGGTCAGCCGAAGGACCACTGCCAGCTGTTTGTTTTCCAGAGTTTGCAGTTTTCTTGGCAGCTCTGTCCAGGCCTTGAACATTCTCAAGGTGTTTTTTGTTAAGTACTCTTTGAGCTTTAATGAGAGAGGAGACAGAAGCGGGGTGAGACAGAGAGGAGACACCTGAAGCCCCCCTTGGAGCTGATATATCCTTCACAGCCTTGGGGCCTGAGGATGGGTGGAGGGCTGTAGAGATTTTCATAACCATTTGAAAGCCAAGGGCTGGACGAGTCCACCCGTGACCCCTGGGCCTGGCTCAAAGGCTGCATTTTTCAAGGCTCTTTCTCTAGACACCCTGGCCAGAGCACAAATGGTGTATAAAATTTTCCTGGCTGGATTCCCATTGTCTGTTCATTTTCCGGCCTCCCCAGGAACTGAGAGGTTCTTCTTGTAGCCACAGTGCCTGACCAGAGCTGTCAGTCCTGGGCAGGTGGAGAGCTCCCTGTCATGGAAGGCATGCAAGCTAGGGATGCCTCTAATGGCTCCCAGGACCTCTGACACCCAGCTGGATGTTACATCATTTAAGTAATGTCTCACCGGAGACCCCTCTGCCAGAGTCTCAGCTCCAGCATCTGCCAGGGGAACGTGATCAGGCATGGACAGTGGTGGCCTGGGGCCAGTCCCCATCAGGTGTGACCTTGCACATAGGACCAGGTCACCCATCCTCTTTTCTCTGTCTTTACAAGTCACAAGGGCATCTCCTGCCTAGGTAAGGCTACGCATGCCTGGACTTTGCACTACCTCCCAGCCCCTGGCCACCAGGCTGTCCTGACCCGCACATCGAAAGGTGCCAGACAGCACCTGGAGCTTTCAGCATCTCAGAGGTAGGGCCACTCCTGAAAGGGATGAGCTGTGATTGGTCCACACCAGTCCTGGCACCGCATTCCTCTGGCCTGTGATTGGTTAAAGGGTGGGCATATGACCCAGTGGTGACCAATGAGAGGCAAGGGGACTCTGTCAGAGGAGCTTCCCTTCTTGATCTCAAGGTCTTCCTGTCCTCCGCCTTTCTGCCTGGGATGTGGATGTGATGTCCGGAGGCACAGCAGCCTCACTCCTGGCAGTTTCATGCAGCAGCTTGAAATCACACCAGGGGCCTCTCCCCCCATGCACCCTCCTCTTCATAACCTCAAGACCACACCAGCGTACAGATGAGGAAACTGAGGCTCAGAGTGGTTAAGCAACGTGTCCGAGGCCACACAGTCAGGAAGGGACAGAGCCTGTTTCAAGGAAACTAACAAACCAGCCTTCTCTCCCTCTACAGACACCCCAGAGAGGCTAGCTGCAGGGTCCGGGTCAGGGGCCAGTTCCTGGGCTTCTCAGGGGGTGCACACTTCTGGAACATGTGGCTGCATCTTCACCCCAGTACACTGCCTTCAGGGTCAAGACCAGTAAGAGTGAGCACAGGGCTTCCCTGGTGGCTCCGCGGTTCCTGATCTGGGACCGTCCCACACGCCACGGAGCAGCTAAGCCCGTGGACTACAGCTGCTGAGCCAGTGCCCTAGAGCCGGGGAGCCGCAACAAGAGAAACCACTGCAATGGGAAGCCCACGCGCTGTAACTACAGCATAGCCCAGCCCCCACAACCAAAGAAAACACCGGCGCAGTCAGGGGCGGGACACGGCCGGCTGCCTGCTCTGGCCAGCAGCCTTCTTTGGGCTGCGTGCGCCCCATGGAGGTGCTGAACGGTCTCGAGGGAAAAGCAGGGAGGGGAGCTGAAGCCAGGGGCCACCCCGCTCCGCCCCTCTGCACACCTGGTGGCCTAGATGGGATTCTGCCCCTCACTGGTGCAGCCCAGGCTCCGTTACCTGCAGGAACTCCTCCAGGGGGGTCTCTGGGGCAGGGCGAGGGCATGAGTGTTGGAGTCCGATGGACCCAAGTTTTAGCCCACCTCCACCCCTCCCCGGCTAGCGACACCCCCTGCCCCTCATCTGACACTGGCTTCCTCCCCTAAAGACCCTGGGAAAACAGCACCAGCCCACAGGAGGCTGTTGCAGGTTCAGGGAAGAGGCAGGTTTCAGCAGCCAGGGGCTCAGAGCAAGTGCTCTGTACACAGCCGCAGTCACGCTTATTATTATTTTCATTTTTTGGCTGTGCTGGGTCTTTGTCGCTGCATGGAGGTCCTAGAGAGAGGGCCCGATATATACGCCACTTCTCTGACTGTCCCACCCGCAGCACTCCGAAGGCAGGGCAGGGTGTCTTACCACCTCCTCCAACACCGGAATCCACAGCAGAGCCGGCACTGGCCAACACCTGTAGTGTGTTGAATAGGCATCTGCACTGGGATCCACGGGTACCCAGAACTTGTGCATGTGGACAGTTGGGCCTGGAAACCCAAAGAAGACTGGGCAAAAATGCGCATTCCAGGAGCTGTGAGTCAGGCCAGCACATAGGCCATTGCCAGGCCCAAGGCTCCCAGATGGAGCCTTCTGCTCCACACCCCGAACAGCTCCCCAAACGTGGACCGTCCACGGCATCCCACCATTGCCTACAAGACAGAACTCTGCCACACTGTCATTGTTTAGTCACTTGTTTCTGACTCTTTGTGGCCCCACAGACTGTACCCGCCAGGCTCCTGTGTCCATGGGATTCTCCAGGCGAGAATACTGGAGTGGGTTGCCATCTCCTTTTCCAGAAGATTTTCCCAACCCAGGGATCAAACCTGCATCTACTGCACTGGCAGGCGGATTTTTCACCACTGAGCCGCCTGGAAAGCCCACATCAACTACCTTGTATGTTCTTTTTGAAAAATCATAGCCTGCATTGTGACCAAATACAGAATATTTCTTCTCAGAGCTTCAGCGGCTATTCAGCTGCTTTTCTGCGCCTGACGACCAGGTGTTTCATTTCGTCTGCTTTGTTCCTGCCACACGGGCGCCCCTGCTGAGATGGCTCCGTGACCCAGGGGCACGTCCTCTGCCTGGGGTCCTGCAGGGGGGCTCATTCTGAGGGCATATTGTCACATTGTTCACTGAACACCTTCATGAGCTCAGAGATACATATTTTCCAGGCTGCACAAGGCAGCTGGGGTGCCTGCCCCTCCCCGGCTCTCTGAAAACAAACCCCAAGCACCTGAGGTCATCCTTGGGGTCGGCGTCCATCAGCCTGCATGCCTTCCCTGCTGGCAGGAATAGAAATGCCCAGGCAGAAAGGAGTCCATCTTTCCCAGCTAAGGAGTATATTGAGTGTAAGTTGTTACATGGATTTTTTCAAAATATAGCATGTGCGAGACATTTCCAGGAACAAAGAAGAATTGGAGGCAGGTTATTTAAATCATCTCTCTTGGCGCTTTCCTGGTGGATCAGTGGTAGGGAATCCACCCGCTGGTGTAGGAGACACGGGTCCGATCCCTGATTCGGGAGGATCCCACGTGCTGCAGAGCCACTAAGCCCGGGAACCACAGCCAGGGAGCCTGTGCTCTGAGCCCAGGAACCACGGTTGCTGAAGCCCACGTGCCCTGGAGCCCGTCTTCTGCGCCAACAAAAGCCATCACAGTGAGAAACCCGTGCACCGCAGAGTAGCCCGTGCCCTCTGCAACTAGAGAAAAGCCCACGCAGCTGTGAAGACCCAGCACAGCCGAAAAATTAATAAATACAAGTATTTTTTAAATAAGTAAATAAATCGTCTCTCTTGGCTAAACTCTTTGCAGAGGTGGGGAGTGGGAGGTCCACAAGATGTCTGGGGACTGACCTGGGAGCCACGGCTGGATTGAGCTCCGTTGAGCCACATTTATCACCTCGAAGCTAACTGCTTGCTTCAGGACAGGACCAGACACCTGGCAAACAGCCCGGCCCGTGCAGTAAATCAAGGCTGGCGTGGAACTGAAGGCGGGGGCAGCTGGGAGAGAAGGCTGGACTCTGAGAGGGGGTGTCAGCAGCTTGGGAGGAGGCCCCTTGCAGCTCTGTTGTTATCCTGGCATGTGAGGGAATCAGCAGATTGGAGGAGGACCAGGTGAAGTTGAGGAGGAAGGAAGAGAAACTGGAGGGGGCAGTGATGGCGGAAGGATGGGAGGAAAAACAGTTCCTTCTGTTCTGCTCAGCACACAGAGGAGACAAGCTGAGCCCACAGCCTCAGCCAAGATAAGAGCAAAGACCTTCCCCCTCTCACTCCTGGTGTGATCAAGACCTTAACGAAGGAAGGCACAGAGGAGAAACCTAAAACAGCAATGGCAATCCAGGAGTGCTTCCTGGAGGAGGTGACAGCCAGACTGGAACCTGCATCAAAAGATAGCTACCAGCCAGATTGATTCAAAATTGGGAAAGGAGTATGTCAAGGCTGTATACTGTCACGCTGCTTATTTAACTTCTATGCTGAGTACACCAAGTGAAATGCCAGGCTGGACAAATCACAGGCTGGAATCAAGATGGCTGGGAGAAATAGCAACAACCTCAAGATATGCAGCTGATACCACTTTAATGGCAGAAAGCAAAGAGGAACTAATCAGCCTCTGATGAAAAAGCTGGCTTAAAGCTCAGCATTCAAAAAATTAAGATCATGGCATCCAGTCCCATCACTTCATGGCAAATAGAGGGGGAAAAAATGGAAACAGTGACAGATTTTCTTTTCTTAGACTCCAAAATCACTGTGGACAGTAACTGCAGCCACGAAATTAAAAGATACTTGGTCCTTGGAAGGAAAACTATGACAAACCTAGATGGCTTATTGAAAAGCAAAGACGTTACTTTGCTGACAAAGGTCCACATAGTCAAAACTATGGCATTTCTAGTACTCATGTACGGATGTGAGAGCTGGCCCATAAAGAAGGCTGAGAGCCAAAGAATAGACGCTTTTGAATTGTCGTACTGGAGAAGACTCCTGAGAGTCCCTTGGACAGCAAGGAGATCAAACCAGTCAGTCATAAAGGAAATCAACCCTGGATATTCATTGGAAGGACTGATGCTGAAGCTGAAGCTCCAATCCTTTGGCCATCTGATGCGAAGAACTGACTCATTTGAAAAGACCCTGATGCTGGGAAAGATTGAAGGAGGGAGGAGAAGGGGACGACAGAGGATGAGATGGTTGGATGGCATCACCAACTCAATGGACATGAGTCTGAGCAAGCTCCAGGAGATAGTGAAGGACAGGGAAGCCTGGAGTGCTGCAGTCCACGGGGTGGCAAAGAGTCAGACACTCCTTAGCGGCTAAACAACAAAACGACAATCAGGCAGACAAAGGCCGCTTGGGGTCAGAGGTTCAGGAGGAGAGGAAGAGATGCTCCAGGCTGGGACTTTAGAGAACAGAGGGCCTGCAAGATGTCAGTTCAGCATGCTGCTCAGGCCTGGAGGGCAAGGAGTTGAGGCTGGCCATCCTAGGAATGCGAGCTTTAGCCTGGAGCCAGCAGGGAACCACATGTGGGTGACAGAAAGGAACCATGCGATCAGATGTACCCAGGGGCCCAGCCAGTGGTTCCTCACCTATGTTCTCAGCCAGAGATGATGTCAGGGAAATGACTGGGTGGATGGGAAACCAAAATGTTCCCTCTATGGCCGGACGAGTTGATTTTGGAGACTGTGGCTTCTATCTGTGGGCCAGCGGGTCTCCCGACACCGGGCCCAGGCCTCCTTCGTGGGGCCCAGAGAAGTGTGCTCGGACTCTGCTGGCCGACCTCACGTACCAGGACCGCCGCCTGTCAGTGGCTCAGAGCCCAGAAGCAGAAGTCTGAGTTAGTGCTTGCAGTGCCCTGCAAAGACACAGCACCAGGGACAGATTTGTACAAAGGCAGATTTATTAGAGGACTCAGCTCGCGGGGTTGTGGAGGCTGAGAAGACCCACAGTCACACAATTTGCAAGCTGGAGACCCAGGAAAGCCAATCGTGTAATTCAGTCCAAGTGAAAAGGCCTGAGAATCCTCACCCCGCCCCCACCCCATGCCTGTCAATATGACTTTACTTGGAAATGAGGTCTTTGTAGATGTAATCCGTGATGATGGAGAATGGTGTGCCCTAATCCTATTTGACTGGTGCCCCTTGAGAAGAGGAAAATTTGAACACGGTCACAGAGGGAAGAAAAGAAGGTCTGTTGTTTTAAGCCCCGTGTATGAGTTTTCCAAGGCTGCCATAACAGAACACTACAGACTGCTTAGCTTAATCAGTGGAAATCCATAGATTCACAGTTCTGGAGGACAGAGCCCCAAGATCGAGGTGTCACTAGGATGACTCCTTCTGAGCCTGAGGGAGAATCTGTCCTTTGCGTCTCTCCTGGCTTCTGGGGGCTTGCTGGAGATCTTTGGGGCTCCTTGGCTTGAAGAAGCATCACCCCAACCTCTGCCTTCATCTTCACGTGACATCTCCCTATGTGTCCATGTCCAAATGTTCCCCTTTTATAAGAACATCAATCGTATCGGATCAGGGCCCAGCCTTATGAACTCACTTTTTTATTTATTTTCAATTGAAAGATAACTGCTTTACAATGCTGTGTTGGTTTCTGCCACACAACATGAATCAGCCATAGGTACACATATGCCCCCTTCCTCTTGAAACTCCCTCCCACCTCCCACCCCATCCCAGCCCTCTAGGTTGTCACAGAGCACCGGGTTGAGCTCCCTGAGTCATAGAGCAAATTCCCACTGGCTGTCTATTTTACACTTGGTAATGTACGTGTTTCCACGCTACTCTCCTTTCACCCCACCCTCTCCTTCCTCTCCCCCCATGTCGACAAGTCTTTTCTCTATATCTGCATCTCCACAAATGCTGCCCTGCAAATATTTGATGATCTCATTTAACTTGATTAATCTATAAAGACCTTATTTCCAAATAAGGTCATATCCTGAAGCCCTGGGGTTAAGACTTCAACATGTAAATTTTGAGGGAACACAATTTAATCCATGACATCTACTCAGAGTTCCAGAACGGGTTTATTTCTTGTCTTAATTGAAGATTTACAATGGTTGAGTGGGCCATAAAACTTATGTTTTTGTGAGAAGCATTTAAGTTGTTGGTCTTGTATGCTTTTCTACTTAGAAGAAATTGAGATTGACTAAGCCATGGGTCACAGAGAAGTTTCATTCACTTCCCTTCCTCCTGATGCTCTGCCAGGATTTTCCTCAGCATGTGCATGCCCACATCTAGTGAAACTTTTCCAAGCCTATCCTAGGTTTTTTCGTACATTGTCTTTAACTGTGGTAAAATATAGATAACATGGGCTTCCAGGTGGCACCAGTGGTGAAGAGCTCGCACCCCAACGCAGGAGACGTAAGAGATGACACGTCTGCGCAGCGTGGCTTGGCTGTGTCTGTGATTCTTCAGGGAGGTGGGGATGAAGGGGTACCCACCTGGTGACTCGAAACTTGTTTGGGGTGGACTTGAGGATTCCCGCGCAGTTTGCAGTCTGTTAGACCAATGTTAGGACTCGCTCACATCTCCTGAGTTCTGGCTGAATTCAGTTGGGATAAATGCCCAGCAGGAGCACTGTCAGGAGGTGAAAAACGGGCAGTAAACATCACAGGGGAAGTCAGACGGCTATTACATTTGAAAAGTAAGATGACGCCAGGGTTGAGGCTCCCAGAGCCAGGACACAGGCACACACACACACAGACAAGACATACACACAGGCACACACATACACACAGAGGAACACACACACGGATAACACACACAGGCACACACATACACACAGACGTATACACACACACACAAGATACACCAACACGCACACACACACAGAGGTACACACACAGACAAGACACAGAGAGAGAAAAGACACACACACACACTCAGCGGGGGGTGCCTCTGTGTGCTGCCCCCGTGTGAAGTGAGCAACAGAGCCATCCAGACAGGCGTGAGAGAAGCCAGAGGCCCCTCTGCGGCCGGAAGGGCCCGGGAGGGTGGTGATAGAAGCGACCGCAGAGACAGGGAGAGGCCCGCAGGAGCCCACAGAGCCGCTTACACCAGGGGCCCCAGCTGGAGGGTGGAGAAGCCGGCTGAGAGGGGACCAGCTCTCCCTGGGGTCCTGGCCCAGGCGGGCTCCAACTGGCTTTTCTGCCACCTCCAGACACTGGCTCTGTTCCTGTTGACGGGAGAACCTTCGGCTGTGAAAACTCCCCTTGGAGAAAGTGCTCTCCAGCGTGCCACCTGAGGGAAAAGCAATCAAATCCGTGAAGCTGCTTTAACTTGAGTCCCAGCAGGAACAGGGGCTTCCCAGGTGGTGCCAGGGGTAAAGAACATGCCTGCCAATGCAGGAGATGTAAGGACACAGCCGCATCCCTGGGGCGGGAAGATGCCCTGGAAGAGGAAATGGCAACTCAGTCCAGTATCCTCGCGTGGGGAATCCCAAAAAACAGGGGAGCCTGGCGGGCTACAGTCAATGGTATCATAGAAAGTCAGACACGACTGAAGCAACTTAGCATGCATGCACTCACGGACAGGGAAACGGTGTGGTTGCGAAAGGGGCTGTTTCTCCCAGGATATAAAAGGCCTTCCCTCATTCATCCACTCACCTCCAGGGGCTGGCACTTGGCACCAGGGGCAGTCGTGAGCTGCTGAAATCCACAGCAGATAAAACAGACCCGCTCTGCCCTCACAAACTCACGTGCTGGTCAGGAGAGGCCCACGAGAGGCGAGACAAGTAAGCACGACAGACGTGCAGCGGGGTGGACTGGCGGCAGGGAGCAGAGTCTGGAAGCAGCACGCTGGCTGTCTGGGACAGAAGTGGGCTCGAACCCTGGTTCCAGCGTGCATTGGCTGTGGACCTCTCTCGGCTTGTCAGCCACTGGGGTGGGGAGAACAGGCAGAGCCTAGAATTCAGCAGTGCTGAATGAGTGGATGGAAAACCCAGCCTCACACACTCGTGAGAGCACAGCGCTGGCTCACGGGTGTCTCATCAAATTCCTGCGATGTTGAGGAGAGGGGTTTCCCATACCCAGAGAAGATGGAGGGTCACAGAAGACCCCAGATAAAGCTGTTGCTGGTATCCTCTTCAGGACTAGAATGTTAAGCTGGGAAGGGATTATGAGAATGAAGACCTTATTTCTCAGCCTCCCTTGCAGCTAGGCGTGACCACGTGACTCAGGCCAATAGGGTGTGAGCTGATATGGCACCTGGCATCCTGGCCACCTCCTCAGAAGACTCTTGCAGTGTGGTCTTTCCCTTCCCCCACTTCTGCCAGCCTGCTTCTTGGGATGTTACTGTGAGAACCCCGGTGAAGGCAAGAGCCACACCCTGCGAAGGCAGAGCTGTGAGCAGGAAGGAGTTGGGACCCCTGAACACCTGGGGCCACAGAGCCACCCAGACTTTGGCAGATGGGGAATTAAACTTCTCTGGCTTAAGTTACTGTTGCTTTGGATCCTAGTCCAGGAGGGCATAAGGAGGAGGGCAGAGGCAGGTGTGCCCACTGCTTCCATGGGCCCTGCATCCATGTCCATGTTTTCTGACAGTCAGGCCACCAGTGATGGGTAAGGAGGTTCTGAGGCACTCTGGGTTCAGCCACAGCTCCAGAGAGCCCCTCTGCCCTTGTGCCCTGCGCGTGGGAAGTCCAGGCTTTTCACAATAACATGAGTGTTTTTGGCCTTGTGAAACAGGCAAGAGGTACAGCTCACCTCTGCTCATCACAGGGTCCCAGCTGTTACCTCAAGATGCCTATGGCTCCAGCTTTGGATTTGTGATCAATCCAAGGTCAGGGTCAAGGGTTCAAGGGAAGACCAAGAGTGCAGGTGCCCAAGGTCCTAACAGCGACAAGAGAAAAAGGAACTTGGGAGGAGAAGATGTTACTATTCCTATTATCCCACCATTTCACTGACAAAGGGCCATACAGTCAAAGCTATGGTTTTCCCAGTAGTCATGTGTGGATGTGAGAGTCTGGACCATAAAGAAGACTGAGCGCTGAAGAGTTGATGCTTTCAAACTGTGGTATTGTAGAAGACTCTTGAGAGTCCCTTGGACTGCAAGGAGATCAAACAAGTCAATCGTAAAATCCTGAATATTCATTGGAAGGACTGATGCTGAAGCTCCAATACTTTGGCCACCTGATGCAAAGAGCTGACTCATTGGAAAAGACCCTGATGCTGGGAAAGATTGAAGGTGGAGGAGAAGGGGATGACAGAGGATGAGATGGTTGGATGGCATCACTGACTCAACGGACATGAGTTTGAGCAAACTGCAGGAGATGGTGAAGGACAGAGGACCCTGGCATGTATAGCCCATGGGGTTGCAGAGCTGGACACAACTTAGCGACTCAATAACAACAACATCCTACCATTTACATTTTCTAATGGTTCCATAAAGAGCACCCACTATTTTCATAATGAGAAGCTGTCCCTCCTGCTAACCATCATGCTTCACACAGCTCTCACTTTTCTTCTCACTAACGGCTGATTCTGTTGATGCCCAGGAGTATTCCAATTGCAGTGCAGTTCAGTGATGAACAATTTAATCAGCCTCAGATTCAAATCCTCTCCCATGTCCACGGGCTTTGTAAGACACTTCTCTCGGGGCTCAGGAGTTTGCCACCACCCCCTCCTTTCCTGTCCTTCAGGTGTCTCTGCAGGAGGAGGCGACGGTGCCCACCCTGCACCCAAGCCACACCTGGAGACCACTGGTTCCGGGGGGCTGCCGCCGGCCCTCAGATGCTCTTGACTGTCAGTTCACGTGTTTCTTCGTTCCTCATGCAACTGATCTGGCTCTTTTTGCAGAAAGTTATTTCAGCCTGAACATCTGTGGCCCCTTCCGGTGGCATTTTCTCACCAAGAACATACACTTCAGTTTGGAGCCCGTGTGCTCCAGAGGAATGGCAGTGCAACTTGCTGCTGGTTGTCAGACCCCTCTGACAGGAAAATCTCTTAACCAGGGCCCCCGTCTCCCCCAGCTGCAGGGTTTTTTCTTTGGTGGTGGCGGGGGGGGGGCTCTCCTGTAGCACTGAAACAAGTGAACAAAAGTGGGCCAAGAATGAGACACCCCAATAGGAATTGGAACAAGGTGTATGGTTAATCCATTCTGAGTACTGGGAGCCCAGATAAAGTGGAGAGGGTGGACATAATGCCCACCTCCTAGGATGGAGACATGGCTTAGTGAGCCAGGTGGGGTTTCCATTGTGCCGCATCACACAGGGCTGGGCTGGGCTCTGGTCTGGGGGGCCTGCTCAGATGGTCCATGGAGTCCAGCTCCTTGAGACAGCAGATCTGAGGGCCTCGTGTCCTTGCTGGTGGCCAGATGGGGGCTGCTGTCTGCTCTGAGGCCACCTTCTCAGTGGACCCCCCAGCTTCACACCAGCTGCAGAGATCTGAGTCCTTCTCATGCCGTGAAGCATTCTGACTTTGCCTGAAGGAGGAAACTTTCTGCTTTTAAACAGCTCACCAAGATTGAGCCCACCAGATACTCTCTACAAAAGGTCACTGGCTTAGGACTCCAGCTACATCTACAAAGTCCTTTCACAGCAGCACCTAGCGTTTGATTGAAAAACCAGGGGCGGGTAGCTTTAGTCCGTTTTTAGAATTCTGTCCGCTGTACCCATCATACCCATATATTTTTTTGTGTATTTCGGAGTTGGATAAAAGATGAAAATCCATGCCCCTGCTGAGGGATAGTAATAATAAAGAGGATAACGCAGCTTGTGGCAGCAGCCAACACTCTGATGACAGTTCTGGCTTCAACTGTGATGGTTATGTGGGCTGGGATTGGTTGGGAAAAACAGGCAAAAGTTCTGCCTTTTTCCAAGTGTGTGATGAATCTGGCCCATCTCCCAGCCCCGCATCACTGCAGGGTGGGCTGGTCCAGGAGGAGACACCTGCACAAAGCCTGGCACTTGCAGGCGCTCAGCTGTCACAAACACCACACCCATGGCCCACATGCTGTCGTGTCTTCCGCATGACCTTCTCCTGAGGACATTTTTTCACACGTGACTCCATCCTTGTTGCGCTTCCCTGATAGCTCAGTTGGTAAAGAATCTGCCTGCAATGCAGGAGACTCCGGTTCGATTCCTGGGTCAGGAAGATCCACTGGAGAAGGGATAGGCTACCCACTCCAGTATTCTTGGGCTTCCCTTGTGGCTCAGCTAGTAAAGAATCTGCCTGCAATGCGAGAGACCTGGGCTTCACCCCTAGGTTGGGAAGATCCCCTGGAGAAGGGAAAGGCTACCCACTCCAGTATTCTGGCCTGGAGAATTCCAAGGACTGTATAGTCCATGGGGTCGCAAAGAGTCGGACACGACTGAGCGACTTTCACTCCTTTCCATCCTTGTTGAGGGCACCGTGGGCTGTTCAGCTTGCTCTTCCTGCACCCCCTGCATGGGCCACCCACTTGATTTGCTGGAAATGAGTTCCAAGGGCTGACGCAGGAGTCTTCCCATGCTGGCAGCTTCACGTCCACGTGCTGATGACTTGCACTGGGGTGAACTTCCAGACCTCAGCAGGCTGTCAAGGATGCCGTTCCCAATATGGCCACAAAGTGGCAGCACAGACAGGCCTCCACTCAGGAAAGTTGACCGTTCTGGATGTAGATCTAGGGCATGGCCTCTTGGCTGTCCTGGACCAGTGTTCAGTGACAGCAGAAACATCACGACGGCCACAGCCATCCATTGTCTGTTTCAAGACACAGAAGCCATCACTGTTGATAGTCCCCATGCTGTATTGTGAGCTCTTTACAGCAGGCTTCCTATTTGATTCCCTTGAGTCCTAAGAAGAGATAGGAAATGAGGATTTGCACCTCTTTTATTCCTCAAAATAAATGATATAGTCCGAGTTTTATGGGTGAGCGGATCAATGCTGAGAGCAATTAGATGATGCTGCCCAAGGTCACAGCCAATGAGAAACATGTTTTAAATTTTATTAGCGTATAGCTTTTTGTTTTCTGTTGGAGTATAATTGCTTCATAATGCTGTTAGTTCACAAAGTGAATCAGCAGAGTGTACAGATTTACAATGCTGTGTTAGTTTCAGGTAAACAGCAAAGTGATTCAGTTATACATACACATATATTCATTCTTTTTCAGATTGCTTCTCCCATATAGGTGGTAACGGAATATTGAGTAGAGACCCTGTGCTATACGGTAGGTCCTTGCTGGTTCTCTATTTTACATACGGCAGTGTATGTTACTTCCAAGCTCTTCATTTATCCCTTCCCCATGACGTGTATTTAATTTTACTATAGAAAAGTTCACACAGAGAAGAAAATGATCCTAACTCCCACACTATTTATCATCCTGCTACCACCATTATCAACATTTTGCCTCTTGTGTTTCTTCCATCCTCATTTTTTTTTCCAGCCTGCATAATCATAAAGCAAATTCCAAATTCTGTGGCAATTTAAATACTCCCATTGGCATCTCCGAACAATTACAGTATTTTTATCTGAACTCTAGGCTACCTCACTTTAACAAAAATATCAGTAACTCCTGTCATCTAGCAGTTTATATTTTGACTTTCCCCTTTATCTTACAGATGTCTCTTTTCATAGTTGGTTTGTTCAATCATGATTCAAATAAGGTCCACACATTCCATCTTTTATGCGCTCTAATTCTTACTTCCTTTTTTCCTCTAGACCACTAACTAATAAACTGGGTCACTTGCCCAACAGAACGTCTTACATTCTGGATCTGACTTTTTGCCTCCTTCTGCGAGTGGCGCAGGGCCTGACATTCAACGTGATGAATGCTCTTAATGGGAGCAAAGCAGGAGAACATAGGTTTGGTCCTCACAGATGGGACACGCAGGCAGCACTCTGTTGGGGACACCACGGGCTCTGCGACTCTGGCAGAGGGGACAGCAGCTGCGAGACACAAGTACAAACAGCACCTGGGCTCCTTCGTGGCCCGAGACAAGAGGAGCACTGTCATTGCTAAGAGTAAGGAAAACACTTGGATTTTATGAGCTTTGGTTGTGTCCCCAGAAGCTGTCCTCGATGCTGTTTTGGTAGGCTTTGTGTCTTACTCGGAGAAAACTGGGCTTTCCTTGTAGCTCAGTGGGTAAAGAATCTGCCTGCCGTGCCGGAGACCCCGGTTTGATCCCTGGGTAGGGAAGATCCCTTGGAGAAGGAAATGGGAACCCACTCCAGTATCCTTGCCTGGAGAATCTCATGGACACAGGAGCCTGGTGGGCTGCAGTCCATGGGGTCGAAAAGAGTCGGGCACGACTGAGCGACTAACACACTGGAAAAAGGAAGGTGGAAGAACAGTGCAACCATCACCCGTCTCCTCACCCAGCCCCGACGCCTCCGCGCTGGGCCACACACGCTTCCCGGTTTTGGCGTTAATAAAACCCACAGTACCGACGGAGGGCCCCTCCGGCCACCAGTCCACCCTCTTGCGCCGCGAAGTCGCCGGCAGGACGGGCGATGACCGCCTAACGCTGTTTTAACCGACTTTCCTGGAGCCCTGCGGTCGCCCGTACACGAGTTTTCGTCCTTGACCTATTTGCCTTTAGCCTACACTGAGCACCCAGAGTCTGGCTCGGTTCCAGGAGCTCGGGCTGTGAGGGAGCAAAGGACAAAAGCCCTGGCGCCTCGCCACCTCCCAGAGCAAGAAGCGCCCCGAAACACGAGGCACACGTACAGAACGGGGAGGCCTAAGTGGAAACCGCGCTCGAGAGTCTCCTCGCCCGCTCAGTCCGCACTTCCGGCGCCCTCCCCCATGCTCTCTCTCTATTGGTTCTTTCCTTGACCACGCCCCTCCACGGAGGAGTCTGTTTCCTTCACCTTTCACCTCAGCTTCACTTTCTGGGACCTCTCAAGGCCTCAAACCCCGCCCATCGCCCAGACCGGCAATTATTGGTGAACACGGCCTGTCCATCAAAGGAAGAACGGTGGGGCATTGGCTGAGGGGAAGCAATTGGGCGGGATAAGCACGAAAAGGGCCTCGCGCATGCCTGGTGCGCGCGCGCAGTGCCGGCAGCAGTCATGGCGGCTCGGTGCGTGCGGCTGGCGCGGCGCAGCCTCCCGGCTTTCGTGTTGTCTCTCAGGTAAGGGGCGCCGATTGCCAGGCTTAGGAGGGGCGCGGTGCCCCCGCTGGCTCGGACGCGAACCTTGCCCGGATCCGGCCCGGGCGTCGTGGCTGGGCTTCCAGACGCGGGGCGCGGGCTCCGGTGGGCCCTCCGGGGGGGCCTGCCCGGCCACCCCTCTGTCGGTGCTGCCCGCGGGGCGGACGGGACGGCGCCCCGCGCGAGGCGGCGGTGGCGAGCGGCCTCATTCCGCCCGGCCCGAACCTCCTCCACCTCCGCGTGCTGCGGAGTCGGAGCACAGAAGGGCCGCAGCCCCTACCTAACCCGCCGTGGGGAGAGCCGCTGATTTAGAGCAGTGACGCTGCGGCAGAGGTCACGAGGCCCTGCCCTCTCCTTGGCTTTTCTTTTGCCTTTTTTTTTTTTTTTTTAAACCTGCGGTTTCTGCCGTTTCAAAGTCCGGTCTCCTAACTTAGTTTAGCCCGTGCGTAGCGGACTCATCCTGAAGCTGAAACTCCTAATACTTTGGCCACCTGATGCGAAGAACTGACTCATTGGAAAAGACCCTGATGCTGGGAAAGATTGAAGGCGGGAGAAGGGGAGGACAAAGGATGAGATGGTTGGATGGCATCACCGACTCAGTGGACATGAGTTTGAGTAAACTCCTGGAGTTGGTGATGGACAGGGAGGCCTGGCTTGCTGCAGTCCATGGGGTCTTAAAGAGTAGGACATGACTGAGCGACTGATCTGAATTAGCACCTTCCACGTTGGGGGTAGCTTTGGAGAACCAGGCTATCTGTTAAGAGAAGCTGCTCTGGGCCGAACACGGGGTAGAAGCTGCGCGGAGCAGGACCTGGACTTTGCCCTCAAGGAGCTTTATTTAGTGATGGTGAGACTGTAAACGGGTCAGTAAACGGAGACGAGGACAGGGCGCGGGGTTGAAGCTACGATTCTAGCCTGATCCATTGTGTAGACAGCGTGGAAACAAACCTACCTGGGGAGTCATGAGTGAGGAGAGGCTGTTGGCTCAATTTGTGATTCTTGTAACTGGCATTGATTGTCTGGACGTGTGTGCGGGCTCAGTCCCTTCAGTCGGGTCCGACGCTTTGCGGTCATTTGGATTGTAGCCAGTCAAGCTCCTTTGTCCATGGGGATTTTCCAGACAGGAATACTGGAGTGGGTTGCTATGCCCTCCTTCAGGGGATCTTCCTGATCCAGGGATTGAACCGGCTTCTCTTATGTCTCCTGAATTGGCAACTGGGTTATTTATCACCAGCGCCACCTGGGAAATCCAGTTGATTGCCAGGAGTGCGTGCATTTCTGCCTTTTGTGTAAGGAGGCTCAAGTAGGGGAGAGAGTAAATTGAACTGTGTGCAGAGCTCTGGGAGTGACTGAGTTCTGGGAGCCTCCCTGCAAACCCAGACGGGCTGCTGCAGGGGGAGGTCTGCTGAGTGGAGTGGACCCAGAAGGCCGTGACTGTTACACCCAGAGGCCAGGGCGGCTAGAAGCTAAGGCAGGTCACAGCAGCACACTCCGTTTTTAGATGATTAGTTTTTTAACCCCAGAAGTAAAAATAGCAGTATAAAGCTTATTGGTCTTCACCCCCATGTTGTTCAGCTCAGTTGTGTCCAGCTCTTTGCCACTGCGTGCACTGGAGCCTGCCAGGCTTCCTTGCCTTCACTGACTCCCAGAGTTTGCTCACACTCACGTCCATTGAGTTGGTGATGCCATCCAGCCTTCTTTTCGTCTGTCCTCCCCTTCTCCTCCTGCCCTCCATCCTTCCCAACATCGGGGTCTTTTCCAGTGAGTCAACTCTTCACATAAGTATTGATGACAGACTAGTGTATCCTTTTATTCTCCTCAAAATAGGACTTCTGGTTTGTGTTTACAAAACTGGAGTCGTGTTTTGTGTATCTCTCTAAGTTGCGTGTCTTCCTGCACAGTAGCCCCATGGTGCAGCCAAAAGATGGCAGGTTAACACTGCCCTCTGTCTGGTGGCTGCTCAGTGTTCCAGACCACGGAAGCAACAGTTTGTTCAGCCGTGTCCTTCTGAGCAGTCTTCTGTTTCCAGCTTTTCATCCTGGAAAACATCTGTACCTGCTGCCTTAAACACCCTTGTACACATATTCTGTGTGCCCTTAGCTTTCCTGTTCATTGAGGCAGCTTTCTTTAATCTGGGACGGAAATGAATGTGATTTATTTTCAGATTGGTCTGTGGCATACTTTAGAGCGCCACTGGACCTGTTGAACAGATCCGTATTATTCATTAATGGCGCTGTGGCCTTGAGCTTATTACTTAACCTTTTCCACATGGGAATCAGATTGGGTAATATCCCAAGTCACTTCCAGCATTAGTTCTAGAGCTTTTTGTGTTTTCCCCTGTACATACCACCCCATGCTTTCCTGCCTCCACACCTTTGTTACACCCTTCCTGAAGTGGGTCTGTCTTGTCTCCTTGTGGCTTTGTATGTGAACTCTTGCCTGTTCTTCAGAGTCCCTCTGCCCAAATCCTTTCCCAGACTTCCATTTCTCGAAAGCTAGAAATATTTACTCTGAGCCTCCCAAAGCACTTGGTTCCTCTTTTATCACTTTCAAACCCAAGTTACAGTTCTATGTATATAGATACCTTTTTGCATGACCATAAGTACCCTGTGGGCAAGATGTCTGCCCACGAGGCTTTGTAATGGACAGCAGCACTGGACCTCACCTCCAGTAGTAGCTCTTTCTTCAGCATGTGGTGGGGTCTGCATGATCAGGAGTTCTGAGAGTGAGGAGAAGGGGAGATTAGTACTGTAGCCTTGGTGCACTGACGTTTTAGTTTAGGCGTGTATTGCAGAAGACTTACATAAGCAGATAGCTTCCATACATCATATGCAGTTTGCCTTTATTGTATCTAAGACAAATCCTTTCTCCCCCGTGTAGCAAGTAGTTTTAAATTACCTTTGATTTCCAAAGTCGTCCATCTGACTTTAACAAGCAGAAAAATCATGATCTTAATTTCTGTCATGTGGACTTGCCTTCAGGTCTTCTCCTCGGCTGCTGTGCACAGCTGCAAAGCAGAAAAACAATGGCCAGAACCTGGAAGAGGACGCAGGTCAGAATGAACAGAAGACAGATCTTCCCTCCACGGAGAAGACGCTCATAGAAGAGAAGGTCAAGCTGGAAGAGCAGCTGAAGGAGACCATGGTAAGGCTGTGGGCTCTCGTGAGGAATGTGGTCTGTGGAAATCCAGGTCCGTCTTCTGGGGATGTCAAGATGGCCTACTTAACAACAGAGGTGGAAGCCAGACGAATTCCGTCCCGTCGGGTTCTACAGCAAGTTACTGCTGAAGAAGGGCTAGAACTCAAATCCGCTGTGACTCTGGTTGTCGTGAGACTTATCTTCATGTGCTACATAGATTATATTGAATTAAGACTGAAAATGGTCTTTACAAGTGATGAATATTCAGTAGGGCCCTTAAGGCTGGGTCTTTGGGGGGACGAAAGTGGGAGCCAAAGGTAAAGTCACATGATGCTCTCCTCGGGATGTTGGAGTTTTATGAACTAATTAGTAATACAGATTATGACCTCGTGTGGAAAAGCGTTGTTCAGTTGCTCAGTCATGTCCGGCTCCTTGCGACCCCATGGACTGCAGCACTCCAGGCCTCCTTGTCCCTCACCATCTCCTGGAGTCTGCCCAAATTCATGTCCCCCAAGTCGGTGATGCCATCCGGCCATCTCTTCCTCTGTCTTCACCACCACCTCCTGCCTTCAATCCTTCCAGCATCAGGGTCTTTTCCAGTGAGTCAGTTCTTCGCATCAGGTGGTCAAAGTATTGGAGCTTCAGCATCAGTCCTTCCAATGAATATTCAGGTTTGATTTCCTTTAGGATGGACTGGTTTGATCACTCTGCAGTCCAAGGAACTCTCAAGAGTTTTCCAGCACCGCAGGTCGATAGTATCAGTTCTTTGGCATTCAGCCGTTTTTATTGTCCAGCTCTCACATCTCTGTGACTGCTGGAAAAACCATAGCTTTGAATAGACGGACCTTTGTTAGCAAAGTAGTGTCTCTGCTTTTCAATAAGCTGTTTAGATTTGTCGTAGCTTTATTTCCAAGGAGCAAGCATCTTTCAACTTCATGGCTGCAGTCACCATCCACAGTGGAGCACCGTCCATTTTGGAGCACAAGAAAATAGTCTGTCACTGTTTCCATCATATCCCCATCTATTTGCCGTGAAGCACTGTGCTAGGGCTTTGCTAACCCCTTTGTTTGTGTGAATCCTCACAGCAGCCCTGTGAGTCAGCCGTTAATACCCCTGTTTACAGATGAGGAAACTGAGGCCCAGGACTGTTTGGTAAAACTTCCCAAGGTCACCTTGCTGCCCAGGGGCAGGCCCACTGTCTGAGCCTCTGAGACCTTGCTCTTAACCGCAGCACTGGAGCCCCCAGAAAGCTGAAGGCAGTAACCTAGTGCCCAGAGGAAAAAGAGAAATGCCAGGAGATGGATACAATTACAGGAAGAGTTGGTGCAAAATGAGGAAGATACCAGAATTCTGATGATTATTACACAATAAGTGTTCCAACTGAACTGTAGTGGGGCAGTGTTAAAAATACCACAGGTTCATTCCTGAGGTTTTTCCTCTTCTGTGGGGTAGAGGCCAAAGCTGTCTGCTCAGGGTTGTTCTCCTGACCCTCTCCTCGGTATGAGATCCAAGCCAGGTCAGCCCATACCCTGGGTTCTAGGCTTCCCTTGAGCTGGAAATTCTGCAGAGGAATGAATGGTCCTTCCTTGAGAGGAACCATCAGAAGCAGGAGAAACTAGCAGCTTTTCTTGTGCTTTCCCCAGCTGTACACAGTGAGAATGACCGTGGGGGGTTATGAATATGTGATGCCTCGCCATCTTATTCCCCACGTGGTGGGAATAGTGGCACTGGTTAATTTACTTCTGTTTATTATGCAGCAGCTGTTTGTAATCCAGTCTCCAAAGTACTGATCGCTGCTGTTTGTATTTTGACTTGCAGTTTGTTATATCAGATGTGTTTACCTATGAATTTGTTCCAGATATATTTCATGTGAATTTTTCTTCCTTTTTTTTCTTTTTTTTTAAAGGAAAAATATAAGCGAGCTCTAGCAGATACTGAGAACTTGCGGCAGAGGAGCCAAAAATTGGTGGAGGAGGCAAAACTATATGGTAACTTTAATCACTGTATGATATTGATCCTGGGAGATACGGACAAGGAAGGGGGGGGGGGTGTGGTCTCAGACAACGTGATTGATCAGGTGGGGAGGGCGGGTGGCTGCTGGTTGCATTCCCTCCAGTTGTTGAGATGAGTCAGCTGTTGCCTAGCAGGAGCAGAGCTGGCTTGTGACGCACACTCATAGTGGTGAGCGTAATTCCTTCAATAGGAGAGGATCCTTCTCTCTCCCACACAAGGACCTCAGTGTGAGCCTGCAGGCACTCGCAGAGGTGCCCTGTGAGGCTGGGGTCCTCAGCCGGAGCAGCCCTGACGCTGGTCTCACTTAAGACCTCGTCAGTCGCTATCTGCATTGACACCGTTGGATCCTTCTGTCATCATGCTTCCCACCTTACAGTTGAGGTCAGTGAGACTGAAATGATTTGCCACTAAAATGGCCATGGCACCAAGGCCCGTCTCCCTACCCCATATGTGTTGTGCTGATCACACAGAAGACCACCTGAGTACTTAGGGGACACAGCTTTCAGGCTCCCCGTTCTGGATGCAGAACCAACAAGAGGTTAAACCCTCTGCTCAAGGACAGAGCTTGAGTGCTTGCACGTTCAGCACAGAGAACAGCCTCTCTGCACTTTTGTTGAATGTACAGTTGATGTGTAATGTGTTGATTCCTGCTCTACAGCAAGGTGACTCAGTTACACATCTTTTTACTTCCTTTTCCATTATTCCCTGTCACAGGGTATTAACCGTAGTTCCCCATGCTACACAGTGGTGACCTGTGCATTCTGTATATAATAGTTTGCACATGCTCATCTTCTGTAGAAGATGTCACGGGTAATTTGATAGTGTGCATGCTCAGTCACTCAGTCGTGTCCAACTCTGTGACCCCATGGACCGTAGCCCACCAGGCTCCTCTGTCCATGGGAGCATCTTGGAAAGAATACTGGAGTAGGTTGCCATTTCCTCCAGAGAATCTTGCCAACTGATGGATCGCACCCAAGATTCCTCTGTCTCCTGCATTGGCAGGCAGGTTCTTTACCACCAAGCCACCTGGGAAACCCTGTCAATTTGATCGTGACCATATTAGATCTGTAGATTGTTTTGGGCATTGTGGCCATTTTAACAATATTAATTCTTCCAATCCAAGAGCATGGAATATCTTTCCATTTCTTTGAATCATTTTCAATTTCCTTCACTCATGTTTTATAGTTCTCAGCATATAAGTCTTTCACCTCCTTGTCAGGTTTATTCCTAAGTATTTTATTACTTGATGTGATTTTAAAGGATATTGCTCTTTACATTCTCTTTCTGATATTTCATTGTTAGTGTAAAAAAAATTTGGCCAATTTCTGTATATTAATCTTATATCCTGATATCTTGCTGAATTCATTTATTCTAGTAGTTTTTGTGTGGAGTCTCAGGGCTTTCAATATGTATTGTATCATGTCATCTGTATATACTGACAATTTTACCTCTTCTTGTGGCTGAGACTTCCAGTACTATGTTGACTAAAGTGGTAAGAGTGAGCATCCTTGTGAATGGATGTTGGATCATACGGTT
Source organism: Odocoileus virginianus (assembly GCF_023699985.2). NCBI lineage: Eukaryota > Metazoa > Chordata > Mammalia > Artiodactyla > Cervidae > Odocoileus > Odocoileus virginianus. The sequence continues at coordinate 2,032,347 of NW_027224267.1, forward strand.
TTTCTTCATTTGTTGAGATGATTGTGTGGTTTTTGTCTTTTTTTTGTTGACGTGGTATATCTCATTGATTGATTTGGATATGTTGAACTATCATTATGATCCTGGGATGAATCCATCTTGGTCACGGTGTATGATCTTTTTTATGCGTTGCTAATTTCCATTTGCTAATATTTTGTTGAGAATTTTTGCATCTATATTCATCAAAGATATTGGCCTGTAATTTACTATTTTTTTCAGTAGTGTCTTTTCTTTGATTTTTGTAACAGGGTAATGGTGGCTTCATAGAATGTCTTTGGGAGTGTTCCTTCCTCTTCATTCTTTTCAGAGAGTTTGAGAAGAGTTGGTAGAAGTTCTTTCTATGTTTGATAGAATTCACCTGTGAAGCCATCTGGTCCTGGACTTTCGTTTGTAGGAAATTTCTTTTAATTACAGAATCTATTGCATGTCTAGTTATCAGTTTGTTCAGATTATCTGTATCTTCTTGATTCAGTTTTGGTGGGCTGCATCTTTGTAGGAACTTGTTTGTGTCTTCTAGGTTGTCAGGTTTGTTGGCATATAATTAATTGTTCATAATATTCTCTTAATGATTTTTATTTCTGTGGTATCTGTTGTGATTTCTCTTTCATTTCTTATTTTCTTTATTTGGATCCTCTCCCTTTTCTTGCTGAACCAATTTTTGTTTTTGTTTTTTAATCTCTAGTTTCTCTCTGATCTTTATTTCCTCGCTTCTGTTGACTTCAGGTTTTGTTTGTTCTTATTTTTCTAATTCTTTTAGGTAGTAGGTTGGGTTGTTTTGAGATCTTTCTTGTTTCTTAAAGAACTCCTGTATCACTGTGAACTTCCCTCTAAAAACTGCTTTTGCTGCATCCTGTAGACTTTGTATGGTTGTGTTTCATTGTCATTTGTCCCTAGGTAATTTTTAATTTCATTGTTGACCCATTGATATTTTAGTAGCATGTTGTTTAATTCCATGTAGTTGGGTTTTTTGGTTTTGTTTTTTCCATTTCTTTTTCTGGGGGTTGATATCTAGGTTCATACAGTTGTGGTCAGAAGAGATGCTGGAAATAATTTCTGTTCTGTTAAATTTGTTGAGGCTTGTTTTTGTGCCCCAGCATGTGGTCAGTCCTAGAAAAGGCTCTGGGTGCACTTGAACGTGTATTCTGGTTTTTTTGGATGGAATATCTTGAGCATATCAGTTAAGTCTGACTGTTCTATCATTTTGGATTTCTGTTGCCTTATTGACTTTCTGTCTAGCTCTGTCCATTGATGTGAGTGGGGCAGTAAAGTCCTACTGTTGTATTTCTATAAAGTTTCTCACTTTACATCTGTTAGCATTTGTTTTATGTACTTTGGGTGCTCTTGTGTTGAGTACATATATGTTGAGGAATATAATATCTTCTTGTATTGATTTTTTAATATCATGTAGTGTTTTTCTTTATCTGTGTTTATAGCTTCTGTTTTGATGTCTGTTTTGTCTGATGAATATTGTGACCGACCCCCCCCCCCCCCACTTTCTTATTTCCCTTTGCATGAAATATCTTTTTCTCTGTCCCCTCAACTTCCAACCTGTGTGCGTCCTTTGGTTACAGTAGGTCTCTGGTAGACGGTGTGTTGTAGTTTGATGTGTGTTTGTTTTTTGTATTGTGCTTGTTGTCTTTTTGGCTTTTGTAAATCTGGGCATTGTTGATTTGTGGTTACCCTGTTTTTCAAGTATGTTAACCCCTTCCTATATCTGTTTGCTTTAGACTGGTAGTCATGTAGGCTCAAACATATTCTAGGAAAAACAAGTCAACATTTTTTTTACTCCTTCCCTGTACTTTATGATTTTGATGTTGTCTTTTACATTTTTAGTGTTTACCCTTCAGCTATTCATTGTGGTTGTCATTGATTTCACAGAATTTTTTTTTTTTTTTTTCAATCTCTGTACCGACTTTTAAGTGATTCACTTTACAGTTGGGTTTTCTCTTGCTTATAGCTTCTTCTTTTCTACTTAGAGAAGACTTTTCAATGTTTCTTTTAGCATAGGTTTAGTATTGCTGTATTCAAAGTATAAAAAGTTTTTGCTTGTCTAAGACGTTCTTTGTCTCCTTCTAAATGGTAGTCTTGCTGGGTAGAGTATCAGGTCGCAGACTTTCCCCTTCCAGGACTTTGAATACTTGCCGCTCCCTTCTGGCCGCAGTGTTTCTGTGGAGAAATCGGCTGATATCCGTATGGGAATTCCCTTATAGTAACTCTCTTTTTTTTGCTCTTTAGAATCCTCTCTTTAACTGTTGCCATTTTAATTGATTTTTTTTAATGTGGACCATTTTTAAAGTCTTCATTGAATTTGTTACAGTATTGTTTCTATGTTTTTTCACTTCAAGAGGTGGGATTTTAGCTCCCTGATCAGGGGTTGAACCTGCACCTGCTTCATTGTAAGGTATAGTCTTAACTCGCTGGACCACCAGGAAGGTGCCCAGCCATGATGTATTCAAATACATTTTCATTCCCCCCGCCCCGGTTTTTCTTTTCTACTAGAATCCCTATATGTTGGCAAACTTTAAATTATCCCGCACTTATGTTGCTTTCATATTTTTTCATTTGGCTTTCTGTCTGCTGTTCTGATTGGGTGATTTCCATTATTCTGTCTTCCAGATTTCTTAGTTGTTAGGAGAAGCAGTTACCTACTGTGGTCTTGGAGGGCTTGTGTGTGTGTGTGTGCAGGAGCCTCCCTGTGTAGTAGCCTGAGTGGGTCTACCATTTTTGGAGAAAGACCTGCTTTTATAGTATAGGTGCTGCTGGGTGTCCTGGCCACTGTCCCACTGATGGGGGGGTGTGACTGGTTGAGCAGGGCCTCCCCTCTGTTCCATGGTTGTCACAGCCCTGTCAGGGGAAGGGTCTGCTCCCTCCTGGTCGGAGTGGACACCCCCAGGTCTGTTTCTGAGCTGCAGAGTGAGGTGGGTGGGAGTGAGCGCTCCCCCAGGAGGGGAGCCACTGAACACCCCTCCACTGCAGCTGTCCACCGGGGAGCGTGCTGCGTGCTGCCACCTGTTGTGCGTGCTGCCACCTGTTGTGCATGCTGTCGTGTCCGACTCCGCGGCCCCGTGGACTGACTGCAGCCCACCAGGCTCCTCTGTCCACGGGATTCCCCAGGCAAGAATACTGGAGTGGGTTGCCATGCTCTCCTCCAGGGGATCCTCCTGACCCAGGGATCGAACCTGCGTCTCCTGCCTTGACAGATGGGTTCTTCACTGCTGAGCCACCAGGGAAGCCCTCCTGTTGGCCGGGCTCACAGAGTATGCTGTTGTCACGTTGCCCTCAGCCCCACCTCCACCGTGGGAACGCAGGCAATCAGCCCTGGCGTGCCCCACTGCCGTGTTCCCAAAGCTCCCAATGCAGACCTCCTGGAGCCCAGACCCAGCCTTGCCTTCTTGGGCACACCCACCAGGCGCACAGATTCAGGCCTTAGTAGGCCGGGACCGTCCCAGCCACGAGTAGCAGGCCCCTCGGATGTCCCACAGATGCCGCTGAGCTTGCAGAGCTGGGGGCAGTGGCCTGGGTTTAGAGCTGCGCCTGCGTGGGGGTGATCGGCCGGCGCTGGTGGGCTCCCAGGGCTCCGAGAGGCCGTGCTCCGCAGGAGGCTGCCGGGGCGGGCCCGCCCTCCCTCCCTCCCTCCACGGGCCCTCTGACCAATGCGCCTTCTGCAGACACGCTTTGCTCTAGGTGCCGTCAGCTCCGCTCCTGTTTTCCTTCCTCTCTTTGGTCATCCCCTGCCCTGGCTGCGTGCCTGCTGCTCTCTAAATGTCCACGTTCTTCAAGACCTCCCCTCCTTTCATCACCTCCCCCACTGACTTGCCCTCCGACAGGGCTGAGTGGTGTTCACATACAGGTGAGCTGCCAGTTCAGACGTTTCTTCTCCATTCTAGTCCTGGCTGTCTTTACCTGGATGTCTCAGAGGTATTTTAAACTGAATTCTCCCCTCTGTGCTTTTCTTCCTCGTTTGAGTAAATGATACCGTTGCCCGCACAGGTGTTCAGGTCAGTCATCTGAGACTACGCTCTCCCCCCACGCCCGCTCCTCTCTTACCCCGGGGGTGGGGATGGCTGGCCTGCGCGCACCCGCCTCTGCCGCCTGTTGCACTCTGCCCAGGCCAGCTTCAGCTCCCGCATTGGCTCCACACCCTTGGCAGAGTGGCGTCAGCTCCCCTCCGCCCAGTCCACCACCCCCTGAAGCCGTCAACTCCTCTGGGTTTACATTGTCTTGGTGGACGGGCGCCCTGGGCTCCCAGGATGCGTGGCTCACTGCCGACTCTCAGTCCGCACCGCAGGCTCAAGAAGCCATGTCCCTGCGGTTAATGGTCCTCAGCACTCAGGAGGGCTCCTTCCTGGAAGTATAATTGGTAATTGTGTCTCGCTGTGGCGATCGTGCCCTGCGTGTCTCAGACCAACACTCCACGTGGGCAGATGTTTCCCCAGCAGCTCGAACGAGGGGTTAGTCCTTAATAGATGCTCACGTTTTTATTGGATGGGTAGACTTTTTTATTTCACTTTACAGCAACTGGGTGAAAATACTGTGTAAAAAAAAAGAGAAGCTGTAAACAAGCATTGCCTCCTTCAAAGCGTAGAACCTTTGACACTTGAGAAGACTTGAGCCGGTTGTGCTGGAGACTCGAGGTTACTGCGCTGCGGGGGAGGGGGTGCCTCTCCTCAGCCCCAGCTTCCTGCATTCAGCATCTGAAGGGTTGTCTTGAAACCACAGTTGTTTGCATTTATATAAAATTTTTCTAACTGTTATTTCTTCTGTTAGATTAAGGCTTGGGGTGTGTCCTGCTAACTTTGACCTCATGGTGCCAAGTAATGGCTAATGTTTATCGAGCACTTACAGTGTTCTAGGCGCTGTGATGTGAGTGACTTCCTGTCCTCATAAGCTTGCTGTGTGTCAGGTACTGTTGTCCCTGTTCTATCACCAGAGCAGCTTCAACCCAGAGGGGTTCAGCACGGTCACAGGGCTGTCTGGTGACAGCCGGGGGCGTGGCTGAGGTGGCGGGCTGGCCCCGTCCTGCTGGCCCCGTCTGTGGCAGGGAGGTGCTCGGGAGTCTGTGTGTCCTTTCGGTCTGGAGCAGGACTGGGGGTTTTCAGTCTGGCTCTGCAGGTTTTCAGGTGCCTGTCTTTACACCTCATTGGCTTTTGTCTAAACCTCGGAAAAGTTTTTTTGTTTAATCCAGCCCATTGAAATTCTAGGACCTGGTTTGAAAACAGGTGTGTGACAGAAGGACTCCCCAGGTGGCTCAGTGGTAGGGAATCGACCTGCCACTGCAGGAGACGCTGGTTGAGTCTCTGGGTCGGGAAGATCCCGGGGAGAAGGGAGTGGCAGTCCCCTCCAGGCCTCTTGTCTGGAGACTCCCTCGGACAGAGGCGCCTGGTGGGCTGCAGTCCCTGGGGTCACAAGAGTAGGACACGACTCTGAGCACGCACACGTCACAAAAGGAGGGCTTGTGGTTTTGAGCGGCCCGTGCAGTTGATGGAAAATGCAGTGACGGTCTCCCTTAACCTGGTGCAGGCATCCAGGGCTTCTGCAAGGACTTGCTGGAGGTGGCGGACATCTTGGAGAAGGCCACACAGTGCGTCCCGAAGGAGGAGATTCGAGACGACAACCCCCACCTGAAGAACCTCTACGAGGGGCTCGTGATGACCGAAGTCCAGATCCAGAAGGTGTTCACCAAGCACGGCCTGCTCCGGCTGAACCCCCTGGGCGCCAGGTTCGACCCGTACGAGCACGAGGCGCTGTTCCACACGCCGGTCGAGGGGAAGGAGCCGGGCACGGTGGCGCTGGTTAACAAAGTGGGCTACAAGCTGCACGGGCGCACCCTGAGACCTGCCCTGGTGGGGGTGGTGAAGGAGGCCTAGCGGCCCGCGGGTCCCAGCGCTCTGTCTCACCCGCTGACTCTTCCAGGGCGGGTTTGTCTTTTCTCACCTATGAATACTCTTGACCTTTTCCTAAACCTTGCTGCAAGGCTTTGGTAACCGGCGGCTCCACAGAAAAGGCAGGCACTTGCCCAGCTGCGTTAACAAACTGGAATATGGGAGTCTGTCTGTCCGTTGATTTTTAACACACGTTCCACGTGCTTACGGAACAGGCTGAAGGGACACTACTGGACTCTGGGGTATCACAAAAAACACTGTGTCTGCTCAGACTCTGGCGACGTCAGAGTGTTCCAAGTAAATAAAAGGCCTTCAGGAACCGCGTCTGCTGGCTGGCCGAGCCAGCTGCTGTGCGTCCCACGCGTCTCACTGGCCTGTGCGCTCCCGGCATGCTTGGTTTGACTCAGGCAGTGGAAGGGATTGCTGGGGGAGGTGTGTGCGGCCCTTGGTGACAAACGTGATTTGAGTTCCTTTATCATCAGTAACTACTTGCCTGCCGAAACAGTCACACCTCTGTATTTTGCCCCATTTCGGAAGGTGACGGAATCAGTTACCATTGTCCTGTTTCGTTTGCCTCTGGAAATGTTTAAATCTATACCCAGCTAGTGACCAGTGACCTAAAGGTGTTTCCCCTAGTAAGATGGACTTTCCTAGAGAAACCTGAAGACTGTGTGCTTGGTATATTTTAAATGTTACATTTTATTTAAGAGGATTAAAGCCCTGATGTTATTTTCCTACGTTCTGGAAGCTGTTCTGTGTGCTTTGATGGCGGAGATCCTCACGGAAGGACAGTGTGACGTAGCTCTCCGGGTCTCTGCTCAGACCCTGCAGCTGTGTGCCTGATGCCCAGACGTGTTGGCTCATGTTCCGGAAGGGCGAGTGGCTTCCTCCTGGGCTCCCCCTGGCTGGTGCTGGCGGTCGGTGCTCGGGGCAGGCCTGGGTCTGCCCCCGACCATGAGGACCACGGACGCTCAGGAGCAGCACCATCAGGGACATGTGACCGGCAACCGCTGACCCTGTGACGCTCGCCTTAGGACCCTCCTTCCCTCACGTTACGGGAAAAACTGAATGACTGAGGTTCTGTTAAAAGTACCAGAGAAAAAGTAACCATCCGCTCTCTTTGCTTCTGAGGGGTACCTCAGGGCCTGAAGATCAGCACAGTTACATCTATTTACTGCATAAAGATGGGGGCACTCAAGTTTCAAAGGTATAGGTAATAATCCCATCATTAAAATTGCAAAGAAATTTCCCCTTTTTAAGTTGCTCTAAATTATTTGGTCAAAAGCATAGCCCAGGGATTTCCCTGGTGGTCCAGTGGTTAAGAATCCACCTCCCAATGCAGGGGACTCGGGTTGATCCCTAGTTGGGGAACTGAGATCCCACATGCCACAGGGCAACTAAGCCACAACTAGAGAATCCGTGCTCTGCAAGGAAACATCCGGCGTGCTGCAGCTACAGCCTGAGGCAGCCAAATAAATGTTAAAATACATACATATATATACATATAAAAAGGCCTAGTCCAGAACTAAAGGCGGTAGGGTGCCCTGAGGAAACCACGCCAGGAGTCACACTTGCTTTTACACTGCGGCTGTGGGCACATGGTTTTGCTTCTCTGGATGCATCTGTATGCTGAGTGTGAGTAATTCTCACACTAGTTTCTGTGAGTGTCCCCTCTCATCCCTTCTCAGCTGTTGCTGCTAAAAGGTGCTAAACCCAGAGATGGTCTGGCCTAAATGGGAACTGTTTCCTGTTTCACTCACCCACAGTCACCACTAACAGGGAAATATGAACTGTGTCCATGCTGATGCCGCAGTTAGAGGCCCGTGGGCTGCACTTGAGTTGGGTTCCTGGCTTTTCCCTAACTGTGGCCTGGATTCGTTGCTCCATGTAGGTTACGGAGCTGGCACTGTACACTCACCGTAGACTTCCGCAGCCTGGCTCCACGGAAGCTCTGGGTGTTTCGTTCCTTTCTGGGAAGGAGCGCTGGCCTGAAGGGCTCTTCTGCTGAACAGTCTGGAGGGAGAACAGGCGCGATGACCAAAAGCCACAGTAAGACGTATCAGGCTGGTCCCCATCCTGATTCTGAGGACTGGCTCACACCAGCTACCAGACTGAAAGGCTGTGGGTCCAGGGGCGGGCAGTAAAGAGCAAGCGGCGACACTGTTTGCTTCTCAACCTGTTTAATGTGTAAAAGGGGAAAAGGTGGTAGGCAGAGTTTCGGTCTGAATACATTCTCGGAATGCTGGCCATCCAGAGCATCGTTCTGAACAGCTGATTATCTTCTGACTCGAGAGTTTTCGTTTTGAAAAGACCTAATTCCATGGGATCATGGTGACTCATTTATCATAAGAATTAAATACAGAAATTTAAAGGCTCCGAGCAAACAGCAGGGGCGGGACTAATGCAACAGTAATAGCTGGAGTTGATGGGACAAGAGGCAACCAATCATAAAATTACTTTTCCCTTGTAACAAAGGGTTCACACTTTTAACATAAATTATACATTCATTATGGTGTTTTAAAACAGTCAAGCCTAAATAAATTCTTCATACCGTCGAGAAAAGACACACACACTGAAAACCTGCTTAAGCACAGAACTTCTCATTTGACAGCTCTGGGCCGGGGCCACGCACATTTTACAGGGAGCTTTTGCTTCTCAAGCTTAGTGAAAGTCTGGCAATCATTTTGTATAAAAATAAGACTTAAATTTAAAACCTCACCAAACTAGGAATCTGATGTAGAAAATCAGTCACACTGAAGTGGCTAAAGCCCACAGTTCTCAGACTTCAGCCCGTGTCCCACTGACCTGCGAGGCCCCGCCCCGCGTGTCCGAGGCCTGGGGGGGCCCAAGTCCCTGAAGCACTAGCGGATTCCCCGGGGGGCGCCACGCTGTTGCTCCAGGAACCCTGGCTGAGAACCCCTGGAGGGACGTAGCACCATCTCCGCCTCTGCTCAGCACAGACCGTGTCCACACGCTCATCAGCGGTGGTTACCCTGCGGGTGACAGCACTCAAGAGTGACGCCACTGCCCGCTGCTTTAATGGTCAGAGAGGTCCCGGGTTTGTGGTCAGGTCTCGGGGAGTGCTGCCCTGCCAGCATGCGACGCGGTTTACCCCTATAGCCACGGACGACACGTTTGAGCATCAGGCACTCAGTCGCGCCCGACTCTGCAACTCCGTGGACGGTGGCCCGCCAAGGCTCCACTGTCCGTGGGGGTTCTCCAAGGCAAGAATACTGGAATGGGTTGCCATTCCCTTCTCCAGACCTTCCCGACCCAGGGACTGAACCCAGGTCTCCTGCATTGCAGCTGGTTCTTTACCATCGGAGTCGCCAGGGAAGCCCCCAGTATACTTGGAGTGTGTACTTAATGCTGGACGTTCACCCTAGGGGACAGACAGAAGGACGTGAAAGGAAAAGGCACCAGAATTAAGCCGTCCTTGGAAATGATGAGTTTTTTTTTTTTTTCTTTCCCAAATCCCTTCACTTCAGTGTAACTTCAAGCCCAAGCATTCTGGGAGGTAAACAGTCTGGCAGCTTCGAGGGGTTAGAGGCGGGATGCGCCGCAGGATGACCGGAGCAGCACTGGGGTCTGGCCACTCCCCTGACCCTACAGCAGGGCCTTGGACACGAGCGCCCCGGGCAACTGGAGGACACGCGACTCCTCCGGTTCCCGCAGAAGGCGCCGTGCCTGTCACGGAAGGGCACCCCTGAGAGCCTCTCTGAACCCGGCTGGGCAGAGCCACGCCAGAGTCTGGCTCCAGGCGGCGGCCCCGGGAAGCAGTACCCAGGCCTCCAGGCCACCGGGGTCCCTCTCGCCTAGCCCAGCGCCTGACACCACACAAGACAAGGCACAGGGGCAGTCTCAGAGAAAGAGGCGCTTGCCACTGGGGTGAGAACCCTGGAAGGAGCCAAAACCCAGAACTCCCAACTCTCAGTGAGCTTCACTTAAAATGAGTTCTTCCAAGTAAAACACACGGCCAAGTTCTAAGCGCAGCAAGCAGCACCTCCAGGGGAGGAGGCCCCGCATCCCCCCCAGACACCGTGGTGAGCTCCCTCAAAGTGCCACCACCAGCCGTCGTGAGGAAGCTCAGTTTGGCCAAACCGTTCACCACCAGATTCCTCCAGGCCAGTCCCTAGGGATGCCCGTCCCGCCCTTCCCCAGCGTCTTCTGCCCGGCCCGCACCCTCCGCCTAAAGTGCCACCTGCCCGCCACCGAGGGCAGCCGCGCAGAGCTCAGGTCACGGGGGTGAACCAGCGGCCAGCAGGGAAGGGCTCCCCTCCGCCCATCTCACAGTCCTGTACCACTGGGAAGCAACAAAAAAAGTAAATTTCCCAATCTCATCATCATGTATCCACACTGAACACTCAAAGGCAAATCCTCATCTTAAAGTACTACATTTAGGGATTCAGGTAAAATATACACGGATTTTGTCTTCCCCTTGATCCAACTGTTGCTATTGCTTCTTCAGAAGACAGTAAAAAGAATTGATACCCTAAAAAAAGAACTGGATTTGTTTTTTAAAAAAGAGCAACAATGCGGGGTGGGGGGTGGGACGGAAAAGCGTTTCCTCTCCCCCTCCTGCCCACCCTGTTTCGTTTTGGCTCACAAAGATTTTATTTTTCCCCCTCTTCGCTGTCGGTGTGGCTCTCGCAGCAACCGTCCTCCATCCGTCCGTCCATCCCGGGCACTCCGGGCGGCGGGCTTCAGGAGGCGTCCCTGGATATCCACCCGCTCTCGGTGAGGAAGTTCAGGATCCTCTTCTTGAGGACTTTGTCCAGGTAGCTGGGCAGGCGGCTCTTGGAGGGGATGCCCTGGCGCTTCTGCAGGTGGTCCTTGATGATGATGGTCTTCACGGTCACGTAGCGCGCGGGGCTCAGGTTGAGCGAGCTGCACAGCACCTTCTCGCGGTCCGACAGGAGCTCAAAGCCCGGCAGGTGCTCGATGGCCGCGAACTCGCCGTCCCGGGCCTCCTCCTTGCCGCGCTTGGCGCCCCCCGCCGCCGCGGCCGCCGCGGCCGCCGCCTTGTTCTCCTTGCGCTTCTCGCGCTTGTGCCGGGCCGCCTCGTACTCGGCCGACTCCTCCATCTTGGTGATGCCGTTGCGGCGGTAGCGCTGCAGCTCGCGGATCTTGGCGCGCAGCATCTTCTCCTTGTGCATGTTCTCGAAGAGGTCGTCGAACTCCTTGCACGACATGAACTGGTAGAGCGGCCGCAGCTTCAGCCGCAGCTCCTTCTCTTCCTTGGTGACCTTGCGCCGCGCCGCCCGCTCCTTCTCCTTCTTGTCCTTGCCCAGGAAGGCGGGCACCAGGTTGTAGTCACGCGCGATGTTCTTGCGCCGCTGCCGCTCGCGGAGCTTGCGCACGTACATGTCCACGTGCGCGCGCTTCAGCTCGATCTCCACGTCGTCGTCGTCGTAGTTGACCGAGAGCCCGCTGATGAGGGTCTCGGCGTCCTGGTCGTACTCGATCTCGTAGTCGTCCCGCAGTGGCATGTAGCCCAGCTGCTGCTGCTCGGCCACCGAGATGTCTAGGGGAGGCAAGGGGGTGGTGAGGCTGGGAGAGAGGGGGCCCCCACTGGGGCAGGTGTGGTCGGTCACCCGGTTGGGGATGGTGTCGGGGATGCAGGCCTTCCCCAGGTTTCCGTGGATGTACATGCTTACGTAATGCTCCATCACTTCCTGGGGGGTCCGGGAAGCGCCAACGTGAGCTGCCATGTCCTCCTGCAGAGACAAGCGATCAGAGGGTCAGGCACAGGCTGGGCGCAGGGCTCCCTAGGCACCTCCACCCCGCAGCCTGCGGGCACCGTGATGTCTGTCCCCCACAGCCACTCTGGCTGGGCTGATCCCCTGGATGGAGGGATAACCTTTGGAGAATCCACCCCCGGAGAAAGTCAGGAACCCAGAAAGGCGCCGATCTGCTCGGAGGGCAGAGCTGAAACCCACATCCCAGACCCCACCTTTTCTCCTGGTTCTCTTAAGAGGACAAGCAGAGGTCACCCGGCCTGGGGCCGCCCTGCCTCCAAGCAGTCTGGCTGCGAGGCTGACAGGCCTGGGTGGGCAGCCATAGCCCGGGGGTGGGGTGGGGGGCGGCCCTGCTGGCCCCAGTGACCACTCCACTCCGAACTAGGAGAATAGATGCGGCCCGGGGCCTCCCGACTAGGGAGGGAGGCTGGCTCACTGTGCCACCTGCGTCCCAACGCAAAGCGCCAGGCTCCGTCTCTGACGCCCCGGCCCCGGGCCAGTGTGTCCCTTCCCCAGCTGGCGGTCAGGTGACCCGGGAATCGGGCCACCGCTTCTGTGGGCCGCTGGGGTCCAGCAAGCAGTGGAGACCGGCCCGGGCTGCAGGCAGGGGTCACGCCTCCAGAAGGGACCCGCCCTGCGCGCACAGGGTTATTAATGGGAGGAAATTGTACAAGTCCCTCAATCTTTTCCTTCTGCCAAGAGGCTTCTTCCTTAAAGGGAACCACTAAAGCCACTTGAGAAAGCAGCCGCCTGCAGTGTGCACTCGCTCCCAGCAGCCACTCCGCGCCCCGCCGGCCTCACTCCCCTGGCTCTGCCCAGAGACACTCAGCGCGCGCCCCCCCCTGCCCCCCACGATTGGGATGGTCCCTGCACCCCCACAGGCAGAACGGGAGCCCAGGAAACCAGCCGGTCCCCTGGGGGGCTGACCCTGCCGACCAACCGGGCACAGAGGGGAGGAAGGTGTCAGGAAGCCCCTGGGTCAGTAACACTCTCTCGCAGCTCAGCCCACCCCAGCTGGTTCCAAGGAGCCTCCGGGACACACGTCCTTCCAGCAGGAAAGGCTGTGCTCGCCAGGGAGCCGGGGCCGGGGCGCCACCGGCCTGAGCTGTGCTGCCCGTGCCAGGCGGGCGGCCGGGGGTGTGGGAGCCGCATCTGACCCTCGCCAGGGGCCCCCCCCGCGCGGCGTGGCTCAGCGCGGGGGCCCCAGGCCTCGTCCAGTGCGGCCCTGCGGGAAAGCTCTGCCCTCGGAGAGGCCACTGCCCCCTGGCGCCCCAGCAGCCTGCCCCCGGTGCCCCTCGGGTGCTCGGCGAGGGGGAGACTCAGCCCGAGGGCGCGGCGAGAGGTTGAGCAGAGATCCGGCGTCTGAGCGAAACAAGGTGTCCCTGTGACCTGTCCGGGGGCCTCTCTGTCAGCTCCTGCCATGAGGATGGAGCAGGCAAGGGCTGTGCGGCCATTCTCCGGCAAGGCTGCCGGGCCCTGAGGCCCCGCACGTGAGGAGCCAGGAGGTGCGGGCGGCGCGGCCCGCCTGCGCTGTCAGACACTAAGGGCCCGGGACCGCAGCCCGGTGCCCAGGGCCCGGAGCAAGGTGGCTGGGGGTGCTGGGAGGGAAGCCCTCCGCCGTCTGCCTTCCGAGGACCGGGCGCTTTCCGCTGGACGCAGGTACTGCCGTTCTGAAAATGAAGGGCAGTCCTGAGCATGAGAGAAGCAGGAGGGGGCACCCGGGCCGCTGGGGACCACTGGGGGGCCAGGACGCGGGACCGACCTCGCCAGGGACGCAGCAGCTGGCCCCCACCACAGGCGCCCCGCATACCCGCGCCAGCACTCCAGCGTGCCCCAGAGACAGGAGAGGTGTGCGCCCGGGGCAGCTGCCTCACAGCGGTCCACTCGGGGGTTAGTTTCTGGGCCAACACTGAACTTCCTGCCCCAGGAGATGCAAGCCGCTCATGTTGGGGAAGGGAGGTGGAGGTTCTGTGCACTAGTTTTTATCAGTGAAACTAAAAGGAACCTTTTTAAAGTTAAATTTTGCCTCAATTCTCTGTTTAAAAGGTCTAAGATTTTCATAAAAAATTAGTTCAGTTGCTCAGCCGTGTCCGACTCTGTGACCCCATGCACTGCAGCACGCCAGGCTTCCCTGTCCATCATCTCCTGGAGCTTGCTCAAACTCATGTCCATTGAGTCAGTGATGCCATCCAAACATCTCATCCTCTGTCGTCCCCTTCTTCTGCCTTCAGTCTTTCCCAGCATCAGGGTCTTTCCCAGTGAGTCAGTTCTTCACATCAGGTGGCCAAAATATTGGAGCTTCAGCTTCAGCATCAGTCCTTCCAATGAATATTCAGGACTGATTTCTTTTAGGATTGACTGGCTGGATCTCCTTGTATCAAATATATATATACACACACAAACACACACACACACACACACATACACACACATATATGTATACATATACCTATAAAATACAGCATCCTTAAAAGAGAGGACCTCTGTTCCGGGAGGCAGTCCCCGCCCCCCAGGCAGCACACAGGGCGGTTACTCAGGGCTCACAGGCAGGTTGCCCACCACTCTGCATCTTGCTCCATGAACATCCGCACTCCTGGGGCCTCCACCCCAGTGGAGGCGGACGGCCTGGGATAAGAAGCCAGGCTGTCTCCAGACACACAGGCTGGGTTTCTCCAGCCCTGCCAGGCAAGGGGCTGTATGGCCGTGGGCCCTGCACCGACACCTTGGTGAGCCAGCTCTTCTTCCGTTAACACAAGGGGTTTCTGGCTCCAGAGAGACCTGGGTGGTGGCCATTCATGAAGCCACATCAGTGGGGCTGGTGTCCTGTACCCAGGTCCCCAGGACCCCACACTGCCGACCACCTTAGCCAATGCCTAGGGGGAGGCCGCTACTCGGGGAGGCGCCGGGCAGTGACTGCTGAGAATCGACCCCGGGGACTGCCACGTCAGCTTGGCGCCGGTGAGAAAGGCCTGGGAAAGCCCCAGGAGCCTGACTTCATGGGCTCTGAGACTGCGGGCCGTGACAGAAGGGGACGGCCCAGCTCTGACCCTAAGAGTCCAGGGAGGACACACAGGTTCCAGGAAGCGGTGACGGACACAGCCCGACAAGGACGGTTCATGCCGGCCGCTGGCCTGGCACCCCACTCCTCTCATCTCACGCGTCTCCGGTCCCCATGGGTCAGCGGGTCACACCAGGGGGGACGGTCCCGTCCACGCCCCACAGCGTCCCGTGACGGCAGGGGGTGGGCATGGGCAGTGGGGAGGTCCTGTCCCTTGTGTGTTCGAGGTCCAAGTTTTTTTGCTTCATCCAGATGGGTGGATGGACAGATAGACGGGACTGCTGGGCGGGCAATGAGCAGCTAAGTTTCGGGGAAAGAGACTTGAAGGGAAAGTTCAAGTACGAGTGAAACGAGCAAGGCACACAGCTGTAGCCGAAGGGGCCCTCCCACCGCAGCGCGCGGTAACAGCCCCGGAAGCAGCCCAAAGTCTGGAGGCTTGTTTTCCTATACACGAACTTAAAAGAAAAGACTCCCATCTTCAGAACAAGGTGAGGAGAGTTCGGTATGCTGATTCCTGGAGTCATTTGAAAAAGAAAGAAAACGCATCTCTGAGACGCTGCACTGGGCCCTTGAGGTCACCAAAGGGAAAAGATGTAGGACAGTCCCATGGCGGGCTGGCCAGCTCCCGGGGGCTGCCTCAGGGGCTCTCCCTTCCGGCTGAGGCCGCCCCCACCCTGTGACCCGGCCTCTGCCCACAAATGCCAGCTGCCCTCTCTGCGCAGAGCCTGGGGCCAGGCCTCGGGCCCGGCTCCAGGCCCCAGCCCTTCACTGCTGAGAGACCTGGACGCGTCACTGACTTCTCCGCACCTCCTGGTCGGGATTACGGGGGTGCTGCTACCTACCACCTTCACAGGGCGGTCGGAGATTAAATGAGGTAATGCACGTTCTTGGTCCGGTGCTGGGCACGGCTTGGCCCATGGACGCTGGCTTTATTATTCCTACTATGAAGCTGTTAGTGTCGCTTCCACGGCCTGTGTTCACCAAGGTCACCTCCTCCAGGAAGGCTTCCGTGATGCCCAGAGTGAGGCTCACATCCTGGCTCCATTACTCACTGCCATGAGACGTGTTTTTATCATCTCAGCTCCTGCTTACAATCTGTAATTGCTCCTCTTAAGTGTTTTGTCAGGATAAAACACACCATCATGAACAGCCACAGTTAACGTGTACGGACATTTACGAGTTTCACCTCATCTCATCCTCCGAGCAGCGTCCCCCGCCTCCCAGATCGCGAGGACTACCTCGGGCGCGGCCACCCCCGGGGACACAGGCCAGCTCTCGCCCAGCCCGGCGCAGGGGGCGCAGCCCACCCACAGACAGAGCCGTGCCAGCACGGACGGACCAGCTCGTCGGCGCGCAGCCTCGGTGCCCTCTCTGACCCCCGGGCCGTGTGAGGGGCACCGCAGGACCCACTTCTTGCTGGTGCAGAGCATCCAGTCCCGTCTCTGTGAGAACCAGCGCCTTTACCAGGACGACTCTTTCATGTCACAGAGCACCCTTCCCGTGCGGGTCGGTCGGCGGGGCTGCTCGGGAGCACGTCCTTTCCTGACCAGCCTCGTATCTGCCCGGGGGGTGGAGGCCGGGAGGCTGGCTTCATTCCCGAGGCTCCAGGGCCAGGCCTGGGAGGGGCACGCATGCTACATCCCCCCAGGGAGACATGGCTCCCGCTTTCTCATTCTTTAAAGGAAGAAGCCTCAAGAGGACAGAAGCAACCAGAGGGCCCACTGTGTGGGCAGCTGGGGTAGAGACCCCGGGGGGCAGCCAGGACGCTGCAGGGCCTCGGGGCTGGGGGGGGGGGGGTGGCGCAGAAAGAGCCGCCTGCCGGGCCAGGAGAGCGCGGGGTGCAAGGCCGAGGAGGGGGCGGTGGGCCCGCAGGACCGGGTGGGGTCAGAGCCATGGGCCCAGGAGGGTGTTTCAGGCTGGCTGCCCCCGAGGACCCAACCTGGGCTCTGGACTCAGACCCGGGCCTGCAGCCCCACCGGCCGCCCGCGTGCTCCCCTGTGCATGCACCTCCCCGCGGCTAGGGCTCCGGCCCAGCACACCCACACAGGGCCCTGGATGCGGCTGCTTCCCTCTCCAGCCCAGCCGGTCACCTTTTACAGTGAAGAGAATGCCCGCCGGCCTCTCGAGCGCTGGGAGGACGCCCTGGGCCAGCCACCTGCACCTCCAGACCCTCCCCCTGCCCTCCAGCCCAACCTGCCCCGCTCCACGCTGGCGGGTGAAGGCCAGCTGCCACGATAACCGGTCTCCGGCGCAGCCTTCCAGGCCAGCGGCCACGCCAGGTGCCCTGTGTCCCTGGGCCACCGGGTCTCATTTTTTTTAAAGCTAGAAAGCTCCATAAGCCTCTGCTCTGTCCCAGGGTCCCCGTCTTCTTACCTGAACTCAGGATTCACCCGCTCAGACCTGTGACCGCCCTCAGGGGGACTAGCCTCTCAGGTCAAATCAGGCTACACTTGTGAGACAGCTTTACGAAGCCAGGGGCCCCTGTGCAAAAACCGCATGACGGGTCCTCCAGGAACACACAGGATTACCTCACCATCCAGCAATTCCACCTCCTGGTGTTTACCCGAACTAACAAGGACTCCAGCGCTATCTGGACACCTGTGTTCACCGCAGAAGCATCCCCGAGAGCCAGGGCCCATCCAGAAACCAGATAAACCAAGTGTGATCTGTCCACACCGCGGACTGTTACTCAGCCTTAAACACGAAGGAGATTCTGACACCCACTACAACACTGGCCAAGCCAGGGACGTTATCCTGAGAAACAAGGCAGTCAAAGAGTTCAGAGAGTATGTGAACCCACGTAGGTGAGGTCCCTAGAACAGGCAAACCCGCAGCGACACCAAGGAGAACAGTGGCTAAGAGGGGCTGCGGGAGATGGAAGCGGGGGCTCAGTGTCTAAGGAGGACTGACTCTGTTAGTGAAGACAAGAGGGTTCTGGCCAGTGGTGACGGCTTCCCAGCAGCACTACTGTACTTCATGCCACTGAACTGGACACTCACAAGTAGTTAAGATGGCAAACTTTACATCATGTATCAGTTCGGTCACTCAGTCATGTTCGACTCCTTGCGACCCCGTGGACGGCAGCACACCAGGCCTCCCTGTCCATCACCAACTGCCGGGGCTTGCTCAGACTCAGTTCCATCGAGTCGGTGATGCCATCCAACCATCTCATCCTCTGTCGTCCCCTTCTCCTCTTGCCTTCAATCTTTCCCAGCATCAGGGTCTTTTCCAATGAGTCAGCTCTTCACATCAGGTGGCCAAAGTATTGGAGATTCAGCATCAGTCCTTCCAATGAATATTCAAGGTTGATTTCCTTTAGGATTGACTGGTTTGATCTCCTTGCAGTCCACTGTATGTCTAATGTATACATAAAGTGTATACTATGTATACATAAAGTATATGTATAGATGGATACATGTATCTAATATATACATAAAGTACACACTGGATACATGCATCCATGTAAATATATATTTTATGTATATATAAAATATATAAAAATGTATAAAAATATATACATTTTTTCAAATAGTAAAAGTTTTACAAGTCACATGCCTTACTCTAGCTGCACCGGTGCTTCTTAAAGTAAAGGGTCCCCGGGACAGCAGCAGCATCACCTGGGAACCTGTTGGAACTGCAGACTCTCACACCGCCCCCTGACCTACTGACTTCAGAAGGGTGGGGTGGCAGGGGAGAAGGACAGGATTGTGCTTAAGGAGCCTCCCAGGGTTTTCTCAATCACTCTGAGAGTTTAAGAACCACTTTCTCAGGGACTGGCTTTCCCTGGAGCTCCGGTGACTCCATGCTCCCTCTGCAGGGCTGCGGGTTCAACCCCGAGCCAGGGAACTAGGGCCCACAGAACCAGCCCCCCAAACAACAAAGGCCCCACTCTGCATAACTCTCTGAACTCTAGCTGGCTTCTCCACCCAAGCTCTTCCCTGCCCCTCCTTGATGGCGATTAAGACCCCTGCTCTCAGGAAGCTGACCCGTTTCCCACCAACATACAGAAGGCCTCCGCCTCGCCGAGGAGAAGAAGCGTGCTGAGAACTCACTGCATCAGAGCCCTGGACTCTCTGTAACTGCTGCATCCAGGCCTCACCTGCGGACACTCTGCGTGTAGCATGGGGTCCAGCACAACGTGGGTCCTGAGCGAGTGCCGGACGATGAAAGCACACAGCGCGTCTGCATCACCCAGCCTGCCAGGCCCCACTGTCATCCATGCAAGGAGAGCCCTTCTTCATGACGTCCCGCCTGCCTCCGGTAATCAGCCTGAACGTACGTTCACAGCACAAGGCCTCGCAGAGTCCACAGACTAGTCCACGTCCTTTTTCAACTTGAAATCGAGCTTCAGGGCCAGCGTGAACCCCACCTGCCCCTGGAGTCCTCCTGACCACCGGAGATGGGGGGCCCAGGCCTCCCTGAAACTGGTCGATGCTTCAGCAACCAACCAACGAATGTGCGGCACCGTGGGAAAGTGCAGCCTGGCGTTCACGTCCGTGCTTGCGTCCCCCAGGGTCCGTGTCTGCCAACCTTGAACCTGCACAGCGCCCAGCACGCAACCAGCGGCCCGGGATGAGTCAGCTCAGAACCCACGGTGCTGGGCCGCGGTGGGCCCAGTGAAGTCTGGGCTCTTTCCTGGTCTACCATCACAGGTGTCAGCCGCTCACCCCTGTCCTCTCTGCTGCTCGTCCCAAACCCTCCTGGCCTTGCAGCTGGCACCCCTCAGCCAGGCCCAGACCCTGGGACACGCTGTGAGCAAACGGCCCAGACTTCAGCAGGGTCTGTCCCCACGGAGTCCCCACGACCCCGCGCCCACGTGTACCACCAGAGAAATCACAACGGTCTCACCTGCCTCTGCATCACTGTCCCCACACGCACACCCGCCTGTGAGACCGGTCCCTGTCCCTCGGCCCCGGCCCTCTTATTCACCCCTCACCCAGTCGGGTCTAGACCCGGCCCCAGCCAGGAGCACACAGCCCCCCGGCCACAGCAGGCGCTGCTACCGCAGCAGGAGGTTAAGCCCTGGCTCTGGCCTCACCACGTGGAAGCCGGGGTCTGCACCAGGGCCTTCCACAGGATCGCTGGTCTTCAACCAAGAACCAGCCCACAGCCTGCTGAGAGGAGCACGCAGGCACGCGTGCAAAGCGCCCCACCCAGAGCCCACACCTGCTGACAGCGGCCTGCGTGGGACACGCGGCTCGGGGCTCACGCCTGGAAACAGCCCGCATCTCAGCACTGCAGAGGAACCTCTGAGGAAGCACAGCGAAGCTCAGGGCAAAGGCGCCCCAGAGAGCAGAGGGAGAGATGGGAGAGCCACGCCTCGGCCTGGCCCGTGGACCTCCAAGCGAGACCCCAACGCCTGCTGAGCAGGGAGAAGCCCCCGGCTTTGTCTCTTGGAGCAGCTGAGCCAGCTGCCGGCCCCGAGTCGGAACCTGCCTTTCAGCATGCTCTCCAGATGGTTCGCATGCAAGTTAAAGTAGTACTGCTCTCAGAGCACCCTCCCGGCCTCCCTCAGCATCTACAATGCATCTTTTAGTCCCGGGCTCACTTTTCAAGTATTTTCCGCAGAGCTGCAGGGGAGGCAGTGCTGACAGGACGGCTCGGAGCACAGACTCGGACACCAAACGATTCGGTCCAAAGCCTGCAGCACAGACCTGAGCTGGGAGGCTCTCACAAGGAACCACGCAAGCTCAGCACAGTGCCCGGCACCCAGCGAGCCTCTCGGTCCATGCCAGCTATTTTTAGCAGCAACTGCAGAGAAAAGAGCTGCAAAAATGAAGCAGGGAAGGGAAGTCTCTCTGAAGCACTGATATGGGAGCAGAAAGCCCAGTCACAAACCATGATTGGGGGTGTCGGGGAGTGGGGAGCATTCTCAACAGAACAAATAACAAATGATCAAAAGGATCCCGGGATAGGTAGACGCTGAAAGGCCCTGCAGGCCCTCAAGTTTCATCTCCGGAGAACTGGAAGCCGCTGCAGGCTGATGGGAGGTGACCCGTCCTCAGAGATGGCTCCGATCCTGCTGCCTGGAACGGGCTGCAGGGCCCGGGGACCAAGCAGAAAGGCCAGTCCGGAGGCTCCAGGAGCCGTCAGGCAAGAGATGGACAACAGCCTGCGCTGAGGCTGTGAGAAGAGGCTAGCTTCTGGAAGATTCTGAAGACAGGGCTGCCGCTGAACTGGACCTGGAAGAAGGCCCTGAGGATGGTACTTCATTTGCAGCCCAAGGAGCCGACCAATCAAGGTGTGAGATTTGGGTCAAGGGAAGTGGAGGAGTCCAGGGAATACGCACCGGGACGGCAGGGATGGGTTTGCAACCGGAGGCTGGACCTCAGGACCAGCCCGCCACAACCCTGTAATGCCCACGAAGGCCAGGCTGACACCATTCCTTCCAGACTCCTTCACCGTCACAGGACGCGCGTGGAGCAGAGGCTCCACACGCGTCCATGGACAGCGCTTCAGGACCAAGTGAGGGGGGTCCGGAGGGTGGCCTCCGTGATGCTGGCACTCAGCTGAGAACCGGGAGCAGTGTCTCTAAGGAGCTGGGAGAGGCTCAAGATTCCAGGGCTGCGGAATGGGCACGGGCCCCCGAAGACAGGCTCGCTTGACCGACAGAGAAAAGCTAACCTAAATACAGGCAGGGCAGGTTTGGGGACGCGGGGAGAAGCATGGAACGTCTCCAACGGCAAGCCCAGGAGAAGGGGCCAGCGGTCAGGCCCCAGCATCTGTGGGCTCAACCCTGCTCTGACATTTTAGACAAGGGACAGAGTATGGGATGGTTCTGGTGGCCGGGGAGGATTCTGGAACAATCCACCCGCCCCGCCCTCGCAGATAGCGAGGGACGGCTATGCTGCTGGAGAAGTGGTTCGGGGAGCTGGGGGACCACCACGTGGAAGGGTCTGGAAAGAGGAGGGAGTGGGCTCCCGTCTCTCCCCCCACACTTCTCACAACGCCTGGAGGTGACCACACATCCTTGGTGGTTATGGGCCAAAGCCAGCCAGGCCTTCTCCTAACACGGACGAAAGCCTCCTTTTGCAGAGTGCAAAGAACATTCAGAGACCACCTAGGGAAGAGCCACCACGTGCCTCTCTCTCCAGAGCCCGATGTGGACGAGTGCAGTCCAGCTGTGTTCTCCCTCGGATAAACGTCCCCAAAGAAACCTTCTGAGAGAACGTGAAGTCGTTCACTCGTGCCCGACTCTGCGACCCCGTGGATGGTAGCCCACCGGGCTCCCCTGTCCATGGGGATCCTCCAGGCAAGAATACTGGAGTGGGTTGCCATTTCCCTTCGCCAGGGGATCTTCCCCACCCAGGGGTCAAACCCCGGGGTATCCTGCACTGCTGGGGCACTCTTTACCTACTGGGCCAAATGCAAAAGGTCAGACATGGCCCGGTCCATGCGCTCTGCGTCAGAACCCACTCAGCCCAGGTCACACGAAGCCCGGGGTGTCGCGGGGGCCAAGGGTCAACAAGTGCCTGGCAGGGGCCACAAGGCCACAAAGTGAGTGCCGGCCGCGGCGGTGAGGGTGACCGGGAGGACCAGGAGCGCCTGCCTGCAGGGCAGAAGGCGTGGAGAGGAGCTGCTCTGGCCTTCAGCACACTGTCCTCCAGGCAAAACCCACTCCTTCCTGGGCCGCCCTACTGCTGTCAAGGCTCAGAGCCGCCCGTGTCCCCCCGACTCCTTTCTGGGGAGTCCCCGGCGAGTCGCCGGGCTTCGCCCAAGGGGTGCACTAGGCAGACACCCGCAGAGGTCACCCCAAAAGGCTGGGAAAACGGCCCGGGGGTGGGAGGTGGGGGGCAGTCAGCCCAATTCGCCCCCCCCCCCCGCCCCGCTACTTCCTGCTGTGTGACCTTGGGCGGCTGGCGCACCCTCTCTGTGCTCCTGGCCCTGCCCCGGGAGGCGGGCGGGGGCCCCTACCCCCCGCCCATGGCCACCCCCCGCGGCCTCGCGGCGCCCGCACCCCCGCAGGTGCGCCCGGGGCCCCGCCGCTCACCCAGTTCCCGAAGCCGAACTGCTCGATGGCATCCAGCAGCAGCTGCTCCTCGCGGCTGGTCCAGCCGCCCTCGGCTTCGGGCCCCCAGAGCGTGAAGCGCCCGCCGTCCACCAGCTGGTAGCCGTGGTAGCGGCGGTGGTGGCCGATCTCGGCGCCGGCGGAGAAGCACTCGGGGCACAGCTCAATGTCCTGGCACTCGGTGCAGCGGAAGCGCAGCGGGCTCACCTCGGCCAGGCAGTACACGCAGTACTTCTTGCCGAGCTCCGCCATCTTCCGCCGCCGGGGCCCCGCCGCCCCGCGCTCCAGCGAAACCGCCGCGGCCGCCGCCGCCGCGGCCGCCCCGCCCCAGGCGCCCGCTGCAGCCGGCCTGCCGGGCCGCGCGTCCTGCCTCAGCGCGCAGGCGCCCTCGGGCCGACTCGGCCGCGCACCGCGCAGGCGCCGCCGCGCGGGGGGGTGGGGGTGGGGGAACCCGGCCTGCTGCTCTGCGCCTGCGCGTCCCCCCACCCCCAACCCCAGTGCCGGCCGCCCCGCCCCAGAGGCAGCGACGCTCCGGCAAGCGGGCGGAAAAGGAAGCCGCGGCGGGACGCGCCCCGCCCCCTTTCGGTGCGAGCCTACGCCCTCCGCCAATCAAAGCCGCCCCCCGTCGTCCGTGAGCAGCCTCCCATTGGTCTGCTCTGGCCTGGAGGCGGGGAGAACGGGGCAGGGCCCCAGGCCCTGGAAAGCGGGCGGAAAAGGAAGTACGGCGGGATGCGCCCCGCCCCTTCTAGGTACGAGCCTACGCTCTCCGCCAATCAAAGCCGCCTCCCCGTCGTACGGGCGCGGCCTCCCATTGGTCTGCTCTGGCCGGGAAGGCGGGGAGAAGAAGGGGCGGGGCGAGGGGGCAGAGGTCCAGCCAATCGCCGGGCCCCTCCGCGCGCGCCCCTGGTTGCCCCTGGAAACCGAACAGCCAGCAGCTCCCCGCGGGAGGGTCTACGGCGCTGACCCGAAGGGAGGGAGATGGACGACCACCCTGGGGACCCCGAGACGGAAGATGGAGAGGTGGAGAGTCTGGCCTCGCGTCTGTCCGGGGTCAAGGCCAGCTCCGTCCCCCACTCCCCGGTGGAACCCGCGAAGCCGGAGCCAGAGACGAAGACCGTAGAGGCTTCGGAGGAAGGCGCCGCCGCGCCGAAGCCGGCCAAATCCAAGGAAGGGCTGGCGGTCACCGAAGCTGCTGACGAGGAGGGGCCCGGAGAGCTTGAGAGCCCGGCCGAGGCCCAGGAGGAAGCCGAGCCAGGGGAGCCTCGGGAGGCCGGGCCTGGGGAGCCAGCCGAGCCGGAGCCCGAGGAACCCGAGGAGGACGGGGAGGAGGAGGAGGGCGAAGAGGAGGCGGCGGCGGCGGCGGTGGCGGAGCCCGGGAGGAAGGGAGTCCCGTCGCAGGTCGCTCTGCAGCAGGCCACGGCCGGCAAGGAAGAGGCCGCGGCAGCCCAGGGCACTGCGCGGGAAGACCAGGTAGAGGAGGACGAAGAGAGCGAGGCGAGCGAGGAGGGGTTGGAGTCCCGGGTCCCCCGGAAAGACGAGGACGAGCTGAGAAACCTGGACGAGGGGCTCGCTGTCGAGCCTCACGACTGGAGCGAGGAGGAGCAGAAGCAGCAGGAGCAACAGCTGCGCGCCGAGCTCCTGGAGCAGTACCGCGCCCTGGTGGTGGAGCGCGGCCGCTACCAACGCTACAACAACTACCTGCAGCACAGGATCTTCGAGGCGCTGCGCAAGAAAAAGGGTGTGGAGGCCGCCGCCGAGGCGCCCGGAGGCGACAGGGGCGCGGAGCCCGAGGCCCCCGAGAAAGAGCAGGCCTACCTCCGCCATCTGGCCGTCCTGGAGGACCTGCGGAAGCAGGAGGCCGACGACCTGCGCTGGTATCACCACGAGCTGAACCAGCTGAAGCTGCAGTGCCAAGAGAAGGTCTCCCGGGTGGACAAGGAGTGGCGGCGCTTCCAGGCGCTCAAGAAGCAGGTGGTGATGCAGGCCATGGGCAGCTGCCGGATGAGGGGCGGCCGCCAGGTCGCTCTGCGAGAGGTGGAGCAGATCCAGGCTCTGGAGGATAAGAAGGAGAAGGAGATGAGCGCCGTGAGGCTAGAGAACGTGCAGCTGAAGCAGAGCCTGGTGCATTTTGAAACCAGGATGAGGACCCAGGAGGACCTGACTGAGGGCCTGCTCCTGATAGACTTTGAACAGCTCAAGATCGAGAACCAGACCTTCAATGAAAAGGTCGAGGAGCGGGACGAGGAGCTCCTGAAACTGCGCCACAAGGTGACCAACAACGTGCAGATAATAACTCACGTGAAGGAAAAGTTACACTTTGTGGACATAGAAAACATGTGTAAAAAGGCAGAGCTCATGGAGATTGAGGCTCAGGTGGCCCAGAAGAGGGACATCTTGACCAAGACTAAGCAAGCCCGAGATGGCCTGCGGCTTGACAACATCAGGCTGAA